>NC_092718.1:109183856-109829642 GCF_047496885.1 Scyliorhinus torazame
GTCAAGATCGATGACATTGATCGAGAAGCGGCCCAATTAATTGGGACCAAGTTTAAAGCCAGCCTAAAAGCCCGCGATGCCCCTCCAAGTATGAGAAGGAACTCCCACGAGTGATTCGCTCTCTTAAACTTGGCTCTCAAAGCGGAGAGACCCATCCACCACCTTCACCAGCAGCAGGTATGTTCAAGTTCAACACTCGCTACCAGGCGGACGACCTTAGCTGTTCTCCTGTATATCTTCAAACCCAACAGCCTCAGATCCGACCAACGGCCATTGTTCCTCTGACTAAGTGGGCACCCGAAGTAAAGTATAGGCGTTAGCGTTAGAGATAGTTTAGTTTGTAGTACTGTTGTGCATGAGTAGATCTTACTGTGTGTGTAAATAAATAGTATTGACTTTGAGCTAACTAACTGGTGCATTGGCTCTATGATCAGTATTCGGGTTTGAACCTTGTGGCGGTGTCGAGAGATACCTGGCGACTCTAATGTAAACATAATTAGGATTAAGGAAGGCGGCCATATTGACCGCCATATTTATAACCAGATAAACAGAGCAATATTACTGGCGACATCTGACGGGACTCGACCTAGAAGTGGTCGAGAAGTGGATAGAGAGAACCCAAATTTGAATTAGAATCCAATTTGAAAAAGAAAAACCACAAGACCAATACTGATCAAACCTCCAAGATTCGGAAGAGTGTTATTTGCATGCGTACTAACAGGGATATAAGGTAAACCTGAGAGATGTTGTTGCGTAAAACTGTCGGGAGATTTGTAGGATGGAAAATAGCGTAAGCCGTACCAGTGTTTACATCAGCACTTTATTCCCCCCTGTTCCAAATTCGGTAGAAACTCCAGAGATAGCAATAGAAATTGCAATGAAGGCAATGGAACACCTTATGAACCAACGGGAATTCGAGGTCGCAGCTACCAGGAGAGTAGGACAGTGTCCCGTATGGGAAGAGGAGATGAGAATGTACCTCAAAGGGAAAGGATGGCTCCCTTGGAGTGAATTTTTTGCCAATGATGAAACAGGCCCCGGAGGTATAGGGCATACTTGGTGGGAGAACCTGACAGAGATCCATAAGAAGAGCTTAGGGAATGCTCGTCAGCCTATTGCAATCACGTCCTGCTCGGCACAATGGTGAGGCACAGAGGAGGTCGTGAGGACGCACCGCAGAGAGATTGAAGAGAGAGGTAAGAATAATGAAGGAGACATGAGTGAGTATGAGAAAAAAACAGGGAACTGAGAGAGCAGTTAGCGGCGAAGGACAAGGAGATGGCGGATATCAAACAGGCGCACCAATCTTGACTCGCCCATTTAAGCAGCTTTCAGTCGCAATATGAAAAGGCGTACCAAGACGCGCAACCCGCTGTGCTGGTAAGAGAGGGAAAAAAACACCAAGTTGAGCAGTTACAGAAACAATGTAACGATTTAAAAGCAACCCTACGAGTACTACACAGTTCCACGACGGGACAAAGGCAGAGCTAGGTAGACCACGCCAAATGCCGAAAGCAAATTGCAGACCTGCAATCCCTGCTTTCTGTACAAAATGGATTCTAGAATACGTCTGGACCCCAATTAGACCAAGAAAATGACCCCGATTGGCTGCAGTTAAATGGGACTGTCCATAGATATGTACATGGAACATGTACACAGGACAAATCACAGAAAAGGAAAGCACCCCCACCCCGATTGCACAGGCAGAGCACAACCCGATGAACCCTGTCACCACACAGTGCAGGCCACAACAGACGGAGACCCAGATTTTCTGTACAGCACCCCATGAACCGTCACTCAATTAAGGGATGCGTGCAATCAGAAAACACCGTCCCTACCCACATCGGACACACACCATTATTTGGGAAGAGTCAAACAACAGGCGACCATGAACGGCCTGGATGAAAAAGAGCAGGTGAAGCTCACAGGTTTGTGCCTCGACTCCTCAGTCGTGGCAGCCCTTCCCGACCCACATATTGTAGGAGGAGGCACCCTGCAAGAAATGCCTGCAGCGATCTGAGATGCGATCGGCTACAACAAAGGAGACCACGTAGAATGCCTAAACAAATGTAGGCAGAAAAACAGAGAGCACCTCACCGCATTTGCTGAATGCCTGTGAATTCATTTCCCAGCTGTATTTGGAGAGTAGCCCAGCCCATTTGACCCCAAACAATATGGCCAAATGGACCCGCATCCTAGTCTCTCATGCGACAGCAGCAGGACAGAGAGCTTCCACAAATTACGAGCCCTCAGACGAGGCCCACAATGAGAAATGGGTACTAAAATGATTATCCCGTGCTTGGGAACAGTCCGTCCAGGGAAAATCAGCTTACGGTAAAGCAGAGGAAGAGCAGGCAGATGCGAACATGCATCCAGTTAAGACGCACCAGAACCCCGCATGGGTAAATGATGGATGAAACAGCCCACAGCAACGAAACAAGCAGGCAGGCACCCTGAATGAGAATAGGGCCAAGCCAATCCATAGTATTAGCGCCCGTTCCAAGAATGCAGGTAAGAACGGCACCGATTGACGATGTTCGGACTCCCCAACTTGGGTCTGCGACACCCTTTCGGTCAAGTCCGGGAGACAGGTAGTGGCAGGCACAGTTGGGGGACACCCCATAAAATTTCTTTGTGACACAGGAGGGTCCCGCCCCACGCTAAACTGCTCCACAATGTTTGAACGAGACACATAGCCCACCACAGACACCATTACAATCAACGGTTTTACAGGGTACTTGCAGCAGGGACACATTACAGCGCCTGTAGCATTTCAGATAGGGAACATAAAAAACAAAACACCCCGTAGTTCTAGTCGATCTACCCCAGACAGCCGAACACGTTTTAGGTATCGATTTTATGAGTTCCCACAATCTATTATTCGACCCAGTACACAAATGAGAGTGGAGAATGGCAATGGCAGCAAGAACCCCCGCCATGCTCACAGTTGGAGACGACGAAAACAGAATCAGCGTAGTAGGTGACTTCCGGATCGACCCTCGAGCCATTAGTCAGGATAGAGGAGTAAGGGAAGTTTTGCAACGACATAAAGCAGCTTTTGCCCAGCACAAGCACGACTGTGGCAAGTTCGCTGGCTTTGTGAACATTACAGGTCCCGACCCCAGACCCCAAAAGCAGTACGGTTTTCCCCAAGAAGCAGCGGGAGGAATCGCAAAGGTTATTCAGAATCTGCTTGACCAAGGCGTACTCCGTTCAGTAGCATCAACAAATAATGCACCAATTTGGCCCGTCAGGAAACCCGATGTACCATGGCGAGTGACCATTGATTACCGGGAACTAAACAAAGTAACCCCAGTAGCAGCCCCTACCGTAGCCACGAGTCCCGAGACAATGCTAAAACAGGGACTCCAATCAAACTTTTTTTCGGTTTTGTACATGGGCAACGGCTTTTGGTCCATTCCATTGGATAAAGCGTGCCAATATAAATTTGCTTTCACCTTCCAGTGACAGCAATATACGTGGACGCGCCTTCCACAAGGCTTCCACAACTCACCCTCCATTTTCCACCGACAGCTGGCGAATGGTTTAGCCAAATGTTCCTGACCCGATTGCCTGGTCCAATATGTAGATGATTTGCTTCTGCAGACGGACACTAAGGGAGAGCACATTTCGCTTCCCGCAGAGTTACTAGGACTTCTTGAACAAATTGGATGTAAAGTGAACCCCCAAAAGGCCCAGATTCTACAAGAAAAAGTACTTTACTTCGGAACAGTGATCACCCATGGCAAACGCGAAATCGAGCAGAAACGCATCGACACGATTGTCAAATTACCCCTGCCCCATTATGTCACATCCCTCCGGTCATTTCTCGGACTGGTTGGCTACTGTAGGAATCACATCGACTGTTTTTCCATAAGGGCAGCCCCCCTCTCCGAACTTCTAAAGAAGCAAGCACCATGGAAATGACTTCCAGAGCAAACGTATGCTGTGCATGTATTAAAACGAGCCCTCATGCACAGCCCCCGCATTACATGTCCCAGGTCCACTCTCGCCATACGCAATTGAAGTTGCAACCACCGACCGAACCCTTTCGGCCGTGCTCCTCCAGGAAAGACACGATCGTTTAGGCCCAGTCGCATGCCTCACGAGTACTTGATCCAGTTGAGCAAGGATTTTCTGTCTGCGAAAGGCACCTGCTCGCAGTTTTATGGGCAATCCAATACTTCGCCTACATTACAGGACTCAACCTCATCACCATTTTAACTGAGCACACCGCAACACAACTCCTACTTGATGGTAGATTAAAGGACGGCGCAGTCAGCCTAATTCGCGCAGCCCTATGGACCCTGCTCTTACAGGAACTGGACATTACAGTAAAGAGGACAAAAACACACACTTTCCTCGCAGAAAATTAACACTATGCCGGCACCCCACATGAATGTGAAATCATCTCCACCAAACACGACACATGACCCTTTGCATCAAAGTCAGCTCCCCCGAAACCAGGTACTACGCCCCAGAGACCCCAGCGCACAGGCAGTGGCGCACCCGTTCGGATTTATGTGGATCGCTCCTCCACAGTTTTGAACGGAAAAAGGATTACCGGTTGCGGTATATATGTAGAGCACTCGCAGGGACGCGCGTTAGAAGAAATAGCTTTGTAATTGCCCGGACATTTAGGCTCACAGGCAGCAGAACTGGCAGCCATATTGTAGAACACCCCGACTCGTAGCCGTCATATGTTCCGACAGTTTATATGTCTGTAATAGTTTGACAGAATGCCTACCCATGTGGGAATCTAGAGGTTAAGTTTCCGCAGACGGAAAATCCCTACCCTCAGCACCATTACTCCAGCATATCCTAAAGACAGCAAAAGATCATAAATATGGCATTATTAAATCGTAGCCACCATCGTTCTCCACCACCCCCCCCCCCCCTACCCCCTCCCCCCCACTCCCCTGTTAACTTTAAGGCAGACGCCCTAGCAAAAGCAGGTTCCAGACATGGTCACTTTTTGAATTCTCCCAAGAGTGCCCCAGTACACGTGGTTCAGGTCTCACAGACCAACATTCAGGATTTAGCAGAGGCCCAAAAAGAAGATGAGAAGCTCAGGGAAATTTTAAAAGGCAATTTCCCAGCCGCCTACGATAAATACAAGAACACGTTGACAACACATGACGGTGTAATTTTAAAATAAGGTATTTATGTGGTCCCCAGTCAGGACAGAAACCAAATTATTTGTCAATTCCATGACAACCATGGGCACCAAGGCATAGAATCAAACCTTCCCCACCTCAGACCTCTCTGCTGGTGGCCTGATTTAAAAGCCAATGTAACGCACTACATTGAAAACTGTTTAATTTGCGCACAGAACAATCCGGACATATATGCAAGGAAAGGTCAGCTGAGTCACACACGCCCTTTAATGGCCCCTGGACGAATTTGTAAATTGATTATATAGGACCCCCTATTCCCCCTGCAAGAATGGTTTTAAGTATCATCATATATTGGTGGTCATCGATACCTTCACAACATGCGTGGAAGCTTTTCCACCCAGAACGAAGACGGCTAAAGCTACAGTCAAGATTCTCACTCAGCACATATTTACAAGATGGGGACTTCTCCGCCGCTTGGAGTCCGACCAAGGCTCACATTTTACAGGACGAATGATGAAAAACGACCTCTCAATTTTCGGAATCAAACACAAATTCCACATTGCATACCACCCCCAATCCAGCGGAATAGTAGAAAGAATGAATAGGACTTTAAAAGCATGCCTCAGGAACATGGTGCAACAGCACAATAGCACCTGGGACACAATTCTCCCCTTTGCACTAATGTTCATAAGGAACACGTTATCCACGTCGACAGGATACACCTCCCAAACCCTCATGACCGGACGACCCATGAAAGGGACAGAATATTTGCTAGGACTCGATTTTCCGAGCTCCACAGTCACCGCCCGTACCGATGAGAAAGCAGTTCAATAGATTATAGAGAATGTAAAAGCGGCCCAGCTCGCTGTAGCTGTTGGGCTTGGGACATGGAAGAAGCAAAGCAAGGTTTGCTTTGACAACACAGTACACGCCACATAATTTGTAGGAGGGCAGCAGGTCATGCTAACCCTGTACAACCACAGCTCATTCCTTTCCCCCAAATTTGCAGGACCGTTCTTTATTTTTGATAAAGTCAGCCCCTCCGTATATAAAATCACCTATCCCAATGGCAAGTCTGCATGGTTCCACAAAAAACAGCTTAAGGCTTATGGCACACAGAATAGCCATTCACACCACATCTCACATGCAGCAGATGAAC
Source organism: Scyliorhinus torazame (assembly GCF_047496885.1). NCBI lineage: Eukaryota > Metazoa > Chordata > Chondrichthyes > Carcharhiniformes > Scyliorhinidae > Scyliorhinus > Scyliorhinus torazame. The sequence goes on from NC_092718.1 coordinate 109,190,133, forward strand.
ACGCTCCTCCCACGAACGATCTATTCCTACCCTCCCCAACCAGTCCAGCCCATTATCTGAAACTACCTAGACTCCACACCAGAGGCAGGACTCCGCCTGCCCTGCATCCAAACAGCAGCGACAGCGACAGCGATAGCGACAGCCCCATGCCACCACGCCACGATTACACGCCTGAACCAGGCCCCATTCCCAGCGACTCCGAACAAGGTTCCTTAGACCCCTTTGAAAACACGTACATAAAGGCATCTGATCCAGACCCACCGCCCGACGATTATGGATTGCCCCCTACCACCTCCAACCTCGACACGAAACACTTGCACCGAGATAATTCGTGCAAGACTCACCCGGAATGATGAGATTGACCCAATTCGCCCCAAGCAGCTTTGGTACAGCTATTCCAGTCACGAGTATGGCAACTGGGAGAAGATGATGACTTAGTGTCTAACTACCACCAGACGAAATCCTTTGTGACTCTGTTCGCTATAGAGCAATGAGGTGTCCAGATGATGGTAAAAACGAATCGCTGGAGATTTATAGTGTCCTTTCTGATGGAACATGCACGATTTGCGTTCTGTTTGTGTGTTACGTTAAATATTTGTTAACGTATTCTTGAATGTTGTTTGCCCACTTAAAGTTTTTCATGGCCCCACGCCACCACTCTTTTAACGCCCATTGGCAGTTAAAGGAACTAGTTTGTCGGCAGACAACCAATTATAACAACTCTCCTGATTTGAAGGTAATCACGAGAGGCAACATCCACGGCCAACACAAATTCGTACCGTTCTTGTCCGATCGCTCAGGCAGTGGGGTAACGGCACTGGTCCCCGCCCTGCCTGAGGACCCCTATCTGGTCATCTACGCTCGTGTAGTGCACATACGGGACTGGTAACCGTCCTACCCGGGGATTTCACCCATTCTTGCCCGCCGCAGCCCATACGCACCCCATTCGGAACTTTTGGTTCAAAACTCTTTTGATTGTTTTACTGCGACCCTCAGGTTGCTCTCCGTATGCTATTTACATCCTCAAACACGGGGATGGTACACTCCCCGCATCGACTGCACAGGCTGCGAGACTGCTCGCGCTGTGACAGCATTTTCTTCGCGGATGTCTTGTCCCAAAATATTTGGTTTGAAAAAATATGAGGGAGTCACATATGGTGACCAATTATAATGGGTAATTGATAATAAAAGGACAGACAGACAGACATACGAGATCTTAAGCAAGATAATAACAGATATTAAGCTTGTGTTCACAGAAATTAAGAACCACAGAACCCGCAGGAAGACCACGGAAGAAAGAAGAGAATATGAAGACAAACTTCATGGTCTACATTTGGAACTTCGCGGGGTCACTCCAGTTGGGCGGGGACGCGACCCCCCTGACCCCCGACCCCACAGGCCGTGAATGTTTCCCATGCCTGCCATACATTACACCCAGAGACAGTAACTGATACACCAACCTGGTGTGACAAGTTCATCACTTGGTATTCCCTGTCCTACATTGTAGAAGCACTACTAGTATTTGCAATACTCTGCAGTGTCACCCAGAAACTGAGACTTAGGAAATGGCGAAGGAAAGCCTCCCGCACCTCGGTGTATACCTTCAGATCCCCTATTTTCGGACTTCAGCAACCCCCCCCCCCCCAACTCTCTTTCAGTGAATTAAACAGCATCAATTTTTTTCTTGTTTGATCTAATGAAAAGATGTAAAACTCTGTGCTTGACTGCCACGCTACAGAGACCTGTATTGCTGCTACTGTATAGTTTATACTGTTGTAATGTTCTTTACTTTACTCAGGAGAGTTTAGATAAGTGTAGTTAAAGGTTCCCGTGTTTTTATTTTGTAATGCATTAATGTCATAGCGCCCCGAAGAATTTTATAATAATGTGTGTATATCAAACAATTTAGGTAAGGTTCCAATCCATAGGACAGAGCAGAGTAGAGCCTCTCCCTGCTTACGGGTGATGGACGTAGGAAGAGAACAAACAAGTTGCAGTAATATGATCCTTCATGCTTCGCGTTGAGGATTACAAGGAGGTTCTGTAGCCATCTGGGATGGCCACTTCCAGAATACAAAATAGACGCTCGGAAAGAATATACGAAACTGTGGACAATGCTAGAAAACAAGCAGGCACAGAGCCTGAATGTATATTTGGGAAACAGCTCCCAGACGAAATTGAAACTGGTCGATTAGCATATTGATGGCCCATCTCTGGGAAACAAAGGAATGACACTCAGTTAACCGATACTACTGAAGACATCCCGGCGCCAGTTCCCCAACCGAAAAGCACAAACAAAGCAAGGCCAACGGCCACCTACGACACGCCCAGCCATCATGACACCCACCCCTTTATTGGTCAAGATCGATAACAGTGATCAAGAAGCGGCCCAATTAATTGGGACCAAGTTTAAGGCCCGCCTAAAAGCGCACGAAGATCCTCCAAGTGTAAGAAGGAACCCCACGAGAGATTCGCTCTCTTGGATTTGGCTCTCAAAGCGGAGAGACCCATCCACCAGCATCACCAGAAGCAAGTAAATTCAAGGTCAACGCTCCTGCCAGACGGACGTCCTTAGCTGTTCTCCTGTATATCTTCGAACCCAACAGCCTCAGATCCGAACAACGGCCATTGTTCCTCTGACTAAGTGGGCACCCGAAGTTAAGTACAGGCGTTAGCGTTAGAGATAATTTAGTTTGTAGCACTGTTGTGCATGAATAGATCTTACTGTCTGTATAAATAAATAGTATTGACTTTGAACTAACTAACTGGTGTATTGGCTCTTTAATCAGTATTCGGGTTTGAACCTTGTGGCGGTATCGAGAGATTCCTGGCGACTCTAAAGTAAACATAATTAGGTTTAAGGAAGGCGACAATATTGACCGCCATATTTATAACCAGATAAACAGAGCAACAGAGGGTGCCTAAATTTTTGTTTTTATTGGGATGATTTCACTTTCTGTGACATTCAATTGCGTGTCGAGAAGGTGCAATTAGTTTCAAGTTATTCCCAATTACATCCATAGATTTCAATGTGTTAGATATAGATGATAATAAATTGTCTGCCTATAGCGAAGCTCGATGTTATCTATCCCCTCTAATAATACCAAAGATTTTCAGAGATGATCGGCAAGCAATTGCCAGAGATTTTATTCTAAACGTGAACATAATTTGGGAGGACCATTTTTTGTACACCGAAATAGGAAGCAGTACCCCAAGCTCGCCGAATTAGTCTTAATACTAGCCGTGGAGTCTCTATATAATAATTTAACCCATATGATAAATGTTAGCCCAAATCCGAATTGACAGAAATCCTCTAACACATAACTCCACTCAACCCTATCAAAAGCTTTATCTGCATCCATAGCCCCCACACCCTTTGGAACATAAATTTTAGAGGATGTCATGATAAAATATAATAGGCGTCTGATATTGTTAGACAATTACCTATATTTGACAAAAACCTATTTGATCCGTCACTACATCATGAACACACCCCTCGGCGGACGTGGCCAAATCATGGCAAGAATGTTTCATCTGCATTCAATAATTACATGGGTCTGTAGACTCCATATTATTTTTGGGGCATTCATGAAATCTATGCCTGAGTAAGGGTGGTGATAATGCACCCGCCCCTCCCCTCCCATGCCAGACAATGAGAAAATATATCTAAGGGATGTGGGGATAATTCTATCGCAGATCGTTTGTATTAAAAAATGGAAAACCATTTGGGGCCTGGCTTCATTGTGGAAATTTATATCGACCACTTTCTGTAATTTCAGTGGAGCATACATTTCCGGCTGTTTATCGTATTCAGCTGCAAAGGGAGTAAATCCTTCAAACAATCTTCCCAATTTCACCCCCTTCTCCACATGGTTTAGATATGTAGAATCTTAGAGTCTCATATAATTACTACCTCCCTGTGCCGAATCCCCTGACCTATCCCCGTCACCCCACCGAACCATTTGGACAGTAAAGGGCAATATAGCATGACCAATCGACCGAACGTGCACACCGTTGTATGGTGTGAGGAAACGGAGCACCCGGACGAAATCCACGCACACATAGGGAGACTTCGGAAACTGCACACAGTTACCCATGTTCGGCATCGAATCCGTGAATCTGAGGCAGGCGAGCTAACCGCTGTTTCATCGTGCCGCACCATTTTTCAAATAGTTCACTGATACTTTCTGGTGTCATTACCAATGTTCCTCCTTGTCCCCTCACTTGTATTATGTATCTTGCGGTGACTTGCTGTCATAGTTGGTGGGTAGAATTAAGGTTCCCCCCCCCACCCCATATTCATAAAGAATGCATCTTTCTCATTGAAACTGATTCACTGACTTCTCTATTGTTATTGAACTGAATTCCACGTAAAAGTTTCTTTTTTCTTCTGCAGAGCGTTCCTATTGGTAGTCACAAAGTATCGCTGATCTCGTTCCACGTGGCAACACGTTGAATTTAAGCAGATTGATAAGCGGAGGAAAGGAAACTAACAAGGATTCTTCTTAACTTTCTTGCTTTTCTGAACTCTCCATCTTATCCCGAAGTACTTTAAATGAAATAATGTGTCCTTGTACCCTGCTTCCAATGCATCACAGGGGGCGGGGGGCGGGATTCGGTTTTGATTAAATTCTATATTTTATTTTATGAACAAAGTTATTTGTACGAAAACAAATCATGAGCTAATAACATTGAATCTGTGCTCCATGGCAGTCCCTGATATAGGCCTTCTCTCAATCTCATATCCATCAAATGCGTAGCATAGTCAGAGATCCCAATATCCGCATACTTCATTTCTGGGAGAATTGATTCATTCACCACAAACAAAATCAATACGAAGATTTAATTGATGTACATCGGAGAAGAATGAAAACTATTTTCTTCCTGGATTTTGAATTATTCAAGGTTCTACTCGCCCATCGTGTCCACATCTATCCCCATTTCCTTTGCCATCACGATTTTATTTATGTTTTGGGGATAGAGCGATCTAGTTGAGGGTCCATTCCGCAACTAAAATCACCACCCATGATGAACTTGTGTGAATCGAGGTCTAGGTTACCAGCTATCATTCGTTCAATAAGTTTCCCATCACCTCAATTAGGTGCATAACTACTTATTAACACATCTTCTGAGACGCTACGAACCATTATAAATCGGCAATCTTGATCTCGCACCTCCTGGGGCAATACAAATGATACCATCCTATCAGAAAATACATCGTTTCCCATTTATTTGCAATTACATCCAGCATAGAATGTCTGTCCCACTCACTCTCACCAAATAACCTACGCTTTCATCAACACCTGTGTCAGTTGAGAAATATTACTTCCAGTTATTTAAATCTGTGAATATTGGAACGTTTCACCACTTTACCACTTCGTTTGAATCACGTATATTACACGTCATTATTCTTAATGTGTGTTTGCATCCTCCGCTTTTATTTATGTTTGACATCCCATTATGTTATGCAACCTCAATTTTATTTCTTATATTGGAGACCTCAGAAATTGCATGTGCGTCCTTTTCTGTCTCATATTTAAATACCAAGCTATCTATATCATTAATGTTGCCCGCATCTTATTACACATCCTCTCCTCCCCTCACACTACACGAATATTCTATATCCACAGGTTTAGCACCATCCCGGTATCTCCCACCTTCGTTCTGCTAGAATTACTTCAATTTCACCCCCAACCGTTTGTCTACCCGTTGGAACCGCATTTTACTCTCACTTATGAGCATATTTGCGAACGTGGTCATTCCCGCATTAAATAGCAAAATTAAAGGTCACTGGCCGGACATTTCAGATTGTCCATAGTCTCTTGGTACATCAAATATCTGGAGGTATGTAGCGCACGGATAAATTTCCAAATTCTTCCTTTCCTCTTCCAACTCAAAACCGAGATATGTAATATTATAACTAACAGCTGGCCCATTTTAACATTGCAATATCAACAAGGTGACATATCAATAACAATAATATTGTTTAATAAGAATAAGATACTATTAACTACAGTGTAAACATTTAAACAGGTAATGATTACACCAAAGTTGTTAACATGTATACATAGAACAATAATGTTTTCCACATAATATTTCAAATATTCCAATGTTATGGGCCAGGGTTTAGAGAATCACAAATTGTATCATGGAGTTCAGCTGACCCACAAATATTAACAGATTGTGGTATGGGGAGCACACGGCTCACTCTACAGAAATGGTACAGCAGAAATGGAGGAGTATTTTAAAAAACAAAACAATGTTTATTCTATGAACTCAAGTTAACCTTTTTAAAACAAACAGTGAATATTTTAGCAAACTTTAATTCAAATACACCCACCCAAAGAATACCACATTAAGTAATCTGTATGCTGTTCTTTTAACATTCGAAAGACTTAACAAATCTCTCAATAGAAGCACATCAGGGTTTACATTCAATACTGAGACCTTTTACGATTCTGGGTTCACCAAATGATTCATAGATAGTCTTTGTATGGCAGACTTCAGATGCAACTCATTGAAAAATACAGACGCACCCAAGCTTTTTTTCAAACTGAAACTAAAAATCATAACCAGACCTCAGCTCAACCCACTCTTTGACATCATTGTAGTAATATGAGCATTTCTTAAAGCGACATTCTCATGACACCTCCCCCAAGAAAAAAAAATCAACTTCAAGATCGCTTCATTTTTCACCTTTTCACCATCCTTTAAGAAATGCACACAGTAAATATACTTTATCGTTGCAAAAAAACATCACACGCAAACAGGTATAATAATAGTCCATTTTTCCCGTTCTTCTTTCTCCAACTGAAATCCGTCTCGATTGACAGTCTCTTTGAACAAGAAGGTCTCTACACAATCCGTCCATTTCTCTACGTCTCGGCATTTCTCTTTAAAGTCAGATAATTTAGTTCAATTTGATCCCAGAATCCCTTGTAATTCTCCAACACAGGAGCATTGGTTATCACAGCATTCAGGATTTAAAATGCCTGTTCAAAGTGCGCTGTCCATTGAAATTTTCGACGTTTCTTCAGCAAGTCGATCAGTGGAGCAATCACGCTATAAAACCTTTGCACAAATATTCGATCAAACCCACTCGTGCCAAGACGTTGCGCATAATTTCCCTTTGTCTTGGGGATATTGGAAACTCCTCATGGAAAGAGATTTAGGCTTTTCCAAATTCACTTGTGGCTAGGTTTAACACGAAACCCACCTCCTGAACTCTATCGCATAACTCCATCAGATGTTTTAAATGTTCCGTCCATGTCTGGCTGAAAATTACCAGATCGTCGGTCTATACCGCACAATTGGGTAATCCTGAAACAACTTTGTTAGGTAATCGTTGAAATGTTGCTGGGGCGTTGCTCATGCCAAATGGCATAACTTTGAATTGATATATACCATCTGGAGTCACAAAAGCTGAAATCTCCTTCGTCCTTTCGGATAAAGGTACCTTTAAGTAAATCCATTTTGAAAATAAAACCGAACTGTCCCACTTTCTCAATGCAATCCTCCAAACGTGGGATAGAATAACAGTCCGTCCTTGTAACTGCATTAACCTTTCTATAGTCCACACACAACCACTGGGTACCGCCTGGTTTACGTACCATCACGATGGGTGAGCTCCATTGGCTGCAACCCACTCCAATTATGCCATTTTAAAGCATACTCTCAATCTCGTTGTAAACCTGTGCCAATTGTAAAGGGTTAAGTACCTATGGATATTCTTTGATTGGAACGGCATTTCCCACATCTACATCATGTATAGCCATTTTGGTACTTCCCAATTTATCTCCACAAACTTGCCCATGTGATATCAATATCTCTTGCAGCTCAGTTCGTTTTTCCTCTGGAAGATAACCCAACAATTTCTCCCAACTTTTAAGAATATCCTCATTTTTCAATTTAATTTGAGGTATGTCAAAGTCACAGTCATCTGGATTTGGTTCGTCACTTTGAGTTAGAATCATTAAAACCTCCTTTTTCGCTCCTTCTCTTTCAAAGTACCCTTTAAGCATATTCACATAACACACTCGGTGATTCTTCCTTCTATCTAGTGTTTTTATCACATAATTCACGTCACTTAATTTTGTTTCAATCTGATTAGATCCACAAAACCTTGCTTTTAAAGGCTCAGCTACCACTGGTGACAACACTAAAACTTTATCCCCACTGGCAAAACTACGAACTTTGGATTTCTTCTGTGCTACCCGTTTCATCACATTTTGTGCATCTTTTGAATGTTGTCTAGCCAATTCACCTGCTCTATTGAATCGTTCCCTAAAATTTGACACGTAATCGAAAAATGTAATTTCCAATTTCTCACTCACCAATTTTTCCTTAATCAATTTAAGTGGTCCTCTTACCTCATGACCAACATTAGTTCAAAAGGACTAAATTTGGTTGACGCATTAGGTGCATCCCTAATTGCAAATAGTACGAATGGAATGCCATTATCCCAATCCTCTGGATAATGTGGACAAAAGTTGTCAACATTGTCTTTAATGTCTGATGCCACCTTTGTAACGCTCCCTGCGATTCAGAATGGTACGCAGTTGGTTTAAATTGTTTTATTCCGATGCTATCCATGGCACTTTGAATAACTTTGAGGTAAAATTTGATCCTTGATCCAATTGTATTTCTGTGGGTAGTCCGTATCTAGTAAAGAACTTAAGTCACTCCTCCACAATCGTTTTAGCTGTAATTTTACGTACTGGAATGGCCTCTGGAAACGTAGTAGACTCATCCATTATAGTCAAAAGATATTGATTCCCACTTTTTGTTTTAGGAGGCTGTCCTGTGCGATCAATTAGGACCCTTGTAAAAGATTCCTCAAATGCTGGAATGGGTATTAAGGACGCTGGTATTCTCACTGCATGAGCTATCCCTATCACTTGACATGTGTGATAAGATTGTCAAAATGTAACTACATCTTTATGCAGTATAGGCCAATAAAAATGTTTCTGGATTTTAGCTTGAGCTATCCTTATCCCCAAATGACCTCCCACTGGTACCTCATGTGCAACTCGCAACACCTCCTTTCTATACCCTACCGGCAATACCACTTGATGAACATCTGCCCACTTTTCATCCGCCTGCATCTCCATTCTCTCATAAAAGCATCACACTTACGGTAATAACACTCTGGTATACACTCAGATTCCTCTTCCGTGTAGGCTTTCTGTTACATCCGTTTTAATTCTATATATTTTTGTTGGAACTCCGCCAATTTTCCTGAAGGAAAACAATCCGCCTCATCCTCCAACGGTTCTAGCTCTTTCTCAACCATCTGATCAAACATCGTTTCTGACAATTTCACTTCAACTTCATCTTCACCCTTTGATTTATCCTCTTGTCTTTACCTGTGACTTTGCGACTTTGTTACTACAAATCCGGAAAAATCCCAGGATATTCGTCCTTGAACACTTCAGTTGTCTGATTTTCCACTGGCTTATCAACGACAGTAGGCATCACTCGCGCTTGCGATCCAGCTACATCATTACCCAAGATAAACTATGTTCCTGGACAAGATAGTTTCTCTATTACTCCTACTACCACTTCACCACTCTTCACAGGACTTTCCAACCTTACCTTATATAATGGAACGCTACTCCTCTCACCTTGAATCCCATATATTACCACCTTTGCTGGCAACATTCTTCCCAACCTACGTAACTCCTAATCTCTTACCATAAAGATTGACTAGCTCCCGTATCTCTTAAAAGTGTGACTCAATCACCTCTTAATTAGGCTGTACAATCTTTTGCACTTCCTTCGCTTCACTTGGGCTTTCCTTTACCACTTTAACTAACCCCACTGTCTTATCCTGTGTAACATCAGCCTTCCCAGTGTTTTTCTGCAACCACCAAAAATGTGACTTTACATGGCCTAGTTCCTTACAGTGAAAACATTTGAAACTTTTCATTTCTTTTCCACCCTCCTGGATTTATTTTTTAATCTGAGGTGCACTCTTATTATTATCTCTCTTAAGATCACCTTTACTTTTACCACTTGAGTATTTCTCATGTCCCCAGTTTCTATCCCTCACAGGGTGAAACTGATGTCGGAAACCAATCTTTGATTCATGAACTAATTCATAATCATCTGCCATTTCTGCTGCTAATCTCGCAGTTTTATCCCTCTGCGCTTCCACGTGAGATCTCACTACATCACGAATTGAATTTATAAACTCCTCCAAAAGTATAATTTCTCTGAGAGCTTCACACGTTTGGTCTATTTTCAAAACTCTTATCCACCTATCAATATTACTCTGTTTGATCCTTTCAAACTCCATGCATGTTTGATCAAATTCGTTCCTCAAATTTCTAAACCTTTGCCTGTTAGCTTCAGGCACTAGTTCATATGCACCTAAGATGGATTTTGTCACCTTCTCATACCTTCCTGATACCTCCTCCGGTAGTGATGCAAACACTTCACTAGCTATGCCTACCAGCTTTTTTTGAATCAGTAATACCCAGATGTCCTGTGGCCATTTCATTTGTTTAGCTACCTTCTCAAATGAAATTACAATGGCTTCCACCTTATACCTTGGCAATGCTTGGAAATATTTAAATAGATTCCCACCAAGCCTTCGACTTTGACGCTCATTCTTACTATCCTCGTCACTATCATCCAACTGTACGTTTCCCTTTACGTCTGTCAATCTTAACTCACTGTCATGTTTCATGGCCATTTTCTGAAAGTTCAAACTCTCTCTCTTTATCTTTTCCCCTGAGCTGTCTCTCCTTTTCTTTATATTTTTGTTCTGCTAGGGCTATCCTTTCTTTTCTCCTTTCTTCTCTCTCCTATTCTTTTTCTTCTCTCTATCTCTTTCGTATTCAAGCTGCTTTAATTCTTTCTCATGTTCCATTTGTTGAATTTGCAACTGAATTTCTGCCATTTGCAATGAGTCAAACTGTATCCCAGGCAACTTTGAATGCTTAGCCACCGCCATAATTACCTACTCTTTTCGCATTTTGTCAGGTAACGTTAACTGCAGTGTTTTTGCCACTTGTAACTGTCTGCTTTTAGTCTCTGTCCGTAAGGTACTGCGTGTGACAATCTCCACCCCCAAAAAACCTCAGAGCCTCTGAAAGAGCATTTGTCTACCACACACTCCCCATTTAAACTAAAATACCACACCTGAAAAGCAACCACAATGTGCTCACCTCTCACTGTCTTTACGTTCACTAAGCCAATCCAATAGATCGACTTTTATCCCCCTCGAACAAGTGTTATGGTAGGGGGAGCACACGGCCCACTCTACAGGTGTGGTACAACAGAAATGAAAACGTATTTTTAAAAACAAAACAATGTTTATTCCATGAACTCAAGTTAACCTTTTTAAAACAAACAGTGAATAGCTTAGCAACCATTAATTCAAATGCACCCCCCCCCGAATGCGACACGAAGTAATATGTTTGCTGTTCTTTTAACATCCAAAAGACTTAACAGACTTCTAAACAGAAGCACATCAGGGTTTACATTCAATACTGAAACCTTTTACAATTCTGGGATCACCAAATGGTCCATAGATAGTCTTTGGATGGCGAACTTCAGATGCAGCTCACCGAAAAACACAGGCACACCGAAGCTTTTTCTCAAATTGAAACTACAAAGCAGAACCAGAGCTCTGCTCCACCCACACGCTGACGTCACTGTAGTATCATGAGCAGCTAACCATTTCTTAAAGCGACATTCTCATGACACCAATTATATCTTCAATAACGATTCCAAATCAGTCTGCCTCTATACCTTGTCACGCAACGTTTGGCTGAAAATATTATATCAACAGTAATTGTATGCGATAAAGAGTAGCTTTTGTTGGACTAAAGCAAGCTCGACATATGGCTAGGCCTGTTCTAATATCTTGATAAATTCTTAATGTGTGGCATTTCTATTAAACATCTTTTTGACGTTTTCGCCCATCTTAGCGTCTTTTCTTTTACTTCATAAAGGTGCATTCTTTCTTCAACTGGTCTCGGTGGTTCTCCCGTTCTTGGCTTTGGTATAAGCGATCAGACTGCTCGACTTATTTCCTGGGCTTTTTTACTGACCATGTATTTAATTAGGTTTCCCAACATCTTCGAAAAGTGGCCCATTATTTCCTTTCTTTGTACCCCCTTAGGACGGCCCATAATTCGTAATTTCCTTCGTCTGGAACTGGTTCCATCTATTGATCGTCCCAATAATGAATTTTGTGCTTCAATAGAATCATATAATTTACAGTGCAGAAGGAGGAAATTCATCAAATCGTGTCTGCATCGGCCCTTTCAAAGCGCACCCGACTGAAGCCCACGTATCTATCCTATCCCCGTAACCCAGTAACCCCCACTTAACATTTTTTGGATGCGAAGGGCAATTTAGCAAGGCCAATCCACCTAATCCGCACATCTTTGGACTGTGGGAGGAAACCGGAGCACCGGCAGGAAACCCACGAAGACACGAGGATAACATGCAGACTCCGCACAGTGAGCCAGCTGGGAATCGAACCTGGGACCCAAGAGCTGTGAAGCAACTGAGCTGACCACTCTGCTACCGTGCTACCCACTACGTGGGTTTCCGTCGGGTGCTCGGTTTTCCGCCAGTGATGTGCAGGTTACGTAGGTGGGCCACGCTAAATAGGCCCTTAGTGTGCACAAATGTTAGCTGGGGTTATGGAGACAGTGTGTGAGCGTGAGCCTAAATATGGATCTCTCTCAATGTCGCTGCAGAGTCCAAGGACCGAATTGCATCCTCATGCGCTGTTCTGACACTATGAGTTCTACAATTCTGTCACAATGGTCAGAAACTTCTTTCTGGTGATTCAAGGCGTTTTTCCATACATTCCAATGAATCACGCTGAGCGCCAACTTCGCCCTGGATCACTTCATGTTGCGATCGCCTTCGACGTTCCATCGTTGTACTTGAAACATCCCTGTCAGTTCTTCTATCGATGACTGGGTGGAAGACAGTTATGATGTTCCTTTCTCCGCCATGGTCTCCTCATGTGCACCACGAAGACCCTGTACTTCAATCATTGATTTAATCGATTTTTACCTGTGCTTGTCTTAACACCTCAAAATAATCACTTTATCACTTTTTGAACAACATTGCTTCGCAAATTGACAAGAAAAATGCCTGAACTAAAATCGATGTGAGGGAGCTTCCTTACGGCATCCGATTACAACAGAGCCGCCTTAAAAGAGATACATGTACAAGAGGACCAGCTAACCACGTCGTCATCTTCCGGTCAGGTCCCCGATTTGTGGAACCTTGGATACCAGTGTTTAAACCATTTCAGGAAATAGTGGATTTGTTAATATTACTTAACAAAAGTAATTTCATTTCATTAAAATGGAAATCTGAAGATCTGTCAAAAAAATCGACATGATTCTGGAATCATGTTGAATTCCTTGAACTTAAATATATATATTTGCACTTGCGGCTCAGGTGGTGAATTCTGGACGAGATGGAAGCCAGTCCTGTCTCTATTTACATATCTAGTAATTGCTAGTTAGTAAAGTGAATGCGGTAGGGTGATAGGATAAGCGGGGTGGGAGTATGTGTGTGTGTGTGTGTGGGGGGGGGGGGGTAATGTCTCAATCGTATTCAGAGAAAAATATCACAAATTAGGAGGATTGTACTTTGTTTATTTTATTATTGATGGATTGATTGTTAATATGTTTTGATGTATATTCCTTATTTGGGAAACATATTTAAATAAACAAACATTCGTTTTTGTTAAATTTTGGGGATATTACAAATACATGTGATGGTTATGGAATCATATGTGACGCCATCTTGGCGACGATATTACGATGCAATGTAAATAGCCTGTACACTGATTTCGATTGACTCCAAACTCAGAAATAATGCAAATATATTGTAGATAATTACAACTATTGAATTGTGCACAAAGGCAAAGACGTAATTGTATCAATCCGACGAATTACGAAAACGTGGCAACGATGTCCCCACTGCAATAATGAGTAACATTTTACAATAAAATCGCAGAGATGAACAGAGAACTGATGCAAAGATTTGAAAATGTTCTCTGAAAGCCAAACTAAACAAACAACATCCAGAAACAGACCAATAGATAAATCAGACTGAATTCAGACGAGACAATATTTTCTGCACAATGCACGTCGCAAAATTGAGACCGAAGAGAAAATAATTCTCAGCACTTAAAATGCTGAACACAAAGAGACGAATACTACAATGTTCGATAACTGACAGAGAACAAGCATGCATTGATATTGCCATTGGTTCAAGTTAAGAACATTTGTTTGTCATGACTAACACAGTCCGATTCTGAAGAGCACATATTTCAGCTACGTTTTGTCTTTCTGAGGTGCATATTGATTGTACATATTAGCTCCATCCGAGGAAAACATATTTGCTGTGGACACCTCTGCAAGAACCTTCCTTAAATTGAAATACTTATTACATGTAATCATAGACTTTACAGTACAGAATGAGGTGATTCGGCACACCCAGTCTGGATTGGGCACGCAAACATTGCCGCTAATTGGAAGCAACATATCAGTATCAATTTGTCACAAAATGCTGATGCTATGTCTCGCCATCCTACCTAGGGGTCACGACCAACATCGAAGCAAAACTGCTGTGACATGACGCCTATTTCAAATACCCATCACCCTCTTAATTCGTTCGTGTTCCGACGAGGAGTGCAATAAATTAATATTTGTGCTTACCGTTTTGACGCGTAGTTAGTTCTGTAAAGAAAGGCAAAAACTAAACGAATGCTTTCAATTCCATTTTTTTCTAATTTAGTAACAGAATGATTCAGTACAGAAGATGTCCATCAAACATCGACAAAAGACTGATAAGACTACACAAATGGACACTTTCCTAAACTTGGCCCGCAACCTTGAATATGATGACACTTTAAGTGCACAATCACGTACTTTTTAAATGTTATGAGAATGCAAGTCTCCACTCCCCGCCCACACACGCAATGCAGACACCCACCACCTTTCCGGTGGAAATTAATCCTCAAATCCCTTCTAAATCTCCTGCCGTTCACCTTGAAATTATGAACCCTCGTCATTCACCCTTCAGTCAAGTGGAACAACTGAATCGTATCTACCCTGCGGATACCGCTCATAATCGTATACATCCTAGTCATGCAATGCCACAGTCTTCTCGGCTGTACAGATACCAAAATCACCCAATCCATCCCCCTTTCATCGTTAATATGCTGCATTCTGGGAAACATCCTGGTGAATGTCCCCTGAACCTTGTCCAGTTTAATCACAGTGTCCGTATATTCAGGCGTCCAGAATTGCATGCAGTTCTCCAGCAGTGGCTTGAACAAAACGATGCACAGCTCCATCATAGCCTCCTTGTTATGCTATGCCACGACTCATAAAGCCAAATGCCCCGTATGCCTTTTCTGCGACTATATGAACGCTTCCTGCAAGTTCAGGGATCTTTGCACAAGCATCCGAAGGCATATATGTTCTTTTGAGCTTCGTAGTTTCCTGGCATCAACTGCATACTTTATTGTCTTTTTGCTCCATACAAATTGCATCATCTCCCACTTTACAGAGTTAATTTCCATCTGCGACTGATTTTCCCATCTGTCCAACCCGTCTATATTTTCTCGCAACGTGAAATCCTATTCCTCAATGTTAACCATACTGCCACTCTTCGCGTCATTAAAGCATTGTCACTTCGTATTGAAATAAAATTACAATTTGGAACATTTAATGATCGTACAGTTCGACAGCAAATTCCATGCAGCGAATCACTTTCAAACTTAGTAGCCAACATACCATCAATATGTCGTTAAAGGAAAGTAAAGCCTCAAGCATAACTGCTTCAACAGTTAGTTGGCAGATGAATCAGATCTTTGATTATCTGTGGAATTCGATACCTGCTTACCTCTGTATATTTTCGAGACTGCTATATTTCACTTGTCGATATTAATACGTATCAAGCTTAGGCATGCTTTGGCAACAGTACATCTAATATCGACTAAAGCAAACACAAGCATTATTCATCTGGCGTTCAGTGAAAACGACATTGTTTACTTGATAATTTACGACTGTCGGTCTCAATCAACATGTCGCTATGAGTTTTCAATAATACACAGCAGGATAGGTGAAATCTGATCATTCGGACCATTCATAAACATTAATGTACCGGTTCGATTTTCTAACGCCTGGTATGTAACGGCGGGATTGCAGCAGCCGCTGCCGAAGACATCATGCACCAGATTTGCGGAACGTAATCGATTTTTAAACGTCTTTGGTGAACGTTTGCGGCCCTGCCCACGCCACGATGTGTCCTTACATTCTGCCACTCGTAATAGTTGTCTCTGCACAGTTATACCTATTGAGAATGAGCCAGTGTTTCTCGAGCAGACCATTCCTACCGTTTCAGAAATTGCGTTAGATCATGAATTTCCTCATGTCCAAAAATGTATGAACTTGTCTCATTCAATTTAACATGAAGTCTGTTATGCAATGTGAAGGGTGACCGTTTTTTGTAACGTATGGGATATATACATAGATACATAGAAGATAGGAGCACGAGGAGGCCTTTTGCCCCTTCGAGCCGGCCCAGCAATTCATCACGATCATGGCTGATGATCCAACTCAATAGCCTAATGCTCCTTTCTCCCCATAGCCATTCATCCCACTCTCTGCAAGTGCTATATCCAGCTGCCTCTTGAATATACTCAAAGTTTTAGCATCAACTACTTCCTGTGGTAATGCATTCCATAGGCTCACCACTCTTTGTGTGAAGAAATGTCTCCTTATCTCTGTCCGAAATGGTTTACCCTGAATCCTCATGCTGTGACCCCTGGTTCTGGACACACGCGTCATTGGTAACATATTCCCTGCACCTACTCTGTCGAGTCCTGTTAGAATTTTATAACGTTCTATGAGGTCCACCCTCACTCTTCTGAACTTCAGCGAGAACAATCCCAACCTAGTCAATCTCGCCTCATGTGACAGTCCCGCACTCCCTGGAATTAGTCGAGCAAATCTTGGCTGCACGCCCTCGAGAGCAAGACCATCCTTCCTCAGAGAACGAGAGAAAAACTGCACGCAAAACTCCAAGTGTGGCCTCACTAAGGCCTTGTACAATTGCAGCAACATATCCCTGCTTCTACACTCGAAACCTCTTGCAATGAAGCCCAACATATCATTAGCTTTATTTACCGCCTGCTGAACATGCATGCTTATCTTCAGCGAATGGTGCACAAGGACAATCAGGTCCCGCTGCACACTCCCCTCTCCCAATTTAAAACCATTCAGGCAGTAATCTGCCTTCCTGTTTTTGTTTCCAAAACGAAAACCTCAAAGTTATCCAAATTATGCTGCATCTGCTATTGATTTGCCCACTCTCCCAACCTGTCCAGATCTTGCTGTAGGATCCCTGCATCCACCTCATAATTCATTCTCCCTCACAATTCACCCTAGACATCGGATGAAGCATGCGATGGCTTCATTATCGGATGTGTTAAATTGAACTTGAAATTCATCATCTATCATGGCGGGATTCGAACCCTGATCCCCAGAAGTTGATTCTGTGTCTCTGTCTTTCTAGCCCAATTACATTACCACTACTCGACTGCCTCCCCATAAATTGAACTTAAGAACATGCCAATATGTCTAAAAGTTTTCTCCTACCGTTGTTGCTCTATCGTGGCGTCCTCTCCACATCGGGCATTGAAAATAAGACAGTAATCTAACCATATTGCGCGGTCCTCGATATATGCCATTTTTTGTTGTTACATGAATACAACTTCAATCATTGCACCCGATCAGTTCTTCAGGCTTACACCTTCGATTAATTAGTGAACTTATTAAATTGAAGTCCTCCATTTCTGTTCCAGGTGCCCATCCATTCGCCGCCCGCTGAATCTTCTCGTTGGCCCAAAATGGGACTTGAATATACGCTGGCAAGGGGCAAAAATGGAGGAATCGACCCTTGCGACCGGAACGCCAGAATAATGCATGCAATCTCTGTGTTTCGACTCGAATATTAAGTGTGGTAAATTAGTGTTCTCCGGTTAGGGCATATACTTTCATTTACAATTTTGCTCTGCCAATTCTACATGAAAGCTATGCAACGGCATATTCCATATCATCACTGAGTACTTGTTTTATGTTTTCTACAGTGTATTTCTTTATTCGTACAATATGTCTACCTGATTGTGCACAGTGTCCCGTGGAATGTCCGAATATTAGACAAGAAATATTGGAGAATGAAAGGTTTAATGAGAGGGAAGAATTGAGGGAGATCAATATTAAGAGTGAAATGTTGATGTAAAAAGTGATAGGTTTGAAGGCGGATAAATCTCCCGGGCCTGATAATCGTCATTAGGTTTCAGGAGGTGGCTCTGGAAATAGTGGTGGTTACCTTCCGGGATTCTATAAACTCTAGAGCAGTCCCTGCAGATTGGAGGGCAGCTAATGTCACTTCAATATTCAAAAGGAGGAGGAAGAGATAAAGCAGGGAAGTACAGACCAGTAAGCCTAACATCAGTCGTGGGGAAAATTCTTGAATCCATTATCAAAGACTTTATTGCAGAACATTCGAAAGCAGTGGCAGGATCAGTTCGAGTCAGCATGGATGTAAGAAGGGGAAGTCGTTATTTGAAGATGCAACCAGTACAGTTGGCAAGCGGGAGCAAGTCGATGTGTTGTCTTTGGACTTTCAGAACGCGATTCACAAAGTCCTGCATAAGAGACTATTGTGCAAGATTAAAGCTCAATGAATTGGGTGAAGGATATTGAGGTAGATCGAAAACTCGTTGGCAGAGTGGAAACAAATCGTAGTGATAAATGGGTTAGTTCCAAATTGGTAGGCAGTAACTAGTGGGGTGCCACAGTGATTGGTGCTGGAACCCCAGCTGTTCACAATATATATTCGTGATTTGGATGAGTGTACAAAATATGAAAATCACAAAGTTTGCAGATGATACCAAGTTGGGTGGGAGTGTGAACTCTGATGTAGATGCAGAGATCGTACTCCACAAGCTGGACAGATGCTGCATAATTTGGACAAGTGTGAGGTTATTTATTTTGGAACCAAAAATAGGAAGGCCGGTTACTACCTGATCGGTTGTAAAGTGAGAAAGTGGTATGTGCAGCCTTAGTATCATTGTGCACCAGTCGCTGAAGGTAAGCATGCACGTGCAGCAGGTGGTAAAGAAGGATAATGGTATGTTGGCCTTCATTTCAAGTGGTTTCGAGTACAGGAGCGGGGATGCGTTGTTGGAATTATATAGGGCCTTGGTGAGGCCACACTTAGAAATTGAGTGCATTTGGTCTCCTTTTCTGAGGAAAGATGTGCGTGCTATCGAGAGAGTGTAGCGAACGTTTAATGGACGTTTTCCAGGGATGGCGGGACTGTCATATGAGGAGAGAAGAATTAGGTTGGTATTGTTCTTGCTGGAGTTCAGAAGAATGAGGGGGGAATTCATAGAACCTTATACAATTCGAACAGACTAGACAGGATAGATGCATGGATGACGTTCCCGTCGGTGGGTGGCTCCACAACTAGGGGTGTCACAGTCTGAGTACTCAGGGTGAACAATTTCGGACAGTGATGGCGAGACATTTCTTCAGCCAAAGAGTGGTGAGCCTGTGGAGTTTAGTACCACAGGAAGTAATTGATGCTAAAACATTGAATATATTCAAGGGTCTGCTAGATATAGCTCTTGGGGCGAATGGGATTAAAGGTTATGTGGAGAAAAGCAGGATTAGGCTAATGAGTTGGATGATCAACCACGATCGTGATAAATGGCGGAGCAGAATCAAAGGTCCAAAAGGTTTCCACCTGCTCCGATCTTCTATGTATCTATGTAAGACAGAGGAGCAGAATTAGAACAGTCAGGCCATCGAACCTTCTCCACAATTCGATCGTGGCTGTTATTGCACTCCTCCGCGTTCCCCTGCCTTCTCCTCATAACTCTTGATCCCCTCATTAATAAAGAACCGATCCACCTCTGTCTGAAGGACACTCATAGATTAGGCTCACCCCAGCCTTCTGCATAAAATAGTTCCACAAATTCACCACCCTCTGCCTGAAGAAATTTCTCCTCACCTTTATTTAAATGGTCGACCCATCAATAAGCGGCTATGCCCTCTGATTCTAGTTTTTCGCACGAGGGGAAACATCCTCTCAAATTCCACTCAATCTGGGCCGGGCCGCTCAGTTGCCAGTAAGTTTCAATAAGATCCCGCTCATCCTTCTAAACTGCAACAAGTGGACAGCCAGAACCCTCAACGGCTCCTCAAACGACAAGCTCTTCATTCTTGTGAATCTCGAGTGGAACCTTTCCAAGGCAAGTACAACGTTATTTAGATATTGGGCCCATCGCTGCTCACAAGTCACCAAATGGAGTCCAACTAGGGCCTTATACCGCCTCAAAAGTGCATCACTGCCCTTGTTTTCTAGCCCTCTATACTTGAATACTAACATTGAATTTGCCATTCTAACTGCCGATGAACTGCACGTGACCCTGAAGAGGATCTTGATCACGGACTCGTGAGTACCTTTGTGCTTCTGATTTCCTCAGCCTTTCCCCATTTTTAAATTCAGCCTATGTCCCCATTCTTCCTACCAAGGTGCATAACCTCACACTTTTCCACCTTGTATTCCATGTGCCACTTCTTTGCTAACACTCTTATCAAGTCCAAGTCCTTCTGCAGCCTTTATTTCCTCGGTAGTACCTGTCCATCTGCATACAATTGTATCATGTGCAAACTTGCAACAGTGCCCTCAGTCCCTCTTCGAGCTCGTCCACGTTTGTCGTAAACATTTGTGATATGAACATCGACTCCTGATGCACACCACGAGTCACTGTCTGGCATCATGCAAAATACCCCTTCATCCCCACTCTCTGGTTTGTGCCTGTTATCCAATCCTCTGTCCATGCCAGTAGCACCATGGAGTCTTGATTTATTTAACAAGCTCCTATATGGCAACTTATTGAAGGCTTTCTGGAAATCTGAATAGATCACATCGACTGGGTCTCCTTTGCCTAACTTCGTTGTTAACTGCTCAAATCCTAGATTTGATTCTAGAATGGATTCTAGAATCCATTGTTAAGGATGAGATTTCTAAATTCTTGGAAGTGCAGGGTCGGATTAGGACATGTCAGCATGGATTTAGTAAGTGGAGGTTGTGCCTGACAAACCTGTTAGAGTTCTTTGAAGAGATAACAAATAGGCTAGACCAGTGAGAGCCAATGGATGTTATCTATCTTGACTTCCAAAAAGCCTTTGATAAGGTGCCTCACGGGAGACTGCTGAGTAAAGTAAGGGCCCATGGTATTCGAGGCAAGGTACTAACGTGGATTGACGATTGGCTGTCAGGCAGAAGGCAGAGAGTTGGGATAAAAAGGTTATTTTTCGGAATGGCAACCGGTGACGAGTGGTGTCCCGCAGGGTTCTGTGTTGGGACCACAGCTGTTCTCTTTATATATTAACGATTTAGATAACGGGACTGAGGGCATTCTGGCTAAGTTTGCCGATGATACGAAGATAGGTGGAGGGGCAGGTAGTATGGATGAGGTGGGGAGGCTTCAGAAAGATTTAGACAGTTTAGGAGAGTGGTCCAAGAAATGGCTGATGAAATTCAACGTGGGCAAGTGCGAGGTCTTGCACTTTGGAAAAAAGAATAGAGGCGTGGACTATTTTCTAAACGGTGACAAAATTCATAATGCTGAAGTGCAAAGGGACTTGGGAGTCCTTGTCCGGGATTCTGTAAAGGTAAACTTGCAGGTTCAGTCCGTAATTCAGAAAGCAAATGCAATGTTGTCATTCATCTCAAGAGGCTTGGAATATAAAAGCAGGGATGTACTTCTGAAGCTTTATAAAGCATTAGTTAGGCCCCATTTAGAATACTGTGAGCAATTTTGGGCCCCACACCTCAGGAAGGAAATACTAGCACTGGGGCGAGTCCAGCCGAGATTCACACGGATGAACCCAGGAATGGTAGGCCTAACATACGATGAACGTCTGAGGATCCTGGGATTATATTCATTGGAGTTTAGGAGATTGAGGGGAGATCTAATAGAAACTTACAAGATAATGAATGGCTTAGATGGGGTGGATGTAGGGAAGTTGTTTCCATTAGCAGGGGAGACTAGGACCCGGGGGCACAGCCTTAGAATAAAAGGGAGTCACTTTAGAACAGAGATTAGGATAAATGTCTTCAGCCAGAGAGTGGTGGGTATGTGGAATTCATTGACACAGAGGGCGGTGGAGGCCGGGACGTTGAGTGTCTTTAAGACAGAAGTTGATACATTCTTGATTTCTCGAGGAATTAAGGGCTATGGAGAGAGAGCGGGTAAATGGAGTTGAAATCAGCCATGATTGAATGGTGGAGTGGACTCGATGGGCCGAATGGCCTTACTTCCACTCCTATGTCTTATGTCTTATGTCTAAATAATTTTAACACATTTGGGTGTTGGTTTCCCGCGGGCATAGTGCACACAAATGAAATATGTATGGGATGTGAAGCCGCCTTAGTCCAGTGAAACAGCATGGCAACAATTTTCATTGTGTACATGGTACTATTGATATATTTCAAACTTTGGAACAATATATCCATAGTGGCACTCCACAGGAGCGATCGAAACGACGAAACCTTTCTTCTGCATTTAACACAGCACATCTTGTCAGGCTTCCCACAAGGGGGATTAACAATCATGATATACGCAGAATTCCATCCAAAAACGTGAAGACTGACAGCGAAAATGGCGAATAGATGATTAGTTTGTGAAGAGGCTTTCAAAAGGGAGACAACGCAATGCATTGAGACGGATAATGTAAAACTATGCTCCTTAGCAAAACTACTGCCGTAAACAATTATTCTAGTGATTAGAACTTCGCATACAGAAACACCGAAATGTACAACACTTCTGAAATGCAAGGACAAGTGGATTTGGTACGTTCACAGGCGACTGGTCCTTGAGGTAGCGAGATCCACACATTATCAGTTTGAGAGAATCGCTTTTAATTTCCTGAACAAATTTACTCCAATTAAACTCGTAGTGATTATTTCACTTTGAAAATGTCTGGTTCTTCCTTTCCCAGACGTTTAAGAATCATCTCTTTGTTCAGTTAACCCTTAAATTTGTTAAAATTAAAGAGGAGAAATAAGCCAGATTTTCTGGAATCAATCATAAAAATCTTTTGTTTTCTTCAATGACTGCGGTCTGTCTTTTACTTTCTGTCTATTTCTTGCCGTCGAACTCTCTCGCATTGACATGATCCTCGGATATCTGGATGAATATTTTATTTAGTTGAATGATTGAACAGCATTGCACTTGTATGTCTCGGAATAATAACAGTAATTAAATATCAACAACACATGTTTATTGATGTGATGGCGTTTTCAAATTTGTCCAAACTGTTTATTTTTAATACCGCAACTTTTCGAGTTGGAAATGGTCTAGCCTGATTAAAAACACTCAGAATTTTACAATTCCCTCTCAATTCTTCACTTTCAATTCTACGTTTGATGAAAGTACGCATGATATCCATTGTCATGAGGAAATGAAAACTGCAGATGCTTAGTACAGACCCTGTCAATGTTTTCTGCACCGTCGCTCAGAGATGGCCTCCATCCGACAATGTAATGACAAACTGCGCAACAAAATACATTATGAAAGTATAAAACGCGTCTGGGCTTAAAAGTGTATCACATCCAGAAATCAATGCTGAAATGCTACATACAATCTTGTTAATTGACTGTATCTTTTTGTCGTTAAAATAAAACGAAACAAGAGCCACAGCGCTAGATTAATATCTGTCCTTCAAAGTGAACCGTAATTATTACTTCGGGAGTCGTTTTTATTTTCCTGGACTCCAACCATCACTCGTCTCTTTGTTTCCGGCGTAAATTAGTTTTATATTTCCTTACCATCTTGGGTTTCATGAAATTCTAAAGACACAAGGGAAAACTATAATTCATTTTGTAGAATTAATTTGCCTGGGAAAAAATCAACATGCACATGAGAAGCAAGTGAAGCATTGGAAGAATTTTATTTCTATCAAATGGGCCACGGAATTTGAAACAATTCCGGCAACGGTGCACCTCGCAGCCAAAATGTGTACATACAATCGCAAGTAGGTGAATGGCTCATGAGTTAAAATTCAAACATCATGCACAGCAATATGCCTCTATGTAACGAGTGGAATGGTTCATTGTGTACCATAGGATAATAGCAAAGCATTTCAACTGTTTTACAAACATGTTTAAAGTTTGCACGTTCACAAAGCGGGGAGAACGGTAGCACAAGTGGGTAGCACTGTGGCCTCACAGCGCCAGGGTCCCAGGCTCGATGCCCCGCTGGGTCACTTTCTGCACGTTCTCCCCGTGTCTGCGCGGGTTTCCTCAGTGTTTTCTCCCACAGTCCAAAGGTGTGCAGGTTAGGTGGGTTGGCCATGATAAATTGCCCTTAGTGACCAAAAAGGTTAGGAGGGGTTATTGGGTTACGGGGATAGGGTGAAAGGAGGACTTAAGTGGTTCAGTGCAGACTCTATGGACAGAATGGCCTTCTTCTGCACTATATGTTCTATGTATGTAAAAACGTTTTGGTGGCACGCTCAAAAAATGATACACAAGCTTTCCTGGCAGTATTATTAAAAACATTAATTTAATATGCCCCTTGCCAATGTTAAATTTTCTGTAACAATGGGAAACATGACGAGCAAAAATATATGTTTGTCGGCTTTGAACTAAAGTTTCAATATCTGACATTAGTAATGTGGGTAAAGTCAAATAAATAATTCCGACTTCGGTTTTGAATCTATTGGAAAAATATTGTACTGGACAAAATGTGACAATTATACCCGTTTGTTCCGGAGGTATTTTGACATTGATGAAGTCTCTTAGAGTTAATTGATGAGCTATGGTCTGATAAAGCATATTGGTAACTTCCGTTACGGATTGACGAATATAATAATATGTTCTGCCAATTTAGATACACTATTGCTTAAGTCTGAAGCACAATAAAAACATTGCATTTATTTTGCATCGAAGTGTGTGTTCTGCAATTTATTTAAAATGGAGGGTGGAGGCTTTCCAATAAAATATTCCTGCCCTTTAAAATATCAAGCGACAAATATGTACATGACATTCTCAGCTTATTCGATGATTTGCTACCCATATTGAGGCATGTGCTAAAATTAGAATGCCACGTTGCTGTTTCGTTACCTTTCTGGCACTTCTGAAGTTCTGACGAGAAGTACAAACAATATAATTAATTCCTGCAAACATATATGTTCACAGAAAGAAGTAACACATCCGAATGCATACCAGAATTTTGTAGAATGCTTCGACGTCCCCGTCAGATAATAAATTACTTTTAACTACATGGCATCCGGCTTGCAGTTATTCGTCGAACTGGTAATCAAGGACCAACTCATACATTATTCAAAATAAAAAAGTCCAGATCCAGATCTAGATATCACAACAGATTCTGGAATAATCTGCGTTATTACGCAATGGTTTTACCAAACCCAGTTGGTGTTTCTTCGGGACGGCAACCCCTGGGAGGAGCGTCTACCCCGAAGACAGCAACAGTGGACTCTTCTTCAGGAGACATGGGAGAACAGAGTAACAGTGATGCAAATTAACTTCTAACATACAAAACAAAACATGAATTCAATCAAAATTACTCGAAAACAGAGCAGCAGAGACCAATCAATTGATCACCGTTAGATTTCTCTTAAAATTCCTCCCAAATGACTTATTCGTGATGCTTTCCAAATCTTCTTTCACCAGAATTGCTACCAAATTCGGGAAATAATGACATGAAGCTTATGATTACTTCAGAAGTTTGGCTTTTCTCTCTCAAGTTTCGTCCAGTCTGTATTTCGACCTCTTACCTTAACTTTAGTGAGCATTACCATGTACCAGTTGCAGTTTACGCTGTTCATTTAAATTCAGACTTCCCAGAGACTCACCGTAATGTATGTTGTTTCCTTAATTCTCTGCTCGAGAGGTTTCTGGCAATTGTTATCTTGCACCAAAATTCCTTGTCTTGCTTTGCTTTTCGAAAAAACACACGATAGATGTGCCCCCTCTCGTCTGAGAAACCCGTGCTACTCTCTCTTCCAGTTAATAATGAACTAAAAAAAAATATTTTCTGTGAAAGTGGCCACTGATGGGAAAAGTCATCAAATTATTTCCCTAAATCCCAGCTTTACATTACACATCGAAAAAATCTCAACAGAATAGAAGCAACATTTCAACTGATACCCCAAAAATACAAGCAAACAACTTTGTTTTATGTTAATGCAACGAGAATTTCACTTTTCCTTAAAAAAACTAGAAATAAACCCCACTTCAGTCTATATATTATGCATAATATTTAACCATACGAACATATTTCAATTATATAGCCTTTGTCTCCTGTCAACTTACCAAGACAATTTGAATGTTTGCTTTTACAAGTTTAATACCAGCTCATGACTGGCGCATGACAGTGGGCTGAATTGCAAAGTTTATGTGCTTCACGAACAAAGTCTCGTATCATTGCCACGCCTGGAACCTCGTAGAAGACGACATTTCTGGAAACAGCGCATTTTTTAAAAAGGGACCACTCAGGCCAGGAGCTCAGAAATCAGAAGCAGAGGTGTGTGTAGTATCAGCGAAACCATGCAGTGCAGAAGGGGTCCATTCGGCCCATTAACCGACATTGACCCTTACCCAGACCTTCCGATCACTGTCACCTCATAACCTAAGCTGCACATCCATAGCCACTAAAGGGCAATTTATGACGGTCAATCCACTTAACAGGCACGTCTTTGGACAATGGGAGGACACCGCAGCACCCGGAGGAAATCCACGCAGACAAGGGAGAACGTAAAAACCCCAGACCGACGGCGAGCCAAGGCCGGAAATGAACCAGGGTCCCTGGTACTGTGAGGCAGGAGATTGAACCACTGTTCCACTGTGCCATTCAAGCTGTCAAAGCCGACAATGGTAAGCATACAATACATATCACGGACACTTCATAGATAACATCTTAATTAATGGGCACCAACTCATAAAATTAAGGACAACATATATTTTCTCATTCATTCCTTCGATTTTGCATGTCCGTACTTGAGTACATGGTTATTTAAGACTTTGATTCACAATCAAAACACTTTCACTGCCGTTCACTGTCGTTTTATGGTGTTCCTCCCATCTTTTCCCAAAGGAAGAAGAGTCTATAACTAGAGGGCATAGGTTTAAGATGAGAGGGGAGAGATACAAAAGAGAGCAGAGGAGAATTTTTTTCACACAGAGAGTATTGAGCGAGCATCTGGAACGAGCTGCTAGAGGCAGTGGCAGACGCGTGTAGAATATTTTCCAATGAAAAACAGTTGAACTGTTACATGGGCAGGATTAGTATACATAAATATGGGCCAACCATCTGCAAGTGGGACTAGATCAGTGATAGACACTGATCCGCATGGACAAGCAGGGCTGAAAGGCCTGTTTCTATGATGTAAACATCTGTGACTCTATGACTCTATCGCCGAAGTTATGTCACATCAGTTACTTCATTATCTCCAGGAATCTTCGTATACTTGACTGGTACTGCTGGCAGGTGGCTCTGATAGTCAGAGGCTTTTCCCCAGGGTAGAGGGGTCAATTACTAGGGGGCATAGGTTTAAGGTGAGAGGGGCAAGGTTTAGAGTAGATGTACGAGGCAAGTTTTTTACGCAGAGGGTAGTGGGTACCTGGAACTCGCTACCGGAGGAGGTAGTGGAAGCAGGGACGATAGGGACATTTAAGGGGCATCTTGACAAATATATGAATAGGATGGTAATAGAAGGATACGGACCCAGGAAGTGTAGAAGATTGTAGTTTAGTCGGGCAGTATGGTCGGCACGGGCTTGGAGGGCCGAAGGGCCTGTTCCTGTGCTGTACATTTCTTTGTTCTTTGTTCTTTGTTCCGTTCGCACTTTACGCAGTAGATACTAAGATATTTTCCGATAGTCATTAGTTCAAAGAACAAAGAAAATTACAGCACAGGAACAGACCCTTCGGTCCTCGCAGCCTGCGCCGAACCGGATCCTTTATCTAAACGTGTCTTCTATTTTCCAAGGATCTACGTCCCTCTGTTCCCCGCCCGTTCATATATATGTCTAGACGCATCTTAAATGATGCTATCGTGCCCGCCTCTACCAACTCCGCTGGCAAAGCGTTCCAGGCACCCACCACCCTCTGCAGAAAAAAAATATCCACGCACATCTCCCTTAAACTTTCCCCCTCTCACCTTTAAATCGTGACCCCTTCTAATTTACAACCCCGCTCTTTGAAAAAGCGTGTTGCTATCCACCCTGTCCACACTTCTCATAATTTTGTAGACCTCAATCAGGTCCCCCTCAAACTCCGTCTTTCCAACGAAAACAATCCTAATCTACTCAACCTTTCTTCATAGCTAGCACCCTCCATACCAGGCAACATCCTGGTGAACCTCCTCTGCACCCTTTCTAAATCATCCACGTCCTCCTGGTAATGTGGCGGACAGAACTGCACGCAGTATTCCAAATGTGGCCTAACCAAAGTCCTATACAACAGTAACATGACCTGCCGACTCTTGTACTCAATACCCGTCCGATGAAGGCAAGCATGCTGTATGCCTTCTTGACAACTCTTTCGACCTGCGTTGCCATTTTCAGGGTACAATGGACCTGAACTCCCAGATCTCCCTGTACAGCAATTTTCCCCAGGACTCTTCCATTGTCCGCTCTTGAATTAGATCGTCCGAAATCCATTACAACGCATTTGCCTGAATTGAACTCCATCTGCCATCTCTCTGCCCAACTCCGCAACCTATCTATATTTTGCTGTATTCTCTAACAGTCCGCCTCGCTATCTGCAACTCCACCAATCTTAGTATAATCTGCAACTAATCAGACCACCTGTACCTTCGTCCAGATCATTTATGGAAATCACAAACAACAGAGGTACGAACACGGATCCCCTGTGGTTGTCCCCCTCTCGAACAGATATACCCCTTTGGATACTGTCGGGGGGGATAGCCTATCAGGGGAAAACAGCAGCAGCCAGAGCAGTGGCACCACGGCTGGCTCTGATGTTCAGAAGGGAGGGTCAAAGCGCAGAAGAGTAATAGTAATAGGGGACTCTATAGTCAGGGGCACAGATAGGCGCTTCTGTGGACGTGAAAGAGACACCAGGATGGTATGTTGCCTCCCTGGTGCCAGGGTCCAGGATGTCTCCGAACGGGTAGAGGGAATCCTCAAGGGGGAGGGCAAACAGGCAGAGGTCGTTGTACATATCGGTACTAACGACATAGGCAGGAAGGGGCATGAGGTCCTGCAGCAGGTGTTCAGGGAGCTAGGCAGAAAGTTAAAAGACAGGACCTCGAGGGTTGTAATCTCGGGATTACTCCCTGTGCCACGTGCCAGTGAGGCTAGAAATAGGAAGATAGAGCAGACAAACACGTGGCTAAACAGCTGGTGTAGGAGGGAAGGTTTCCGTTATCTGGACAACTGGGAGCTCTTCCGGGGCAGGTGTGACCTGTATAAGATGGACGGGTTGCATCTAAACCGGAGAGGCATAAATATCCTGGCCGCGAGGTTTGCTAGTGTCACACGGGAGGGTTTAAACTAGTATGGCAGGGGGGTGGGCACGGGAGCAATAGGTCAGAAGGTGAGAGCATTGAGGGAGAACTAGGGAATAGGGACAGTGTGGCTCTGAGGCAGAGCAGACGGGGAGAAGTTGCTGAACACAGCGGGTCTGGTGGCCTTGTGGATAGCACAATTGCTTCACAGCTCCAGGGTCCCGGGTTCGATTCCGGCTTGGGTCACTGTCTGTGCGGAGTCTGCACGTCCTCCCCGTGTGTGCGTGGGTTTCCTCCGGGTGCTCCGGTTTCCTCCCACAGTCCAAAGATGTGCAGGTTAGGTGGATTGGCCATGATAAATTGCCCTTAGTGTCCAAAATTGCCCTTAGTGTTGGGTGGGGTTACTGGGTTATGGGGATAGGGTGGCGGTGTTGACCTTGGGTAGGGCGCTGTTTCCAAGAGCCGGTGCAGACTCGATGGGCCGAATGGCCTCCTTCTGCACTGTAAATTCTATGATAATCTATGAAGTGCATATGTTTTAATGCAAGGAGCATTACGGGTAAGGAAGATGAACTTAGAGCTTGGGTTACTACTTGGAACTATGATGTTGTTGCCATTACAGAGACCTGGTTGAGGGAAGGGCAGGATTGGCAGCTAAACGTTCCAGGATTTAGATGTTTCAGGCGGGATAGAGGGGGAAGTAAAAGGGGAGGCGGAGTTGCGCTACTTGTTCGGGAGAATATCACAGCTATCCTGCGAGAGGACACCTCAGAGGGCAGTGAGGCTATATGGGTAGAGATCAGGAATAAAAAGGGTGCAGTCACAATGTTGGGGGTATACTACAGGCCTCCCAACAGCCAGCGGGAGATAGAGGAGCAGATAGGTAGACAGATTTTGGAAAAGAGTAAAAACAACAGGGTTGTGGTGATGGGAGACTTCAACTTCCCCAATATTGACTGGGGCTCACTTAGTGCCAGGGGCTTAGACGGGGCGGAGTTTGTAAGGAGCATTCAGGAGGGCTTCTTAAAACAATATGTAAACAGGCCAACTAGGGAAGGGGCGGTACTGGACCTGGTATTGGGGAATGAGCCCGGCGAGGTGGTAGATGTTTCAGTAGGGGAGCATTTCGGTAACAGTGACCACAATTCAGTAAGTTTTAAAGTACTGGTGGACAAGGATAAGAGTGGTCCGAGGATGAATGTGCTAAATTGGGGGAAGGCTAATTATAACAATATTAGGCGAGAACTGAAGAACATAGATTGGGGGCGGATGTTTGAGGGCAAATCAACATCTGACATGTGGGAGACTTTCAAGTGTCAGCTGAAAGGAATACAGGACAGGCATGTTCCTGTGAGGAAGAAAGATAAATACGGCAATTTTCGGGAACCTTGGATGACGAGTGATATTGTAGGCCTCGTCAAAAAGAAAAAGGAGGCATTTGTCAGGGCTAAAAGTCTGGGAACAGACGAAGTCTGTGTGGCATATAAGGAAAGTAGGAAGGAACTTAAGCAAGGAGTCAGGAGGGCTAGAAGGGGTCATGAAAAGTCATTGGCAAATGGGGTTAAGGAAAATCCCAAGGCTTTTTACACGTACATAAAAAGCAAGAGGGTAGCCAGGGAAAGGGTTGGCCCACTGAAGGATAGGCAAGGGAATCTATGTGCGGAGCCAGAGGAAATGGGCGAGGTACTAAATGAATACTTTGCATCAGTATTCACCAAAGAGAAGGAATTGGTAGATGTTGAGTCTGGAGAAGGGGGTGTAGATAGCCTGGGTCACATTGTGATCCAAAAAGACGAGGTGTTGGGTGGCTTAAAAAATATTAAGGTAGATAAGTCCCCTGGGCCTGATGGGATCTACCCCAGAATACTGAAGGAGGCTGGAGAGGAAATTGCTGTGGCCTTGACAGAAATCTTTGGCTCCTCGCTGTCTTCAGGGGATGTCCCGGAGGACTGGAGAATAGCCAATGTTGTTCCTCTGTTTAAGAAGGGTAGCAAGGATAATCCCGGGAACTACAGGCCGGTGAGCCTTACTTCAGTGGTAGGGAAATTACTGGAGAGAATTCTTCGAGACAGGATCTACTCCCATTTGGAAGCAAATGGACGTATT
Source organism: Scyliorhinus torazame (assembly GCF_047496885.1). Classification (NCBI taxonomy): domain Eukaryota; kingdom Metazoa; phylum Chordata; class Chondrichthyes; order Carcharhiniformes; family Scyliorhinidae; genus Scyliorhinus; species Scyliorhinus torazame. The sequence goes on from NC_092718.1 coordinate 109,221,805, forward strand.
AGTGAGAGGCAGCACGGTTTTGTGATGGGGAGGTCGTGTCTCACTAACTTGATAGAGTTTTTCGAGGAGGTCACTAAGATGATTGATGCAGGTAGGGCAGTAGATGTTGCCGATATGGACTTCAGTAGGGCCTTTGACAAGGTCCCTCATGGTAGACTAGTACAAAAGGTGAAGTCACACGGGATCAGGGGTGAACTGGCAAGGTGGATACAGAACTGGCTAGGCCATAGAAGGCAGAGGGTAGCAATGGAGGGATGCTTTTCTAATTGGAGGGCTGTGACCAGTGGTGTTCCACAGGGATCAGTGTTGGGACCTTTGCTGTTTGTAGTATATATAAATGATTTGGAGGAAAATGTAACTGGTCTGATTAGTAAGTTTGCAGATGACACAAAGGTTGGTGGAATTGCGGATAGCGATGAGGACTGTCTGAGGATACAGCAGGATTTAGATTGTCTGGAGACTTGGGCGGAGAGGTGGCAGATGGAGTTGAATCCGGACAAATGTGAGGTAATGCATTTTGGAAGGTCTAATGCAGTTAGGGAATATACAGTGAATGGTAGAACCCTCCAGAGTATTGAAAGTCAAAGAGATCTAGGAGTACAGGTCCACAGGTCATTGAAAGGGGCAACACAGGTGGAGAAGGTAGTCAAGAAGGCATACGGCATGCTTGCCTTCATTGGCCGGGGCATTGAGTACAAGAATTGGCAAGTCATGTTGCAGCTGTATAGAACCTTAGTTAGGCCACACTTGGAGTATAGTGTTCAATTCTGGTCGCCACACTACCAGAAGGATGTGGAGGCTTTAGAGAGGGTGCAGAAGAGATTTACCAGAATGTTGCCTGGTATGGAGGGCATAAGCTATGAGGAGAGGTTGAATAAACTCGGTTTGTTCTCACTGGAACGAAGGAGGTTGAGGGGCGACCTGATAGAGGTATACAAAATTATGAGGGGCATAGACAGAGTGGATAGTCAGAGGCTTTTCCCCAGGGTAGAGGGGTCAATTACTAGGGGGCATAGGTTTACGTTGAGAGGGGCAAGGTTTAGAGTAGATGTACGAGGCAAGTTTTTTACGCAGAGGGTAGTGGGTGCCTGGAACTCGCTACCGGAGGAGGTAGTGGAAGCAGGGACGATAGGGACATTTAAGGGGCATCTTGACAAATATATGACTAGGATGGGAATAGAAGGATACGGACCCAGGAAGTGTAGAAGATTGTAGTTTAGTCGGGCAGTATGGTCGGCACGGGCTTGGAGGGCCGAAGGGCCTGTTCCTGTGCTGTACATTTCTTTGTTCTTTGTTCTTTGTTCTAACACTACTAGTCACCTTTCTCCATTTTGAGACACTCCCTTCCACCACTACTCTCTGCCTCCTTTTGCCCAGCCAGTTCTTTATCCACCTAGCTAGTACACCCTGAACCCCATACGATTTCACTTTTTCCATCAAACTGCAATGGGAAATGTTATAAAACGCCTTACTGATGTCCATGTATTTGACATCTACAGCCCTTCCCTCATCAATTAACTTTGTCACGTCCTCAAAGAATTCTATGAGGTTTGTAAGGCATGACCTTCCCTGCACAAAACCATGCTGCCTATCAGTGATAAGTCTATATTCTTCCAAATGTGAATAGGTCCTATCGCTCAGCATCTTCTCCAACAGTTTGCCTACCACTGACGCCAAGCTCACAGGCCTATAATTCCCATGGATTTTCCCTGCTACCCTTCTTAAACAAAGGGACAACATTAGCAATTCTCCAGTCCTCTGTGACCTCACCCGTGCTCAATGATGCTACAAAGATATATGTTAAGGCTCCAGCTATTTCGTCCCTCGCTTGCCTCAGTAACCTGGGATGGATCCCATCCGGACCTGGGGACTTGCCCATCTGAACGCTTTTTAGAATACCCACAACTTCCCCCTTCCTTATACCGACTTCACCTAGAGTATCTAAACATCCATCATGAGCCTCAACATCCGTCATGTCCCTCTCCTTGGTGAATACCGATGCAAAGCACTCATTCAGAATCTCACCCATTTCCTCTGACTCCATGCATAAATTCCCTCTTTTGTCTTTGAGTGGGCCAATCCTTTCTCTAGTTACCCTCTTGCTCCATATATACGAATAAAAGGCTTTGGGATTCTCCTTAACCCTGTTAGCCAAAGATATTTCATGACCCCTTTCAGCCCTCTTTATTGTGCGATTGAGATTTGTCCTACTTTCCCGATATTCCTCCAAAGCTTCATCAGTTTTAAATCGACTAGATCTTATGTATGCTTCCTTTTTCATCTTAGCTAGTCTCACAATTCCACCCGTCATTCATGGTTCCCTAATCTTGCCATTTCTATCCCTAATTTTCACAGGGACATGTCTGTCCTGCACTCTAATCAACCTTCACTTAAAAGACTCCCATATTTCAAATGTGGATTTACCCTTATACAGCTGCTCCCAATCCACATTCCCTAGCTCCTGCAGAATTTTGTTATACTTGGCCTTTCGCCAATTTAGCACTCATCCTTGAGGACCACTCTCGTCTTTGTCCATGTGTTTTCTAAAACTTATGGAATTGTGATCGCTATTCCCAAAGTAATCACCGACTGAAACGTCAACCACCAGGCCCCAATACCCAGTCCAGTGTGGCCCGTTCCCGAGTTGGACTATTTACATACTACTCGAAAAATCTCTCCTGGATGCTCCTTACACATTCTGCTCCATCTACGCCTCCAACACTACATGAGTCCCATTCAATGTTGTGGAAGTTAAAATCTCCCATCACGACCACCCTATTGCTCCTATATTTTTCTATAATCTGTCTACATATTTGTACCTCTACTTCACGCTCGCTTTTGGGAGGCCTGTAGTAAAGTCCCAACAATGTTACTGCACCCTTCCTATTTCTTAGCTCTACCTATTTTGCCTCAGTGCTCGAATCCTCCATCGTTCCCTCCTTAATCACAGCTGTGAAATCATCTCTGACCAGTAATCCAACTCCTCCGTCCTTTTGACCTCCCTCTCTATCCCTCCTGAAGCATCAATACCCTGAGATATTTAGTTGCCAGTCTTCCCCGTCCCTCAACCAAGTCTCAGTAATACCAATAACATCATATTCCAAGGTACTATTCCAAGCCTTAAGTTCATCTGCCTTACCTGCTACACTTCTCGCTTTGAAACAAATGCACCTCAAACCACCTGTCTCTTTGCGTTCATCATCTCTTCCCTGTCTACTCTTCCCCTTAGCCACATTGAGTTTATTATCTAGTACCTTACCGGCTTTAGTTGCTGCCTCTTTACTGACCTCTAACTTTCTAATCTGGTTCCCATCCCCCTGCCACATTAGTTTAAACCTCCCCAACTGTGTTAGAAAAATCACCCCCTATGGCATTGGTTCCAGTCCTGCCCAGGTGTAGACCATCCGATTTGTAATGGTCCCACCGCCCCCAGAACCGGTTCCAATGTCCCAAAATTCTGAACCCCTCCCTCCAATAGTACACAGGGACTGCAATTTAGTCCTTTAATTTGAACCCATGACGGACATTGGACTAAATTCGGAACGAAATAAGAGCTTCTTGACAAGATCAGTTACATTTTTGGAATGCATATAACGTTTCATGTTATATTTTTGGAATGCATTATTAAAACAATTGTCAGATCTACCAGATTAGGATATCGAAGCTATCGGGTAGAGACTATTCATCAGGAACAGAAAGTTAATTCCATAGTTCATGACATGCTCAATAGTTCACCTCATTGTTTTCGCAACTTAGTTCTTCACCAGGATCTTGCTTACTGTATTTCATCCCTCCCGCTAAAACCTGGCATTTCCCACATTACCTATGCATTCGTCCAGTAATTATGAAATAAAAAAGTTGGAGCAAAAATATAGATACAGCGAATATAACAATGTGCCATGTCTTCACATGGTTACTTTAAATTGCTTATTTAATTTTCTGAAGACTGCGTTGCACACATGCGCTCTGTAAATCCAGCTAAACTGCACTGTTTGTAAACTCTTGTTGGGCTATCTCCGTTGCCTTTTATTGGGACAATATAACATGGTTTGGACAACTTGTCTATCAAGAGCGTGCGCGAGATTGGTCGAATATTGAACTTATCATTTCAGTTCTGCATCTACCTCAATTTAACTTGTTTCTAAAATAATTTCAAAGAAAATGGCACTTATTCGGTAGGACAGAGTGGATGGTAAGGGAGGTGGTGTCGCTCTGTTATTTAAGGATGACATCCGGGCAGTTATGAGGGATAACACCGTTGCTATGAAGGATAAGGTTGAATCCATTTGGGAGGAAATAAGGAATAGTAAAGAGAAAACGTCACATATAGGGGCAGTCTATAAGCCGCCAAATAGTAACAAGACAGCGTGGAGGGAAATGAACAGAGAAATAACTGCTGCATGTAGGAATTGTACACCAGTTATCATGGGGGATTTAAATCTGCATGTCGATAGGTTCAAACAGGTCGGTCAAGGCAGCATTGAGGAGGGGTTTTTGTAATATATCCGCGATAGATTCCTAGAACAGTATGTAATGGAAACTACGGGGAAACAAGTGGTCCAACATCTGGTCCTGTCTAATGAGACAGGATTGATTCCTGATATCTATAGTTAGGGATCCTCTCAGAAGGAGAGATCACAATAAGGTGGAATTGAAAATACAAATGGATGGTGAGAAGGTAAAATCAAACACTAGTTTTTTGTGCTTAAACAAAGAATGTTACAAATGGGATGAGAGAAGGGTTGGGCAAGGTATACTGGGAGCAATGACTTCATGGTGTAACAGTTGAGGAACAGTGCAGAATCTTCGAAGTGATTTTTCAGTGTTTTTTTTCAAGTTTATACCAACAAAAAGGAAGGACGAGAGAAAGAGGGAAAATCGACCGTGGATATCGAACTTAATAAGGGAGAGTATCAAATTCAATGGAAAAGCATATAAAGTGGCAAAGACTAGTGGGAGACTGGAGGATTGGGAAATATTTTGGGTACAACAGAACGCTACAAACATAAACTACAAAGAAGAGTAAGATAGATTATGAGAGTAAACTTCCTCAGAATATAAAAACAGATAGTAAACGTTTCTACAAATACATGAAATAAAAGAGTAGCCAAGGTAAATATTGGCCCTTTAGATGATGAGAGGGGGTATTTAATGATGGGAGCTGAGGAGATGATTGAGGAAGTGAATAGGTTTTTTAGGGTCGGGCGTCATAGTGGAAGACACAAATAACATACAATTGACTGATGAGATTGAGGCTATGACAGGTGAGGACCTTTAGACGATTGTTATCAATAAGGAGGTAGGGGTGGGCAAGCTAATGGTGCTAAAGGTAGACAAGTATCTTGGTCTCGATAGAATGTTTCCCATAATGCTAAAGTAGATGCTAGGGAAATTGCAAATGCACTCGTGATAATTTACCAAAATTCAGTAGACTTTGGGGTGGTCCTGACGGATTGGAAATTAGCAAACGTGACACCACTATTTCAAAAAGGAGGTAGGCAGAATACGGGTAATTATAGGCCAGTTGGCTTAACTTCCCTAGTAGGGAAGATGCTAGAATCTATCATCAAGAATAAAGTAGCAAGGCATCTGGATGGAAATTGTCAAATTGGACAGACGCAACATGGATTCATAAAAGGCATGTCGTGCCCAACTAATTTGGTGGAATTTTTTGATGACATTACAAGTGCGGTAGACAACGAGGAGCCAATGGATGGGGTACATCTGGATTACCGGAAAGCTTTTGATAAGGTGCCACACAAAATGTTGCTGCATCAGATAAAGATGCATGGCGTTCAGGGTAAAGTAGTACCATGGATAGAGGATTGGTTAATTAATAGAATGCAAAGAGTGGAGATTAACGGGTGTTTCTCTGGTTGGCAATCAGTAGTCAGTGGTGTGACTCAGGGATAAGTGTTGGGCCCACGATCGTTTACAATTTACATTGATGATTTGGATTTGGAGACCAAGAGCAATGTGTCGAAGTTTGGAATCAGTACGAAGTCTTACAACACCAGGTTAAAGTCCAACAGGTTTGTATCGATGTCCCTAGCTTTCGGAGAGCTGCTCCTTCCTCAGGTGAATGAAGAGGTATGTTCCAGAAACATATATAGAGACAAATTCAAAGATGCCAGACAATGATTGGAATGCGACCATTAGCAGGTGATTAAATCTTTACAGATCCAGAGATGGGGTAACCCCAGGTTAAAGAGGTGTGAATTGTGTCAGCCAGGACAGTTGGTAGGATTTTGCAGGCCAGATGGTGGGGGATGAATGTAATGCTACATGAATCCCAGGTCCCGGTTGAGGCCGCACTCATGTGTGCGGAACTTGGCTATAAGTTTCTGCTCGGCGATTCTGCGTTGTCGCGCGTCCTGAAGGCCCCCTTGGAGAACGCTTACCCGGAGATCAGAGGCTGAATGCCCTTGACTGCTGAAGTGTTCCCCGACTGGAAGGGAACATTCCTGCCTGGTGATTGTCGCGCGATGTCCGTTCATTCGTTGTCGCAGCGTCTGCATGGTCTCGCCACTGTACCGCGCTTCGGGACATCCTTTCCTGCAGCCTATGAGGTAGACAACGTTGGCCGAGTCGCACGAGAATGTACCGCGTACCTGTCGATGATCTGGCACGTCTTGCAGAGATTGCCATGGCAGGGTTGTGTGGTGTCGTGGTCACTGTTCTGAAGACTGGGTAGTTTGCTGCAAACAATGGTTTGTTTGAGGTTGCGCGGTTGTTTGAAGGCAAGTAGTGGGGGTGTGGGGATGACTTTGGCAAGATGTTCATCGTCATCAATGACGTGTTGAAGGCTGCAAAGAAGATGACGTAGTTTCTCCGCTCCGGGGAAGTACTGGACGATGAAGGGCATTCTGTCGGGTATTGCGATGAAGGGTATTGTGTCCCATGTTTGTCTTCTGAGAAGGTCAGTGCGGTTTTTCGCTGTGGCGCGTTGGAACTGTCGATCGATGAGTCGAGTGCCATATCCCGTTCGTACGAGGGCATATTTCAACGTCTGTAGATGTCTGTTACGTTCCTCCTGGTCTGAGCAGATCCTGTGTATACGGAGAGCTTGTCCATAGCGGATGGCTTCTTTAATGTGTTTCGGGTGGAAGCTGGAGAAGTGGAGCATCGTGAGTTTATCCGTGGGTTTGCGATAAAGCGAAGTGCTGAGGTGACCGTCCTTGATGGAGACGAGTGTGTCCAAGAATGCAACTGATGTTTGAGAGTAGTCCATGGTCAGTCTGATGGTTGGATGGAACTTGTTAATGTCATCGTGTAGTTGTTTCAGTGATTCTTCGCCGTGGGTCCAAAGGGAAAAAAGTGTCATCGATGTATCTGGTGTATAACGTCGGTTGAAGCTCCTGTGCGGTGAGTAGGTCCTTTTCAAACTTCTGCATGAAGATGTTGGCGTATTGGGGTGCGAATTATGTCCCGATGGCTGTTCCGTGCGTCTAGATGAAGAACTTGTTTTCGAAGGTGAAGACGTTGTGATCCAGAATGATGCGGATGAGTTGCAGAATTGCGTCTGGAGATTGGCAGTTGTCGGTGTTGAGTACTGAGGCTGTTGCAGCAACACCGTCGTCGTGGGGGATGCTGGTGTAGAGTGCCGAGACGTCCATTGTGACGAGGAATGTTCCTGGTTCAACTGGTCCATGGTTGCTGACTTTCTGTAGGAAGTCCATCGTGTCGCGACAGAAGCTGGGCGTACCTTGTACGATGGGTTTCAACATGCCCTCGATGTAGCCAGAGAGGTTCTCACACAAGGTCCCATTGCCTGAAACGATAGGGCGGCCTGGTGTGTTGGCCTTATGTATTTTCGGGAGGCTGTAGAGATATCCAATGAGGGGAGTACGTGGGATGAGAGCACGTAGGGTGCTCTGAAGATCTGGATCCAAGGTCTTGATCAGCCTGTTAAGTTGGCGGATGTGTTCCTTGGTCGGATCTGCGGGTAACTGTCTGTAGTGTTCTTGGTTGTTCAGTTGTCGGTATAGTTCTTGGCAGTAGTCCGTTCTGTTCAGTCCGACAGTGGCCCCTCCTTTGGCTGCTGGTTTTATGACGATGCTACTGTTGGTCTTGAGAGCGCGGATGGCATTGCGTTGTGCTTGGGTGACGTTCGGGGCTGTCTTGTGAATGTGATTGACGAATCTGGCATTGCCGCGACCCCTGACGGCTTGAGCAGACATGTCGAGTCTAATTCAGCGGCCTTCCGGAGGGGTCCAATTCGACTCTTTCCTCTTCGGTTACCGCACCGCAGGTCTCTCGGTCTGCTGTTCCGGTTCATTGGTAGTCTGCTTGGGTTCGCTGTTGGCCTCTTGGGGTCTGTGGAAGAATTCCCGGAGCCTCATTCGCCTGATGAATTCCTCCGCGTCTGCCGCGAGACTGATGGGGTCCATTTTGGTGGTGGTGCAGAAATTGAGCCCTCTGCTGAGGGCTTCGATTTCGTCCGGTTGAAGGGTGTAGTCTGACAAGTTGACAATAGATTTTCCTGTATTGTTTTCTACTGTGGCACCGGGGCATCTCCACATCATGAACGCCGGCATCTCCACATCATGAAGTTTGGAATATCCAATTAATTTTCTGTCCAATTATGGAGCATTTTAGCGTGGCAATTACACCTACCATGCGCATATTTCCGTTCTGGAGGTGAAACCCACGCAGACACGGGTCCAATGTGCAAACTCCATATGGACACTGTCCCAAGGCCGGGATCAAAATTCAGGTCCTCAGCGCTGTGGGCAGCAGTGCGAACCATTGCGTCCCTGTCGCCTTCTTCTCATAGCGTTTTGCATGTATGTATTCCTGTGATGTCGTTCCTGTGCAGTTGGTTGACCAGGACTACAATTCATTTGTAAACACATATCGCGCGTATTTGTATACTTTATTCATGGAACGTTGACCATAGCGTGGCGAGAACAGGTGAGTTGATGAAATACTGTGCCATGGGGATACATATTATTTTCGTGTAGAATCCTCCGGTTGTTTCCGGCCTAACACACTTCCCAGTTATTCAGTTACTCAGATTTGTTGATCTTTTCGTAACATCTTTCAATTAGCATGATGGATAGCCAGACAACGCGGTCGTTTCTATCCTCAATGTGAAGGCTGGTCTTCGTCTGCACAAGCAGTGTGTGTGGTCACTCTTACTGATGCAACATTGTGCAGTATTGTGGAGAACCCTCCCGTCTTCGAAATGAAACAACCGCGAATATCGTTGTCTATCTTTGCTATTACTCAATCAGTGGGCGATGCTTTCTCGACCAAGCTGATTCCAAAATGCTTGTTTTCATAAGTGGACTGCACAAACAGAATTTACCGCTGGTAAAATGTGTTTATCAATATTTTGAGAAAAATGTGAATTGAGATGTTCTGAGTTTGCCAGGAGTAATGAAATCTACAGTTCAACAGTGCGGTCGGTGCTGAAAGACGTTATATACTGCTGCAAACGGAATTTCCCCCTTTGCCGTAGAACAGTTATGTGGCAGTAATTGCTCAAATTGCATCTGCCCATATTTATTGTACAGGGCATACCTGGGCACGGAAACACGCGCTAATTGGATGGCAGAAGCCTAGAAAAAGTATTATTTTAGAATCAACTCCACTGGAATCACAATCCATAATTTTATTTCCCAGGTGTATCATCCTGGCCTCCGCAGATATACAAACATTTGGCACTGCGCTGATCTAATTTCAGTGCCTTTGCTTCCACAGGTCAAAATAGAAAACGTTGATAAATTCTGTCAAATTGATTGATGTACAGAACGCCATCAACACAATGACAGAAACTGTACACATTTGTTCTCAGATTTGGCCATGCTTGTATTCATCTCATATCGGGTACTGCAGTTTCCAACCGCATGATACAAGAAATTACAAGACATGGAAGAACAATTGAAGGGTGGGTTAGTAAGTTTGCCGAAGACACGAAGGTTGGTGGAATTGTAGATCGTGTCGATGGCTGTTGCAGGTTACAACAGGACATCGACAGGATGCAAGCTTGGCTGAGAAGTGGCAGATGGACTTCAACCTAGCTAAATGTCAAGTATTCATTTTGGAAGGTCGAATTTGAATGCTGAATACAGGGTAAAACACATGATTCTGGCCAGTGTGGAGGAACAGAGGGACCTTGGAGTCCATGTACATAGATCCCCCAAAGTTGCCACCCAGGTTAGTAGGGCTGTTAAGAAGGCATGTTGTGTGTTGGCTTTGATTAACAAGGTAATTGAGTTTCAGAGCCACGAGGTTTTGCTGCACCTTTTTAAAACCTCTGATTCGACCACACTTGGAAAATTGTGTCCATTTCTGGTTGCCCAATTAGGGGAAATATTTAGATGCTTTGGAGAGGGTGCAGAGGAGATTTACCAAGATGCTGCCTGGACTGGAGGGAATGTCTTATGAAGAAATGTTGACGGAACTAGGACTTTTCTCGCTGGAGCGAATAAGGAAGAGTGGTGACTTGATAGATGTGTACAAGATGATGTGAGCCATGGATAGAGCAGATAGCCAGATACTTTTCCCGATGGCGGAAATGGCTGTCACGAGGGGACACGACTTTAAGGTAATTTGAAGAAGGTATAGGGGAGAGGTCAGGGGTAGATTTTCACACAGAGAGTGCTGTTTGCGTGGAATGCACTACCGGCAGAGGTGGTAGAGTCGGAGTCATGAGGGACATTTAAGCGACTCTTCGACAGGCACATGGACATCAGTAAATTGAAGGGGTGCAGGTTAGGTTGATCTTACATTCGGATAAACGGTCGGCACAACATCGTGGATCCAAGGGCCTGTACTGTCCATTACTGTTCTACGTTCTGTGGTCTATGTCCTAATAGTTAAGGATGGAAGCGTCCAAATGGAACAAAAGAGAACAGAAATTAGACACATCATTTGTAAACGGGTGGAGATCGTTGCATTAATGTATCTGTGCTCCCTTATGTAATGTGTTTTCTTTCTATAGATTACGATCTGTCAGCTAATGATTTATGAGTAGTTTATCTCTGGTTATATGAAGAACAGTAGTAAAGTCGTGAAAAATTAGTCATTTCAATTACAGCTGTGAGAAACACCGCTCACTTAATAAAAGATTTACACTTAGTCAAATTCTGGAGACGTATTTATTATTGATCTTCCAAGAGCGGGTGCCTCCAGTAAGCAATAGCAGACACAAATAATTCACACAGCATCACTTTGTTATATACAATCCATGAAAATACAATCCGTGGGAAACCATCCCTGAGAAACACATCCCACACACTATAGACCGGGCAGTTCCCTTATTTCTTCTCTCCCTTACACAGTGATTTGGCAGTGAAAGATAAGAATGAGGCCCTTTGCTTGCACCTGTTATCTCACCCTTGCTTAGCAAGTTCTGTTGTACATTGCGTTCTTCCCCGAAGGTCATTCTGGCACATCGTTATAATAATTCGCTCACTATAGCTTACTCAGAACTTGACATGTTAATTTTCCCATCATGCTTCATTGTTGACATCTTAATTGTGAACCAGAGAATATACATGTAAAAACAACACAAAAACAACACAGAATGTTCATTTCTCATAAATCCCCATGTTTTCTTTTTACTGTTGTTGCTTTTTACACTTCGTAGCCTCCTCTAACCTACCCCAAATTTGGCCAACATCCTCTCAACTTCGCCTTCTATGGGGCCGTCCCCCCTTCATTCTCCCCACTTTCTAGTAGGCAAATGGTATCCTGACCCATAGGCATCTGCTTGGTCAAGGCTGTTTCGATGTGCCTCTGCACCAAGACTCTTACACATGGGATGATGCAGCAGCCTATTGCCGCCAATGCTCCTATCACCACGATGATGGAGGTGAGGATGGATACAATTAACCCTTTCCATTTCCCAAGCAATGATTCAAGCCACCCAGTCATGGATGTGTCTGCCCCTGAATTGTGTGCCATTTCCACAGCAAGAGCGGTTAACCCTTGTAGCGCACGGGTAATCGATCCGTCGGGTGCCGTGTTGTTGGGGATAAACGTGCAACACTGTCCTTTGAGCATAACGCATACACCACCTTTCTCTGCCAAAATCATATCCAGAGCCAATCTATTCTCCCAGGCCATTCAACTGGTTGCATCCAGTTGTTCTGCCACGCCCTTCACGGTGTTCCTGGTATAATTGACGAACCTCTGTTGATTATAGTATATATAGTTTATCTAATCCACATTCTTAATGAGGTAGGTATGTACCGTTTAGATCGTCCCCCTTTTACACTCCCGCTCTCCTCTTGTCTTTCATAGGTTATACTGAACGGAATGGCGAGCTGAACTAATGCGCATGTCCCTTTCCATTGGGATGGTGGGGGGGGGGGGGGGGGGGGGTAGAGTGAGTCTTAGAATCTTTCCTCCGCAATACCACCATATATCCGCACGTGGTATTTTAAGTGATGAGTAATTGCCCTGGGTGGTCACGTTATTAGTCTCAATACAAGTCTTGAGGTCTCCCATATCTTTACTTAGCCCCATATCAGGACGATTTATACACGATTTGTGATGCGTCACGGTAACCATGAAGGAGAGAGGTTTTGCTGATAGTTTCTTATTAACAGGAGGAAACATCAGAGATAGGGCAGAGCAGGTCTTGTTGCCCCAGGCTGTCGCATCTTGGTACACAGGGCCGTCATACATTCCATGCTCCCTCTATTTTCTGTCCACCCCAGTGGAAAGGGCTCCATATGGGCCTGTGGTCTTCCTGATGCGCAAGCATAACAATTGTCTTTCTTCAGCGTCTGGGCCGAATATTGCAGCCTTCTCTGTAACAAACTGTCTCTCTCTCTCTGTTTTGAAACAGTTACTTCAGGCATGTTGCAGCCTTCTCTGTCTCTCTCTCTCTCTTTCTCTGTTCTCTCTCTCTCTGTATCTCTCTCTCTCTCTACCTCACCCACTCAATCCACGCATTCTGCTCCTCATAGCCAGTTTCTATCTCAAAGGCTTGCTCTAAATCTTTTACTTCAATTATTTTGACTCCCTGTTCATTCTCCGCCGTGTCGCCCCTGGTGTCATTAGTGGGAGTTGCTCCCTGGTCTAATAAAATACGGAAGCAGCATTCAGTCTTGCCATTTCTCATGATCACCCCGAATATCTCATTTCTAAGTGAACAAACCCTATTGCCTGACTCCATCCAAGCCGTGTGTTTTACGGTGATGTATACGGAGTGACAAGTACCAGCATTGATCGTTGAAGGGGAATAACTATTACTCTGTTGAATGGAGACGACCGGTGGTGCCCCTCTGGGCAATTGGCAGAACCGTTTCAGCCAACCCTCCCTCTCCGTAATCATCCCCGCTCGGTAATAATGAAGAGAGTCTACCCTAAACTCCTTTCCCTGCCCCGCTGACACGCAGTCTATGAGGGTGCACAGATCAGTTCGTATTACCTGAGGACACCGACTTTCTGGGATTGTCAATGTAATCGTACGACCGATTCCAAACTCCCACATCATTAATATTATTATACGTTGCATAGTATATTTTAGCTGTAGTGTCGTCATATTATTGAACAGTTCAGGATTTAGTGTCTTTTCAATCTTATCTTAAATGGTTCCTCAGTGGCCTCCACATGCCATTGTTCCTGTTCCGGCGGTGATTTAACGGGACCCTTCATTCTGCTGTAATGAGTCCAACCTTTTTCAGCAGTTCGTATGGCAGTCTCTGTGGTTAACAAAAGCAGGAACGGCCCATCCCATGTGGGTTGAAGCTTGTTTTCTTTCCACGATTTCACCAGTACCCAATCTCCTGGTTTAAATGTGTGGACTGCGAAATCAAGGGGAGGTGCCTGCGCTAGCAGTCCTTGTCTCCTGAGGAATGATAATGAGGAACAGTGCCAGTATATATTTCTTTACATAGATATCTTTACATTCTGCAATGGGCAATTCCCCCATTGTTCCAAGGTCTGGCAATCCGAACAACATTTCGTATGGGGATAGCCCCAAATCTTTTCTTAGAAGGGCTATCGTTAAGCATTTTGTCCAGGGGAGCCGAGTTTCTAGTATTATTTCTGACAAACGATTTTTAAGAGTTTGATTCATCCTTTCCACCCGTCCCGATGAGGGGAAGGGGTGCCAAGGAGTGTGGAAGTCCCAATTTATCTCCAAACTTCTAGTAGTGACTTCTTTAATAGAATCGACGAATTCATCTACAGAAAACCTATATGTTTAATAAGTTATTGTGTTTGATATTTTAAAATAAATGTTTAGAATTAGCCTGGAAATCAAAACTTCAAACCATGTGGAAGCTGGTCTTAAAAAAAAACCAAAACAACTTTGATTAAAAAAGAACAGATCGTTCAAGGACATCTGATAACGGGAATTTGGCAGCAATCCAACCCTTACAATCGATGAATTTGAGCTGAAATACTATTATTGAAATGTCACTGATCAATCAACTGTTTGACTATATTATATTGTATAATTTAGTAATACTGAATCAGTAGTATCAAATTTGATTAGTTTATAATTTATAATAATTATTTTGAAATGCCTGGTTGTTGGGCCCCTGCGGTTGACAGGGTTGTATGCTATATTGGGAACTTTGCCGGACAGGGAACTGACACTGCGGTTGATAAGACCTTAGAGGTAAAGTGACTTACCCTGTCCGAGTCTATATTTTCTACCAACCCTTATCGTGGAACTATTTGCTCCAGAATGATTTTACAGACTCCGCCTGCGGTGGCGGTGGTTATAGGGTAAGCTTATTTCAGCCTTCCCACGGGTGATAGTTCAGTATTTGCAGCCTTCTCTGTAACAAACTGTCTCTCTGTATTGAAACAGTGACTCCAGGCATGTTGCAGCCTTCTCTGTCTCTCTCTCTCTTTCTCTGTATTGAAACAGTGACTCCAGGCATGCTGCAGCCTGATCTGCCTCTCTCTCTCCATCTCTCTGTATTGAAACAGTGACTCCAGGCATGCTGCAGCCTTCTCTGTCTCTCTCCCTCTCTCTCTGTCTCTCTTTGTGTCTCTCTCTCTGTATCGCTCTCTCTCTGCCTGTCTCTCTCTCTCTGTATCTCTCTCTCTGTCTTTGTATCTCTCTCACTCTCTGTCTCTCTCTCTCTTTTTCTCTCTCTCCCTGCCTCCCTCTCTCACTGTCTCTTTCTCTCCCTGTCTCTCTGTATATCTCTGCCTCTGTCTGTCTCTCTCTCTGCCTCTCTCTCTCTGTCCCTTTCTCTCTCTCCCTGCCTCTCTCTCTCAGTCTCTGACTCTCTCTGTCTCTCTCTCTTTCTGCCTGTCTCTCTCTCTCTGTATCTCTCTCTCTCTACCTGTCTCTCTCTCTCTGTATCTCTCTCTCTGTGTGTCTCTCTCTGTCTCTGTATCTGTCTCTCTCTGTCTGTCTCTCTGTATCTCTCTGTCTCTGTCTGTCTCTCTCTCTCTGTATCTCACTCAGTCTCTGTCTCTCTGTCTCTGTATCTCTCTCTCTCTGCCTGTCTCTCTCTCTGTGCATCTCTCTCTCTCTCTCTGTATCTCTCTGTCTCTGTCTGTCTCTCTCTCTGTATCTCTCTCAGTCTCTGTCTCTCTCTGTCTCTGTATCTCTCTCTCTGCCTGTCTCTCTCTCTCTGTATCTCTCTCTCTGTATCTCTCTCTCTCTGCCTGTCTCTCTCTCTCTCTGTATCTCTCTGCCTCTGTATCTCTCTCTCTCTTTCTGTATCTCTCTGTATCTCTCACTCTGTCTCTCTCTCTCTGTATCTCTCTCTCTGTATTTATATCTCTCTCACTCTCTGTCTCTGTCTCTCTCTCTCTTTCTGTTCTCATTCTGTCTGTCTCTATCTGTATCTCTTTGTCTCTGTATCTCTCTCTCTGTCTGTCTGTGTTTGCTCACTACCTCATTTACAGTTGCAACCATCATTTTCGTTTTCTGGTTTTTTTTGAATGCTCTGACTTCTCCTGAATTTAAAGGAGAATTTACAAATCCTATGTCTCCATCTCCAATCGGGACTTCCCGAAGGGTGTTCAGTTTCGTTATTTCTGGTTCCTTTATCTGTCCTTTTGTGGATATTACTATCATTTTATTCCCTCCTTCTTCTTCAGAGACTTTCTCTAATTTGCCTTTATTCATTTGTTGGTCATTTGGCGAGTCCTTGCCGTTTGACTTATTCTGATAAGGGGTTGGTAAATTATCTAGGACGTCCCCTTGTTTAAGAGGGGCTGTGCGAACGTCTTCGCCCTGTGGGATTAATGGATATATTCGGGTGGCGTTCCTGCTGGGAAGCCAACAACTCGCGTAGCTTACTTCTTTATCGGAACAGGTTTTTTGAAATCATTGACATATATATTCAACATTTGGCACACCCAATCTTCGTCCGAACCGTATTTCGGCCAAAAGACTGAGGGTTTACGGATTGCTTCTTTTATCCATGTGAAGCAACAACATTTTATCATTGTTTCCTGTCCTTATTTTTTCGTACGTGGCTCTCAAAATCCCAATTCCGACCCACTGGGCTGGGCTTTCTGTTGGGATATTCTTCGGGATTCTCTTATCAACGCCGTCTCCTTGTTTCGAATTTTTAATTCCCATTGAAATGTACTCAACTTTCACTTATTTCTAAGTAAAGTGTCTAGTTATGACCATGTCACAACAATCACAATCCTGAAAGCACTTATATCATCAATCCGCCCATACACTTATACGGATGTTTAGTTATAAACTCCAGAGTCCTTATATCATCAACCCGCCTCTGTGGATGTTTAGATACGAACCCAAGTCAACAAGGTAGTACTTAAACGCCGTTTTTCTTACATTGCTCCGTGCACAGACTTGCCTGACTTCACTCACGGCGTGCCTGCCACTATAATCCGTTACTTGCTTCTTCAGAGTGACTACCCTAGGAACGTGTTCAGTTGACCGTGGGTGACTACTCAAGATGAAGTACGAGACCGTTTAAATAAAGGGACGCGTCTTCTCGGTTCCTCTTGAGCCCCCCCCCCCCCCCCCCCCCCCCCCGCTGATCAATGAAAAACTATCCCGGCCACGAGCACCCAATTGTGAGAAACACCGCTCACTTAATAAAAGATTTACACTTAGTCAAATTCTGAATAAGTATTTATTATCGATCTTCCAAGAGCGGGTGCCTCCAGTAAGCAATCGCAGACACAAAGAATTCACACAGCATCACTTTGCTATATACAATCCATGAAAATACAATCCGTGGAAAACCAGCCCTGAGAAACACATCCCACACACTATAGACAGGGCAGTTCCCTTATTTCTTCTCTACCTTACACAGTGATTTGGCAGTTAAAGATAAGAATGAGGCCCTTTGCTTGCACCTGCTATCTCCCCCTTGCTTGGCAAGTTCTGTTGTACATTCCGTTCTTCCCCGAAGGTTATTCTGGTACATCGTTATAACTTTTCGCTCACTATAGCTTACTCAGAACTTGACATGTTAATTTTCCCATCATGCTTTATTGTTGACATCTTAATTGTGAACCAGAGTATATACATGTAAAAACAACACAAAAACAACACAGAATGTTCATTTCTCACATAGCTCATGTAGCCCATGCCAAATACTTGAGAGTTGCCTGAAGAGCAATTGTCGTCACCTTCCGTTGGTTTCAACGAATTCATCACATTGGACGAACACTAATCACTCACCCGCATTTCGCCTGGCTGGTTCCACTAAAATCGTCTTTATTGCCACCCTTACCTCTATACAGTCACCCAGAAATAATTAAAGACACACTTTGTGTGATCTTAAGTATGGTTTGTACAGTAAACCTTCAAAGTAAGCATTATATAACATTGCGTGAATTAGTAGCTCTGACCACATTCCCCTTAGTATTCAAAGTAACAGGATCCCGGGCATTTCTAATGCTCGCATTAAGAAGCTAGCTGAGACCTCATGGCTAGATGGCCGGGAAGAGAGAGACTGACTTTTTGTTCTCGTAAGAATCTAAGCTGCTGGCAGGAACCGTTATCAGAGGGGAGAAATTCGGTACAATACATTCGTTTCCTATTGGATGATATAGTTCCCAATGAGCAAATAACTAGAAGCGTGACCTATTGCAAATTCTAAATGTTATGGGAAAATCATCTGACATTGAGAATAATAACTTCACCATGGTAATCATGAGGGAGTTGAATACATATTACTTGGTAGATAGCGGCCTAGATAGGTGGGCAGGGTCGGTGAATTGGCCACGAAAAATTCCCAAAAATAGTAAACATTGAGCAAGTATAATTAGGAAAATGACAGACTGCGAAGTAATGGGTGTAGCAAAAGGAGTGTTAACGATTGTCTAAAAGATAAATTATCCTGTGTTTTCCCGTCTCCAAGCTGCGTTTTGCCTGCCTCCTTACGTGGAGAAAAAGACAGACTTGGTCTCCCAGCCGTTTTATAAATTTCAATAACGTCTATTGCAGAATTCATCACGCCTGATCCTTACGTATTCTTCGTGTCTAACACTAACCACCGAAAAAGCGAGCTTCTTAGTCATAAGAAGCGTTGCTCCGCTGAATGGAAAACGTGTCCGACTCATATTTCTTCTACTTCATTTGATCCATACCTTAGGTGTTTCTCCTACAAAAGGCTCATGAATGCTGTCAAAGCATTCCAATGGGCGAACATGCGAGATATTTTAAATGGCCCATTCGTTTCCTCGCATTCCATGAGACCAGTCTGGTCGGCGATTCCAGTTCAACTCAAACCCAGCCTGACCATCTATAACTTAATCTTAATGTTTCCCAGTGATACCCGCCTCTCCTAAATTCCAGAAACACCAAAGATGGCCACTGCCAAGCACCTACACTCAATAGCACCAGAAATACACCTTAATCGTGAGCAATAAATCACTCCCCAGTCCCTTTTACCAACCGAAACAATGGAAACACCACTGCCTAAAACTCGCAATCGCAGCAAGAGTAAAATATAAAGTGAACATCGTCCAATTAACCGGCCGAAGCTTCCTTCCCATTGTGCTTCCGTTAAACACTATTTCTGCGAGCAGTGTGGCCCCACTACTTGCATTTCAAACGTTTCCCACACTCTAATAATTTTCCCAACCCAATTTCAAACGTTTACGGCAAGCCAACCCATCGCCAAACCCCGCCACCCCAGGGTTCCCACGTATCACAACAATTGCTTTAATACACCCAACGCCTGTCCCCCACGCAGTTTTGCCGATATTTCAAAATTACACAAATAGGTAACAGAGCAAAAATCACAAAGCAAAACCTGGACAACGAGTACCCTACGCACACAGGCAAAGCGCAGCCAAGCAGGTGAATCCAACCAGAATCTACAAATGCCTCCCAGTCAATGTTCGTTTATAAAGTTAATTACATCCTCCGACGCATCAAAGTGATGTTCGATACGCCACAGATGACCCACTGGCGAGCCGGGTACATTATATCAAACCTCACCTTGATCCTAAAAGGAGCAATCGTTACCTCCTTGAACAAGATCCTTGTTTTTGCAAACAATGCTGCGAATTCCTGGTAGTTTCGACCTTGGCAGCTACACTCACGTTTTTCCTCTGCCCACCTGAGTATCGTATTCTTGTCCAGGCATCTGTGGAGGCAGACAATGGTCACCCTCGGCGGGGGGGGGGGGGGGGGGGGGGGGTACACAGCGAGCGCCGTCTTCCTCAAAGTCCGATGGCCCCGGTCCGCTGCAAGATGGTGGTCAAAGCAGCCTCACCCACCAACTGCATGATCAGCTTTGCCACGTAATCCGTGGTTCTCGCTTGTGAACGCTCTCGGGCAGCCCTACAATCCTCCAATTCTTTCGCCTTCAATGTTTCTCCAGGTTCGATTCCGGATTGGGTCATTGTCTGTGCGGAGTCTGCACGTCCTCCCCGTGTCTGCGTGGGTTTCCTCCGGGTGCTCCGGTTTCCTCCCACAGTCCAAAGATGTGCGGGTTAGGTGAATTGGCCAATGATAAATTGCCCTTAATGTCCAAATTGCCCTTGGTGTTGGGTGGAGGTGTTGAGTTTGGGTAGGGTGCTCTTTCCAAGAGCCGGTGCAGACTCAAAGGGCCGAATGGCCTCCTTCTGCACTGTAAATTCAATGATAATCTATGATTAATCTAGGAC
This sequence comes from Scyliorhinus torazame, assembly GCF_047496885.1. Classification (NCBI taxonomy): domain Eukaryota; kingdom Metazoa; phylum Chordata; class Chondrichthyes; order Carcharhiniformes; family Scyliorhinidae; genus Scyliorhinus; species Scyliorhinus torazame. Next base: position 109,241,839 of record NC_092718.1, read on the forward strand.
AAAGGTTCGGCACAGCATCGTGGGCCGAAGGGCCTGTTCTGTGCTGTGTTTTCTATGTTCTATGTTCTATGTCACCAATCTTAGCCTTTCACTCATTTTGCACCTCGACTATCAGCAACGTATCTGCTTGCAAGAAGGCAGTCTGAGCCACCACCTTCTGAATCAATGCAACCATATCCACCACTTTCTGAATCAATGCATTCTGCGACTCCAACCGCTGTTCCAGTCTCTCCACGGCTGCGCAAATTCTTTCTACCACGATTGTTAAATCTACAGTGAACGCCTGCTTTGTTGTTTTTTTCAAATTCGGCTGATAAGAACTCCAACAAGTCGCTCGCCGACCACTGAGTGGGCAACATCGCCTCAGGTCCTTCCTCTATTTCCCCTTTCCTGCACCACAAGTGCACTCTGAATTTGAAAGGTTCTTCTTATACAACACACTCCTCCTCTGGTACGCTTCGACATCTCTCACCAGAGGTCAAATATTAGTCTTCTACTTTACCAGATTTCCACGTGAAACACCCGTGCATAACGGACCAAAAGGGCCAAATAAAAGCACTGTTCAAGAAGGAGGCACTTGCTATGAGGTCTCTTCCCCATGGTACCACAGGAAGTGTGGCTTTCGTTTTTGAATGTACATCCCAATTCCAGATCCAGGGACCAAAAATAATAAATTAAAACACATGCGAACAAAGGAAATGAACACAAAGGTGTTCGGACATGTCACTTCCGAGAGGAGTGAAATGTGGTTACAAGGTCGTTTCATCACAAGGTATGTGACACAATACTCGAAAAACAGATCCAAGTATCCTTCTTTTAACACTGCACAGGTTTCCCCAATCTCTCATCTGCCAAAGATCAGCACATAAACTTGTGGCATCGTGTCTGTCATAGTTCAAAGGCCATGTACATTGTTTTAATTGAAAGGATGCAACAAGAAGATTCAACGAAACAATCTTGAACTTTGAGCGGTAACTGTCTTCCACAAACGGAAGTGAATTATGGTCAGCATATAGTGGGGTTTCCTTCTTATCACATCCAACATGAATCCCAATGCGGAAAGGCTCATAGCAATGCCAAGGCTTCACTCTCAATGGTGGAGGACGAACTTAAGCACATACTTAGTTTGTTTCAAAGATATTCTCATGGCCTTTCTCATCCAGAATCGTCATCTTGCTGTGGCGCTACCCCATTCCCAAGTAGCTGCCATCCGTGGTAATTTTAAAATGCTTTCACTTATCAGGGAATAGCTATGGGATTGCCGCTGGACTTGTAATCCAGAGCCTCAGGATCGTGATCTGGGAACACGAGTTTGAATCCCTCCACGGCAGTGGATGAAATTTAAACTCAAACATTAATCTGGAATTAAATGACTAATAATGAAGTGAAACCAAATTCGATTTTTGTAAAAACACATCTGGTTCATTAATGTCATTCAGGGAACACAACCTGCCACCTTACCTGGGCTGCCCTACATGTGACACCAGCCAGATGCAATCGCTGAATGAATCCGGAAGATCCGCCAGACATCGGAAACGGCAGCTACTGATTATCACGTACTGGCTATGGTGAACAGCACTTGAAGGGAGCACTGAGGGTTGCAAGGGCGCAGGATTCGCTCTGGTCTTCAATGCACATCGCCAAAGCTGGCTCGGTCGTATCTCCACAGATCGGGCTGGCCGGCTCCTAAAGGGCACAGCTGCTAGGCTGAAAGTACAGCAGGTCGTGAGGGAACCAACATGAGGGAAAAACATACTTGATCTCAAACTCGCCAACCATCCTGCTGCAGTTGCATCTGCCCATGACAGTATCGATAGAAGTAACCACCGCTTTTCCTTGTGGACTCAAATTGCCGTCTGCACATTCAGGATACGCTGAATCGTGGTGCGTTGCACTACCACCGTGGTAAATGGGATAGTCCTTGTATCCCTTGAGGCGTTTTGGCCCCTCAGCAGACACAATCTGAAACCTCTTGGCCTGGCATATCCCTCAGTATACCATTCCCAACAACCTACGGAATCAACCCGGTTCACTGAAAAGTGCAGGAGAGCATGGCAGGAGCAACATCACACATACCGAAAATTGAGGTGTCGACCTGGTGAAGCGACAATACAGGTCGCCTTCTGTGCCTAATATGAGCACCAGAGCTAAGTGACGCCACACTGAACGCATCAGATCTGAGTTATGTTGTCCTGCCACATGAAGTTGTGAATGGTGGTGGACATTTACACAACTCGGTGGAGGAGGAGGATAAACAAACAACCCCATTCTGAATGATGGAGCAGCAACCATGTACGTGCAAAAGACAATGCTGAGGCATTCGTAACATTCTTCAGCCAGAAGTGCCGATTGAATGATCCACCTCTAACTCCCATGGAGGTCCACAGCATCACAGATGTCAGTGTTCAGCCAATGCGATTCACTAGACGACTTATCAATCAATGGTTGAAAGCACTGGACACTTCAAAGGCTATCGGGATGCTAATATCCCTGACATAGGACTCGTGATCCAGAACAGTCTTGGTTCAAAATGGACAAAAGAGCTAAATGCCAGCAGTGGGGTCAGGTTAACTGCCCTTGTCAGCGAAGCAGCAAATGAGCGTGTATGACATCATGGAGCCCTAGCTAAACTGGAGTCAATGGCAATCAGGGGGAACTCACCGTGGTTGCAGTCATACCTGGCGCAAATGAACATGGTTCTGGCGGTTGGAGGTCAATTATCTGATCTCCAAGACATCACTGGAGGACCTCCTCTGGGTAGTGCTCTCGGCTGAACAATCATTAGCTGCGTCCTCCCATCATAAGGCCAGAATTGGGATGTTTCCGGATGACGGCACAATGTTCAACACCAATTGCGGCTCCTCAGATATTGAAATAGTCCATGTTCAAATGCAGCAAGAAAAGGAGAATATCGACGGTTGGACTAACAAGTGGCAAGTGACATTCGCACCACATACGTGCCAGGTAATGTACATCGTCTACAAGTGACGATCGAACCGCTCTCCCTGGACATCAGTGGCATTACTATGGCAGAATTCCGAACAATCAACATCCTGGTTGCCGTTGATCAAAAACTGAATTCGGCTAGCCACTGTAATATTAAGCTAGCAGGGCAATTCAAAGACAATGAATCCTGCGGCGTGTAAGTCACCTCCTGACCCCCAGGACTGTAATGGGATACTCAATACTTGCCTCGATGAGTGCAGCTCCGGCAGCACTCTGTACTGGACCAGGGTTTAGAGAACACCAATTATACCATGGAGTTCACCTGACATACAACTGTAGATAGATTTTGCTTATGAGGTGCACAAGGGCCTACTCTTCAGGTGTTATGCAACAGAGACCTTAAACATTTGTAATCAAAAACAAGTTTATTCTACGAATTCGGTTCACATTTTATAAATATACAGTAAAAAATTTTATCAACTACAAACATAAATACCCCACACAGCTACAGTACTCTATATTTAACCCTCAGTAACTGCCCTTTACTGTTTTACCCAAGTAACAACATCGATATATCAGACAATCCCATTTACCACAAAACAGTAGGTTTGAATTCCTTCCAGAACACAGTTATTACTTTGAAGTTATCAAGTGATCTGGCGACACATTTTTTACATGCAGTGAGAGAGACCCTGAGTACAGATTCCAACTGTCTAAACCAAAAGTAAAACTCAGAGCCACAAACAGCTTCCAGCTCAAAACTAAAGTAAAAACCAGAGCCACCTCCCAGCTCTACATGTACAATGACATCACTGCAGTCATTTGAGAAGACAAACAGTTCTTAAAGGGGCATTCCCATGACAACTCAAGAAGCTCGAAGCCATCCAGCTTGCGTGATTGCTCCCTCTTCCACAAACATTCAAATCCCGCACCACCGGCGAACAATGGCAAAAGTGTGTACCATCTAATAGATGCATTGCAGTAACACACCAAGTTCCCGCAGACAACAGCTTCCAAATCCACGACCACTGACATCCAGATGCGCAACAGAAACAGACGCCTCGTAACCCCACATCTGGACGTTCGCTTCCAAGGCACTTACTCCCCTGACTTGGAAACATATCACCGCCCCTTCTCCGTCGCTGGGGTAACATCCTAGAATTCCCTCTATAATAGTGCAGTAGGGGTGCCTATACCTCAAGGATTACAGCGGTTCAATAAGTAACGTCACACCACTGGGAGTGTGAAATAAATACTGGCCGAGACAGCGAAGCTCACATCTCGCAAATGAATACAAAAAATGGGCCTAATTTTCTTAAAAACTGTTTCGCATTTTGCAGACCATACATTTCTGCGTATTTCTGTATTATCGGGTTTCTGACCCGCACGTCGACATCGTGTTCTTCTAATGTAGTGCACTCCAGTATATGGCTACACATTTTCGAATGCTTCTGTAGAAGCCTGATTGGTCGTTTTCATTGTTCTACTTCTGATGATGTACATTCAGGGACGAACTGTTCTGGTTTTACAGTATTTGTAGGCAGTACCAAAGGTGGAGCACTCTGTGAAATATCGACCTGTTGCCCTATCTTCAACGATATTATTGTTGTTCTGTAAACTTAACTCCAAAACCCTGATAGCTGCCTATCTTCTTCCTTCTGCTGATATATCTTATTATATTTATCTGGTATAATTGTCCTTCTTCCTATCTTCTCAGGTAAATGATAGCTCACCTTAGTCATCCTCCCAAATATTCTTTAGATGCATCAGAATTTCCATTTCAGAGTTTGTCCAACAAATGCAGCACTGTTTGCAACCACAGAAAAGTACAATACAGAAAAGGCCCTTCAACGCATCGAGTTTGGACCGCGGCATCAAAGGCACCTGACCTGTCAATCCGAATCACATTTGCCAGATGTTGGCCAATAACCTCGAACGTTAAGACGGGCAACTGTTCAGACTGGTAGTTTTTAAAGGATGTGAGGTTTGTCGGCTGTACCACCCTCCGACACAGTGAGTTCCAGACAATCGCCACCCTCGGGATAAAAAGGTTTTCCCTCAAATCCCCCTAAACCTCCGACCCCTCAGCGTGTCCTTGTCTCCCCTCGTAACTGATCCTTCAATTAAGGGGAACAGCTGTTCCCTACTAATCAGTCCATGCCTCTCGTAATCTTGCGCACCTCGATGAAGTCTTCTCTGTTCCAGCCAAAATAACCCACGCATATTGAACCTTTCTTAATAACCTGAACGTTCCCTCCCAAGCAACATCCTGCTGAAGCGCCTCTGCACCTGCACCAGTGCAATCACATTCTTGCTATAATGTGCAAAACAGAACTGCACACAGTATTCCAGCTGTGGCCTCAAAAATGTTCCATGTAACTCCAACATGACTTCGTTAATTGTGTAATCTATGCCATGATTGCTAAAGGCAAGTGTACCATATGCCCTTTTCACCACCCTTGTAACCTGCCTTCTGCCTTCATATATCTATTTACAAACGCACCGAGGTCTCTTTGTTCCTCAGTACTCCCCAGTGTAGTGCCATTCTTTAAATATTTCCTTGTCAAATTGCTCCTTTTAAAGTGTAACGCATCACACCTTTCAGGATTAAATTCCATCTGCCACTGTTCTGCCCATGTGTCCATTCCGTCCTCATCTTCCTTTAACCCAAGACGCTCAGCACCACTGTGAACTACCCGCACCAGCTTTTCGTTATTCGGAAACTTTCTGATCCGACCAACCACTTTGTCATCTAAATAATTTTGATAAATGACGAATAATAGGGTACCCAGCACAACTCCCTGTGGTACACCACTGGACTCTGGTCTCCAGCCATCTCTGTTCCCCACAGCTCAGCCAGCTTTGAATCCACGTAATCAAGTTCCCATGCGTCCCATGTGCATTTGCCTTCTTTATTAGTCTCCCATGTGGACTTTGTCAAATCATTTGTTGAAATCTATGTATTGTACATCAATTGCGCCAGAATAATCTACACGTGCTCAATCATTTAATCAAATTCCCGTAACAGCCTCCCCGAACAGGCGCCGGATGTGGCGACTAGGGGCTTTTCACAGTAACTTCATTTGAAGCCTACTTGTGACAATAAACGATTTTAATTTCATTTCATTTTTGATTTCAAATTTGTTAGGCATTGCCCCCCTCTGACAAAGGGTGCTGAGCATGCCTGATCAAACGTTGTCTCTCGAAGTGGAGATATATTCTCTCTTCAGAATTGTTTTCATTATTTTCCACACCAAGGACTTGAGACTCACTGGCGTCACATTCCTGGCTTATTCCTGCAGCCTTTCTGAGGGACCGCATTCGTGGTTCTCTGGCCCCTCCCCCGTATCCAGAGAAGAATTTAAAAATGGGATCACGGGCCATCGAATCTCGTCTTTCGCCTCCCACAACAACCTGGGACATATTCTCGACCAGGCACGTTTGTCCACTAAAAGTTATATTGTTGCCACTGAAACCTCAAAATCCTCTTGTGCTTCCTTACCATCTCCTGTGAATCCTTCCAGAATTATAGACACAGAATCCAAAATTATGGGGTCGTGTTTTGATTGTAAAACCTTATGTTTCATGATGTTTAATGGATCCTGTACCGCATGACCATAGACAAATTCAAATGGGCTAAATCTAATGTATTTGTTCGGAGAATCCCCGTTGACAAATGGAAAGAAATACATCCCCTTGGCCAATATTTTGTATATTCATTGTGAAAGGCCGCGCTTATAGCTTTGAGAATCCAACGATATCTCTCAACAGCTTCCTGAGTTGTAGTTCATAGTCCGATGACGTTACTTCGTTGATCGCTAAAGTATGAATTATGCGCTGGATAGTCTTAGGCACCGAGAAATAATCCTGTTCAGGCTGTACTTGCAACAGTAGGTGATAGCGTGTGAACAACTGCATCAACTTTTCCACTTCTACCTGGGCTATAATTCTGCTTAAATGTAGCATTCCGGAAAGCGCTTCGTCATTTCCTTGACCATAATACTGCACTGATGGCCTGCCCATGCTTTAAGGAATGTGTACACAGCATCTATCAATTCCAGACGAAATTGAACTTGAAGCGCATGTATGGATATCAATGGTACTGGTTAAATCACAATTTGGGAATTAGCTGACAGGTATTCCACGGTCTACAGAGTTGCACTCTACCAATATGCAGTATCAACCAGAAAAACGACCACTTAATTGATGATTGAGCTTTCATAATAGTCACATTGGTATCTTATGAACCACGGCAACTATGTCCCTCTCATATTTGGGGACACCACTATGTGATGATGAACTGACATTTTCTAGGCTGCAGGTCTTTGAGGATGTCTCAACTTCCTTACCACTACATCATCCTGAACGCAACAGTATTCTGGAACACACTCACCCACATCTGTGAGAGATGACTGTGCCAATCTATAGAGCTCTGCACTTATCATAGAATTTACAGTGCAGAAGGAGGCCATTCGGCCCATCGAGTCTGCACCGGCTCTTGGAAAGAGCACCCTACCCAAAGTCAACACCTCCACCCTATCCCCATAACCCAGTAACCCCACCCAACACTAAGGGCTATTTTGGACAATAATGGCAATTTATCATGGCCAATCCACCTAACCTGCACATCTTTGGACTGTGGGAGGAAACCGGAGCACCCGGAGGAAACCCACGCACACACAGGGAGGACGTGCAGACTCCGCACAGACAGTGACCCACGCCGGAATCGAACCTGGGACACTGGAGCTGTGAAGCAATTGTGCTATCCACAAGGCTACCGTGCTGCCCTCGGGTCCGTAATTAATGAAACCCTACCAAACACCTCCGCGGAACTATCCCCGTAAATAGCTTCGAGCAACCGATATTGCTGCCTCTTGCATCACTGGGGGTGCACCTTTTTACCCTTTACCTTGGGCAACAGCGATTCTGTAAAAATCATGCTGTTCCTGGAAGTGTTCTTTTCCCTTAACCTTTCTCGGACCCACTGTAATCGTGGATGAAGCTTCACCCTTCATTCCCACCAAATTACACTGAAACGTAAGTTCATTTCGGTTACTAGTAACGTTTAATCACTCGGGCCTGATAATAGACTGCAGTGTATTGTACACTGTGCCAGGGAACTGGCACAACATTTCCATTTCTCTAATTCACGAACACCACAACATTCATAGAACTCTCTGGAGGGAAAAACAAATCCCTCTCCAGTAGAGAGATTGTTCAGGGTTTGGTTGATGATAGAATCAAAACCGGCTCATCATCACCTCCGAAAGAATCACTGCATTTCTGTCACCTACCTGATTTGGCACACCTCCTCTCACAGCAGTTGGATCCTCTGGCATTCCACTTCCAGCTGTGCCTACACCCTGCCCTGTTGTAATATTCGTTTTCGTTCTATTTTCTCAATCCAGCATATGAACCCTAGCATATCCAAAAAAAATTCCACGTAACTTCCAACCGGCTGAACGAATGTGTCCCACAATAATGCAATAGCAACACCAATGCCTTGGAGTCTCGACATCAGCCTCAGTACTTTCATTTCTCGTGTGGGGAAGGGTTAACGTAGTATTCCGAGATATCTACTCTTTAGCATGTATAGCTGCCTTCCTTTTACCCACACACTATGATTTTCAATATTATGTGAACGACAGAACAAAGGTTGACATGTATGGATGAGCTCGTACACATAGATTCATGCCGATTGTCTGGCGGTTATACCCTTTGGTGTTCTTCATGGTTCCTTATCATTGACTCTGGTCAATTCATAAATTGTTCCAAGAAATTGTTTATTTTCGAACCTCAATGATACTTTTACCTCCCATTGTTTCTGCCAGACGTTAAAATGTTTCTGGTTAACCCGTTCAAATTGAACATAACTCAATTTCCCTTATTCTCTGCTGTTTCCTTATTTCCGAAATCTTCGCACGTAGCCTCTGGAACCAAGTTACCCGCACCCTTGTCTGTATTTTTCAACTAGTCATAATTCTTAGACGTCGCATCTAAGAGAGTAGCATAACATTTAATTTGCAAGGATCATGTCCACTTTACTGTGACTCCATTTGATTTATTTGTTCCGTCTCACCACCCCCATTTCCGGGCGCAGTGCATGTTCCGGCAGCGTGATTCCCTGGATTTTCCAGTCGCTGACGCCGGAATCGAGTTTGACGATCGGCCGGAGAATCATCGTGTGTGCCGAAATCAGGGACGGAACACCTTTTTCCTATGTTACGCCCCGTCAAAAATGGCGTACTCGGGAGTATGACGCACGCCGAACGGACGGCATCAGGAAGACACCGAAGGCCTTCCCACGATGTTCCGCCCCCGATGGGCCGAGTTCCGGAAGGTGTGGGTCACTCATGTTTTTTTGTTTCGGAGCCCCACATGCTGGCTGAGTCCAGCGCCACTGCAGTCGTGGCGGAGGGGCATCCGGGGCAGGGGGGACTTTGACGTGTGCTGGGGGCACAGGTGGGGGGTAATCTGTCGGTGATGAGGGTGTTATTGGGAGCCAGTATGTTGCAGGCCGGCTAAGTGTGCGCCCGGCGTCTTGTTGCACGGTGTGGCTGTCGTTGACAACACTGAGCATGCACTGCCACCGACCCACACATCTCCAGCCTTATCTGCAGGTAATTCTGGGCTCTAAGTGGCTGATAGCCACCACCAAATAATGGAGGAATTGTGCAGGTTTTGTGCCGCTTTTCCTGTCAAAAAATGCCACTGTCCCCAGGCGGCAGAACCTAGTGTGCAAATTGGAGAATCTAACCTGGGGTTCCCCATTGTGAGCAACTCTGCGCTGTCGGGAAACGCTAGGGCTTGGTGCGCTGCTGGCATGTTGGAGGATCCCGTCGATGGTGAAACCCCAATGGCAGGTTCGCCATTCCTCGAACTACGTGCCAACTTAAATGGAGCATCAATGGGATATCTACACGAAGACAGTCAGCGCGAATCTCTGACCAATTCCCGTGAGGAGCCAGCCCTCCCGACCAAGACTGCCGGCTCCCACGCCGAAAACGTATTGGTTTGCAAAGGCCGGGTCCTGGGCTGCGTGGATGCGCACGGCTCACGGGTGCAGTATTCACGCCATACAACATGATGCTGACCGTGCGATGACCCAACCCCCAAATTGCAACCCCATGGCCCACACCGTGTCCGCACCACACCAGTCACCACAGCCCTCGCTGAAACCCCCGACCAACGGGACGGATCGCGGCCGAGTGTGGCAGTCCTGGATACAGTCCACAGGCACTAATCTGGGTTCATGATTTCTGTAAGGACTCGTGGGGCGGGATTCTCCACTCCTGCGCCGAAGTGGTCGCGCCATCGTGAACGCCGTCGAGGTTGACGACGGCGCGAAACGGCCCCGGTCCCGACCGATTTAGGCCCTGACAATGGGCCAGGATCGGGGCAGCGTCATCTACACGCATCAGGCCTTGTCGCCCGTGTAAAAGCGGCGCTGCATAGATGACGCGGACGGCGCCACATAACGGGCGTCATCCGCGCATGCGCGGGTTGGCCGGCGCAAGCCTGCGCATGCGTAGATGCCGTCCTCTCTAAGTCCGCCCCACAAGAAGATGTCTGACGGATTTTGCGGGGCCGCGGACTGAAGAATGTCCTCCTTCAGAGAGGACGGCCCGACCATCGGTGGGCATCGATCGCGCACCACCCCACATCTGATGTACCCCCGGTGCAGGATCCCCACTCGCCCCCCACCCCCCCCCCCAGCGTTCACACACCGCTCATGACTGCAGCGACCAGGTGTGGACGGCGCCGGGGGGAACCCGCCGTTTTAGCCTGGCTGCTTCTCCTATCCGGCCCTCAGAATAGCGGGGGTGCCGGAGAATCGCCATTTTCGGTGTCATCGGCGATTCTCCGATCTGCGGCACGCGAAACTCGACTGGGCCGTTCCCGCCGCTTGGGAGAATCGCGGGAGGGCGTCGGACCAGCGTCCCGGGAAATTTTGGCGGCCCAGGCGATTCTCCCAACCAGCGTGGGAGTGGAGAATCGCGCCCGTGGTGTCCCGTGCGGGGCATCGCGTGTTGGCCAGCGCCAACGGTATTCTGACTGCGCCTGCGACACGTCATGACGACGACAGTTTGGAGGGGGCTGAGTCTCGCAAACCGGCATCAATCCTGCGCTGACCCCGGTTAGGGCATCCCAATCGATTCTCCACCCGATCGCCGATTACGATATCGGCGTCGGACAATGGAGAATCCCGCTCCATATTTCTGCCTTTTCAATTTTAATCGTCGCATCAATTCTCTTGCCATTTCAAAAATGAAAATGTATTTTCGAAGACAATTATTCCATCTGAAGAAAGGCTTTGACGCTACTCGAGACATCCTGTAATGGTATTAAAACCCTGCCACCTCTTCAATAAACACTGTACCCAAAATTGTCACTGCCGCTCTCCAATGAAAACAGGACAATGCCCACAAATAATATCACGTAATCCTAGCCTCGTGCGTAGTATATCCCAGGCCCACCTGACCAACTTCGCACCACGGGTGGTAATGTATTTTATTTAAAATACTCGACGACCTTTTTTGAGAACATTTAAACTGCAATTAGCAGCTGAGAAAATATAAAACAAAATTAATGTATCTGTGTTTATGTTCACTGTTATCTCAAGGACATTATTAATAGAATGGGAATAGAGGGATACAGACACCGGAAGTGGAGAAGATTTTAGTTGAGATGGGCAACATGGTAGAAGCAGGCTTGGAGGGCCGAAGTGCCTGTTCCTGTGCTGTACTTTTTTTTATTCTGTGCTCTTTCTTCTTTGACAGTAAATGCAACAGATTACCAGCTACCACTTTCCCAACCATGAATATCTAACACTCTAGATACATACAGGCATGCAAAAAAAGAACAATGCGTAATTCAAAGAGAAATGAATAATATTAGCTCAAATAAAAGGGGAAGGATCTCTGTTATTTGGAGCAGCTTGCGGCTGAGCCCACTACGGTACAGGCAAATCTGGATTTGGTGTTGTGTAGTCAGACAGGCTTGATTAGGGATCTTAAGTTGAAGGGACCCTTCAGGAGCAGTGACCACAATATGATAAAATTTACCCTGCAGTTTGAGAGGGAGAAGCCGCAATCAGATGCAACGGTATTACAATTAAATAAAGGTTACGACAAAGACATGAGGGAGGAGCTGGCCAGAGTTGCTTAATAAAAGAGCCTCGCAGCGATGGCAGTGGAACAACAATGGAAGAGGTTTCTTTTTTTTGGGTGGGGTTGTTATTCGGGAGGCAGAGTAGAAATTAATCCCAAGGAGGAGAAAGCATGCTCAGGGGAGGATAAGGCATCATGGTTGACGAGGGAAGTCAAGTACAACAAAAAAGCATAGGAAAATTATATAAAGTGGAGAGAATTAGTGAGAAGCCAGAGGATTGGGAAGCCTTTTAAAGCAAGCAGAGCACAACTAAAAAAGCAATAAGGCGAGAGAAGACAAAATATGAGAGAAGCTAGCTAGAAATACAAAAGACGATAGGGAGAGTTTTCTTCAATATATAAAAGGTAAGAGATGGAAAAATAGAGATTTCACCACTGGAAACGTGGTTGGAGAAGTAATAATAGGAATCAAAGAATTTGCAGACGAACTGAACAGTTACTGAGCATCAGCCTTCGCGGTTGAAAACAACAGTGGGATGCCAGAGCTCCAGGACAATCAGGGGGCAGAGGTGAGTGCAGTGGTCATCACAAAGCAGAAGGGTCTGGGGAAGCTGCAATGTCTTAACATGGATACGTCACCTGGACCGGATGGACAACACTCTAGGTTCCTGAAAGCGATAGCTGAGGAGATTATGGAGACAATGGTGAAAGTCTTTCAAGTATCAGTGGAGGCAGGAAGGGCCCCAGATGACCGGAAAGTGGTTGAGTTAACACCACTGTTTTAAGAAGGGAGGGAAGCAGAAGAAGGGAAATCTTGGGCCTGTTATCCTGACTTCGGTCATTGGTAAGATTTTAGAGTCCATTATTAAAGATGAGATCGCGGAGTACTTGGGCGCGGATGATAATTTAGGATTGAGTCAGCATAGCTTTGTCAAAGGAAGGTCATGTCTGACTAATCTATTAGAGTTCTTTCAGGCGGTGACAAGGAAGTTAGGCAAAGGAGAACAGGTGGACGTGATTTATTAGATTTCCAGAAGGCCTTTTGACTGGGGCTGCTTTAGCACAGGGATAAGTCGCTGGCTTTTAAAGCAGACCAAGTCAGGCCAGCAGCACGTTAAATTCCCGTACCAGCCTACCCAAACAGGCGCCGGAATGTGGCGGCTAGGGGCTTTTCACAGTAACTTCATTTCAAGCCTACTTGTGACAATAAGCGATTTTCATTTCATTTCATTTGCATTTCAATTAATTTCACATGGTGCCACCCAGGAGATTGTCAAATAAGTTAAGACCCCTTGCTGTTAAGGGTACGACTCTGGCATGGAGAAATGATATGCTGACTGGCAGAAGGCAGAGAGTGGGGATAAAAAGGTATTTTTCAGGATGGCAGCTGGTGGCCATTGCTTTACCTCAGTGGTCTGTGCTGGGACTACAACTTTCCACAATATACATTGACGATGTGGAAGGAACACAAGGTACTGTTGCAGATGATACACAGATCTGTAGAGGGACAGGTAGTATTGAGGAAGCAAAGGGACTGCAGAAGAATTTGGACAGGCTAGGTGAGCGGAGAATGAAGTGGCTGATGAAATACAATGTGGAAACGTGTGATGTTATGCAGTTTGGAAGGAAGGACTTAGGCATAGACTATTTTCTAAATGGTCATATGCTTAAGAAATCCGAAGCACAAAGGAACCGTGTTCACGATTCTCTTAAACTTAACGTGCAGGTTCAGTCGGCAGTTAGGAAGGCAAATGCAATGTTAGCATTCCTGTTCAGAGGGTTAGAGTACAAGACCAGGAATGTACTTACGAGGCTGTGAAAGGCTCTGGTCAGGCCCCATTTGGAGTATTGTGAGCGGCTTTGGGCCCCGTATGTAAGGAAAGATGTGCTGGCCTTGGAACGGGTCCAGAGGCGTTTCTCAGGAATGATCTCTGGAATGAAGAGCTTGTCGTGTGAGGAACGGTTTTGGACTCTTTTTCTGTAATTGTTGGGGTTTAGAAGGATACGTGGAGATCTTATTGAATCGTACAGGATACTGCGAGGCCTGAATGCAGTGGACGTGGAGAGCATGTTTCCACTTGTGGGAAAAACAAGAAGCAGCTGAGCCAATCTCAGGCTAAAGTGACGATGCTTTAAAACAGAGATGAGGAGGAATTTCTTCAGCCAGAGGGTGGTGAATCTATGGAACTCTTTGCCACAGAAGGCTGTGGAGGCCAAACCACTGAGTGTCTTTAAGGCGGAGATACTTTGGTTCTTGATTGATAAAGGAATCAGGGGTTATGGGGAGAACGCAAGCGATTGAATGGCGGAGCAGACCTGATGGGCCGAGTGGCCTAATTCTGATTCTATGTCTTATGGTGCAGTGGAATTAATTCATGCAAACTTCATTCCGAAGTCAGGGCACATTTTGTTTTTTCTGGTAAGGTTGCCTATTTTATCCGCAGAATCAGAACTATTTATGGTTGAGAGAAAACGTTGTGCATTAAGAACACTAGAGATGTTATTTCACTTCAGTCAGCAAGAGAGAGATATTCTTCAACTCCAAGATCCAGTCACACATGACAAATTCTCTCATAAAGCCTCACGCAGCATCCAAGCGCTGACTGTTGTCAACCCATCGGTTGTCAGTTTAAAAATCGAACTGAGTCATACTCGGTGCGGTCGGATCCTGCTTATGTTCTGCAAAGTACAAAATATGGGAGCGATGTCCAGTAGCAGGAAGGATCAAAAGACACTCCTGCTTTAAAAGCACAACTGGATTATCGGTCCAGGGACGAAAAGTTATACGACGAAAGAAAAAAAGTTGGAACTCACATTGCCGGTAAAAACAGTTCCCAACATCAATTCTAAATGTTTCGTTGATAACTTGGGAAACGTTTCCACGCAAATAGACGCCGTCTTCCGAGAATACTGTTAAAGCACGCTACAAAATCTGTTTAGGATGTTGTTAATACAACTTAGCTGCGCTTTCATTCGCTGCTCCCCCAGCCGCTTGTTCCTCGGCTGCGCGCCTGTCTTTGACGCCCACAATCTCTCTTCCCGCCACTTGTCAATTGGTCTTCCCATTGAAGCCACCCAACCTGTCGGGAAAGCTACAGACAGGGCTACGCTAACCAGGAAGAAAATTGAGATTACCAATGGCAGGAGAATTGCGGCCAATGTCTGATAACTTAAGGTCATGTTTAATTAAGTTAGGTTGAGCGGTTTTGCTTTGTTGGGCAGATAAAACTTAAGAAGCTGCAGTCTGGCACAGTGGTTAGCACTGCTACCTCAGGGCGCCAGAGACCCTGGTTCAATTATGCCCTCGGGTGATGTCTGTGTGGAGAACGTACGTTCTCCCCGACTCTTCGGGAATTTCACCAGGTTCTCCATTGTCCTCCCACAGTCCAAAAATGTGCAAATTAGGTGGATGCTCAAATTTCACCTCAGCATCCAAAGGTTTAGGTGGGTGTCCTGGAGATAGGTAGAGAGCTATTTCAGAGCGTCGGGCAGACTTGATAGGCGGAATGACCTGCTTCTGCACTGTAAGGATTATATGGCTCTATGACTCTCTGCAGATTCCCTGAAACGTTCTTACTTGTTGTAACCTCTGCCCACTGCTTGCAGCGATGAGTTAAGCTCAAAAACTCTGCCTTCACGTTTTCACATGAAGTCACGGCAGACTGTGTTGCTATTGTGACCCACTTATGCGCACTCCTGTATATTGTTATATATATTTCGCTGTACTGGCTCTTTTATTATTAGTGGTCCGTTTTCAGCAAAGTTCAAACAATTTATTTTCACAATAATTACCCAACCTCGGCGTTCGCGCTGGGAAAATATATTTTTTGGTCAGCTATCGAAAGTAACTTTAAATGGAACATTACGTCCACCTGTTAACAAAACCTGTTCCCATATTTTCGGTACAATGTAATCTTCGAAATTGTCGGAATATATATGGTATTCTGTACATTTGTAATTTATTTAAACGGCAATACTATTTCAACGACCGATATCATTGGCCTACTGTTTCCATTGATCCTCAGCATATCCTGCCATTTAGTCCCATATTTTCTGAAGAATCAGATTTGTTATTCTGCAATTTTCGTGATCTCATAATATTAGTATTGTTGCACTCAAGGAGGTGCACACACAGGCATATCATGTCGAATCAGTCACTTTGAAAAGAGGAATGCATATACCATTAGCCAAGTGGATCATTTACAAACTTTCTCAACAAAGACGAGTTGAAAACATCTGTGATCTCTCTCTTCAGTGAATTAGCGCCCTTGTGCAATTTTGACGTAACAATTTTGAGTTGGTCTTCCCTTTTCCCCAGAAGCCCAGGGTTTTATTACATGCCATTATTAAACCATTTCATCTACCTGTTCATTGCTTCTGAATTATATCTCTTTGGAATTATCTGCCTCATTCCATATGAACTTCATCCATTACATTTTTAAAAAATAAATATGGAGCGCGCAATCAGTTACTTTTTTCTAATTAAGGGACAATTGTCGCGTGGCCAATCCACCTTCTTGCACATCTTTGTGTTGCGGGGAAGAAATACACGAATTCACGGGGAGAATGTGCAAACTCCACGCAGACAGTAACCTGGTTCCAGGGTCGAACTCGGGGTCTCAGCGCCGTGGAGTGCTAAATCCATTACTAAATGATCCCTATATATTTCAAATTACTCACAGATTAATTTTAAACAAGCCATAAATGCTGCCACCATTTTCTTACGTTCTCTTCATAGTTCACTTTTATTTCTGTGTTGAACTTGTGGACGATGGTCATTGTAACATGCATAAAGTACTGGAATGTCCCCCGGCAAACCTTTTCACCCCTCCTCCAGAACAACAATTCACATAAGCATCCGATTGAATGATAAACCGTATTTCGGAAACTACGTTTCTGATTTCACTGCCCAAATATTTAATCTAAATTGTGCACAACAATGTATCCACAATATCCTATTTTAATATATATTTCCATCGTATTTCATTCTGAATAAATACCGGTTATATCCACATTGGCAAGGTTTTTGAAGTTGTTATCAATGCATCCTGACTCATATAATTTGATCTCCAATTGGAGATAACTATTGGCCAACAGACAGAAAAGCTGCCGAAAGCCTTGACATTCATTGCTTTATCACGGCCTACTTTTTATGCTGGTTCCACAAAAGGAATAGTTTGAAACCGATATTTGAATCACAAGTGTGCATTATTTTATTTTTCAATTTTTTCCTCTTTAGTTAGAATTAGATTAATGTATCACGAGTAATTTCCTGCTGTCAGATATGTAATTCGCTGGATACATTCTGACTCTGTTATTGGAAACATAAGCAAAAACAAGTATTAAGTATTTGCCATTCCAATATAATTTAGTTACATCTGGTTGTTGAATATCTGTCGTATTAGTCATGAAATATCACTTCCAAATTGTTTAAAATAACTGAATTCAAATGTAATGGGCCACTGGCTTTGTCGGATATGAGGTTTTGTTATTTATTAATTGCATCTACTTTATTTTGTATTCGATATACGAATCTGATTATTCTACTCAGGGTAATATCCTTGTCTTCGGTCTGATTTTTCTTGGATATACTGAAGCGAACTTGTTATCCTTATTTCAGAATTCTACCGTCTCTCTCTCATCACTGTTCTATTGTCTGGAAATGCTCGAATAATGTGGACAATTAACGGAGCTTTATAAATAAGCACACACCCTTGTGTTTGCACGTTATTTTATGTTCTTCGGCGTATCGGTGTTATAGTTTCTCTTCTCTCCTCTCAGTTCAAAAAAATGTTTTTTTTTTAATTTAGACTACCAAATTCATTTTTCGAATTATTAAGAAATGTGACGTGGCCAATCCACCTACGCTTTGGGCTGTGGAGATGAAACTCACGCAGACATGTGGAGAAAATGGAAACTCCATACGGACAGTGACCCAGAGACGGAACCTAACCTGGGACCTCGGCGCCCTGAGGGAGACGGCTATCCATTGCGCCACCATGCTGCCCTGTGTTCTTCTCTCCTTTCATGTTTTTTTTTCTGCCATTGTGTTCGCATTCTCAATTACACTGCAAATATTTGAGGTTCCTTGAATGAACATGCGCTTGATTTTGTAATTCATGTTTTACTTTTATTCGGTCTTTGTTGGTCCATGACATCGCACCGGGTGTCACGCTATTGATATAGCAAATGACCTATCTCATTATTATGTGATTATAAACCACATTTATAAACTCTGTACACTTGGCAGAAAGGCCACATATTTTCATAATTTTGCTGACCTCCCTTGTAGTTTCGATTTGATGTATATAAGAAGTGTGAGTGCAAGATGTCGTTCAACGGTTACTGAAGAAATCTTCTGAACTGTGTTGCTGCTTGCCAACATCTGTCTCATTTATTTTCTTTGTTTTACTGTGCTTTACAGTCCAACGCCGGCATCTCCACATCATTTATTTTCGCCAGTAGTTGTGCTGTACGCGCCTCGTAACTCATTCTGAATGGTAATCAGCCATACAACTGAAAGGGTGTACAGGAGCCTGGTTCAGAGTAATGACAAGGTTCGGCCGTGCATCGCTTGGAGGAGTTCTGGGGCGTGGGGGATAAGGAAGGGTGGTCAGTGTTTCCCCGGGCCGGGCATTGGCATGCTGGGTGAGTGGCAGCGGAAAGTTTGGGTAGTTGATTGGCTTGCCCACCGGGCCCGAATGAGTGCGCTGCTGTCGACCGGGACAGTGTCTACTGTCAACAGAATGGTGTGTTTGGGGCTGAGGTTGTGTGGTGGTACTGCAAGGGTGGCGTGGGGTTCCCGGCAGTGTTGAGAGTGTGAGAGTGTCACGTTCCGGGCTCGATCTGAGTCTCGGAAACATTTGTTCTGGGGTTAAATGTGTTTTTACTAATTTCGATTGATGTAATAAGAAGTGTAAAACTGCCAGACTCGCTTTTCCGGATGGCAGCTCGTGGGAAGTTATCCTTCTGGATAATTGCCAGAAATTCTCCTCGGTTCAGAAGATGAAACTTCGACGCAGGGCGTCATAAATGCGACGCTGGGAAGCTAGCAGATGTCAGCCCCTATTACGTACAGCTGATTCAGCTGCTACTGAATTGTGTTGTCCTTTGTTTCTGTTACACGAAGCGGTACTGAACTCTCGGGAGGAAATACGATTGGTTGTCATGTACCAATTGATTGCTGTGATATGTATGTTGTCCTCCCCATGTTTGATTTCCGACTATCCGGATGATTTGTCTCGGAGAACGAATGCCCGCTTTACACGTCACGGACCGATTTCATTTGATTTTCTCTCACTCTATCCACCGGATTTTGAAAAATTCGTGCAAATTGCGTTCCATATTTCAGTCAAAGCTCTTTGTTTCTCCTATTACTTTTCTTTTGCCTTCTTCATATGTACGTGGATGAATTGCTTCTCGGGTCCGCAAAAGTCGCGGATTAAATATTTCGCATAATTTATTTATCATTTCAAATCGGACACTGGTTCAATCGGGTGGGGACCATAGTTCATCGTGTGACAGAAGATTGGGCGAGGATAAAAATATATTGTTCCCATTATTGCAGCTTTTAAATTTTATCATGTGTTCAATCTCCCGAGATCTCTCCTCCATGATGACTCAGCATGACTTCTGAATTTTAGATACTATCGAGCTAAAGATACTTCCTCCAAATATACATCGTTCCTGTTCCAAACAATGTTCTGCTGGCCTCGGGACCACCCTCTTTCCAACAGAAATAATATTCTTGAAACAATATATCTACCTGCCCGTTCAAAATTCCTTACCCTGACGTCAATAGCTCACCACATTTCCTCGTCTCATTAAAAGAGACCATTTTTGGCGGCACGGGGCACTGCTGCTTCACAGCGCCAGGGTCCCAGATTCGATTCTCGGCTTGTGTCACTGTCTGTGCAGAGTCTCCACGTTCTCTCCGTGTCGGCATGTGTTTCCTCTGGATGCTCCGGTTTCCTCCCGCAAGTTCCGAAAGACGTCCTGTCAGGTAATTTGGACATTCTGAATTCTCTATCCGTGTACCCGAACAGGCGCCGGATGTTGCTTATTTATTTTGTATTTATATTATATAATGTGGCTATATTTATGTTAAAAATAAATATACGACTGTATTCAGAGAATGCTGCATAAATCCTCAGAAAGACTAGTAGGTCACACTCATGGTCATCTGTGTATGAGAAAAAGCTAGTTAGAAATATATGAGTTGATAGTAAGTGTTTTCATAGAATTGTAGAATTTACAGTGCAGAAGGAGGCCATTCGGCCCATCGAGTCTGCACCGGCTCTTTGAAAGAGCACCCTACCCATGCCCACACCTCCACCCTATCCCCATAACCCAGCAACCCCACCCAACACTAAGGGCAATTTTAGACACTAAGGGCAATTTAACATGGCCAATCCACCTAACCTGCACATCTGTGGACTGTGGGAGAAAACCGGAGCACCCAGAGGAAACCCACGCACACACGGGGAGAACGTGCAGACTCCGCACAGACAGTGACCCAAGCCGGGAATCGAACCTGGGACCTTGGAGCTGTGAAGCAATTGTGCTAACCACTACGCTACTGTGCTGCCCACGGTATTTATTTAAACAACAAAATATGAGCGATAGCCAGTGATAGTCATCTAGAACGTATATCTGGACAATTGAAAATTAAACAACGGAAAAGGCAGATGATTTGGACGTGAATGTGTGCGCCAGTCTATACTGCAGAAGCCGTGAAACATAGCGCTGTGATTCTTCAAAATTAAAACGTCAGCGAGTGTGAAGAAACGAAAATAATCATCAAGGCAAGCTCAATGCTGTTCGGCAAACAGTTTGATGTAAATCACGACAAATCGGAAGACCAAGCTTGCCTGGAGAGTTGAGTCCGCAAAGAAGATACAACAATGGATGGTAAGGGAATTGCGTGCACTATTCAAACGTTCCTTATGTCCTGATTCATTCCCAGTATATACGAAAATAGCACACGGAACAACTTCATTTGAGAAATTTGGGAGACAAAGACTAACAACAAGTTGTCAAAGCATTATTCATGCAAAAAAAAATTTAAATTCATGAAACGGAGGATATAGGACTGAGTCCGCAGCCGCCACGCAGAGTTCACGACAGGTGAGACCATGGCTTGATTCCTGTTCAGCGAAAGAGCGGAGAATCCGTTTTGGCGCCGAAATCGGGAGCAGCGCCGGTCTTTCAATTGTCCGCTCCCCACAAATCTGCAGATCATGGAGTACCCCCGCCCCGCGATGCTCCGTCGCCGACTAGATGCGTTCCCGACGGCGTGGCTCACCTGCGCTCACACCATCCGGATCCTCGGGTACCGGCTGCGGACTCAGTTCCCGGTCGCACAGTTAGGGTAGCACCGATCGGAGGGTAGGAGGACTTCATTCATGGTTGGGTGCAATGTGGGCGGGTGTTCCTGGATGCACGTGCGTTGCGGCTGATCTGGGGTACAATTTCGGATGTCCCGGTCCGCGGGCTGAGTCCGCCATGGAGCAAGGTGTGGCCCCTGCAGGCCGCCGCCATGCGCATACGCAGCCTCTGACCCGAAACTGCCAGGGGCCGTATTGGCAACTCCAGCTCCGAGCTCTGTGACAGCTCTCTGCTAGCCCCGAGCAAACGGGTAATCTTTGGCCTTTTGACGCCAGTTTTCGTGGTGTAAAATACAACAGATTCCACGAAAGCCGGAGGAATTAGTCGCCAAAAAGGAGAATCCAGGCTCATAAGAGAGCAACGCTGTCGGGAACAGTCGGGGGCGGAGCATCGGGGGTGGGCCTCAGGCAATGTCCTGAGGCCCATGATACGGCAAGCAGCGTACTCTGCGGCATGTCCCAAGTGTGGAGCATCGCAACAGTGGTGCCGCAACCGACTTGATTGCAAAAGGGTATTCTCCTCCCGATCGCAAAACGCCATATCGATGTTGGCGACCGGAGGAGCCCGCCCCGTGCATTCCACAGAATAGTGAAATTAGTTGAGATACTCTGCCAGTTCCAGAACCAATTTGATCGGTGCCACATGATGTATTATTGCTCAAGATTTAAACCCTAATATGAGAACATTGTTGCTAGGATACCACCATGCACAACCGATCGGTTTACTGGCATGAACCGAAGATAGGAACAAAGGGGTCCCTCTCGTGTTCGAAGCTTTTATCATTCGGGGTGCTTGTTCCTCAGTTTTAAGATTCTTCATTAATGATGCGGAAGATGGAAATAAATTCACGGAACCCGTGGGAGTAGGAGAAAGGGTAGAAAATAATATTTCAAGATAAGCCATACAGTTCATAATATACAATTGCCTGATTTTCCTCCAAATGTGGACACGTTCTTATTTTACGACATTTTACGCCACATATCATTCACTTAACGTATTTATATTCCGCTACAAAATAACACATTATCATCCAAAAAAGGGGTAGTGGAAAACCTCCCAGGATCTCGAGCCTATTGCACCATTAAATACGACGTTGGTTGATCTGAAAGTAACATCGTGATTGCATGCCACCTGTTGCCTACACGATTATTACGATAAATGTGATGAGTTATCGTGGGTAGGATGCCCATCTTATGTGACTATCAGTTCTACCATGATCTTCTAAAATGGCCAAGGAGAGTCGAGGGGCTGAATGGCTAAATTCTGTTTCACGTTCGCATTTTCCTCAGAAAGGTTGATTGGCATGAAATCGAAAAAGGCATGCCATGTAGGGAATGCTGGATTTATGCACATTGGCAGGGAGAGTCTTTTGGAGTTTTTGGAGTTTGGTGTTTGGGGTTGAGTTTCAAAAAAAAAACCCAATCAATTAAGTAAATTAATTAACTAGTTAAGGGAACTTGGTGCTCATCTTAAGGAGGTGCAGAGAAGCAGACCTGTGAGGGAGTCTCGGGAGCAATTACATCACAGCCAGCAGGTAAGTGATTGGCTTGTGACTGGTAAGTGATTTTACTTTTCTCTCTTTGACTTTCTCTTAGCTGTGTAGTGTAGTTCAAATTCAACTTCAGGTTTAAGTCATGGCAGGAGAGCTCAGACCCGTGTCATGCTCCTCTTGTGAGATGTGGCAATTCAGGGACCCTTCTGGTGTCCCTGACTCCTTCATCTGCAAGAAGTGTGTCCAACTGCAGCTCCTGTTAGACCGCTTGACGGCTCTGGAGCTGCGTATGGATTCACTTTGGAGCATCCGCGATGCTGAGGAAGTTGTGGATAGCACATTCAGTGAGTTGGTCACACCGCAGATTAAAATTATTGAGGCAGATAGGGAATGGGTGGCCAACAGATAAAGGAAGAGTAGGAAGGCAGTGCAGGGATCCCCTGCGGTCATCTCCCTCCAAAACAGATTTACCGTTTTGGAAACTGCTGGGGGAGATGGCTCACTAGGGGAAGGTGGCAGCAGTCAGTTTCATGGCACCGTGGCTGACTCTGCTGCACAGAAGGGCGGGAAAAAGAGTGGCAGAGCTATAGTGATAGGGGATTCAATTATAAGGGGAATAGACAGGCGTTTCTGCGGACGCAAACGAGAATCCAGGTTGGTATGTTGCCTCCCTGGTGCAAGGGTCAAGGATGTCTCGGAGCGGCTGCAGGGCATTCTGGAGGGAGAGGGTGAACAGCCAGCTGTCGTGGTGCATATAGGCACCAACGATATAGGTAAAAAACGGGATGAGGTCCTACAAGCTGAATTTAGGGAGTTAGGAGTTAAACTAAAAAGGAGGACCTCAAAGGTAGTAATCTCAGGATTGCTACCAGTGCCACGTGATAGTCAGAGTAGGAATGACAGGGTAGCTAGGATGAATACGTGGCTTGAGAGATGGTGCAAGAGGGAGGGTTTTAAATTCCTGGGACATTGGGACCGGTTCTGGGGGAGGTGGGACCTGTACAAATCGGACGGTCTGCATCTGGGTGGGATCGGAACCAATGTTCTCGGGGGGGGGGGGGGGTGTTTGCTAGTGCAGTTGGGGAGGGTTTAAACTAATGTGGCAGGGGGGTGGGAACCGATGTAGGAAGTCAGTGGGGACGGAAACAAGAGGCAGGAAGGGAGAGTGTGTAAAGCATGACCAGAGAAAGCAGGGCAGAGAGCAAGGAAAGTCTACATTAAACTGCATTTATTTCAATGCAAGGGGCCTGACGGGCAAAGCGGATGAACTCAGGGCATGGATGGGCACATGGGACTGGGATATTATAGCTATGACTGAAACATGGCTAAGGGAGGGGCAGGACTGGCAGCTCAATGTTCCGGTGTACAGATGGTATAGAAAGGATAGAACAGGAGGTAAGAGAGGAGGGGGAGTGGCGTTTTTGATTAGGGAGAACATCACGGCAGTACTTAGAGGGGATATATCCGAGGGTTCGCCCACTGAGTCTATATGGGTGGAACTGAAAAATAAGAAGGGAGAGATCACCTTGATAGGACTGTACTACAGGCCCGCAAATAGTCAGCGGGTAATTGAGGAGCAAATATGTAAGGAGATTACAGAGAGCTGCAAGAAAAATAGGGTGGTAATAGTAGGGGACTTTAACTTTCCCAACATTGACTGGGGCAGCCATAG
Organism: Scyliorhinus torazame; assembly: GCF_047496885.1. Lineage (NCBI taxonomy): Eukaryota > Metazoa > Chordata > Chondrichthyes > Carcharhiniformes > Scyliorhinidae > Scyliorhinus > Scyliorhinus torazame. Next base: position 109,266,446 of record NC_092718.1, read on the forward strand.
CATCAGGGGCTTGGATGGAGGGAAATTTGTTGAGTGTATTCAGGAGGAATTTCTCATTCAGTATGTGGATGGACCGACTAGAGAGGGGGCAAAACTTGACCTCGTCTTGGGAAATAAGGAAGGGTAAGTGGCAGAAGTGTTACTGAGGGATCACTGTGGGGCAAGTGACCATAACTCCATTAGTTTTAAGATAGCTATGGAGAATGATAGGTCTGGCCCAAGAGTTAAAATTCTTAATTGGGGCAAGGCCAATTTTGATGGTAACAGACAGGAACTTTCAGAGGTAGATTGGGGGAGACTGTTGGCAGGCAAAGGGACGGCAGGTAAATGGGAGGCTTTTAAAAATGTGTTAACCAGGGTTCAGGGTAAGCACATTCCCTTTAGACTGAAGGGCAAGGCTGGTAGAAGTAGGGAACCCTGGATGACTCGAGATATTGAGACTCTGGTCAAAAAGAAGAAGGAGGCATATGACGTACATAAACAACTGAGATCAAGTGGATCCCTTGAAGAGTATAGAGATTGTCGAAATTGAGTTAAGAGGGAAATCAGGAGGGCAAAAAGGGGACATGAAATTGCTTTGGCAAATAATGCAAAGGAGAATCGAAAGAGCTTCTACAGATACATAAAGGGAAAAAGAGTAACTATGGACAGAGTAGGGCCTCTTAAGGATCAACAAGGACATCTATGTGCAGAGCCACAAGAGTTGGGTGAGATCCTGAATGAATATTTCTCATCGGTATTCACGGTGGAGAAAGGCATGGATGTTAGGAAACTATGGGAAATAAATAGTGATGTCTTGAGAAGTGTGCATATTACGGAGGAGGAGGTGCTGGAAGTCTTAAAGCGCATCAAGGTAGATAAATCCCCGGGACCTGATGAAATGTATCCCAGGATGTTGTGGGAGGCTAGGGAGGAAATTGCGGGTCCCCTAACAGAGAGATTTGAATCATCGGCAGCCACAGGTGAGGTGCCTGAAGATTGGAGAGTGGCGAATGGTGTGCCCTTGTTTAAGAGGGGCAGCAGGGAAAAGCCTGGGACTACAGACCGGTGAGCCTGACGTCTGTAGTAGGTAAGTTGCTAGAAGGTATTCTGAGAGACAGGATCTACAAACAGTTAGAGAGGCAAGGACTGATTCGGGGCAGTCAGCAGGGCTTTGTGCGTGGAAAATCATGTCTCACAAATTTGATTGAGTTTTTTGAGGGGGTGACCAAGAAGGTAGATGAGGGCAGTGCAGTAGACGTTGTCTACATGGACTTTAGCAAAGCCTTTGACAAGGTACCGCATGGTAGGTTGTTGCAGAAGGTTAAAGCTCACGGGATCCAGGGTGAGGTTACCAATTGGATTCAAAATTGGCTGGACAACAGAAGACAGAGGGTGGTTGTAGAGGGTTGTTTTTCAAACTGGAGGCCTGTGACCAGTGGTGTGCCTCAGGGATCGGTGCTGGGTCCACTGTTATTTGTGATTTATATTAATGATTTGGATGAGAATTTAGGAGGCATGGTTAGTAAGTTTGCAGATGACACCAAGATTGGTGGCACAGTGGATAGTGAAGACGGTTATCTAGGATTGCAACGGGATCTTGATCAATTACGCCAGTGGGCCGACGAATGCCAGATGGAGTTTAATTTAGATAAATGTGAGGTGATGCATTTTGGCAGATCGAATCAGGCCAGGACCTACTCAGTTAATGGTATGGCGTTGGGGAGAGTTATAGAACAAAGAGATCTAGGAGTACAGGTTCATAGCTCCTTGAAGGTGGAGTCGCAGGTGGACAGGGTAGTGAAGAAGGCATTCGTCATGCTTGGTTTCATTGGTCAGAACATTGAATACAGGAGTTGGGACGTCTTGTTGAAGTTGTACAAGACATTGGTACGGCCACACTTGGAATACTGTGTGCAGTTCTGGTCACCCTATTATAGAAAGGATATTATTAAACTAGAAAGAGTGCAGAAACGGTTTACTAGGATGTTACCGGGACTTGATGGTTTGAGTTATAAGGAGAGGCTGGATAGACTGGGACTTTTTCCCTGGAGCGTAGGAGGCTTAGGGGTGATCTTATAGAGGTCTATAAAATAATGAGGGGCATAGATAAGGTAGACAGTCAACATCTTTTCCCAAAGGTAGGGGAGTCTAAAACTAGAGGGCATAGATTTAAGGTGAGAGGGGAGAGATTCAGAAGGGCCCAGAGGGGCAATTTCTTCACTCAGAGGGTAGAGTGTCTGGAATGCGCTGCCAGAGGTAGTAGAGGCGGGTACAATTGTGTATTTTAAAAAGCATTTAGATAGTTACATGGGTAAGATGGGTATAGAGGGTTATGGGCCAAGTGCGGGCAACTGGGACTAGCTTAATGGTAAACACTGGGCGGCATGGACTGGTTGGGCCGAAGGGCCTGTTTCCATGCTGTAAACTTCTATGATTCTATGATTCTATGAGTCGAAAACTGTTTCGTGCATTTAATTTAAAGAAGTTGCAGAAATCCGTGATGCACATGCATCTACGTCCTTTGACGCATGCCTCATAACAATTATGCAGTTGAAACACGAAATATCATACAGGTGAGATTACACAGATACTGGAATGAAAATATAACGGTCATCCCTATCGTTTTGTGAGAATAGATACAGAATAACCGGAAATTTTGCATTGAGTACTATGCATAAATACGGAATAGAGACATTTCACTCAAAGTCTTAATGGGATGAGGTTTGGCTCTCACCAAATTAAAAAAGGTTGAATATATTGCGCCTATGCTGAGTAACGTTACGACGGAATTCAGCTGAAGGAAACTGAGAAAACGTGAATGTTCGGTACCAGAACGGTGATTGGAGGTGTAGTACTCCCAATAGCTGGAGGACAGTCAAGATATAAAAATGGACATTTGCTGACGTCTACACGTGGCTGCAGCTGGAGACATGGGTTTAGAACGTTTCTGAGGAATTCCAGAGTTGACAAAGGCTTTCAACCGTCTGTCATCTGCGACTTCTTGCATCGTGTGAGCATTTCAGCCAAGCAAATAGGATGGCACAGCAGACTTACTACCTCATCCAACCAGATTCGAGAAAAAACAGCCGCTCACAAGTTATGATCTGAATTCATGTTGCGAATGGAATACTGGTTAAAACATTTTTCAAAAGGAGTGTCTGGTTTAACAACGCAGAATCAACACGAGTCCGAGTCTTTCATCTTTTTGAATGACTAATTATACAGATTCTTCCCCTCAGATTTCAGTTGTTTGGCATTTTACAGAAAACACGACTCCAAGCCAACCGCCAACGAATCCTATCATCAAGTAAGTGGCATCGGAAATATCTCCGATCCGCACCAGAATGGCAAACTGCCCTAAACTTGTGAAAACGAGATAAATTCACTCGTGTTCCTTTTCCTGTTGTGGGCGCCTTCCTTCTGGGAAAAGTCATAACCACCCGAGAATAAAACATCCGTTCCACTGAGTACGAACTCCGGGCACGCAGAAAGTTTTACAGCGTGCTTTACTGGGGCCAAGAAATGAACCCTCTGAATTTTCACTCATCTTCCACTTACCATGTGAATGAAACGTTTACACACGTTGTGAAACCTCTCCCAATTCTTTCCGACGGAGTTTAAAAATGGACAACCCAGCAGTATTTCAACTTCCATCGCGTTTGCGGTGCAGGTTATTCATAGAGAATGTACACACTCGAATTGTAAGTGTTCAGAGAAATACACCTCCACGTATAAAGGAGGAAATAAAGAAAAAAAGAATAATCTTTTAATCAACGGAAATGCAGTCAACGGAAAAATTAGTGCAGATTAAATTAACACAGGAGTGTGCTAAAATGTTTGTTAAGCACGTCTTCTGTGGATGCCACAAGGAGGAGTCGGCTGCGCATCGGTGCGTGAGTGCAGAAAGAAAAGTGTAATGCAGATCATAAACCATGACATTATTGATTGCCGGGCTATTTGGGCTGCTTAAAATGTTTTCCTGCCATGACTCAGACATTCGATCTTGTGTGATTTTTATGGGGCGGAGCATCGTGAATGCGTTGCAGCCCCCATTTCGGCGTCATTGTGGATTCCCCCCGTACCGGAACGCAATTTCGGTGGTCAGAGCATCCAGCCCATTGAGATTCCAACGCTATAATCGCGGCAAGCACAGATTTGACGCCAAATCGCGATTCTCTGTCACCCCGAAAATGGCGTCAATGCATTTCACTCCGTACGTACACTAGACACGGTTTACATAGCGTTAGCTGGCCTGGCCTTGTATTCTCCAGGGCGTCCGGAATTCTCCGCCTCCGATAGGCTATGTACCTGACTGGGCGGTTAATTTGTGCTTTTAATAATCTTGAAACCAGCGTGGTGGCTTCAGAGCGAGAGTGGGAGGAGGTAGGACAGGGAAAGGAACGACTGCGTGCTGCGGCATGGACATTGACCGTGATGCCTAGAGTGGGGGCACCACCAGTGCTGGGGGAGGGAGGAGGACCGGGCGAGTTGCCGGGGCGTCCATCTTCCTGCGCACCCATTGAAAACCCACCTTGGTCCCTGGTTGTGCGCAGTGACACTGGACGTATGGATGCTCCCTCGTGTCTCTCAAAACAACCTGTCATTTGAGGGTGTACCGGATATGGCATGCCATCTGAGCAGAAGGACAGTGCCACATATTTGCCAGATGATAGCACACCTGGAACCCCGAGCACATGAGGAAGGGCACCCGTTCCTGCTCACGGTCAATGTGACCGTCGCCCTGATCATTTATGCCACGGGGTATTTCCATGCGCCGAGTGGGCACCAGTCCGGGTTCTCACAGACCTCAGAGCACAGCTGCATCCAAGCCATCGGGAAGTCCTTGTATGCCCAGGGGGATAAATAGATCGACTTTGATGTTGACCAAGCCGGGCAGAAGCTATCGCCACAATCACGACGATGCCCAGCGTACAGGGTGCTCGACAGGGTGCTTGTCCCCTAGGTGGGCACTACCAGATAACAGCCCTCTTTACACAAACCGAAAGTGATTCCAGTCGATAAATTTCCACCTGATACGTGACCATCAGCTGCGCATCATTCAAGTCCGTGCCAGATACCCGGCCCACAAATCTCAATGCTTGCCAACACGAACGATTTTACAAGTCCTCCAATTTTTCTCGCAGCCATTTTTTGGCCTCGACCACGCTGTGCAGCACCACCCGTATCCTTGTAATCGCTCTGCTGAGACCTGGCCTCCTCCACTCCTTTAATTTTCTCAACCTGCCGCCGCACCTGTGCTAGTCTGGTAATAGTAGTGGCATCGGTTCAAGTCTGTCTGGCTAATATTTCGATATCTATATCTATGTGTACAGCTAGATGTACACATGCACAAACACACACACATGCGAATATGTGTATATATATGTACATATATGTATATATATATATAGACACACGCACAAATATAATATATATATATACACACATATCGTACACCTCTGAATGTTAATGTTTCATGCATAACCTTGCTATTTATATCAATCTTTACGGAGGCACGATGTTTACCTGGGCAGATACAGCTCTTTCTTTCATTTGATCGGGCCCCTGGTTTAAATTCCTTGTCAGAACCACAATCAATTTGCTGAACTTCTCTTTCATCCATTAAAAAGCAGTTACTCTCAGGAAGAGAATATGCTCAGAGGAGAAGTATTCAGTTGTGACTCTTTAATTTGGAAGCTGGTTTGGCCCCTTTTCATCCAGGACTTCCACCTTTGCAGTTTGTGTTACTGATCGAATAAACGCTGCTCAATTTAACGGACTGGAGGCTAAACAATTGATTCAGTAGTCTACGCCTGGTGTGCTTATCCTACATATATTATTCCAACTTTTGACTTGACATAGTTTTACTCAATATCCATGCCGTCATCTTGCCCTGGGTCCCCAGTCATTACTGCAGGCGAATCTTCCAAAAAACGGTCATAATATTTGTTATATTTCTTCTGTAAAAATATTACTTCGTAGTAGTTGATATACTATAGTCTGATTTACAGAATCAAAATTACCTGCTACGATATAATAATAATGTTCCCCGCACTTCCATATATTTTGCTAATATTATTTGAATCGCCTGTTTCAGAACCCTCTGCCTTTGGATACTGGCTTCCCTGGTCAATTCGAAACTTTGAAATCCCCATATAGATACAATCTTTTCCCCTAGGGCTTCATGATTCCCGTATACCATGTCCAATGATTTGTTTAACTTGATGAATTTGCCCTAAGAACATAAATAGACAAGCACCTGGATCTACAACTGGTACTTCCTGTATCGGATTCTGTCTCATAACTGGTAGCAACAGGCTGTCTTTAATTGAAAGCTGCAGCCCTGCATTCTGTGCGCACGTCACCGAACATCAAACAGTAAATACGAGCTGTAACTGGATTGGTAAAGCTTCTGGAGTTCAAATAAATGCTTTAATACATTGTATCATTTGGTAAAATATATGTTGGTACAATTTTCCTTGGTCTGAGGTGTTCCAATGCTTATCAAACACTTCAAAGACGTCAGATGTGTGGCGTGTTTTTATATTTGTATATTTTGTCCATATCGTCATAAAGTGGCTTGGTCTGACGTCCAGGATCTAGCACTGCACGTCTCTCTCAACGCATGCTCTCTTGAATTAGCGTTTCAGAATAAAATGGTGAGGAGCATTAAACGTCATGACTGAATTCATCTGGACACTGGAAACATCTTCCTTCGTTGTGTATTCATGTAGTTTGGAAGGTTATTATAAAATTCTGTTTTATGTCAAAGTCTATCTCTACTACAATCGTTTTTTTCTAATCACGAGCTTTCGGAGAGCAGCTCCTTTCCAATATCATTACATTATCTAGGAAACAACTCGTCACGACACTACGTTTGCTAGTTACTGAGAGCCCAACGAATTACTTTAACACGTACGTTGACTGATTGTTGATGACTCTCTGCCACCGCCCCCCGTTCTAAATTCATTTAGTCCATTCACATCAAATATGCTAAAATCATGGTTACAAAGATCTTTCTTTTAAAATCTTTTCATTCTCCTCATTTTCCACAATTTCGTCAAATACACACCCATTATAAGATAACAAACAACAACAAATTCACCGGAGAAAGCAGCTGCGCTCCGAAAGCTAGTGATTCGAAACAAACCTGTTGGACGTTAACCTGGTGTTGTTAGACTTCTTACGTGTCGACACAAATCCAACGCCGGCATCTGCATATCTATTAAAATCGACCTCTTTACATCTACTGCCCTGTGTCACTGTATTTGCTGTTTATGTCCATTGATCGCATTTATTTTGCTTCATTATTTTGGACCGTGGACCCATAATTGTCTGTGCCTTTAAGCACAAGACGGAAAGTTGAAAACTGTCTGCTTCTTAGGACACTGTGTTCCTTCTTTATCGATTTTTCAAAAGGACAATCCAAAATCCTCGGCGCTGAGTGGATATTGGGAACAAGCACTGGAACGTTCGATTAGTCAACTGGGAAACAGTAGGTTGGCGAGGGATAGTATTTTGTCCGAAAACAGCCATGGATTTGTTCCTGCGTGACGCTATCTGACAGAACATAACAAGTACTTCGATCTTGGAAAGCGAAAGGAACGATTGTTGTCTCTGCTGCCTGTTAAAGTAAGAGAACTGCACTGTTGTTCTGAAAACAGCCAGTGTCAGGTATATCATTTGCTATGAACATGAAATAATGTTGTCTTTGCTGAGGCTGACAACCTTGACCGAGTAAACCATCTCAAGCGTAGATGGGAGAAGTATCAAAAACAATGCCTTAACTCCAGAGAGACATTGACTGGAAGTCATTCCAATGTTTCAAAGATCCTTGTCCAGTTATACTTAGCGATGTTCTTTTTTCCCTTTCTGCCACGCCATCTGTCCTGTGCCTTTTATCAGCATATTTGTGGAGTGTGTGAACTAGTTTGGAAGGGAGGTTGAGAACGGTATACCTTCTGTCCTTTTAATTATGACACTGTTCACGGTAACATTATACTTCTGCGTTGAAAGTTGCACACCTGGTCACTGCGGTTTGTTGGTCTGAAACAAGAACCTCTTTCTCACAAGTCGGCGAAGTCCTTACACCAGGTTATCCAGAGACTCTGTAGAATCACTACAATGCAAAATCAGGCCATTCTTCCATCGCAGTTACACCGGCACTCCAGAAGAACATCCTAACTCGGTACACCCACCCGCGTTATCCTAAAAATTGTAACTAACCTTTGGACACCAATTGCCAATTTAGCACAGGCAACCATCAGAACGTGCACATCTTTGTACCGCTGGAAGAAGCTGCAGCAGCCTATATCATTAAACGATCGAGGAAGCAACTAGACACGATATTAGATTTGCTAGTTTCTGACAGTCCAACTAAGCACTTTAACACGTTTGTTTGCTGATTGTTGATGACTCACTCTCCCCGCTCCCGGTTGATTATGCATTTGGTCCATTCACATAGAATATGTTAAAACCATGACTTTCTTTTTAAATCTTTTTATTCTACTCATTTTCCACTCCTTCATCAAATATACACCAAACACCCAATAACCAACAATGAAAAAATATAATAGCAATCCTCCAACCAGCACGCTTGCAATAAACAAACGGAAACTTCCTCCCTACATTCCAAATACACAACAAGAAGGACCAAAGAATAACTCTCGGTCATCCCACACAGGGTAAACAATAACCCCCCCCCCCCCCACCCCAATGCTCGTTTGCATCTAATTATGGATACTGCAGGATAAACAATGTCCTTGAATTGTAGAACCCTCCCATCCTGCCCCTCAACTCAAACTTCAACTTCTCCCTATCCTCCGCCCCCAATCTCTGGTATTCCAAAACGTCTAAGAATTCGTGCATCTCCCAGTTCGTCCCAGGTGGCTCCGACTATACAGCCTCTCGCACCATTCCTCCAAATGACTAATAATCTGGCCCGGGGCCACCACCAATTTCCCGTCCTATCCAGCACCAGAACAATTTCCCTCGACGCAGCCACCCTCAGACGCTGGCCTGCCAACAACCTTCTCCCCGTTCTCATAAACTGTTCCCCTCGCCTGCCTCAATTGGCACACCGCCTTCCTTGTGGACAAATGATCAATGCTCTCCGCTAGCTCCCTCCTCCACTGAAAAAGCGCCGGATCCACGTTCTCTGCACACCCCTTAACCCTCCAACATCTCGTCTATCAACCAATGCCGGGCGAACCACGATTCCCGATCCACCTTTACCGTAAACCCTGGCACTTCCCCAACACCGCCTTTAGAGCTCCCCATACCACCGCCTGCAAAGCTCCCCATGCAATTGAACCCTGCATATTCCTCAAGGAACTTCCTCAACGTTACTCAAAAACCTCCGTCCCCTAGTAACCCCACATCTAATCTCCACTCCGGCCTCTGCACTTCCTCCTTCTCCATAACGATGTCCACCAAATGTAGTGTATTATCTGAAAGCACTATTGCCGAATACTCATATCCCTTTACCCAAGCCAATGGCGGCTTCCCTACCACAAAGACATCTATCTTCGAATATACCCGAAGTACCGAGGATAAAAACGAAAACTCCAGCTCCCCCGGGTGCAAAACCCTCCAAGGGTCCACTCCTCCCATTTCCTCCACAATTCCATTCAAGGCCTTCGCCCCCTTACTCCCCTTTCCCCACTGGGCAAGCACTCGCAGCTGCAACCTGTCTAACCTTGGCTCCTGCACCAAGTTACTGTCCCCACCCACTATCAGCTTGTGCGAATGCAAGTCCAGGATGGCCCCACACACCTTCCTCACGAACCATACATCGTCCCAGTTAGGTCCATACACGCTTACCAACGCCGTAAACCTCCCCTCGAATGTCTCTGTCATTATCACATATCTACCTCCCTGATCCACGACAACTTTCTCCATCTGGAGCCTAACGTTTCCACTATCAAAGACCGCCAGTCCACTGCGCTTTGCTATCAAGCCGCAAAATAAACTAATGGCTAACCAACCCTTCCTAAGCATCATCTGCACCATAACCACACCGGCCTTCAAATGTTTCAGGTGCGCGAGCATCCTCGAGCTCTTCACTGGTCCTCACAACCCCCTCATGTTCCACGTAACTATACTAAAGTGGGCCTCTTTCCCACCCCACATTCCTATCGACCATCATCAGAACTCCGGGCCCTTCCCACAGGACCTGAACCGCCCCCAACTATTGTTACCATCGAAGAACTCCCCCCTCCCAGTTTCTCCCTCCACATCCTCCCTAAAACACCTCACCCACGATCGATCCCCTCCCCACTTTTTACACTGCGTAGGACCGTCGAAACCTGCCCACCAGCCTGCAATGATCGTAGCCTTTCCGGCCACCATCACCACACTCAGTTCACTCGATAATGAAAGCTTCCGATTGAGGGGGGGGGGCGAGGGGGCGGGGCTCTGCCCAGTCACTCCCTCCCCTCCCCGCGGCCAGTCCCTGTGATGACGTATTTATTTCTATGTGAACTAAAAGCTGTTTCTTATATTGAGCGAATGACCACACAATCAGAGCATTAGTTCAAAAGACAGTTTATTAATAAATGCAAGACTTGTTTCGATATGCAATGACACATGCGGCTACGCAATAAACAAGATCTAATAACTAAGATGACCTTTTGTTAACTTCGGGGTATGCAGTTGTGGGTCGGTCGGAAGTCGTTTGGTTCGTCTCGCCTGGGCTCGTCCTTCAGGTAACGATCGCGGGTCCTTAAACTTGGCTGGTTGATATGATGCAATTGGCCGCACACAGGATGGACCAAAAGAGGCCGGTCTCTCGGTTTGGAGTTCTTCTTTTTCCTTTGCGTTTCCAGATCCGTAACTCCTGATCCAATGTATCGATAGTGTTTCGATCACCCTCATTAATTGTGGCCAATTAGGGGGCGGATACCTCGATGGCTGGGCTGGTCCTAGCTGTCATTGTCCCAGGCACGTTGGCCTTTTCAAATAAAGCAAAGTGGCGCCGTATAGTCTGGTACTGTTGCCGTTCCTTGATTCGAGTTCTATTGTCTTGGGGGAAATGGAGATTGGCCTTTAATAGGTGCAAGTTTCTGTCAGGTCTGGCTTCTTTGCAGAATACACAGAGGCTGTGTGCTTGTGTCTCTCCAAGTTGACCACAATTCCCATGGTCCTTTGCAGGTGGCCATTGCAGATGGTGACACCAGTAAAACAACCAGAAAAAACATACCCCCTCAACCCAACATGGCCTGTGCGACATCCAAATCTCAGAAAATCTGTCGATACAAAAATCAACGACAAATCTTAACACATATAAGAACATGGAGTAACAATATAGAACAGAACAATCTATATACACTCTCCCAACTCCCTTAACACAGTCTACGGCCAAACTTCAGTTGCATTCCCCACTTCTGCCCGAAGCCCACCTCCGGCACAAACGCCTCCGCCGACTGTCATCCGCCACAAACGCCTCCGCCGACTCCATTGTCGCAAAGTAAAAGTCCCTGGAGTGGTAGGTCACCCTCAACTTCGCTGGACACACAACTGTTATGCATTGTCATCTTTACTCGGCCGATAGCCGCTCGCCTCCTCGCCAGTTCCGCCATTAAGTCCTGGTAATTGTGTACACCAGCACCAGCCACTGCACCTTCGGCTTCTGCTTCACCCAACTCAGGACCGTCTTCCTCATGTGGTATCTATGGAAGCAAACACTCACAGCTCTTGGCGGCTGATTCGCCTTTGGGATAGGCGACAACGACTTATGAGCAAGGTCTAGTTCATACCGAGAGGGATCGTCTCCTTCCCCCACCAACGCCGCCAACATCTTGGAGAAGTATCGTGTCGGCCTCTGGCCCTCTCCCCACTCAAGCAGGCACAGAAACCTAAATGTCCCCCACCTCGAACAATTTTCCAAGTCCTCCAACTTTTCTCGCAGCCATTGTTTGGCCTCGACCACGCTCTGCAGCTCCTCCCGTATCCATGTGATCGCTGGAGTGCGACTTGTCCTCCTACACACCTTTAATTTTCTCACCCTGCTGTCGTCCCTCGGCCGATGCCTTCGAAGTAGCAGCCTTCACCGGGACAATTGTCTGCTCCACCAGCACGTTCACCGTCACCGTCATCTGCTTCCTGAATACCTCCTTCGCGAACTGCTTCTCCAACTCTGAAGCCATCACCTCGGTCATCCTTTCTTCTGTAAGCAGTGTGGCCCCACCCAGATACCCAGCATCTGGGGCTGGCGTTTCACGAGGCGGTGGCCCCTCACTCCCTCCCCTTTTCACGGAGGCGTTCTTGTGGTTTTTCGACATTATCCACCTTTCCGATGCCCCTACACTCAATCATCAAAATATTGCCCCTGCGAAGGGCATTAATCACCAAAAACAAGCCTCGAAGAGGAGTCCCCCAACGTGCGACTTCCACGAAACATGCCGCCACTGGAAGTATTGCTGCAAAGATCTAAAAGCTCTTAAAACGCAGATACTCCCCAATAACATCCATTTTCCAAGCGACATCCTTATAAAAGTTGGTTGAACGTATTTCGACTCTCGTAGATGGTGTGATTTATTTTTATTTTGGTCAATGCTTGAGATCTTCAATTCGAATGGTGGCCAGAATACCAATATCCATAAAGCTGCAGGCTTTACAAAGAACAAAGAACAAAGAAAAGTACAGCACAGGAACAGGCCCTGAGGCCCTCCAAGCCCGTGCGAACATGCCGCCCGACTAAACTAAAATCTTCTACACTTCCTGGGTCCGTGTCCCTCTATTCCAATCCTATTCATGTATTTGTCAAGATGCCCCTTAAATGTCACTATCGTCCCTACTTCCACCACCTACTCCGGCAGCGAGTTCCAGGCACTCACTACCCTCTGTGTAGAAAACGTGCCTCTTCCATCTCCTCTAAACCTTGCCCCTCGCACCTTAAACCTATGCCCCCTAGTAATTGACCCAGCTACCTTGGGGAGAAGCCTCTGACTATTCACTCTGTCTATGCCGCTCATAATTTTGTAGACCTGTATCAGGTCGCCCCTCAACCTCCGTCGTTTCAGTGAGAACAAACCGAGTTAATTCAACCGATCCTTATAGCTAATGCTCACCATACCAGGCAACATCCTGGTAAATCTCTTCTGCACCTTCTCTAAACCCTGCAAATCCTTCTGGTGGAATGGCGACCAGAATTGAACACTATACTCCAAGTGTGGCCTAACTAAGGTTCTATACAGCTGCAACATGACTTGCCAATTATTATACTCAATGCCGTGGCCAATGAAGGCAAGCATGCCGTATGCCTTCTTCACTACCTCCTCCACCTGTGTAGCCCCTTTCAGTGACCTTTGGACTATAAACCTAGATCGCTCTGATTTTCAAATCTCTTGACGGTTCTACCATTCATTGTATATTTCCTACCTACGTTAGACCTTCCAAAATGCATTACCTTACATTTGTCCGGATTAAACCCCATCTGCCATCTCTCCGCCCAAGTCTCCAAATTATCTATATCCTGCTGTATCCTCTGACAGTCCTCATCGCTATCCGCAATTCCACCAACCTTTGTGTCATCTGCAAACTTACTAATCAGACAAGTTACATTTTCCTTCAAATCATTTATATATACTACGAACAGCAAAGGTCCCAGCACTGATCCCTGCGGAACAACACTAGTCACAGACCTCCAATTAGAAAAGCACCATTCCATTGCTACTCTCTGCCTTCTATCACCTCGGCAGTTCTTTATACACCTTGCCAGCTCACCCCTGATCCTGTGTGACTTTTCCTTTTGTACCAGACTTCCATGAGGGACCTTCTCAAAGGCCTTACTGAAGTCCAGATAGACAACATCCTCTGCGGTACCTGCATCAATCATCTTTGTGACCTCTTCGAAAAACTCTGTCAGGTTAGTGAGACACGACCTCCCCTTCACAAAACCATGCTGCCTCTCACTAATACGTACATTTGCTTCCAAATGGGAGTAGATCCTGTTTCGAAGGATCTCTCTTTAATTACTATAAAACTTGCGAACCTACACGTCCTCATAATTGAGAAACGTCCATTTTTCTCGCTGCGTCGTTGCATAAAAATTGTTGCCAGCGAATCGCTGGTTCTTCCATTGGAAGCATCTTTTCATATTATTTTGCCAAAGGTACAAACTTAATTTCCCGCGAATATTAATCATAAATCGCGCAAAAACTAAGCATATTCCGAGTCTACGTCGTAGCATTTCGTTAACTTTAGTGGAGACATGCGAAACTCCCATGGCAATCAATTGACAGAATATTTGACCAACATGCATGATAAGTAGAACATTAGACCAAATAAATAATAAGAGTAAAGGTGATTCATTTTTGAGTGAACCAACGTGCATTGCATGGACACGCAATGCAATCTTCCTATTATGTACCGCTGCAGGTTGAATCAGTATATTGTGAGTTTTTAAATCATATCTGTCCGTGAATAAATGCCATGTCATCCACACAACTCTACAGTTCCTACTTTCCTACGATTCCTGACTATAATCTTTTTCACATAATCGGTTTATCATACTTTCACTCAGTTCTATACTTCTCATTCTGACGTTTTTGACACAATCACTTGTGGACTCCATTTCTGCTTATTTCCTCCATGAGGTTGATGTTATTCTGCCACCGAAGCCCTTTGCATAGTATAAAGCAGTTAACTCATCGTCCTTTTTTTCGCTGACCGAGATTAGAGCAAGATGATCAAGGCTAAATATTGTGATCATTCCATTGTTTGCAATGTCACAAATTCATCTTCTGCACTCGCTGTGCAATTTGTTTGAGCCATATAACGTCTCAAATATCGCTATGCCTCTAATTTGTCATCTCATGAATCCAAATGTTTTCGATCCAACTGAGCGGCGTGTGAGCTGTTTGTGTACCTCTCTAACGATATTGTCCTCTCTACCTCTATTTCTTACCTGACAATGTTCTTTAGTAGCGGACTGTACGAAAACATTTTTGGATATTGGCTCTCTTTTATTTTATGATATATTGTGGAGATTAATTTGTTTGTGATGATGTGGGATGCTTTTGGCCATGTGCAATAAACAATGAATGTACCCGCTATCATTGATCTTGTTTCTGTGTTCCAAATTAGATGATTTTCGGTTTGCAATATTATCTTTCTTCAGCAGCACCTCTACAAATATTCGTTTTTTGTTGCTGGTGTGAGAGACTCTGCAATTGAGCGATTTTGAACTTTGTTGCAACCATGTGTTCCAGGGTCACAGCTCCAGGTTCCCCGGTTGAATTCCCGGATTGGGTCACTGCCTGTGTGGAGGCTGCACGTTCACTCCATGTCTGCGCGGGTTTCCTCCGCATGCTCCAGTTTCCTCCCACAGTCCAAAGATGTACGTCAACTTGATTGGCCATGGTAAATTACTGTGTGTGTCCAAAACGTTTCGGTGGGCTAACTGGGTTACGGGGAGAGAGTGTAGGTGTGGACTTAAGTGGTGTGCTCCGTCCAAGGGACGGAGTCTATGATATGACTCTATTTGTGCCGATTCATCGTGGAGTGGAACATGCCTGTTAGTCTCTCAGATTATGCCAATAATGTGTCCTCTTTTTAACATGCCAAGTTTACAGAAGCTGATAACTGTTCTCCGTTTTGTGCAGTAGCGACCTCTAACAGTTTCCCCCATCAAAGAGCATGGCTTGTGAAGTAATGAGTTAAAATCACTGGAATTAAATCATATGGCAGAGGGAGATAGTCTGAAGTTCGCTGCAGTGCTAGCTTTGGATAGTGCCGTTCCGCCATTCTTAAAATCAACGGAAATAACTTTTGACGCCGTCGTCTACCAATCTTCCGTTCGCTAGTTTCACAATGAATACTTGTCAACCTTACAGTTTATATTCTCTCTTGTCCCTTTTATCTCTCAATGTATATCTATGCATTTTCATCCTAGTCTTTCCCTGTCCCCAGTCGCTGTCTGCATTCTTGTACCTCTACATTGCTTTCTGTTCACGATCGCCAGCATCTCTTCCTGTCCATGTTATTGGTTTTCTTTGTCGCTGTGTGCATATTGCAGCATGCAAGAGCTCTTACGTGACTGCTGAGATACAGTGGACTAGTCCATATTTATGAACTCAGTGACCAACTTAAATGAGTATGCCACCACCGTCACGGATTTCATCAGCAAATGTTGGAACGAATGCGTGCCAAAGAAATCAGTACGTGCGTTCCCCAACAGGAAACCATGGCTCAATCGCGAGATTGACTCCCTACTGGAGGACAGATCTGAGGCATTCAAGGCAGACGACCCTGACCTATACAAGAAATCCAGGTACGAACTCCGCAAAGCCATCCAAGATGCCAAGAGAGAATATCAAGCCAAGCTGGAGGCACAGACAGTTTCTCGGCGTTTGTGGCAAGGACGAAACAACATAACGGGCTACAAAGTGAAGCCGAACAGTATCTCTGGCAGCAGTGCACCCCTCCCCGATGAACTCAATGCATTCTATGCTCGGTTCGAGCAGGTAACCAACAAGCCGCTGTCGAGTGCCCCAGCAGCCCATAATTCACCCATACCCACCATCACAGCTTCCGAAGTCAGATTGGCCTTCCTGAAAGTGAACCCTCGGAAGGCGACGGGCCCAGATGGATCCCTGGTCGTGCACTCAGAGCCTGCGCAGACCAGCTGGCAGAGGTATTCGCGGACATCTTTAACCTGTCCCCACTCCACTCCGAGGTCCACCCCCCCTGCTTCAAGAAGACCACCATCATACCGGTACCAAAGAAGAACCAGGCAACGTGCCTCAATAACTACCGGCCAGTGGCCCTGACTTCAGTCCTAATGAAGTGCTTCGAGAGGTTGATTATGAAGCGCATCACCTCCATACTCCCAGAACGCTTTGATCCACCGCACTTCGCATACCGCTGCTACCGGGCCACATCCGACACAATTTATCTGGCCCTACACTCATCCCTAGAGCATCTTGAAAACAAGGACTCCTACATTAGACTCCTATTTATTGACTGCAGCTCCGCCTTCAACACCATAATCCCAGCCAAGCGCATATCAAAGCTCCAAAACCTAGGACTTGGCTCCCCACTCTGCAACGGGATCCTCGATTTTCTGACCAACGGACGACAATCAGTAAGAAATAACAACAGCACAACCTCCACAACAGTCCACAACACCGGCGCCCCGCAAGGCTGCGTACTTAGCCCCCTACACTACTCCCTGTACACACACGATTGCGTGGCAAAACATGGTTCCTACTCCATCTACAAGTTTGCTGACGATACGACCATAGTGGGCCGGATCTCGAATAACGACGAGTCCGAATACAGGAGGGAGATAGAGAACCTAGTGGAGTGTTGTACCGTCAACAATCTCTCCCTCAATGCCAGCAAAACTAAAGAGCTGGTAATTGACTTCAGGAAGCAAAGTGCTGTCCACACCCCTGTCAGCATCAACGGGGCCGAGGTGGAGATGGTTAGCAGTTTCAAATTCCTAGGGGTGCACATCTCCAAAAATCTGTTCTGGTCCACCCACGTCGACGCCACCACCAAGAAAGCACAACAGCGCCTATACTTCCTCAGGAAACTAAGGAAATTCGGCATGTCCACATTAACCCTTACCAACTTTTACAGATGCACCCTAGAAAGCATGCTATCGGGCTGTATCACAGCCTGGTATGGCAACTGCTCGACCCAGGACCGCAAGACACTTCAGAGAGTCGTGAACAACGTTCAGTCCATCACACGAACCTGCCTCCCATCCATTGACGCCATCTACACCTCCCGCTGCCATGGGAAAGCGGGCAGCATAATCAAAGATCCCTCGTACCCGGCTTATTCACTCGTCCAACATCTTCCATCCGGCAGGAGATACAGAAGTCTGAGAACACGCACGAACAGACTCAAAAACAGCTTCTTCCCCACTGTCACCAGACTCCTAAATGACCATCTTATGGACTGACCTCATTGACACTGCACCCTGCATGCTTCATCCGATGCCAGTGCTTATGTAGTTGCATTGTATATGTTGTGTTGCTCTATTATGTATTTTCTTTTATTCCCTTTTCTTCGCATGTATTTAATGATCTGTTGAGCTGCTCGCAGAAAAATACTTTTCACTGTACCTCGGTACACGTGACAATAAACAAATCCAATCCTATTTCTGTTTCATTTTCACTGGGCCCTCCATAATGCAAGTATCCCTATCGGTAGTCGGTTATTTTCAATCTCTCCTCCGCTTTACCACTCTGCTCATCGCTTCATCGATGCTCGGTATTCGCTGCTGTGCACCCAAATACTGCACGCATATTTCCGTCTGTGTGCTGCATATGTTATGGAGAAATTGTTGTCGCATTTTCTCTTTTCATGAAGTCATATTCATTTACTCTACTGATGTATCAATGTCGAAGTCACCCAATCTCCAGATTTGTCTTCGAGAATAATGATGATGCTATCTATTGACAATGACGTTTTGTATTGAGTATCGACTACGAAGGAAGGCGCATTGCCTATCCTTCCAACCGAACTTCTAAATATATATTTGAATTCTTGAGAGATCACCGACGGTTGCACTATTCATGCTACTGGTTTTAAGACAGTTCGCATACAAATATTGGCTGAGCGTTTTCTTACCAGAATTGGTAGATTGCAGATCTGAGCGGCAACACATAGATGAATTCAACATATTTCTCAATGTCTTGCGAAAGTAATGCGTCAAATGACACCAAGCAGCAACTCTCGAGTCAGCTGAGATGAAAGAACCTTCAAGGCTAATATGCTGAACTAGAATTTCAATTTATCTCTCTCCCTATCACTCGTACACACACGCACGCGAAAGCACACACAGACAGACCTGCGCACATACAAGCACGCATACGCGCATGCACAAGCGCAGACACATTTTCTCTGTCACTGTATCTCTCCGTTCCCCAACGTTGCTACCTAATGAAGCACGGTAGCACCTTTACTTTGTCAATCAACGTTTATGCCGGTATTTCGCTCGGCGACATTCGAAGGTCACTTCATGTGTACGCATTTACGACTGGTGGTAACGCAATCACGCTCATTGTTATTAAAGAGCATATTTCGGCTGAGACTTCGAATCGGGTCTATGACATTCGCTGTTTATTGTATCGATGTTAGTGGATACGATTGCTTGCATCGTTTGTATTTTTAAACTATCATCGATTTCCACATCGGAAAAAACGATTATGACGTCATGATTACCGCGTTGTTCTTTCGTCAGACCGGTTGGTGGAAGAATGACATATTGCATATTCTGTTTAAATGCCGAATGTAGGACCGGTGGGCATAAATGTTTTGTTTCTTAGGTGCGCTGATAACATCCGTATACCTTCGAAATCCAGGATTATGAAGTTGCAGACAGAAAAATTACCGGTGACATGCCGAAATGAGGTTCGGTCCTTCGGTCTGAATAATTTACAAAAGTGACAGCAAAAGAACAATTAACAATTCAATCAATTTCCTGGACTTGTAAGATTAGTTGCACGGTGTTCGTTTACGAAGGAGAAGTTTCGTATTTTTATTTGTTGGAAAAACATTTTTTATGCTGATCCTAACACGTATTTTAAATAAAAGACTGCATTTATGAACTAAGAAAGCTCTCAACCACCCGATAGCGCAGTGCGTTTCAACCAAATTTGACACGGTACCTTAAATTCATATGCATGCATTTGATGACACGTTTTCTTTCAAAAAAGTGTCATCTTACTTTTCGCAATGAAGAGAAAAGGAATGAGAAGTGGAAAACATTGCTATTATGAAATCAATATCTGAGGTTCCCCGCAAGCAAATGCTCTGCTATCAATTTTGGAGTATCAATTGTCTCGAATATGGCAGACGCACTAGCGCTTTCCACTCCTAAGGCATCAGATGCGTTGTGCTTACACCTTACTTATTCTGTAGTACATCTGTACTGTTCTCCTAATTTAATTTCCTTATTTCATGCAAATCGTCCTTTTACTTTCCTTACGTACTAACTGCCACTCCGCTGGTCACCGGAAAACCGGAAATAATGTTTTTTCCCCTGAAACATGTTTGCTGTTAGTGAGGCAGTACATTAGACAAGCCAACATGTCACTGCAGACGTCATAAATTCAAAAATTCTCAGTTAAGTTCTTTTTTATGTGGTATATTCTAGCATGCTAGAACAAGTCAACGTTCTGCATCCTGCCAGATATATCCTAAACTAATTCGAATAAATTTCAAACATAATTTCGATTTAACAACACCATGCTGTAACTGTCTAGTTATGCCAGCATTCTGAGTTCCCGCCAGTGATGCATTCTACCCTTAGATAGACGAAAGTCTAACTGCCATATCGTTCCCACTTTTTTGTGTCCCGCTTTTTAAAAAAGAAGCTTGTTCCATATCTATGTTAGATCTCTAAATACATTTCCTGCAGACATGAACCTTTTCAGAGCATAGGGACATTTGCAAGCGTACATGCAATGTGCCCATTATATCTGCAGCAACTGAAAAATAACTCAGCGGTACAAGTCGAATACAATTGCCAGTTTCAAATAATATTATTGTTCCATCCTAGCTGCGATTGCTTTCGTTTTCACTCTCTGAATTTCCAAATAAAGTTGTAATCCATTTTTCTTCATTCCACTGTAACTGCAGAAAAACAACAAATAATTACACGAAGATACTGGAGTGTCCAAGATTCTCATCGTTGGCTTACTTCTCTCAACACTGAGGGAACATTATTTTTTTTCAGAAACTCCATTAATTTCATAAAGCTGTTAAAACGTGTAGACTCTATTGTTCTTGATTCTAACTTGGTTCCGTGTCAGGAAGAATTACTTTCTCAGTCTTGAAACTTTTGTTAGTTTCCAAAACCTCCCCAATCTGCTTCCTTTTCGTTATTGTTCAAAACGTTGCACTCCATTCTTACAGCTGGATACCGCTCTTAGTTCCCATTTCGCCATGGTGGAACACCTTTCATATATTTACATCCTAATGGAATATGAATTTCGTCAGTTTTATGAAAACGGCGTAATTTGTTATTTTAAATCAATTTTCTCAGTGCACCATGACCAATGCTGCCTTCAAGCGCATGTGGTATACGCTATTGAATTTTAACAGACGAGCAATTGCGATTAGATCATAATCTTCCTTGCAACGTGAAATTATTTAGTGATGAGTAAACTATTGCACCATTACATATAGGACTAATACCATTCTCCAAGCAATTGCTTCCTTATTTTGTCCATTCGCACGTCCATAGAAGCTGATTGTACATACTGAAAATCTGAAATTGGATAATTCATTACCTGAATTAATCGCTGATTCCGATCTCGGGGCCGAGCACTCAACTCTCTTAATTTTCACGCATTTCCCACATATAAGGTGAATGAAAAGGTAATGCACGTTGCAAAATCTCTCCCATTTGTTTCTGAGGTGTGTACATGGGCTGGTTTAGCACTGTGGGCTAAGCAGCTGGCTTGTAATGCAGAACAAGGCAACAACGCGGGTTAAATTCCTGTACCGGCCTCCCGGAACAGGCGCCGGAATTTGGCGATGAGGGTCTTTTCACAGTAACTTCACTGAAGCCTATTTGTGACAATAAACGATTATTGTTAATAAAAATGAACTAAAGTGGTAGGGCCAGGAAGACTCGGAGGAAGAGCAGGCAAGGTGTGCTTGCTCATCAAAGTGGGTCCGGTTCACTGAAACGCATTTGGTTCAATGCGATAAATGTAACAGGGGTGTCGGGTGAACTTTGAGCTTGGATCAATACTTCGAACTGTGATGTTGTTTCCATTACAAAGATTTGGTTAAGGGAAAGACAGGATTGGCAGCTTAACGTTCCAGGAAACAGATGTTTCAGGTTGGATAGACGGGATTGTAAAGGGGCTGGGGGCTTTGCATTACTGGTTACCAAGGATGCCACAGCTGGGGGCAGCATGTTCGCGCAGTGGGTCAGTCCTGATGCGTCACGGTGACGAGGTCCCAGTTTCGATCCGGGCTCTGGATCACTGTCCGTGTGGCGTTTGCACCTTCTCCCCGAGTTTGCGTGGGTTTCGCCCCCACAACCCGAAGATGCACAGTCTAGGTGGATTGACCACGCTAAATTGCCCTTTAATTGGAAAAAAAAATGAATTGAGTACTCTAAATTTTTTTTTAAAAAATAAGTAAAAAAACAAGAATGTCACAGCTGTACTGCGGGAGGACACCTCAGAGGGCGTCGACTGCGAGACAACATGGGTAGAGTTCAGCAACGGATAAAGATATAGTCACAATGCGGGGGTTTACTGAGGCCTTCCCAACAGCGAGCGGGAGCCGGAGGGACAAATATGGAGGCAGATTTTGGCGAGGCGTATAAGTGACAGGGTTTTTGGATTGGGTGATTCTAACTTACCATATTGACTGGGACTCACTTAGTGATAGACGTGTGGTTGTGGCAGTACTTGAAAGGAACATCCACGAGGGCTTCTTAAAACTGTATTTAGAGAGTCCAGCTAGGGAGGTGCCGAAATGGAACTGGTATTCGGGAATGAGGCCGGCCAGGTGGCCGACGGTTCAATTTGGTAGTACTTCGGGAACAGGGGCCACAATTCAGTCAGCCTTAAGGTATTGATGGATAAAGATAAGTGCAGTCCTCAGGGTGAAAGTGCTTAATTGGAGTGAGGCTCATTACAAAAATATTAAGCAGGAACTGAATAATTTAGAATTGGGGCGGATGTTTGATGGCAAATCAACATCTTGCATATGGGAGGCGTTCATGCGTAAATTGATAGTAGTTCAGGACCGGCACATTTCGGTGAGGAAGAAGGTTCAGTATTGCACCGTCCGGGAACCTTGGATGACGAGAGACATTGTGAGGCTAATCAAAAAGAAGAAACGGAAGCATTTGTCAAGGTCAGCAGGCTGGCAACAGACGAAGTAAGCATTGAGTACCAGGAAAGTAGAAACAAACTTAAGCAAAGAGTCAGGAAGGCTAAAAGGGGTCACGGAAAGTCATTGGTCAGCAGGATTAAGGGAAATCCAAAGACACTTTACACACATATAAACGGTATGGGTCTAGCCAGAGAGCGTGTTGGCTCACTCAAGGACAGGGGACGAAATGTATGCGTGCAACCAGAGGAAATGGGCGAAGTATTAAATGAGTTCATTGCGTCACTATTGATCAAAAAGGATGAGGTGCTGCAGTTGAGTCTGGGGAAGGGAGTGTAGATAGTTGAGTCACTTTGAGATTATAAAGGAGGAGGTATTGGCAATCTTGAAATTCATCAAGGTAGACCAGTCCCCAAGGCATGATGGGATCTACCCCATAAAACAGAGAGGCAAGGGAGGAGCTTGTTGTGGCCCTCAGAGAAATATTTGTGTCGTCAATGGCTACAGAGGAGATCCCAGAGGATCGGAGAATGGCCACCATTGTTCCTTTGTTTCATAAGGGTAGCAAGGATAATGCATGTAATTACAGGCCGGTGAGCCTGACGTCAGTGGTAAGGAAATTATTGTAGATCATTCTTCGAGATCGAAATTACTCCCACGTGGAAAAAATGGACGTGTTAGGGCGAAGCAACGTGGATTTGTGAAGGGGAGATCGTGACACAATAACGTGATCGAATTTTTCGAAGAAGAGATGAAGTTGATTGGTGACGTGATGGCATTTGATAGTGACTGCATGGATTTCAGTAAGGCCTTTGACAAGGTCCCTCATGGCAGATTGGTTCTGAAGGTGAAGTTGCACGGCATCAGACATGAGCTGAAAAGATGAATACAGACTGGCTCGGTCATCGAAGACACAGGGTAGCAGTGGACGGTGCATTGCTGAATGGAGGACTGTGACTACTGCAGTTCCTCAGAGAACAGTGCTGTGGCCTTTGATGTTTGTAATATATATAGATCATGTGGATGAACATTTAACTGCTGTGATTAAAAAGTGTGCGGACAACACTATCGTTCGTGGAATTGTGGTTACCGATGAGGACCATCAGAGGATTCATCAGTATACAGGTCGGTTGGATACTTGAGCGGAGCAATAGCAGATGGATTTTAATCCAGACAAATGCGAGGCAATGCATTTTGGAAGGTCAAATACAGATAGGAAATATGCAGTAAATGGCAGAATCCCGAAGAGTATTGATAGGCAGAGGGCTCTAGGTGTACAGCTTTAATCTTATTATTACACAGGTCACTGAAAGTGGAAAGGCAGGTGGAAAGGTTGTCAAGAAGGTATGCGGCAGGCTTGCCTTCCATGGCCGTGGCATTGACTTTCAAAATTGGGAAGCAATGTTGCAGCTTTTTAGAACCGTTTTTAAGCTGCACTTGGAATATAGTGTCCAATTCTGTTCGGCATACTACCATAAGGATGTGGAGGCTTTCGAGCGGGTACAGAAAAGATTTACCAGGACGTTTTACGGCCCTGATCTTTTCCCTTATCTGCTGCAACTTAAGCTGGAGTCTAACATTATTTGCACACGTAAGAAACTCCTAAAAATCATGGATCATAATATTGATCACGAGCCCTAATATCTGATTTTGCGAGTCAGTTTATAATATTTCTTTAATAATCTGTCGTGTCACGTTTGGTCGTTTTGAAACTCTTAATAAGCGAGTGGAAGGACAAGGATTAAGCATGGCGATATAATTGACAGCTATTTTCTCAGGGCAAAGAGGAGTGCACAACATTCAGTTCAAGTCATATTCAAATCTTATCAGTGCGCAAGTACATCGTGGATAATGGAAATTGTAAACACCTACCGGTCTCTGACGTTTTGGATGATAGATAGTAAAGTACACAACATGTGTTATTGAATGAAATAAATAGCTACATGAGTGCATAAAAGAAGAAAATATTTTTTGGGGTGTTGGTTCTTGATGTGCTGGACATTAATAACATCAATATGAAATTAATTAGCAAGTAACATTGCTAAAGGCTTCGCATGTTATACGTATAAATACCGATCAGTTGATACATTTGATGCAGCAAAGCCATAACTTAAAATGTGTACTCAGCGAAATTAAATGTTTGCAATTTTGTGCACCACTTATATATTAGAAATGTGTTGCTCGTTTTTGGGCGTTGACTTCACTTGAAAAATGATAATTATTGAAAGTCTGAAACATTGCGGTTCACATTAGACGAAAATCTTTTGTGTCTGTCGTGTAATGTGTCTAACCTCATTCGCAGAGCTGCTTATCAGAGAGAAATTCGGTAATTTAAGTTCTGCAGACGGTACACTTTGTGAGCCCCATTGCACACCTAAAGGTTTTGTGCAGCATCGGCTATTTCACGACACAGAATTGATGTCCATAATTTAAATTCAAAAAGTATTTGCATGTTTGTTGATGTTATTTTTTTCAACAAAGTGATAGTTTATTTCTAAAGTTTGTCCTTTCTTTCAACTGATGTGTTCATTTTTTTCCATCAGAGGCATATTTTTTAATATAAATTTAGAGTACCCAATTATTTGCTTTCTAATTAAGGGGCAATTTAGTATGGCCAATCCGCAATGGTGAAACCCACGCAGACGGGGGAGAATGTGCAAACCCCACACAGACAGTGACCCAGGGCCGGGATCGAATTCGGGTCCTCAGCGTCGTAGACAGCAGTGCCAACCACTAAGCTACCCTGTCGCCCCTCAGTCAGAGGGATGTTACCGTGAATTAAAATTATTATTCCCATACATCTTCTTCTTCAAATTACTCTTTTACACGAAATATCTAAAATGTGCCAACATTACAATCAGGTACTACAAATTATCTCACTTGATTTTTGCAAATCTTTCTGACAGGTAACAAGATCTGTAGTTTAAAATGGATAGGTATTATGGACGAATAATTCATTCATCTGCAAAAAAATAACTTTCTTCACCAGAATACCGTACTATTACCAATGGGGCTACATGGGTTCTTTGTTTTTCTCTTCAGCAACTTACATAATCATACAGTAGAAAACGATGTTGAGCACCATTCACAGGCACAACGTTGAACGTTATTTCCTCGAAATATTTAATGGCCAATTAAAGCTTTTAATTTTTGTGCATCACAAATAATCATATCACAGAGGTTCCGTTGAGAGACCCATTGATACTTCGTTTTAATGGGTCCTTCATCACTTTATTCAGCATATAATTTGACTTCAAATTCATTACGTTCTTGCTGAATATGGTGCTTATTCAAAACTCCTTCTACGTAGGCGGTCCGTTAAATTTTTTTCCATCAGATTGTATTTCATTTTTCGGAAACAGTATTGAATTTTCTTCAATTAGAGAAGTGTGTATCACCAATTTTTACTCGTTTTCGGTTGTGGAGCTGAGCATCAATGGCTTTCCAACTGTCACTTAAATTGTGTTCCATTGGAGCTTCTCCTCTATGGGTTTCATTGAATCCACACACCAAAGACTGAAAGAAGAGAAAACAGAAGGTGCGATTTGGGAACGACTGCCATTTAAATAGTTATTTGATAGACAATGTCATGAAATAACCTTTGAGAAACTGAAGTCGATTAGAGAAAAAAGACAACACTTCCACGATTGAACTGCTAAATTGCTTAAATTAAAATCATTTCCGGTGCTTTTAGGTCAAATACGTCTCTCACAGGACATCATAAAATTAATTTCTTCGAGTACTCTCCTCGGTCAAATCACTTTTAGTCGTTTCAACAATAATATTATTCTAATGGTAAAATTATCGCAATTTTGGATTGTTGCATTGGGTACCACATTGACCGCTACCAGGTTGCATAATATTTGTTACAATTAGCATACCTTTGACACTGAAGCAACCTGTGCCCATATACAGAAAACTGCCGTTGGGAATTATAGGATCCATCCATTCATCTATCTATCGGAAGATTTAAAAAGCGCGGGAGGAGAGAGCCGGGACAGCGAAAACAGCGCCGGAGGAGAGAGCCCGGAGATTTAAAAAGCGAAGGAGGAGAGAGACGGGACAGCGAAAACAGCGCCGGAGGAGAGAGCCGGGAGATTTAAAAAGCGTGGGAGGAGAGAGCCGGGACAGTGCTGGGAGAGGTGAGTGCACAAAAGGTGTGGCATGAGTGCCTTTAGACACGGAGTGCTGATTGGAACAGAGTGCATCTGAGTTTAGGTGAGTGACTGAGTTCGGGCGTGTGGCGAGAGAGGGCTGTGTTTTTGTTGATGTTCGGGTTTATCCTTGAGGTTCTATTAAAAAAAATGTTTTAAAAAAATATTTAAATTAATTAACTAGTTGAATATGGCTGGACAGGTGATGTGCTGTTCCTGTATGATGATGGAACTGGTGGATCCCATTGAGACCGTCAGTGTCCACATCTGCAGCAAGTGTTGGCTGCTCGAGGAACTTCGGCTCACAATTGATGAGCTGGAGACCGTGCTGCACACACTGCGGCACATCAGGGAGGGGGAATATTACCTGGACGCTTTGTTTCAGTAGGCAGTCACACCCGGTAGAATAAGTACTGTTAATTCGGACAGTGGTCAGGGACAGAGTGGTGTGACTCCAAGGGAGGCAGGTTGGGGGATCCTGAGTTTAGGAGCTGAGGAGCCTCAGCCCTTGACCTTGTCCAACAGGTATGAGGTAGTTGCTCCCTGTGTGGATGAGGAAGAGGGCTGTAGGGAGGATGCGTTGACTGTCCACTGCACCGTGGTACAGGAAGCCTTTCAAGAGGGGGGGAGCAAAAAGACAAGTGGTAGTTGTAGGGGATTCTATAATTAGGGGGATTGATGGCATCCTTTGTAAGCCAGATCGAGAGACCCGCATGGTATGTTGCCTGCCCGGTGCCAGGGTGAGGGACATCTCTGATCGGCTTGAAAGTATTTTGGAGGGGAGGGGGAGGATCCAGTTGTTGTGGTCCACGTTGGGACTAACGACATAGGTAAGACTAGGAAAGAGGACCTGTTTGGGGATTATCAAACACGAGGGACTAAATTAAAGAGCAGGTCCTGCGGGTTATAATCTCTGGATTACTACCCGAGCCACGTGCCAATTGGCATAGGGTTGAGAAAATTAGAGAAGTTAACGCGTGGCTAAAGGAGTGTTGCAGGAAAGAGGGATTCCATTGCACGGGCATTGGCATCAGTACTGGGGCAGGAGGGACCTGTACCGTTGGGACGGTCTTCACCTGAACCATTCTGGGACCAGTGTTCTAGCGAATAGGATAAATAGATTGGTCACAAGGACTTTAAACTAGCAAGTTGGGGGGAAGGGAAATGCAAAGCTATGGACAGTATAATGGTTAATGGAGGTCAAGGCAGCAGGTCACGTGACAGGTTATTATGTAGAGATATGGGTTAAAAGACAAGGAAAATTAGGAGAAAGGGTAAGAGGAAAAATAAATTGCGAAAAGTTACTGATCAAGGTGTTAGGATTCATAACAAAGACATAAAAACAGCATAAGTTTACTTTACCTGAATGCTCGTAGTATACAAAATAAGGTAAATGAGTTGGTGGCGCAAATCATCGTGAATGACAATGATTTAATGGTCATTACTGAAACAGGGTTAAAAGATGTTCACGACAGGGAGTTAAATATCCAATGATATCAGACGAGACGAAAGGATAGAATGGACGGTAAGGGCGGTGGTGCAGCTTTGTTGTTTAAAGTTGGCATCCGGGCAATAGTAAGGGATGATATTGGTGCTATGGAGGACAAGGTTGAATCAATTTGGGTGGAAATCAGGAATAGTAAGGCGAAAAGGTCACTGATAGGAGTAGTCTAGAGGCCTCCAAATAGTAACAGAATGGTAGGGCAGGCAATAAGCAAAGAAATAACGGATGCATGTAAAAATGGTACAGCGGTTATCATGGGAGATTTTAATCTGCATATCGATTGGTTTAACCAGGTTGGTAAAGGCAGCCTTGAGGAGGAGCTTATAGAATGTGCCCGGGATAATTTCCGGAACAGTATGTAATGGAACCTACAAGGGAATAAGCGGTCCGAGATCTGGTCCTGTGAAATGAGGCAGGATTGATTAATGATCTAATCATTCTCCTTGGAAGGAACGACCACAATATGGTGACATTTAAAATACAGTTGGAGGATGACAAGGTAAAATCAAACACTAGTGTTTTGAACTTAAACAAAGGCGATTACAATGGGACGAGAGAAGAACTAGGTAACGTAGACTGGGAGCAAAGACTTCATGGTGAAGCAGTTGAGGAACAGTGGAGAACCTTCCGAGCGATCTTTCACAGTGTTCAGAAAAGGTTCATACCGACAAAAAAGAAAGACGGTAGAAAGG
Source organism: Scyliorhinus torazame (assembly GCF_047496885.1). NCBI lineage: Eukaryota > Metazoa > Chordata > Chondrichthyes > Carcharhiniformes > Scyliorhinidae > Scyliorhinus > Scyliorhinus torazame. The sequence goes on from NC_092718.1 coordinate 109,295,593, forward strand.
GGAAAATTCGACCGTGGATATCTAAGGCGGTGAGGGAGAGTATCAAATTGAAGGAAAAAACATACAAAGTGGCAACATTTAGTGGGAGACTAGAGGACTGGGAAATCTTTAGGGGACAACAGAAAGCTACTAAAAAAGCCACAAAGAAGAGTAAGGTAGACTATGAAAGTAAACTGTCTCAGAACATAAAAGCAGATAGTAAAAGCTTCTCCAAATATACGAGACAAAAAAGGGTGGCTAAGGTAAATATTGGTCATTTGGAAGATGAGAAGGGAGATTTAATAATAGGAGACGGGGAAATGGCTGAGGAGCTGAACAGGTTTTTTGGGTCAGTCTTCACAGTGCAGGACACAAATAACATGACAGTCACTGATGGAAATAAAGATATGATAGGTGAGGACCTTGAGATGATTGTAATCACTAAGGAGGCAGTATTGGGCAAGCTAATGGGGCTAAAGGTAGACATGTCTCCTGGCCCTGATGGGATGCATCCCAGAGTGTTAAAAGAGATGGCTAGGGAAATTGTAAACGCACTAGTGATAATTTATCAAACATCACTCGATCTGGGGTGGTCCCAGAGGATTGGAAAGTAGCAAACGTGACACCACTGTTAAAAAAGGAGGTCGGCAGAAAGCGGGTAATTATAAGCTGGTAAGCTTAACTTCGGTTGTGGGGAAAATGCTGGAAACTATCATTAAGGAGGAAATAGCGGGGCACCTGGAGGAAATTGTCCCATTGGGCAGTACGCAGCATGGGTTCACAAAGGGTAGGTCGTGTCTGACTAATTTGGTAGAATTTTTTGAGGACGTTACCAGTGCAGTAGATAACGGGGAGCCAATGGATGTGGTATATCTGGATTTCCAGAAAGCTTTTGACAAGGTGCCACACAAAAGGTTGCTGCATGAACTAAAGATGCATGGCATTGAGGGTAAAGTGGTAGCATGGGTAGAGGATTGGTTAACTAACAGAAAGCAGAGAGTGGGGATAAATGGGTGTTTCTGTGGTTGGCAACCTGTAACTAGTGGGGTCCCTCATGGATCAGTGTTGGGCCCGCAGTTATTCACAATTTACATAGACGGTTTGGAGTTGGGGACCAAGTGCAATGTGTCAAAGTTTGCAGACGGCACTAAGATGAGTGGTAAAGCAAAAAGTGCAGAGGATACCGGAAGTCTGCAGAACGATTTGGATAGGTTCGGTGAATGGGCTAGGGTCTGGCAGATGGAATTCAATGTTGCCAAGTGTGAGGTGATCTATTTTGGGAGGAATAACAGCAGAATAGATTATTATTTAAACAGTAAGATGCTAAAACATGCTGCTGTGCAGAGGGACCTGGGTGTGCTGGTGCACGAGTCGCAATAAGTTGGTGTGCAGGTGCAACAGGTGATTAAGAAGGCTAATCGAGTTTTGTCTTTCATTGCTAGAGGGATAGAATTCAAGACTTGTGAGGTTATGCTGCAATTGTATAAGGTGTTGGTGAGGCCGCATCTGGAGTATTGTGTTCAGGTTTGGTCTCCTTACCTAAGAAAGGACATATTGGCACTGGAGGGAGTGCAGAGGAGATTCACTAGATTGATCCCAGAGTTGAGGGGATTAGATTCTGACGAGAGGTTGAGTAGACTGGGACTGTACTCATTTGAGTTTAGAAGGATGCGGAGGGATCTTATTGAGACATATAAAAGTATGAAGGGAATAGATAGGATAGATGCGGGCAGGTTGTTTCCACTGGTCGGGGAAATCAGAACTAGGGGGGCATAGCCTCAAAATAAGGGGAGGTCGATTTAGGACGGAGTGTAGGAGGAACTTCTTCACCCAAAGGGTTGTGAATCTCTGGGATTCCTTGCCCAGTGAAGCAGTTGAGGCTCCTTCTTTAAACGTCTTTTAAGAAAACGATAGATGCCTTTCTAAAGAATAAAGGGATTCGGGGATATGGTGTACGGGCCGGAGAGTGGAGCTGAGTCCACAAAGATCAACCATGATCTCATTAAATGGCGGAGCAGGCTCGAGGGGCCAGATGGCCTACTCCTGTTCCTAGTTCTTATGTTCTTATGTTCTTATCTATCTATCCATCTATCTGTCTGTCTGTCTGTATATCTATATATCTATCGACCTATCTACCTATCTATCTATCTATCTATCTATCTACCAATCTATCTATCTATCTATCTATCTGTCTGTCTAACTATCTATCTACCGATCTATCTCTCTGTCCAGAGATACATAGATACAGACATGATAGGCGGAGGAGGAGGCCTTTTGGCCCTTCAATCCTGATCCGGCATTCAACACGATCATGGCTGATCATCCAGCTCAATAGCCTAATCCCCCTTTCTCCCAATAGCCGTTGAGCCCATTCTCCCCAAGTGCTATATCTAGCCGCCTCTTGAATATATCCAATGCTTTAACATCAACCACTTCCTGCGGTAATAATTCCATTGGTTTACTACTCTTCATGTGAATACATTTTTCTTTTTACCTGTACGAAATGGTTTATCCTGAGTCCAAAGACTGTGACCCCTGGTACTGGACACACCGAGCATTGGTAACCACTTCCCTGCATCTAACCTGACTAGTCCCGTTCAAATGTTACACGTCAAATGAGACCCCCCCCTCATTCTTCTGTACCCCAGCGACAGCAGTCCCAACGTACTCAATCTCTCCTTATATGACCGTCCCGCTATTTCTGAAATCAGTCTGTTAAAACGTCGTTGCACTTATTCGAGAGGAAGAAAATCCTTCCTCTGAGAAGGAGACCAAAACTGCACAAAATATTCCAGCTGTGGCCTCACCGCGGCCCTGTAAAATTGCAGCAACACATACCTGCTTCGATGCTCGAAACCTCCCGCAATGAATGTCAACATACCATCATCATTCTTTGCCGCCTGCTGCACCTGCGTACTCAACTTCAGCGACTGGTGCAGAAGAACACCCACGTCCCTCTGCACACTTCCCTCTCCCAATTTACAAATATTCAGTTAGTAATTTGCCTTTCTGTTTTTGCTTCCAGAGTGCATAACCGCACACATATCCAAATTAGACTGCAGTTGACACGAAACCTCAGGCAATGAATGCCAACATACCATTCGCCTTCTTTACCGCCTGCTGCAGCTGCGTACTCCTCTTCAGCGACTGGTGCACAAGGCCACCCAGGTCCTCCTGCACATTCCCCTCTCCCAATTTACAAATATTCAGAGAGTAATCTGCCTTCCTGTTTTCGCTTGCAATGTGAATAACCTGACACATATCCAAATTAGACTGCAGTTGACATTGATTTGCCCACCCGCACAGCCTGTCCAGATCATGCTGAAGGATCCCTGCATCCTGTTACAATTCATCCTCCAACCTAAATTTGCATCATTTGCAAACGTTGAAATGTTACATTTTGTTCCCTCATCCAAATCATTAATATATATTGTGAATTGCTTAGGTACCAGCACCGATCCATGTCGTACCCCACCAGATACTGCCTGCCAGGTTGAAAAAGACCCATTAACTCCGACACTTTGTTTCCTCTCTGCCAACCAGATTTCTATCCACCTCAGAACATTTCCCCCAATTCCATGCACTTTAATTTTGCACAATAAGCTCTTATGCGGGATTTATGAAACGCCTTCTTAAAGTCCAAACATACCACATCGACTGGCTCTCCCTTGTTAACTGTGTTGTTTACATCTTCAATGAATGACATCAGCTTTGTCAAGCATGGTTTTCCCTTCATAAATCCATGCTGACTCTGATTGATCCTGCAACTTCTGTCTAAATGTTCCGCTATAAAGTCCTAGATAATGGATTCATGCATTTTCACCACTCCCGATGGTAGGCTTACAGATCGAAAATCCGCTGCTTTCTGTCTACCTCGCTTTTTGAATATCGGAGTGACGTGAGCTGCCCTTCAATCTGCAGGGAGAGTAACAGAATTGAGAGGACCCGGAAGATGACCACGAATGCATGCACTATTTACAGAGCAATATCATTAAGCACTCTGGGATGCAGATTCGCAGGCCCAGGGGATTGATCCGCCTTCAATCCCATCAATGTTCCAAGCTCCATTTCTCTACTAATGTTGATCTCCCTCTGTTCATCCCTCTCACCCAATCTTTCATTCTCCAACATTCCTGGTGCTTGATTTGTGTCCTCTTTTGTGATGACAGAACGAAAGCATGTATTCAATTGTTCAGCCATTTGTTTGTCCCTTATTGTGCATTCTCCTGTTTCTGTCTCGAGGCCGCCTACATTTCTCGTTACCAATCACTTTCTCTTCACATGTCTATCGAACTCTTCGTGTCAGTCTTTATTTTCCCTGCAAGCTTCCTTTCGTACTGTATTTTCCTCTTATTAATCAATCCATTCGTCTTATTTTGCTGAATTCTAACAGCTCCCAATCCACAGACCGATATTTTTTCTTGGTCAACCAGTTTGCTTCTTCCTTGGATTGTATTTTTTTTCTAATTTCCTTTGTAATCTATCGATTTGCCCTCTTATTTCCTCTGCTTTTGTGCCACGCAGGAATTAACAGTTGCTGAAATCCCCCTATTCGTTCCTTGAAAGTTTTTCATTGTCTATTTGCTGTCATTCTTGAAGTAACACCCCAATCTATCGAGGCCAACTCGCGCCTCATATCTTCATCGTTCCCTTTATTAAGATACAGCACCGTAGTCTCCGAATCAATGAATTCACTCACTATCTTAAGAAAATATTCTATCATTTTATGGACGCTCATCCCCAAGGAGTCTCGTACAGCCAGATTGCCAATCATTCCCTTCTCATTACACATTACCTAATATAAGGTGGACTGCTTTCTAGCTGGTGCCTCCACGTATTGGTCAAGAAAACCATCCCGTTTCCACTCCAGGAATTCTTCCTCCACTGCGTTGTGCCTAGTTTGATTTGCCCAATCAATCAGAAGATTAAAATTCACCAATATCACTGCTATTCAGTTATTACATGCATCTATAATTTTGTGTTTATTGCCATTCCCAAACTCACCACTGCAATTAGGGGGTCCATTGATGACAGCCACTCATGTTTTTCTGCACCTTGGTATTTCTCAACTCTACCCATACAGATTCTACAATGTCAGTGCTAATAATTTTGCTCTGCACAGTGTTAATTTCCTCTTTAACCAGCAATGCAACCTTTTATTTTATGCGTGTCCTTCCTAAATACTCAAAACCCTGGGACATTTAGTTCCCATCCCTATTCACCCTGCAGGCATGTCTCCGTCATCCCAATTATATAATATCCATTTATATATATCTGCGTGATTACTTTATTGCAAATGTTACGTGCATTCAGGCACAGAGCCTTAAAGTTTGTCTTTTTCACAACGTGTGTCTTGCTCCCAATATTTTACTCTATTGCCCTGTTGAAATTTGCCCTTGGTTTCACCACGAATCACTTTTCTTCTTCACTTTTCAACCTTTTGCTTTTCGCCTTGCTCCCTCTTCCTCTGATCCTTGAATAGGTTCCCACCCCCTGGCATATTAGGTGAAACCCTGCCCAACTGCTCAAATGAATAGCCCACCCAGGACATCAGTTACAGTGCTGCGCAGGTGTAACCGTCCAGTTTGTAGATGCCAAACCTACCTCAGAACCGGTGCCAATGCCCAAGGAATCTGAATCCCTCCCCCTGACACCATCTCTTCAATCACTTACTCATCCCATATCCTGTAATTTCTACTCTGACTTGCACCTGGCACGTGTAGTCATGCTGCGATAACTACTTTTGAGGAACGATTTTTTAACATCCGTCCTTCCCATCTCACTGCTTTTAGGACCTCTGCCCTTTTTTAACCAATGTCCTTTTCACCGTTGTGTACCACGACCACTGGCTGTTCACCCACCTCCTCCAGAATGACCTGAACCCGCCCCGAGACATACTTGATTCTAGCACCAGAGAGGCAACATACCACCCTGGTGTCTCGTTTGCGCCCACAAAAACGCTTGGCTATTCACCTTACAATTGATCCCCGATAACTCTTGCACTGGCAGACTTATTATCCCTCCCGTCTGCAGGAGAACCGACCGTGGTGCCAGGAATTTGGCTGTTGCTGTTTTTCCCAGAAAGGCCATTCCCCTAAACAGTATCCGAAATGGTACATCTGTACTGCAGTGAAATGGCCACAAGAGTTGCCTGCAATACCTGCCCAGCTCTCTTGCTCTCTCTGGTGGCTTATTCGCTGTGGAGTCTGAGACTGCAGTGTGCCCTTTTTTATTCCCTCAAACTAAACGTTTGCAATTAAACTTTAAAAAAATGTTTTTCTGTCGAATTAAATCCGAAATCTCCTATAATATTTCATTATACGTTTTGTTTAAAAAAATCATAGCATTAATCCCTCTTCACTTGAAATCAAATGTAAAATATTTATTTAAATCAATTCTAATCAACTTAAAAATCGGAAATTAAATCAAATACCTAATTGTCAATCTATCTATCTCTATCTATATAATCCATCTATGGATCTGGCTAGCTGGCTATCTATCTACCGATTTGTCTATCTATCTATCTATGTATTTATCTATCAATCAGTCTATCTATCTACAAATCGATTTGTATGTCTCTGTCTATCTGTCTGTCTGTGTGACTCTCTATCTATCTATCGAACGATCTAAATGTCTATCGATCTATATGTCGATCAATATCGAAGCCAAAACACCATGCACTGTAGCAGGGCGGAGGATCCCGCCGATGTGAAGGAGCAGAGAACGTCACCTCAAATATAATTTTTATGCAATCTTCTCATCTATTTGTTTGTCCGACTAACATATCCATCTATTGAGTACATCTCCGAAACATAATGCATGCATACCATAGCTTCTTCTATTAGTCTTTCCTGACACACAACGTTCACAATAATAATAATCGTTAATTTCACAAGTAGACCGACATTAAAACTGCAATGATGTTACTGTGAAAAGCCCCACGTCGCCACATTCCGGCGCCTGTTTGGCTCCACAGAGGGAAAATACAGAATATGCAAATTACCTAACAGCACGTCTTTCGAGACTCGTGGGAGGAAACCGGAGCACCGGAGGAAACCCACGCAAACACGGGGAGAACGTGCAGACTCCACACAGACTGTGACCCAAGCTGTGGTCAGAACCTTGGAGCTTGGCGTTGTGACGGAACAGTGCTAGTCACTGTGCTACCGTGCCGCCCACTTTCAGATGTGGCTCTTTCACTCACCTGATCGGGCCCCCAGTGCAAATTACTTGTCATAACTACAATAAATCTGTTGAAATTCTCTTTCAACAATAGAAAAATAATTACTCTCAGAAAAGCATTATCTTCACATGGGAGATCCTTGGAAACTGATTTAGCCCACTTCAAACAATGAACAAAGAACAAAGAAATGTACAGCACAGGAACAGGCCCTTCGGCCCTCCAAGCCCGTGCCTACCATGCTGCCCGACTAACTACAATCTTCTAGACTTCCTGGGTCCGTAACCCTCTATTCCCATCCTATTCATGTATTTGTCAAGATGCCCCTTAAATGTCACTATCGTCCCTGCTTCCACCACCTCCTCCGGTAGCGAGTTCCAGGCACCCACTACCCTCTGCGTAAAAAAACTTGCCTCGTACATCTACTCTAAACCTTGCCCCTCTCACCTTAAACCTATGCCCCGAGTAATTGACCCCCTCTACTCCGGGGAAAAGCCTCTGACTATCCAGAACTTCGATTCAGGACGACCCCTTTAACATCAGTGTCAGTTGCAGACGACATATTGGTATAAGTTATTGGACAGGAGCCCCAAATGTTGATTCCGTAATTTACGCCGAGATAATTCAGTTCTCCTTATCCGACACATATCATTCCAAATTCATGCATGATAGTTTTTCACACTATCATTGTGCATCATCTTGACAGAGGTGCACAATCATGACTGCTTCGAATCTTTCAAAACGCGACGCAGTGCTAATATTTGTCATGTTTCTTCTGTAAAAACATTCTTTTATATTATTTGATCGAATTGCTTCTCTTGTCGAATAAATATAACATAGTACAAATAGAACAAAACTGTTCACCACATTTCCCTATCATGGATGCAAATTTAGGTACCTTTTTACGAATGTTCTGCCTCTATAGACAAGAACTATTTCCTCTCGGGCTTAATGACGCTGCGTAAACAATGTGTAATCATTTTTTCGCGGTGTTGAGTTATCCCATAAGAACAAAAGTAGACAATAAACGCATCCACAACTGTTCCTTCCTGTAATAAATTCTGCCTCCAAACAGGTAGCAGAGACTGTCATCAGTTGAAGGCTAACGCGTCCAATTATGTGATCAGGTTGCCGAGCAACGCACAATAATGACGAGCTGCAGCTGAATTGATAAAGCGCCTGGAGATCAAGTAAATGATTTTTTTGTTTACTGTCTAAGTCGGCAGAATATATGTTGGTCACATTTTCTTTCGTCTCAGATGTTCGTAAGACCATAAGACCAGAAGACCAGAATGTTCAAATATGTTCAAATACTTGATTGACTGGCGCTTCGCCCAAACACGTCAAATACATCAAATGTGGGGTGTATTTTGATATTGGCATTGATTTCTCGTGTCCTCATGGAACAGCCGGGTCTAACATTTCGGACTTACAGCTGACCGTCTCCCTCAGCATATTCTCTCTTGAATTAGCAAAGCCGAAGAAGATGTCACCGAGTATTCGACGGCATGATACAATTTGCATGGAGAATGCGAACATCTTCATTGATTGTAGATTCATGAAGTTTGCAATGCTGCTTAAAAATAGAGTGATCTGTCGGATCTGTCTTTATTACAATCGAACATTTACATCGGCTGATGGCTTTCCTGTGCCATTGTCCTTGCTGTTTGTTTCCTCCGTTTCCATTTCATTTACTTTATTTTTTTAGACCGTAGGCCCACAATCGTCTGTGCCTTTAAGCAGCAGACTCACGGTAGGAAACAGTCTATTTCCTATGATATCGTGTTCAGTCGTTTTCTATTTTGCAAAGGATTAGAGAAAACACGAGGCATATAGTGGATCTGCGAACAAGCACTGGAAGGATTGATTGGTCATCTAGTGACCAATATATTGGCAATGGAGAGGACTCTGTCGCACAAGAGCCATGGATTGGTTCCTGCGTGGTGCTTTCTGAGGGAACTTAGCAGGGCCATAGATCTTGGAAACTGAAAGGAACGCATCTTTGCTGTCTCCTGCCTGCTAAATTGAAATAATTGTAGTATTGTTCAGAAAACAGTCAGTGCCTTTAGGAGCTGCAGCCGACCACACATTCTGCACACACCCTGGTCCAGGGAGCGGGAAATGTTCCCGAATTTCCACGTGCAGCACGAGGAGAAAATCACGGCTTTGAATCTCCCGCCACGATTAAACCTTTTCATTTTAGATGTCTATTATTTGTACAAAAAATAAATCCCCACCCTTGCTAAACAAATGACTTACATTTTAATATAGTTTGAAACATAACCTTCAGACTCACCTCTGGATTCTTGCAAATTTGTTTTCATATATGTTGTAAGGTTATGGAAATGTGAGCAGAGACAAAGTTCATACCTCATTGAACGCTGACTCACTGCACATTTAGCTTCCACTTACTTTGCCTGAGTCAAAGCCAGAGTGGCTCTCAATATGCATTTTGTACTCAGCCCTTTCTTTCGCCTAATCACAACGCTTTGACTTCCAATTCGAAAGGGTACAGAATTGCACAGATTGGCCTAAATGTGGGATATCACATACTCTGCCATGCTGATGCTGCCATTTCACCATATGTATGATTATCGGATGTGGGATCTCGATGCATCATCTCTGAGTCAATAGAGGATAGGGAAGGCACGGCGTGAACAAAATCCGCTTGAAGGCCGGTAAACTTCCGCAGCACCCATAACGTAAATCAATAACATATTACTAGAAAAGGCTTATCGCAATAGCACTTTTACCGCAATTAAATACTGATTTGATTGATTATTCTCAATTTGTGAAGCAAACCTACCTCACTGGGTTTCACACGGCAAGATATTTTGAAGTAAGAAGTCGGCGAATGTTGAACTTCAATTCGGAACTCGTGAGGCATTGCAGCACAGATCTATGCTTGTTTATGACGCTACTCAATTACACTTACAAACAATATTTTTTTTAAATTATGTCGACACAATCAAACTTTACTCGAACCGCTTCTTTGGAAAATAGAGTTCTTAAGAAGTCGGTAGCAACCTCGGATTCCGCACCCCTCCCTCACCCATAACCCCATCCCACCCTCAACCCCCCACGCCGGTCACAGATATAATTTCGAGAAAACAGGTCAAACAATATGACACATTTACGGCATAATGCATTCCATTTACCGTCCTATGACACAGTCAAACTTTAGCCATTTTGCATGATCGCCTGACGTCTCAATGTAAGATCTTCGATCGCAGGACTGTGTCAGATGAATATGTTGGGCACACACATCTGCGACCGACGTTCAGAGCCATATTCTGAGGTCAAACCGTCACATGAAGACTCAAATGGAAATGCAAAGAATTTGCGACCAGCCTTACCGTTTTTGCACATCTGAAGATCTGTAGGGTGCAACGAAATCACAGTGAACTTTAAGACCAAATTCCAACACAAAATAAAAAGTGGCAGTGAACCAAAGCTCCCCAATAAATATGCTGCCAACTTACTCCAATGGCGTAAAAAAAGTATGTTGTACAAGTCGGCGTCAGTGTTCTGTGTTGATCGTTACATCCAAGTCCCTCACTATACGTCTAATGACAGTCAGGCGAGAACGACCCTCTGAGGTTCAGATGCATAGCTATTCCATGAATCTATCTGCAATCAAAGAATCGATAACGAACTCACAACTTCGCCCAATGTGCCACAGAGAAGCAAGCATTAGTTTTTTTTTTCTCTCTCAAGCCTTACCCTTGTTGCGAACTGGCAAATCTGTGCAATATAATAAAGACGGAAAATGTTGTTCCTGCGTTCCCTTCTTGATGTAAAACGAATATTGCATTTCAGAATTTTCAGAGATGGAAGTCGAAGTTGTGCCATCTAGTCGTACAGTCCAAGCACTGTGATGTTCAGGGCATTTTTCTTAATTATCATAAATTCTTAAGAAGGGAAACAAAATAGGAGGATTAAGGGAAACTATCTTTAATTTCGACGGTTTACTTTCAATAAGAAAGTAAAGTTGCCATATTCCCAGAGGACGATCCGTTGCGTTCCCCTTTGAGGTGATTTAACTTGAACTATGCCTCAGGTGCGGGCCAAGTTTGATAGTGCAGGCCTCATGAAAAACTGTGCCTCGATCGATAACCTCAGCCTTCACAGGCATTGATCCCCACGTATTCGCTTCGCTCTGCATGACGAACCAACTGTCCAGCCAAACAACTTAAAACGGCCCCCTGTACTACTTGCTGTAGTGAGTGGACAGAATATATTTTCTGTTGAAGCACCATTTCACTGAAGCCATTTTGGAAAGCGAGATATGGCCACATTTCTGATCTTCCCCAATACATCTAGCAATGGAAAATACAAGATTCTCTGGATTGTATATTGTCTTCTCAAATGGTCAGGTGGTGAGTCATAGTGGACGTTTTAGGATGAGAAGGAAACCAAATATATATCTGACTATTCCCTGTCTGCAGTGTGCACATACCCCTGCTAGAATATCACAATTTACAATTCTACCATTCCAATATATGTCACATTGCATGCCCAATGAACAACTAATGTTATCCTATCGATATTGAAATTCAGTCTAGCTCACAACATGAAAAGCTAGCCTTTTCAAGACACATCTAGGCATTCGCTGAACAAAATATGTCTGTAAACTAATGGGACAGATATCTCCGGAGCACACGTATAACCACTCATCTGATGATGTTGAACTCAACCTGGTTATCAGACTGCGGGTGAGTTAAAACGGTAATTATCTTGGACTCCGCTTAGGTCAACTTGATGTCGTGAATGTGGCCTCAAATTGACCGCTCAAGTAAACTTAATCACGTGAATGCAGCCCCAAATGTCGATCGCCGAGTCTATACAGGAGAAAGCATAAACTGAACATAGCGCTTTGGTCCACTGATAATAGGAGAATCAATACAGTGCAAAAGGATGGCTTTTGGACAATCTCAAGATCATCAGAGATATCCTACCTAAGCACAATCCTCCAGCAAAGAATCTTTGGACATTCGGGCAACTTAGCATTTTCAAATCATCTCACCCCCATATCTTTTAACTGTGGGGTCAAACAGGAGACCTGGGAGATAACCAACGCAGGCACGGAGAGAATGTGCAGCCACTGCACAGACAGTCACCAAATGCCTAATGTAAACGATTGTCCCTGGCACTGAGAGGCAGCAGTGCGTACCAATATGCCACCGGTCCGGCCTTGCCACCACACACCCTGCTATGTTTATAATATATTCTTGGAATGTATCTAAATATTATCTAAGCAGATATATTTCACATGCTTCACCATCTAGAATTGTAGGCAAGTTCAAACCACACATTTCGATAATCATCACTCGAGTATCAACAGTTTTAATAAGACCAGACTCCGCAGTTCCGAGGACAGATTGCAGCACGGAGCCGTGGTACTTTTCCTAGTCCTCTTTTTTTCTATTCTTGGCCCATATATACTGCGTGTTCATTTCGATCCATGTTCAATTTGACACCTCAACTTTGTGTTCACATGGAGGAGAGAGACACGTGCATTCTATTCCAGCAATTTGCTTTGTTTTCTGAGAATTAGGAATGACTCAAGTTGATATGAGGACGCATTTCAGCAATCTTAAAGTAGAAAAGAAAAGTGTGTATGGGTCCCACCTTCAATCGAGTACAAAGCGAGAAGTGATGCGTATCACTGGCAGCACTGCTATATCGGTCTCGGTTGACAATGCTGTTCATATGTTCAGTGCTGTTCAAGAACTTGTAAATAGCAGGTGTCAATTTCGTATTGTAAACCGAGCAAACTCGATTCAGGTTTGTTCTGAAATAATGTGCGAGCGGGAAAAATATCCTCTGAGTAAGAACATACATGGATTATCAGAGCGTTATTTAAAAAAAAGATCACAATACATGCTTCATTTTTTTCCAATTCACGGCGATTTAGCGTAGCCAACCCATCTAACCTGCACATCTTTGACTTGTGGGGTGAAACCCACGCAAAGACGGGGAGAATGTGAAAAATGCACACGGGCAGTGACCCAGAGCCAGTATCGAACCTGGGACCTCGGCGCGAAGCAGCAGCGCTGTGCGTTGTGTTCCGTTGGCACTCTTGCATTGACACCTCTTGCTTTGTGGAGGGTATACGCACTTAGGGATTTTGCGGATATACCTACATTTCGCCACAGAGAAAGAACATATTCTCTTTTCAGTCCATCATGAGATTGTAAAAAAGAACGTACTCAGGTTTTCTGGTAATAGTTCACTTCCGATTAATATTGTGAACATACGTTTGAAAACATGTTTGCTTTGCAATGGCCCAACATCGAGTAAATGTCTGGCTTCGATTTCAAGATAAACCATGTTTGTGCGTTGTCTTCGTACATTGTCTCTGTTTGACGTGAATTTGTACTTCTCTCAATCATTCCCTATTGTCGAGATTGTTATCTTTCAGGGATACTATGCCGATATATAGCCCTTCAGGTCATATGGAAATCATTGCTATAATGCACACTTTTTTTACCCTGTTACAAGAAGCGTGCCGATAAAGTTAACGTGACGTGGATGTGGAATATGAAACAATCAGAAAATAGGCTTTTATTGTATTTCTGTGTTTGTTATGTTTCCCGGGTTCAATGGATATATCCCGCGTGACTGCAACCTGATAAACAGGAAGAAAGCAGATTGACCAGGTCGCGCAGCAACTTACTGATCAATGTTAATTTCGGAGCATCGCAGTGGAATGTCATTGCGAATAAATGATGCCTATTGCTGCCAGACATTCCAGCAGACTCTGTCGCTAACGCCAGCCGATTGGAAGCATTTTCCGAAATGCAGACTTTGCTTTAATGTTTTGCGCGGAACACTGTAGCACAGTCAATCCGGCACAATACTCTGCAAAGTCGGTGGACGCACAAACGCTCAGACACAATGGACCTCACTGGTTGACTGTTAAGAAAATCAGGAAATGAACGCTTCGCTGAAGGAGATCTGGAAAACACAATGTGTATGCATGCTTCCGCCATTGAGCAACAAAATATGACTTTTTAGTCATGGATATATTGTTGTCCTTTATGTTTACAGGCGGGTCGGCACGACAGTGGAAATATTTCAAGATCCTGCATATTAGATTGCACACAGCAGGTTTGGAACAGGTACCGGGATCGGGTGCCGCATCCTCACTGAAAGCGTCAATGACGTCAATGAGAGTCACCAGACACCAGCGGGTCTGGTGGCCTGAAGTGCATATGTTTTAATGCAAGAAGTATAACAGGTAAGGCAGATGGCCTTAGAGCTTGGATTAGTACTGGGAACTATGATGTTGGTGCCATTACAGAGAATGGTTGAGGGAAGGACAGGATTGGCAGCTAAACATTCCAGGATTTAGATTTTTCAGCCGGGACACAGGGGGATGTAAAGGGTTTGGCGGATTTGAGCTACTGGTTAGGGAGAATATCACAGCTGCACTACGGGAGGACACCTCAGAGGGCAGCGAGGCTATATGGGTAGGGATCGGGAAAAATAAGGGTGCAGTCACAATGTTGGGGGTTTACTACAGGCCTCCCAACAGCTGCGGAAGATAGCGGAGCAGATAGGTAGACAGATTTTGGAAAGGAGTAAACGCAACAGGGTTGTTGTGATGGGAGACTTCAACGTCCCCAATATTGACTCGGACTCACTTACGGCTAGGAGCTTGGACGGGGCAGAGTTTGTAAGGAGCATCCAGGAGGGCTTCTGAAAACAATATGGAGATAGTCCAACCAGGGAAGGGCTTGGACTGGACCTGGTTTGGGGGAATGAGCCTGGCCAGGTGGTAGAAGTTTCAGTAGGGGGACATTTCGGGAACAGTGACCACAATTCAGGAAGTTTTAAAGTGCTGGTGGACAAGGATAAGAGTGATCTTAGGGTGAAGGTGCTAAATTGGAGGAAGGCTAATTATAACAATATTAGGTGGGAACTGAAGAACCTTGATTGGGGGCGGATGTTTGAGGTTACATCAACATCGGACATGTGGGAGGCTTTCAAATGTCAGTTGAAAGGAATTCAGGACCGGCATGTTCCTGTGCGGAAGATGGATAAATACGGCACATTTGAGGAACCTTGGATAACGAGAGATATTGTAGGCCTCGTCAAAAAGAAAAAGGAGGCATTTGTCAGGGCTATAAGGCTGGGAACAGACGAGGCCTGTGAGGAATATAAGGAAAGTAGGAAGGAACTTAAGCAAGGGGTCAGGTGGGCTAAATGGGGGTCACGAAAAGTCATTGGCAAATAGGGTTAAGGAAAATGTTAATAAAAAGCAAGAGGGTAGCCAGGGAAAGGGTTGGCCCACTGAAGGACAGGCAAGGGAATCTATGTGTGGAGCCACAGTGTCGTGGGAATCATAATAAAGACAAATTCCTGGAGGTTGAATTTAAGGAAATTTATTTACACAAATAAACTTGTGGCGAGAGAGTGTTTCAGCTGCAAAGCCAAGGCACTGCACTCTGAGTTATGCAGTCAAACACCATTATATTTATAGGTTGAAATAAACAACTTTGAAGAGATAAAGCTTCGGAACATACACAAGAGGAAATATGAATGGTTTGCCTTTGGTTCAAAAACAATTCGAGTACTCATTTTGTTGTCCTTCGGAAGAACAACGTATTATCATAATAAGGCCAGTAGCACATACGAAGCAGTATTTGGTTTACATGACTTGGCTTCCTTATTTTCGCTCAAAAGCAGTGTTAAAATATAGTTAATATTCCCAGCATGCTTCTAAATTGGTAACTCATTAACTTCCCTTCCACACACAGGAAATGGGCGAGATACTAAATTAATACTTTGCATCAGTATTCACTTAAGAGAAGGAATTGGTGGATGTTCTGTCTGGAGAAGGGTGTGCAGATAGCCTGGGTGACATTGAGATCCAAACCGTCGAGGTGTTGGGCGTCTTGAAAAATATTACGGTGGATAATCTCCAAGGCCAGATGGGATCTACCTCAAAATACTGAAGGAGGTTGAGTGGAAATTGCTGAGGCCTGGACAGAAATCTTTGGCTCCTCACTGTCTTCAGGTGATGTGCTGGAGGACTGGAGAGTAGCAAATGTTGTTCCTTTGTTCAAAAAGGGTAGCAAGGATAATCCAGGGAACTACCGGCCGGTGAGCTTTACGTCAGTGTTAGACAGGATCTACTCCCATTTACAAGCACATGTACGTAGTAGCAACCGGCAGCACGGTTTTGGAAAGGGGTGCTCGTGTCTCACTAACTTGATAGAGCTTTTCGAAGAGGTCACAAAGATGATTGATGCAGGTAGGGCAGTGGATGTTGTCCATATGGACTTTTCAGTAAGGCCATTGACAAGGTCCCTCATGGCAGACTGGTACACAAGCTGAAGTCATATAGGATCAGGGGTGAGCTGGCAAGATGAATACAGAACTGGCTAGGTCACAGAAGGCAGACAGTAGCAATGGATGGGTGCTTTTTCTGATTGGAGGGCTGTGATTAGCGGTGTTGTGCAAGGATCAGTGCTTGGACCTTTGCTCTTCGTAGTATATAGAAATGACTTAGAGGAAATGTAACTGCTCCGATTAGGACGTTTGCAGACAACACAAAGGTTGGTGGAATTGCGGTTAGCGATGAGGACTGTCAGAGGATACAGCAGGATTTAGATCGTTTGGAAACTTGGGAGGAGGGATGGCAGGTGGTCAATCCGGACAAATGTGAGGTCATGCGTTTTGGAAGGTATAATGCAG
Organism: Scyliorhinus torazame; assembly: GCF_047496885.1. Lineage (NCBI taxonomy): Eukaryota > Metazoa > Chordata > Chondrichthyes > Carcharhiniformes > Scyliorhinidae > Scyliorhinus > Scyliorhinus torazame. The sequence goes on from NC_092718.1 coordinate 109,312,457, forward strand.
ATAGGAATATACAGTGAATGGTAGAACCCTCAAGTGTATCGACAGTCAGAGAGATCTAGGTGTACAGGTCCACACGTCACATAAAGGGGCAACACAGGTGGAGAAGGTAGTCAAGAAGGCATCCGGCATGCTTGCCTTCATTGGCCGGGTCATTGAGTATAAGAATTGGCAAGTCATGTTGCAGCTCTACAGAGCCATAGTTAGGCCACACTGCGGGTGTAGTGATCAATTCTGTGCGCCACTCTACCCGAAGGATGTGGAGTCTTTAGAGAGGCTGCAGAAGAGATTTACAAGGATGCCCCCTGGTATGGAGGGCATTTGCTATGAGGAACGGTTGAATAAACTCGGTTTGTTTTCAGTCGAATGACGGAGGTTGAGCGGCGACCTGATGGAGGCCTGCAAAATAATAAGGGGCATCGACAAAGTGGGCAGTCAGAGGCGTTTTCCCAGTGTAGAGGGGTCAATTACTGGGGGGCATAGGTTAAAGGTGCGAGGGACAAGAATTAGAGGAGATGTACGAGGCAAGTTTTTTTACACAGAGAGTAGTGGGTGCCTGGAACTCGCTGGTGGAGGAGGTGGTGGAACCTGGGACGATAGTTACGTTTAAGGGGCATCTTGACAAATACATGAATAGGATGGGAATAGACGCATACGGACCCAGGATTTTTAGAATATTTTAGTTTAGACGGGCAGCATGGTCGGCGCAGGCTTAGATGGCCGAATGGCCTGTTCCTGTGCAGTACTTGTCTTTGTTCTTTGATCTATTATTCCAAGGGAGAGTGATCAGCTGGAGGTCCTAGCGCACGTTTCAACAAATAACTGAACTATGGAAAGATATGCGATCATAAAAGCAAGCTTTAGGTAACAATAACCTAATTTGAAAAGAAGGACCCCTCAGCAGTACTAGGATTGCTGCCAGGAATACTTACACGCGAGTTTAGAAACATTATAATTGAACGATTAAAGACGTGGGTTGAAATTTGGCTCATGAGGGACACCATGAGCTTCCCCAATCAGTGTCATTTGAGACTGTCTTGATGCAATCCACAGTTCTATGGATAACACCTGACGAGGACTGGGATACAGTGATGATTGCTATTTATATGGTGGCTGTGGTGGGAGGGAGAGTGGGACTAGATTGTAAGGGTGGGTACAAAGAGCAGAGCACAGCCTTTAGCAAGGTTAAGCACACTTATGTAAATGCATTTGGCATAAAAACCAAAACAGATGAGCGCAGGGCACAGTCTGACAAATGGCAACATGATATGTTTGCCATAACGTAAACCTGGCTAAAAGTTGGGCAATAATTGTAGCTCAATACGCGAGATAAACACTGTACACGCTGCGCAGGGAGGGGTTTAATTGAAGTTGGACTGCAGCTGTAATGGATAAAAGATGAATTCTAGCATCGAGAAAGCATGTTTTCCTGAGTGAAGCAACACATGAAGCAAGATATGTTCAAGTATTACCTTTAAAAATGCAAACAACCTGCTGGCAGGCAATGAACAGTCGACACAGAATCTGTAAGAAGGGTATTGGAACAGCGAACATAGAATGTAGAACATAGAAAAGTACAACACAGTACAGGCCATTCAGCCCACGATATTGTGCGCACCATTTATCCCAGTGCAAGATCAATCTCACCTATACCCCTTCAATTTACTGCTGTCCATGTGCCTGTCAAAGAGTCGCTTAAATGTCCCTCATGACTCTGACTCGACCAATTCTGCTGGCAGTGCATTCCACACACCCACCACTCTCTGTGTAAAGAACCTACCTCTGACATCTCCCCTATACCTTCCTCCAATCACTTTAAAATTATGTCCCCTTGTGACAGCCATTTCCACCCAGGGGAAATGTCTCTGGCTATCCACTCTATCCATGCCTCTCATCACCTTGTACACCTCTATCAAGTCACCTCTCTGCCTTCTTCGCTCCAGTAAGAAAAGCCCTAGCTCCCTCAACCGTTCTTCATAAGACATACCCTCCAGTCCAATCAGCATCCTTGTAAATCTCCTCTGTACCCTCTCCAAAGCTCCCACATCCTTCTTATAATGAGGCGACCAGACTGGACACGATATTCCAAGTGTGGTCTACCTAGAGTTTTATAAAGCTGCAGCAAAACCTCGCTGCTCTTAAACCCAATTCGCCTGTTCATGAAAGCCAACACACAATGCGCCTTCTTAGCAGCCCTATCAATCTGGATAGCAACTTTGAGGGATCTATGTACGTGGACCCAAGACCCCTCACTCCCTCCACACTTCCAAGAATCCTGCCTTTAACCCTGAATTCAGCGTTCAAATTCGACCTTCCAAAATGAATCACTTCACATTTATCAAGGTTGAGCTCCATCTGCCACTTCCCAGCCCAGCTCTGTATCCTGTCAATGTCCTGTTGTAACCTGCAACAACCCTCAACACCATCTACACCTCCACCAACCTTCGTGTCATCGTCAAACTAATTAACCCACCCCTGCACGTCCTCATCCACGTCAATTATAAAAGCCACAAAGAGCAGAGTCGCAGAACAGATCCTTGCGGAACACGACTGGTCACCGACCTCCAGGCGGAACACTTTCCATCCACTACCATTCGCTGTCTTCTTTCGGCGAACCAGTTCTGTATCCAGACAGCCAGATTTCCCTGTATCGCATGCCCCCTAACTTTCTGAATGAGCCTACCATGGGGAACCTTATCAAATGCCTTACTGAAATCCATACACAACACATCAGCTGCCCGACCTTCATCAATGTGTCTCGACACATTCTCAAAGAATTCAATGAGGCTTGTGAGGCATGACCTACCCCTCACAAAGCCATGCTGACTATCTTTAATCAACTTATGTTTTTATAAACAATCATAAATCCTATCTCTCAGAATCTTTTCAAATATTTTTCTGACCTCAGGCGTAAGACTGATGGGTCTGTAATTCCCAGGGATTTCCCTATTCCCTTTCTTGAATATGCAGACAGATTTCTGAGTGAAACAACCGGTCCCTAATCATGGTAATTCCAGGAACCTGATATTATTTGGGAATCGAAAAGCGTGAAATTTCGTAGAAAGAACTACGTCCTTGAACTTCCCACAACAGTCATTTTCATCACCAGGGATCGCAAACCGCCTGTGGATCACGGTCGGTGGCAGACGGGTCGTGGACCGTGTATCGTGGCGTTCCCGATCGCGGGTCTATTGTCGTGGCGTTCCCAATTGCGCAAATTAGTGCCCAGTGGAACGACCGGCATTCAGAACGCCAGCCGTTATGCGCATGAGTGCCGCCTCAGCAGTGCGCAGCCCAGGGTGCAGCGAGGAAGAATACTTCCTACTGACGTCAGTACGCTGACCCAGTACCAGATGATGATTTTTAAATCACTATGGCATTCCTGCGTGGAACGGTGACAGAGAACAAGTCTCGTAAACTGAGATCGCGTATTGTGGGCGCGAGAGATTCCTTCATTTTGCAGCTGCCAGCAGTGCTGGTGTGAACGCCAGGATCTCTGGTGAACAACTCTTGAAGGCGAAGCAGAAGACAGGAACAAAGTAGGATCAAGATGATTACTTGAGCTGTGGGTTCATTAATTGTGCTGCTGCAACTTAGTATTCAAAGTTTATATGTGTGATATGCAGCAACACACTGGCAATTAAAAATTTAAAACCCTCAAAACTTAAAAGACATTTGAAGACTAAACATGGCGAGTTCACACAATCGATATGAATTCCCTTCAAAATAAGACCTGATGGGTGAGGTTTCTTTTCTGATTCCTGCGGAAATTTGATTTCTTTATGCTTCCATGTTTCATGCTTGTTTGCCATGGGTTTGCCCCTTTTTTGTAGTGTTTGATACTTCATTATAGGGTTTTGATTCAGTTCTTATGCAAGTGTACAATGATGACTATTTAGCAATAAATTTGTATTTTGAAAACCTCCAAACAACCGGACATCTGACTCCAATATTGAAAATCAATTGAAGATGCTGCAATTGGAAAGTCAGAATCCAAGAGAACACTGGAGAAAATGCCACGGGTCGGCAGAACTGAGGTAAGAAACACTCACATCTGCGACCTTCAGAGTCGGGGGATTCCTTACGTCCTTATTACGAACAAGGCCGGAGTAAAAATAGTTCAAGTCTAAGATGGTATAGGTGTATTATACGGCGCCATAAAAATGTCAATATATTGCTATCCTTCAACTTGGGACCCGGGTTAGAAATAATGTTTCAGAGTTGAGATGGTAGCCAATAATCTGCTAGAAACCTCTAAGGGCGATCAACATCCATCCGAGATTTCCATAGAAGAAATATTTTGTTTGGCAAAGAATTTTGTGGACCAGCAACTATAGTTAGTCAAGATCAGTGCAGCAATGCACAAAACATTTCAAAGCGCGATGCTGCAAAGAGAAAATTGCCCACTGACGATTTTGGAAATGATTGGGAAAATAACCAGTATGGCATTGGAAAATATAAAGCTGAGGATAGGAATAGCATACCTTTGAGTCACAATTCTGAAAAAAAGTAGAATAATAGTGGAACTCCGGATTTGAGCGGGCTGGGGGGCGGTAAGGGGGAGGGGCATTGCGAGGCGCGGCTTTCCAATAGGCCTCCGACATCCATGCAATAAAAGCGCCTCCTGAGCACAGCAGGTTCGACGACAGAAGCCCCGCCTCTACCTGTCAGTGAGGTAGCATGTGTCACCTCCAATGAAAGGCGTTGTGTCTCGAAAGGACGAAGAACAGTTCCAGTCGCAAGCAGTCAGGTGGTAGTCCCCCCCCCCCCCCCCACTCCCCCCCCCCCCCCATTTAAAAGTGAAAATAATTAGATCAAGACATTCAAAAAAGATAACCCAGAAGGAACACTGGATGTTGAGTGGGTAACTGAGCTGGACGTGCAGAATGAGCGGAATCTAGTAGCAATTCTGACAAAGAAACTATAAAGGATGAAATTGAGGAAAAGGGAAAAGCAATGTCCATCGGGGCGAAACGAATCCGGCTAGGCCCTTTCAAATCAAAGCGCTACAAGTCTAAGTTAGTGAAAGCAGTCTCTTCGGACGAGGATAGAATGCTCGCGAGAGCCAAAAATACCCTCCGTTTGATCCATAAACCGGCTGATCCAGACAGCATTTATGGATGGTCTGCATAATTATCTAATCCTAAATGGGAAGAATGGGAACACGGAAAGGGCTCAAACGATTGCGACAGATTTATAACCTCCACACGCTGCATGGAGTTTTGTCAGTAATAACCCCGAGACAAGAAAGCGGACAGTTTTCTCGGAATGTCAAAGAAACATTACGGGAGGACGAGATGATGGATGGTTTGCAATTAAGCAATGGCTGCTAAAACACAACCCACCAAAAGTCATTGGACAAAGTAAACAAAAGAGGATAGAAGTCTTTGCATATGAAGAAATGTTTCGGAGATTATGGACAGACCATTCAGGAAGAAACTGTTAGAGGGTCAGGAGTCTTGGGATGTAAAGACTGTCAAACCACTAAAGTCCAATTTGTTGATGGTTTAAAAACAGAGTGCCGAATGCAATCAAAACCGTGCTTCCTGATGGGATCAAGTATCAACAAGGTATGTGATGTTCGTAAATCGATGTGTTCAAATCGGTCGAGTTTGGAATACGAAGATCCGTGCTTTAGACACAGAAGCAGAACCTAAAGGTGTATCAGTCCAGTCAATAAACAATGCTTTGTCTAATTGGGATGTTTACGGGAGTCGAAATTTTTAAATGGAAAATGACATTATTGTGGAAGATAGGAACTTGGGCGACATAGTTAGGGGTTAAACCGCAGGGAAGTCAGGGAAATGTCGATACAGGGGGAGAGGCATTTTATGGGTCCTACCCAGCATCTCTGTACATGATACCGCCCAGAGGAATGTATTTCCAGGAACCGAATAGGTCTCCGACTCTACACATTTCTCCTTCTGTACAGACAACTGTCCCTGCTCCCACCTCCACGACTACATTTTATCCACAATCGCCGTATAAGCTGAGAAAGCGTCAGCTCCAGTGGATGAATTCAATAAATTATCACCACAACGTACAGCTGCACTGTTGGAGTTACTCAACCACTGTCAATAGAACTGAAATATTCTTTGGTTTGTGCATTTTAATAGAAGTTTTATTGATTCATATACACAGTTAGAACAATCATGGAATGGCCTCTTCAAGGGAATTCGAAGATGAAGAGAATAAATCATACTTATGACAGAGCAGGAAAATATTTTCAGGACCTAAAACAGGCTTTGTGCTCAGCACCAGGCTTAGGAATTCCAGATAGTGGAAAACAATTTCCCTATTTATCTATATTAATGAGCGATATTTGACCACAATTTTAACAAGAAGCATACAAGCTTGTATTGTCTAGTCACTGTCAGGATGCAATTTGGAGCGATTCAATTCGAATTCTTCAAAACACGTTTTTAAAAATATAGGAAAATAAATTGGAGAGCAGAATTAACTATTTCAGCAGGCAATTGATTAATTTGTAAATTTCTCAGAACCATATGTGTATAAATTACTGGATGTAAGGGTTAAGTGTTAATTTATGGGAACTTAATGACGGCAGTTTAGAGCAGAAATGATTGACTGTTTATCCTGAACGAGCAAATGAATGTGTAGTCCGTAGTCATGTTATCGTTACGGTTTATCTTGATGGGGAATTAACGATCTTTGGAGATTTTTTTATGACAGACATTCGCGGCATGTTGTAATAGAAACAAAAGGACATTGTCGAAATTCATGTGTTGTTTTAAAGCACTTGATATGTTTCGCTGGTTGAGTGTGAATGATATTCATCTGTGTCAGTGACAAGTATTGAGGTTTTCTGTCGAAATTTCAATCTTTGAGCGGACAGTTAGCAAAGCTGGAGTCGTGTTTTTCTGACCAAAGGATTGCAGACTTTTTGCGATGAACATGTGGGAATTTTAATCCGGATACACATTATCACATGTAAGATTGAGATCATTTCAATTAAATCGTGTTTACTGGCATTTGGGACATCAAAAATGATTACAACCAATCGTCTGCTGGATTGATTTTGAGATAAAACGCCTTGTCACGTTCAAAAAAGAATTCTTCCCAACACAACTTGCACAAGAAGAAAGACATAAAAATTCAGAGATCGGAGTGTAAAGTAGCGATTATTAAAGAAAAGGGTCCGCGGTTATGCTTTCTCGTTAGTTCAAAACAAAGATAGATGGTGACGGAATTCGTCCAATTGAAAACTTTTACTCCGCACCTTTTTCAAACGGGCAGAAAATTAACCCTTGTCTGTCACCAGTTGAAGGTGTATTTATATTTATCGGGAATTTAAAATTTTAATTGGCAGATATGTTCCAATTAATTAACCCATTTTGCCCAAGCAGAATGGACCTTTATTTTTTACATTACAGGTAACTGTAAGTAGAACAATACTTTAAGTTAGGCGTTGTTCATGGACGTAAGGAGTTTTGAAGAAGAGTTTCTACAACGTCAAATAAAGAGGAGATGAACTGGACATTAATAAATATTGCAAGCCAACAACACTGTTGTTTGAATTTGGGAAACTCCTTGGGTGTAGAAGGGCAATGTAATTTCGCAAGTAAAGTTGCAAAAATATATAATTTAGGATAAAAAAACCAAGCTGTCAAAATATTACAATCTGGAAATAAATTGAAACGTTTGATTTCTGTTTAAAACATTAATATGATTTATTGGTTGCCAGATTTCTCCAGGGCTCATGGTTGGAATAGGCTTCAGTAATTTAAGTTAGCCAGCTGAGAGAGGACACGAGAACAGGGAATGAGAATTGGAATATTGGGTGCAATTCAATGGAATATTTAAATCTGACATTGATATGAAGGGGAAAGTTCTGAGGAGGCAATCGATTGACAATATTTCTCTTGATAATGTTCGCGTCCTTGTCTATGTTGTTAGTTAAGAGAATAGCGTTTGTTGCTATATCCACCACCAAGACATCTAGACCATACCTGGAGAGATAAGCAACCACTTTGAGATATCTTGATCAGATCAGTAAAGTTTCAAGAATGCGTGGTATGACATAGGGGCCTGCACACGCTGCATGCTTCTGCAGACGAGCTACATGTGAAAGAAACAATAAGCCGGCCTGTTATTATGCACTGACGAGCAGGACCCATGCATGCACACTACCTGGCAAACACTATGACCGGAAATGATAAATTGGCCCAACAGACTGAAACACATCGTGAAATGATCAACACATGTTCCATAGACAAACCTAGTTTAAAATAATTGGGATAGAATCAAAAACACTGATGCCTGTCGAAATGAGCACAATTGAAGTGACAGGGTAAAATATTTGGACAAGAATTTGGCATCAAGTATACGAGGTGAGCAACATCCACAAGACGATACAGACAATCTGGAGAGTTGGAGAACATTTTAATCCATGCTGGATGTGATTTTGAATGATATTTGAGTGAGATGATTTGCAAATGAGGAGTGACAGATAAAAGGGTGTCAATTCAATTAGTCAGAGAAGAAAAAACTAGCATTCAAAAAGAAAAGGAAAGAAGTGAAGTTTCCCCCTGCACAGATTGGCCATCTCAAGGGCTAGAGAAAGAAAGTGACCAAGAACAATAATGAGTTAAGGGGTGGAAGAGTAAGACCTCACCCCGTGACAACTGGCACCAGAATACGTTATTCACAAGTTAAACTTATATTTATTTTAATTTAGTTGACGCATAGTCTATGTATGGCAACTCAATATGACTTTATTGTCAATCTCAGATCAAATGCACATCACACTGACCGGTCTTAGCATCAGGCTGCAAATTGACATGGGAGAAAGGACATATGATCATAAAACAGTGATGTGAGGCGTCAATGTTCGAAAATTACTGATACAAACTCTCAGTCGAAAGAAGTAAATGTGCCGTCACTGCACATTTCAGGTTTTTCACTTTGTGTTTTTTTTGTGGTAATGCCAAGGCAGCCAAAGAGTAGAATAACACGGCAGTCACCATAGAAAAGCTACCTAATGACATAGCGGCAGCCCTGTTCAGGATTCCCGCTGAAATGCTAGCTATCCGTAGCTATCCATTGAAAAATAGAATCATTCGTAATTATATTTTCGTCAGCAAAGTTTGTATATGTGTCCTAGTGCAATCGGAATGTTAATCCTATATTTCAGATAGCTCCAAAGAGAAAACTTATTTGGGGAAATATATTAAAGGCGAGGTTGAAAAACTCAAACAACACGAATGCAGCACTCTTTGGAATTGGGCTCCAAAGTGGTGGGCATCCTTCGGAGTTTCAGTGATGCAAGGTTTCGTTATGTTCTTTGAAGTTATTTTTGACGTATAGCTTGTATTCGTGATAATCAAATATTTCGGTAAAAAAAATAGGAAAAATCTCAAAAAGTTCCCAAATAGTAATACTTTTAAAATATATGAAGGGCGCTTACTATTATTTTCTCAAAAACTGCAAATGCGTATATTTGAATGGCATTTTTCTCTTTGTTTTACTTTTACTATTCTAATTGATCGATACTGGGCTGGATTGTCCAGTCGTAGACGCCAAAATGGCCTCCGGCGAAAGGCCGGAGAATCCGAGATTCCGACCAAATTGGAGGGGTGCCGCTTTCGCGATGCTCTGCACACTACAAATGGCGGCTCCGAGACACATGTGGACAGCCACACAGGGACGGCCTCAGTACATTGCCTGAGGCCAGCCCGACCAAAGCTCCACCACTGACCAGCCAAGTTCCCGACGGCGTGGGACACGTGAGATGTCATCCGTCGTGAACTCGGCGTGGCGGTTGTAGACTCAGTCCAGCGCAAGCACAGTGGAGGAGGGCCAATCCGCGGTAAATGGAGGAAATTCGGCGGGCCTAGGTGGCACTATTGATGGGCGGGGTTCCAGGATGCGCGAGCTGGCCGATGGTGGGCTTTTCCGCGGTGTATCAACAGCTCGAGCCGCGTGCTGTACGCTGCCGCCCTGCTAACCACCACGAAGCCGGGAATCTGTGGCCGTGTTGCGCCAGTATTTCCAGCGTAAAACGCCACTGTACCAACGCTGGCCTGGGGAAATAGCCCCAGAATCGGAGAATCCAGCCCACTATTTTTGTTTCGGATAATGAAAAAGGGGGGAAGGATTGAATGTACATTTATTATTTACTGATTGCTTCATTGATTTATTGGTGAGCTTTATGAATTGACGCAGTACTAATTTTAAATTTATTACATTGGCAGAAAATGGGATGTCCACAAAGCCAAAGTAATGGTTTGAAAATCTCCCTCGGCCATGCCGAAATCAGGAAACGTGATTCCGTGGAGAATAGCCTACAATGCCAAAATCGACGCAGGCGCCAGTTTGGTGCCAAATTCTCCATTACCTCAAAAAACGTGTCAATGCACACACACCGTGTGTAGTTTAACCACCGTGGACGTGATTCTCCATTCTGCTGCAACAAATTTCTACTGCGGTGTGCCCCTGGGATTCACCATCTTGCCAGCTGGCCGATGGGGTTGCCTATAGTGGGAAGGCCCACACCATCTGAAATCCCCAGCCTGTAAGCGCAAGGTGAATCTCGGCAGCGGAGAATCCAGCCCGTTTGCATTTGATTAGTGGGCCCACTCGCGAATCTCCGCCTCCGATAGGCAAAGTTCCCGATGGCGTGTTGCACAAGTGCTTCTAAAAATCGTGACCCTGGCGTAGTGGCTGCTGAGAGAGAGAGAGAGAGAGAGGAAGGGACAGGGTGGAAAAATGCCGAGCAGCCGCCTCCCCCCCCCACCCCCCCCCCAGTTGGACTCATGTGGTGTCCAGGCTCGGGCCGCTATTACGGCGCCAATGTTGCTGAACACCCATCCACCACCACCTTGGCCTCTGGGTCAGCAAGTTGACACTTGTTGACACAGCAAGTTGGTCAGTAAGGTGCCCCGCCCCTGCTCCCCACCGTTGCAATCCCGTCCTCCCCTCTCACAGCCCCGCCAGTCCCGAACTACCCGTCCAACGGACCGCCACCCACCTGCAGGCCACCCAGCGAAACACCCTCCGGAGACCCTAGCAAGGCCAGTGCTACTAAATGGCCCGCATGGCCTTTGGGATGGGCAACAAGGTGACGGACACCCACGGTGCATCCATGGAGGAGGTAGAGATGAGAGGATGGAGTGGGAGGTGCGGGGCGGAAGCATCAGTGTCATCCGGGGCAATTGTAAACGCCCTAAACATGGTTGGGTACGGAATGCGCACCACGCGTATATGTTGGCCTTTTACGACCTGCAGACAATGTAATTTGGAATCCCACCAGCACTGGCGGCCGATCTGCGGATTGCCGTAGCTCTGAGAGACGCTGCATGAGTGGGTGCTGCCTGAAGGAGAGGTGGAAGCTGCAGTAGGGGACAGGACGTGGGTTGGAGATCCGGCTGCCCAACCGGCCGAGGATTAGGTCGTGCCAACGAAGCGCTGCATGGGGCCTCGTGTGTACCAGCAACGCCTGACATTGAATGACCTACTTGAACGGGCATGACTTAGAATACTCCGGCTGAGCAGGAAGACAGTGTGACACATCAAGTGTGGAAGTGTTTAAGATTTTAGATTAGACGGGCAGCATGGTCGGCACAGGCTTGGAGGGCCGAAAGGCCTGTTCCTGTGCTGTACCTTTCTTTGTTCTAAAACGCTGTAACTATGTCAGCGCAGGGTTTGTGTCACATCAGCTAGTAAGTGCGCCATCTTATTCTGTGACTGGGTCACCTCTCTTTGTGCCTGGCCCGGGCCGGCCAGAGCCTGGGAGATGCTGCTGATGTTCTCAGCTATTTCCCGCTGTGACTGGTCCATGCAGAGGTGTGTCGCTGCAATGTTCATGTGGCCCTGACACATTGATGCCTGTTGAGCGGCTCGCCTGTCCTGGGCCTCGGGCGGCGCGTGAACATCATGCCCCATGCCTTTGACATGCTGATACATCACCAAAGCCGTCGCCCCAGTGTCTCCAGCGCGGACGCCACCCGCGCATGGTCGGCAGCAACTGCTGCCCCTGCAAAAGTTTCTCTCCATCACCTGCGCCTTCAGGTCCTGGTTGCTCGCTGACATACCCATACGTCGTCCTTGGCCCTAGGACTGCATCTCCATCTTGGGATTGGACATTCTAGAAGCCCGTGACTCGTTTGGACGGCAGTATGTTCCTGGGGTCGTCGTGCCCTCTTACCATCCGACCTCTTGGGCGTTCCTACCTCCACCTGCTGCACCGGATCAACTGTGTGGTGCGCACCAGATAGTGCCCAGGAGTCTCTTCACTAAAGTGCTCAACCGAGGTGAATGTCTCTAGGATGGTGGAATGCATTCCAGACAGCTGTGATGGAAAATCACTGTCATTCTTCAACCCGAGCGCCTCGGTCTCATGAGCGTCCATCCTGCTCCCCTCATCACTGTTCGCCTCATTGGGGGCTCCGGCTCTGGTACTGACTGGGGTTGGGGCCACCAGATCGGTACGCCCCTCTCCAGGTGGTCCTGCATGACACAAGATAAAATTCATGTTTAGACCACGGACCGGGATGGGTGTGGGCATAGGGATTTGGTGGTGGAGGGTGAGGTTGGTGTGGGGCGAGGTCGGTGTGGGGGTAAAGGCGCTGTGGGGAAATGGTGATGTACGGACATATACATCGCGCAGAACTGCAATTCAGTGGGGTCTCACTTTGTCGCCCACGGCCGCACTCCACCTCAGCGACACCCGTTCATCTGGGCCACTTGCCCCCTCCAGGGCCTTCTGCAGTTCCCCGGCGAAGGGCCGCAGGTGTGGTGGTCGCCGGCCTGTTTTCTCCCAAACCCGTGTTTAGGAGTGGCCTTCTCCTTGGGTTGGGGAGGGGGCACAGAATCACGAGCGTTCGACTGTCCGACGCCTGAAACACTGATAGCCTCAGTGGCCAGTGCACCCGGGCTCAACGGCTGCTGTGGGTTCTGGCACGTAGGGCAGGGTGGAGATTCTCAGGCTCTATGGCTGAATGCCGACGCCAGCTTGGGAACTGTGGCATTTTACGAGGCGAAAATTGGTGCCGAACCCTTGCCAATTCAGGGACCAGGGACGCCGCGTAAAAGTCCCGGCTCCCGCGCCAGAAACTCCTGGAGAATTGCAGGGTCCATGGCCATAGATGCGCACTGCGACGACCTGCAATGGTCGAGCCGTAGAACATGGCTCCGGTCAAATACGGCCTCACAGGTCAACCCCGGCCAACATCTGGCAACACCCTAATAACAGTCAACCCAGCCCTCGTGGAACCTCCACGGCCTGCAGCACGGTTCACTGCCGACGTTAGCGGCGCTGGACACAGTCCTCGTCCGCCACGCCGGGTTCCCGAACGCTCAGACCACATATCAACAGCATGGTCGGGAACTTGGCCCATCGGAGGCTGAGCATCGCGGCAGGGCCATCGAGGTGCCAATGCCGTTCAAACGGCGTGAGTCTAGTGGCGTGACGTCACAATCTCGGAGGGGGCGGAGACTCCAAAACCGGTCTCAAACAGGCGCCGCCCGATTTGCGCGTTGGAAGCGTTTCATCGCAAGATCGATAATGATATCGGGGTCGGGCAATGGAGAAACTCGCTCTTGAATTCCCTCAAGTGTAATACCTGGTGGTTCCTGTACTCCTGCATTCCTGAGTTCTTGAATCACCGATGTGTTTGTGTGTAAAGTGATTTATTTAGGCTTTTATGTTTTATTATTTTGTACCATGGTTTGGACCCTTTTATGCGGTGGTGGATCTTTAATTTCTCAGTTTTTATTCAATTCTTATGCAAGTGTACTGTTGTGAATATTTAGCAATGACTTGATTTTGCACTCCTCCAATCAACCGGACCTGTGACTCTTATTTTAAAGATTAATAACAGATCCTACAGCTCTGAAATGTTAGCGATAATAGGGTAAGAAGACAGAGATTAAGCAAATCGTATTCAATACAGAAGATATGGAGGAAATGCATTGATAGGAGGCCAAACAAGACAATGGAATTCGTATTGCATGAACAAATTGTCTTCGTGTTTGAGGAAGTGTGATAACTTGGTGTACATATCAATATATCCTGAAAGGTGGCCGGACAGGTGGACAAGATCGTCAATAACGCATTGGAAAATATTCCATAATTAGTGAGATATTGAATGCCGAAGCAGCGATTTTACGATTGACCTGTGTAAAATGTTGGTTTCGTCACATCTTTATGGTTTTGTTCTATTCTGGCCAGCATATTACAGGAATGACATAATTTCTCTGAAGCTAATACTGAGAACATATGCAACAATGTTTCCAGGCTTTGAAAATTGTAGCATGGGTATACATTTTAAAGGCGAGTATTTTTTTCCCTCAGGAAAGCAGTGGTGTCGGGCCTTTGTCGCTGGACTAATAATCGCCAGACCCAGAGTCATAGCGACAAGGTTTGAAATCAAGGAGGATGGTCAAATTTGAATTCAATAAAATCAGGAATTAGAAGTGTAAAGATAATCATGAAATCATTGTCGTTTGTTGTAAAAATCCATCGGGTTCACCAATATCTTTCGAGAAAGGGCATCTGGACAGGTAAGGACAAGAGATCCACAACAATGTGGTTGACTTAGGAATGGACAATAACTGCTGGCCCAGCCAGCAACGCCCACGCCCCATGAAGGAATAAAAAAAGAACAGTGTAAGCTGCGTGGTGAGGTAACTGTGACAGACAACATTACGTGAGTAAAAGAGCGCGTTGAAATTCGAAATTTGTTTCCGCTCACTGTGTGGTCAGTCATCGGGAACTTACGTTTCAAGGGATTCGTATAAGAATTATAGGAGAATTGAGGAAAATCGTTTCTCCATAAGCGTCCGGAATTCACTGCCGAAGCTGGTGTTCGAGGCTGAAACGCTCGGCTTATCCAAAAAGATACCTGGATCTGCAAAGGACGTGCTGTAACCGACAAAGCTATGGACCAGGTCGTGGAAATGTTGAGTAAAATGCGTAGCCACCCTTTTTATTCACTTTTTGGATTGCATAGACTTAATCGGCCAAATAACTTTCTTCTACGCCATTACTTTCGTTAGGAACTATAACATTTTATTCAGAGATCCCCAGATACCTCTTACCACACGGGATCAAATCTTTGTCGGTCGCCACAAGCAGTAAAAACTGAAGCATGCGTACGGGGAATCTGTCTTCTAACAAATAGAAACTAAGATTTAGCTCCCTTTTCCGCTCTGCTGCGAACCAACCATGTGAAATTCAGGAGGCTGACACAGAAAGGCGCAGCTCATGCCATTTTCTTTGCTCCCACTTTCTGCATGCATCGGGTCTGCGTATAAAACCCGCGGAATTGTAAATACTGATTCTTTCGTATAAACTGCGGGATACTAAAAATAAAGTGCAGTCAAACTGAAACCACCGTCTCCACGGAAATACTAACGTTGGAATTAGATGTGAGGTTGCAGTGTTATTGTAGCAGCATAAAATGTTTCCAGTATTCCATAGATGAAAGGTGATGGAAGCCAGTTTCACCCTTGATGCATTCCAATGCGGACAGGTGGCCAGAAATGCTGGATAATCGTCTTAGAAAAGATTAACAATGGAATATTTTGATTCTTTTCAGCCCTCGGCCGTGTCATGTTGCACCATATTATAAATGCTACCGTAAAGTATGTACATACATTTAATTGCAAACGACTTATCCCTTCATTCATATGTCACCATGTGCCCTTCTGTGTTTTTGCGCTGGTTAACCACTTCCTTACACACACACAAATACGGTGAGGAGACATTTTCTAGGTCTATCTATTCCAACACTCGATTTGCACGTTTTTTTGTTGGAGTTTATACTTACTACACGCGAACTATACAGCCAGTTGACCTGGCAGGCAACGGGCCGTTTGCATTGTCACATTCTCAAGTAACAGCATTGATCACATTCGCGACAAAACTTGACACACGCAGGCAACGTCCGAGAGACTGTCCTTTGTCGCCAAAGCAGCTTGTCAATCTTCCACACGGTGCAGGAAATGCATATTTGCAGTTGTTCGACTGTCAAACTGCACAGTTGTTTTAGTGGGACGAATAACGGATCTGAATATTACCTAAGCAGTGAAAGACTCGAGAAAACTGCAGCACAGATAGTTTGACGATCCACCCGCATAAATCACAGAAAAAAAACTTCCATGCAAATTCAGCAGGTACTGAGAACTTCAGTTTAATTTTGAACTTCATTCAAAAAGAATGGTGTATCGAAGTAGGAATGTATTGATAAAACTGTAGACGCCACAGACGTCTTGAAAGAATTAACCTTTTGGAACCAGTTTACATAAGCTTCAGCCTATTTATTTCTGGTATGTACGTATTTCCTTCCCAGGGAATATTTAATAAGTTGATCCAGTCCACATTTCAGTTGCGCAGAACGAGGCCCGACATTATTGAGACAGAAATAATTCTCAACTGGATGACAGGGTGGATTCTGAGTTGTTTCCCCTTCTTGAAGAATTTAGGAGCAGAGGCCATAATGTAGGTCGACGGAGCAGCCTACTTAAGATATCGACAGTTTTCATAGATTTCATAGAATTTACAGTGCAGAAGGAGGCCATTCGGCCCATCGAGTCTGTACCGGCTCTTGGAAAGAGCACCCTACCCACGGCCAACACCTCCACACTATCCCCATAACCCAGTAACCCCACCCAACACTAAGGGCAATTTTGGACACTAAGGGCAATTTATCATGGCCAATCCACCGAACCTGCACATCTTTGGACTGTGGGAGGAAACCGGAGCACCCGGAGGAAACCCACGCACACACGGGGAGGATGTGCAGACTCCGCACAGACAGTGACCCAAGCCGGAATCGAACCTGGGACCCTGGAGCTGTGAAGCAATTGTGCTATCCACAATTCTACCGTGCTGCCCGTTGTGACATTGCCATCGAGGATAGGTTTCATAGAGCATTGAACAGTGCAGCAAAGTACAGGCTCTCGGCCCACTAGGTTCTGCCGAACATTTCTTGAACATTTTTATTCAGAAATAAAACAAAGACGAATATAAAATGATACATTACATATTTTGTTCTGTTTTGACAAAGAAACATGCCAATTGCATGAAGAATATTTACATCCAATACGTGTATAATTCTAATACATAGCTTGCTAACAGGTCAATGCACCATTCCTGACTTTGAAATGGGGGAAAGTGACCAGAGCAACATTTGTTTTCTTCTCAAATGAGTATTCTTAAATACTGATATGGTTTTGAAATTGAAAGATAATCGACATCACAACTTCTTTAATTGATTAGACCTGTACCTTTCGAAATCTGTAGCCAATCAGAATATCTCTACGGACATCACAGTGTTAAACAGAGTAATCGCTCGTTGTTGTTGGCCAACTGTGCTGCATTGATTGATGTCTGTCTTTGAAACGTCTATCTACTTTGACTGTTGCCCTCGCTCTGGTTTCCACTTTTTGCTGTCTTTTACCGTCTATGCACCTTCCTGGCGCCATATTTTTAAGGTTGAATATATCTTGATTCGCGTCTCGTTTGCTCTCTGCCTACCAACATGAATGCGAAAGCCCGTTTCCTGAAACTATGTCGTGTATGGTTGGCTGCCTTTCTGTTTATCTCTCTTTATCTCTGTGTGCATGATTCATAAATATCAAGAAGGACACAAATGATAAATTCAAGGGACTCCCAAAACCCAGAAAGCTATCTTGGGTCACCAATTCTCAGTGGGCGTTGTGTTTCTTTGGGAATAATGTGAGTAATGGTGCACGACCCAGTAATGTATACTCCAATCGTTGGGCGAACAATTCATTAATAGCATTTCTTAATTCAAAGGCAACACAAAAACACAAAAAAGAATGCAATACTCTGTTACCGAAGTGCATGATGACAATAAAAACTGACCTTTACTATTCGTAAATGCCCCACTAGCTACGTTTATTTGATCTCTTAGACACACCGTTTTCCGAAAAAGATTTTAAGCTAAATCCAGTAAATATTTAACACAACATTGTTCAGGTGGACACAGTTGTTAAGGTGGACAACATTGTTAAGGTGGACACAGTTGTGAAACGGTTTTAAGGTTGAGCACGCATAGAAATTTGCTGCGTTCTCTCAGCAGCCTGTATCCGACCTGCAGTTCTGATGTTTTATTTTTGACTTTTCCACAGCTAGTATGCTTTGCAAAGCAATTTTCATGTGATTTCAGTAACCCTGTGGATTTGGCGTTCAGCATGTACTCGTTAAGTGGCTATACATTGGACGGCTTGGCGGCGCAGTTGTTAGACCTTCTCTCTCATGGCGTCAAAGACACGTGTTGATCCCGGCGTTGGCTCACTGTCCGTGTGCAGTTTACACGTTGTCTCCTTGACTGTGTGGGTTTCACCCCCGCAACCCCAAAATGTGCAGGATAGGTCGGTTGATCAGGTGAAAATGCCCCTAATTTGGAAACATTAAAAAAATTATATATCTCCACTTTGAAGTTCCAACCTCTCAATCGCAGTCTTTCTCTCGTAGCAAATATGAAATACTTGTTCTCGACTGATGCGTGAGTTCGCATACTATTCTTTCTCTAGACGTTTGCCCCTTTTTAATAGCAGTTTTACATTTGAATGTCATGTTTTCCCATTTATAGCAATTGCAGTGACTATTCCTCTTATCTATCTCCATGCCGGTCCTGAATTCCTTTCAACTGACATTTGAAAGCCTCCCGCATGTCAGATGTTGACTTACCCTCAAACAAACGCCCCCAATCTAGGTTCTTCAGTTCCAGACTAATACTGCCCTGCCTGCAACAGTAATGGACTCGCCAACACTAAGGACATTCAAATGGTCATTGGATAGACATATGGACAATAAGGGAATAGTGTAGATGGGCATTAGAGTGGTTTCACAGGTCGGCGCAACATCGAGGGCCGAAGGGCCTGTACTGCGATGTAATGTTCTATGTTCTATGTTCTATGTTATAATTAGCCTTACCCCAATTTATCACATTCACCCAGGACCACTCTTAGCCTTGTCCACCAACACTTCACAATTTACTGATTTGTGCTTACTGTTACCGACCTGCTCCTCCAGTGAAACTTCTACCACCTGGCCGGGCTCAGTGAATCCCCCAATGCCAGGTCCAGTACAGCCCCTTCCCTAGTTGGACGATCTACTCATTCTTTTAAGAAGCCCTCCGAGAAGCTCCTACAAGCTCTGCCCCGTCCAAACCCCTTGCACTAAGTGAGTCCCAATCAATATTGGGGGAGTTAAAGTCTCCCATCACAACAAATCTGTTGCTTTTTCTCCTTTCCAAATTCTGTTACTTATCTGTTCCTCTATCTCCCGCTGGCTGTTGGCGGGCCTGTATTAAACCAACAACACTGTGATTGCACCCTTCTTATCGCTGATCTCTACCTATATAGTCTCACTGCCCTCTCAGGTGTCCTCCCGCAGTACAGCTGCGATATTCTCCCTAACCAGTAGTGCAACTCCTTCAACCCATTTACATCTTTGGATTCTTAATGAGACTTCCAAGTATTTCACTTCCACCAATTAGAACGAAAGCTGCATAATCATGGAATTACAAACTGGAAAATCTCAAGAAATATGCACCATCTAGACTTCGGACAATATAGCCGTTTTCTCAACATCGCTGTTAAAATCCGGGAATTCATTAATAACGTGTGCTATATGAATACCTGAAACATACGAGCAAACTAGGTAATGCTTTCTTTTTGAACACAGATATCCCAAGCTCAATTGGAAATTATTGGTCAAGGTGGCCCATTGAACGTCTCATCTCAGAACCGACGGCATGACAGTGAAACATGCATTAGCACATTACATTTGTCCATGTGTGAGTGCGCGATCACTTTCTTACTCTCTATCTCTCTCACACACAGACGCTCCCATACCTCTCTCGCTCTCTCTTGACTCCTCAATATTAAGCACGTAAAAAGCGAAGTATACCCACGTGTATCTTTCTGCACTGATGTGTCGCCCTGCCATTCTGCTAAACATAGTCTTGTTTCCTTGACGTCTGTTCCCATGTCTCGGATTCCGTTCAAATGGACCTTTACTATACTGCTCTCCTGATTATCAATATAATTGCCCAGTTTCGTCTCCTTTAGTGGCTTATCTCCTTCCAAATGTCTTCAATGCGATGTAACTACATCGCTCAAAACAATTCCAGTTCATTATAAAACTGTTGTTTCTAGCGCGTTCAGACATTCCCTATTAGTATACTGGAATTGAAAGAGACAAAGTGACGAATGTACGATTTGTAAATTATTGTATTCTAAATATTGGGGCAAGACAAGTGTTAAAATTCTGTGATTATAGTGTGTTTTACTGTGGTGTTCATGTTTCTTAAAATGCATTTTCTTCTGCAGGCCCTGCAAGCTTTTAGATGCCAGAAGCCGCAATTAACCTAAGGAATGTGTTTTTCAGTCTGGCCTAATGCAGTGTGGTTTAACTTATGAAGGTCAGCACGGTAGCATTGTGGATAGCACAATTACTTCACAGCTCCAGGATCCCATGTTCGACTCCCGGCTTGGGTCACTGTCTGTGCGGAGTCTGCACGTTCTCCCCGTGTGTGCGTGGGTTTCCTTCGGGTGCTCCGGTTTCCTCCCACAGTCCAAAGAAGTGCAGGTTAGGTGGATTGGCCATGCCAAATTGCTCTTAGTGTCCAAAATTGCCCTTAGTGTTGGGTGGGGTTACTGGGTTATGGGGATAGGATGGAGGTATGGACCTTGTGTAGTGTGCTCTGTGCAAGAGCCGCTGCAGACTCGATGGGCCGAATGGCCTCCTTCTGCACTGCAAATCCTATTCTATGCCACTGTGGAATTAATGTGCTGTCAGTCTTGAGAGTGAAATCGCTTTCAGCTTGGGGCGATGATGTCAGTGATGGGTGGAGCTCAGGGATTCGGAGAGATTTTGGCAATGCTTTTGAGATGAGTTGAAGTCAGATACTGCAAACTTTCTTTTGAATGATAGTGAAAGCAGTTTTCTCTCACAACACGATAGTGAGAAAATAGTAATAATATTTAAAGCCGAGCTGTCTTCTCTGAGGACAGGATGGAATGAGGAACACTCCAGGAGAAAGAGCATTTTGAAGATAGTCACCTGGAGTCTGATGTGCGAAAAGGAGCTCAATGCTCGGAATCGTAAGTATTACTGGAGAGCATGCAGATTTTAACATGGGTTGCGAGTTGCCGATGTTTATGAAGTTCACAATTGTGAGTATGCGACGGAGGATTACATCGTTGATGGGATTATAATTTAATATGGAGTGAGTGGAGGTGATTCTTTCAGTTGAAAGAATGTTCATGTGCGAGGAAGAGATAACTCTAGATGGCGTACGAATAGAAGCTTAATGAAGCATTTTGGGATTGGCGGAGAAGCAGCTGTTAACCTTATCCAGAGCGTTGATGAAACTATAAATAATACACGCAGTAGCTCGATATCTGACTGTACCAAAGAGAAGTTAAATAACTAGAATTCGCTGGAATTAAAATACAAATAGAAGTGAAAAAATTGCAAATAGAAGTAACGGAAACGGAGGGACATGCAATCACAGACAAAACAAATAGAGATCCCCATTGTCGAACCAAAGTGAGAAATAGACTCGATTTCAAAAAGAAATGGAACAGAGGTAGATTGCGTTAAAAATGAAATGATTAGCAAAAAAGAAAGGATAAGGAAAGAGAGAGATAATTTGAACTTCTGAAATTGGCACTGCAAGGAGAACATCTACGTCAAAGGTTGGTTTTAAAAGCATGACCTGAGAAAAATCTAAAGGATGAAGAACTACTTGAACCATATGAATCATAGAACATACAGTCATAGAACCCACGCAGACACGGGGACAACGTGCTGACGCCGCACAGACAGTGACCCGTGCCGGGAATCCAACCTGGCACACTGGAGCTTTAAAGCAACTGTGCTATACACTGTGCTACCGTGCTGCCCGTGCTGTCCGTTCCTAGTCGAACGTTTAGTCGGGAAATGTTTCCATATAGTTAAGCAGCGCGAAGATGAGAAAGATGCGGAAGTATTTTTCATCTCAGTTGAGAAAGTGTCTAAAGTGAATTCTTCGCATCAGTATCAGTGGAGGTCCGTCAGGAGAATGATGAGGTGAGAAAAGGCATATTAAGTTCATGTCAACGAATGGAAAAAGGCTACAGATCAAAGTTTACATATCTAAGGATACCAGAATTGCGTTTATATAGTTCAAAATAATTAAAGAAAATAATTTAGATCTGTGGATACGAGCATCATTTGTAGACCAAATGTTTGACACACTAAGGGAAACAATTATTTTCAAGGAATTTTAAAGTTCGCTTCTGGGAGTACGGATCAATCATGTGGAAGAACAAAGAGTTGAAACTGCTCGACAGGCAGCAGAAATTGCAGATGAGTTTCAATTGGTTCACAACAAACGTTTGATTTTCGACATCAATTTCAAACTTCAAAGAGAGAAATTAGAAACCCATAGATGAGAAATGCAACTGACGTTTCGTTAGTATTATTATGGAGAGTGTGCCTCAGATTAGAAATAACACCTATGATAGTGAGCAAAGAGTCACTGCGTGTTCATTTTAATAAAGGTGGTGATGTGAAGTTGTAGTGTTGATGGCTGAGCAAAATTGCTGGTAAGACTGACTTATTAAAGTGAGAAGAAAAATATTCCCCATTGGGAATAGGTGCAACGGTGGGTGCAGCCTGTTCAGAGCTTGGTGGATAAACAAACAACAGCACGTTTTAGAATTCCATTTGTGAGTGTAACATTCATTCGTCTGTACAATTTGGAGAAAATAAGCAGATTCAGACAGAAGGAATACAAGAAAGAATCAATGCTTAATGATGACAAATAACGGGGTATGTATTGGGGAGGATTATTTTCAGAACATGTGGTTATATGTACAACTACTGGTGGGAGAAGGTGTGTGCAATTTGTAAGTTAAGCGGAGAGAGTCCGGTGAAAAGTGGCGAAGTGGCAATAGCAGTAATAGAAAACGTAACTTGTTCAGGGGTACAATTGATCTTCGATAATGATATAGCTTGATTGCATGTAGGACTATTGCCTACTGTTGCGGAAATGCCAGTATAAAGCCAAACAGCTGAGATCTTCCCAGAGGTATACACGGGAATGTTTCCTAACTTTGTGGTGACAAAATCACTAATCTACCATTTGAAATATGAGGAAAAGAACTTAGTGTGTACCAATTGGGAGATGGGACGTTGTCACAAACTAAGTTTGATCAGATTGTTGGTGAAGAACAAAAGCAGATGGCGGGTAAAGCGGATTTGAGTAGTTCAAGAAAGTTATTTGCAATACAACAGAATGATTGACAGGTGAGGCAATTCTATCACCAAGCATATACGGAAATAGAAACTGAGTGCAAGCCAGAGTGGTATGCCATTAGATAAAACGTATTACAGAGAAAATAATAACATTTCAAGCAGATGATAAAGAGGCACAGCTTCTTCAAGTAGTATTGCCGCTGGGTTATGCAAAGATAATATTGCAGGTAGAGCATAAAGTTCCAGCCAGAATTACATTTCAGAGTAAGGGACAGCCAAACAAAAATACAAAAATATGTCTCTTTGGAATGTATTTGATCTGAATGTACCTGAACTTGCCGTGCCTCTTATACACGTGACGTAAGGGGAAATCCTCAAGTCGCAGTCAAACCAGCACCATCAATACGCATTGAAGCATTTGATGAGCCTTTGATTAGGGTTCTAATCGATTGCGTGAAGTGCTCCCTAAAACCCAAAGCTGAAATCATTAACTGCTGACCATAATGTTGTGCCTACGGGATTTTCATAAGAAACTCAATTCAGAGCCATTACATATAAGAGGGTGGTTGAAAGTTAACCAACGCTTTTACTGATATGGGCAATCATATCAGATATCTAATTTGATGTTGAAGTTACTCAAAGAAGTTATGGGACACTAAGGAATAATTTTTAAAAAAACTCAATTGCATATAACTCGGAATCATTAAAATATATTGTGAAAAGCTGGTGTCACAGCGCCGACCCCTCTGTCAACGCACTAGTTACTGCCAGACAATTTGAAAATAATCCATTAATTCCTACTCTGCGGTTCCTCTCTGCAAGGGCATTAGAAGCATGGCACCAAACTTGAAGTCATAGATACACAGAAGATAGGAGCAGGAGGAGGACGTTTGGCCTTCGAGCCATTTATCACCAACATGGCTGATATCTAACTCAATAGCCTAATCCTGCTCTCTCCCTATAACCTTTGAGCCCATTCGCCCCACTTGGTATCTCTAGCAACCTCTTGAATATGTTTCATGTTTTAGCATCAACTACTTCCTGTGGTAATGCATTCCACAGGTTCACGGAAGAAATGTCTTTGCATCTCTGTCGGAAATGATTTCCCTGGAATCCTTAGATTGTGACCCCTGGTTCTGGACACATCCACCATCGGGAACATCTGCTTGCAGCTACCCTGTCGAGTCCTGTTAGAGTTTTATAAGTCTCTGTGAAATCCCCCCTCATCCTTCTGAACTCCAGCGAGAACAAACCAAACGTAGTCAATCTCTCCTCATATGACAGTCCCGCCATCCCTGAAGTCAGTCTGGAAAATCTTCGCTGCACTCCCTCGTGAGCAAGAACATCCTCCCTCATATAAGGGGAGCAAACTGCACACAATATTCCAGATGTGGCCTTACCAAGACCTTGTATAATGGCAACAACACGTCCCTGCTCCTGTACTCTAAGCGTCTCGCAATGAACGCCCTCATGCACATAGCGTTCTTTATCTCCTGCTGCACCTGCATGCTTACCTTCAGCGACTGGCGCTCAAGGACACACAGATACCGCTGCACACCCCCTCTCCCAATTTACAACCGTTCATGTAGTAATCTGCCTTTCTGTTCTCGCTTCCAAAGTGGCTAACCTCACATTTGTCCAAATTGTACTGTAATCTACATTGATTTTCTTATTCGTAAAATGTCTCCGGATCATGCTATAGGATCTCTGCATCCTCGTCACTTTTCAGGCTCCCACCCAACATGGTATCATCTGCAACGTTTGAGATGTGACAGTGTGTTCCTTCATCCAAATCATTCATACATATTGTAAATAGCTGATGTCCCAGCACAGACCCCTCTGGCACCGCATTAGTTACTGCCAGACAATTTGAAAGTAACCATTAATTCCTACTCTGCGGTTCCTCTTGGCAAACCAGTTTTCTATCGTCCTCAATACACTTCCCCCAATCCCATGCGCTTTAAGTTTGCACAATAATTTCATATGCGGGATGTTGTCACATGAAAATCGCTTATTGTCACAAACAGGCTTCAAATGAAGTTACTGTGAAAAGCCCCTAATCGCCACATTCCGGCGCCTGTTCGGCGAGGCTGTTACGGGAATCGAACAGTGCTGCTGACCTGCCTTGGTCTGCTTTCAAAGCCAGCAATTTAGCCCTGTGCTAAACAGCCCCAGTATACAACGAAATCAGTAGTAACGCAGTAACTCGTGTGGTGCCAGAGGGGTCGGTGCTGGGACACCAGCTATTAACAATATGTATTAATGATTTGGAGGTGGCTCTGGAAATAATGTACGCGTTGCTGGTCATCTGCCGGGATTCCACAGACTCCGAAACAGCCCCTGCATATTGGGGGGTGGGGGGGGGGGGGTATCTAACGTCACTCCAATATTCAAAAAGGGAGGTAGAGAGAAAACAGGGAATTATATGCCAGTAAGCCGAACATCGGTAGTGGGGAAAGTTCTTCAATTCAATATGAAGGAATTGATAGCGGACCGTTTAGAAAGCAATAACCGGATTAGTCAGAGCTGGCATCGCTTTATGAAGGGTAAAGCAAGCTTGACAATCTGTTGGAATTCTTTGAAGATGTACCGAGTACAGTTGACCAGGGTGAGCCAGATGATGTGGTATATTTGGACTTTAAGAATGCATTTACCACCTCCTTAAGCACTCGATGCAGATCCTCAGGCCCTGGAAATTTATCCGCCTTCAACCCCATCAATTGTCCCTGCACCATTTCTCTACTAATATTGATCTCCAGCAGTTCTTCCTGAAATGAAAATCGCTTATTGTCACGAGTAGGCTTCAAGGACGTTACTGTGAAAAGCCCCTAGTCGCCACATTACGGCGCCTGTTCGGGGAGGCTGGTACGCGAATTGAACCGTGCTGCTGGCCTGCCGTGGTCTGCTTTAAAAGCCGGCGATTTAGCCCAGTGAGCTAAACCAGTACCTAAAGGTTTCATTCTCCAACATTTCTGGTGTCTGATATGAGTCCTTCTTTGTGAAGACAAAACCAAAGTGTGTACTCAATTGCTCAGCCATTTCTTTGTCCCTTAATATACACTCAACTGTTTCTGTGTATAGGAGGTCAACATTTGTCTTTACAAATCGCTTTCTTTTCACAAATCTCTTCTTTATGTGAGACAGGCATGAACAGTTGTTGCAGTTTCCCCATGCGTTCCTTGAATGTTTGTCATTGCAGACCCACTGTCGTCCCTTTAAATAACTTCCCCCAATCTGTTGAGGCAAACTAACGCCCCTATCTTCCAATTAACCATGTTGAAGATCTATATTCAAGATTAGCCATAGGATTAGGATAACTGAATTCCACTTTGTACGATTTGCAATTCGAAATATACCTACTGATTCAACTAAATCCGGTCCATACGTGAAAAAACATAGGACATTGGATAAAAACTCAATTGAAATGCATAGACACAGACATCGGGTGAAGCATACGGAGTGTGGTACTATTCAGTACAGAAGATGTATTGATAGGTAAGTTCAGTCCATAAGTGGAACATTCAGGAGTCTGGAAACAGCGGGGAAGGAGCTGTTTTGAACAGGTTTGTCCGTGTTCTTAAACTTTTGTATCTCCTACCGATGGAATAGGGTAGAAGAGAGAATAACCTGGGTGGGAGGGGCATTTCACTATTTTTCCCGCTTTCTCAATGTGCTGGGAGCTGGAGACAGAGTTAATGGATGGTAGGTGGTTTTGTGTGGTGGACAGGGCTAGCTTCACGAGACTGTACTTTCTTACGGTCTTGAGCCGAGCAGTTGCCTTACCAGGCGGCTATGCAGGCAGATAGGAGGATCTCGATGCTGTAAAATGTGTAAACGGTCAATATGATGATCCTGAATTTCATTACTTTCCTGAGGACATAGAGGGAATGTTGTGCATTTTTTGTGGTAGCGTCAATGTCGGTGGACCAGAGCAGTTTGTTGTTGATATGCATACCTATGAATTTGAAGTTATCAAACATTTCCACCTCGGCACCACTGATGCAGAAAGGTGTATATTCGGTGTTTCGTTTCCTGGTGTAAATGACCAAGTCCGTAGTTTTCCTGACGTTGAGGGGGATATTTTTGTCGTTCCTCACCACCGCGAGGTACTCTATCTCACTCTTGTGCACTGACCCATCGCTTTTTGAGATCCAGCCCTTTAAGGGCGGATAATGTAGGAATGTATTTTCATTGAAAAATATCCAGATAGGCTGAATCTGCGAACGTTGACACAGATAGAAAAAGAGACTGGCAACATGCTTGAGGGTGATAACCTCGAAGCGAGTTGCAGAGATCGTACCTCATTGATTTTCATGGTACACAAAACGGACAGAACACAATCACTGTGCGTGAACTAAAGACAGTTCAACATAGTTGTAAACATCGAATAGAGTCATATTACTCCTTTGGAAAATTGTGTTGAGAAGGTTGGACACCGACGTCTTACCAAATTTGAATACATTAAAGTTAGTTTACAAGTACATTTAGCAGAAAGGGCGAAAGAGGCTTTTGCTTTTGTGGCGCCACATGTGCTTTATCAATTTAACGGCATGTCTCTAGGCATGAATGATGCGCCAGAACTTTGCAGACAATAACCAGCAAAGTAATTTCTGCACGAGACCATTGTGCAGCGTACATTGACAATTAGGTGCTGCTCGGGAAATCATCAAAGGATCATATAAGAACATATGAACTAGGTGCAGGAGTAAGCCACCTGGCCCCCTCGAAACAGCTCCGCCATTTAGTGAGATCATGGCTGATCTCTTGTGGACTCAGCTCCACTTTCCGTCCAGGACACCATAACCCTTCATCCCTTTATGCTTCAAAAAACTATCTATCTTTATCTTAAATACATTTAATGAAGGAGCCTCCATTGGTTCACTGGGCAAGGGATTCCATAGATTCACAACCCTTTGGATGAAGAAGTTTTTCCTAAACTCAGTCCTAAATCTACTTCCCCTTATTTTGAGGCTATGCCCCCTAGTTCTGCTTTCAGTCAGCAGTGGAAACAACCTGTCCACATCTATCCTATCTATTCCCTTCATACTCGTATATGTTTCTATAAGGTCCCCCTCATCCTCCTAAATTCCAATGAGTACTGTCCCAGTCTACTCAACGTCTCATCGTAATCCAACCCCTGCAGCTCTGGGATTAACCTAGTGAATCTCCTCTGCACACCCTCCAGCGCCAATAGTCCTTTCTCATGTAAGGAGACTAAAACTGAACACAATACTCCAGGTGTGGCCTCACTAACCCTTATACAATTGCAGCATAACGTCCCTAGTCTTAAACGCCACCCCTCTAGCAATGAAGGACAAGAATCCATTCGCCTTCTTAATCTCCTGTTGCACCTGTAAACCAACCTTTTGCGACTCATGCACTGGCGCACCCAGGTATCTCTGCACAGCAGCATGTTTTAATTTTTTACCATTTAAACAATAATCCATTTTTCTGTTATTCAGACCAAAATGGATAACCTCACATTTGTCAACATTGTATTCCATCTGCCAGGCCCTAGCCCATTCACGTAGCCTATCCAAATTCCTCTGCAGACTTCCGGTATCCTCTGCACTTTTTGCTTTCCCACTCATCTTCGTGTCGTCTGCAAACCTGGACACATTGCCCTTGGTCGCCAACTCCAAATCATTTATGTAAATTGTGAACAATTGTGGTCCCAACATTGATCCCTGAGGGACACCACTAGCTACTGATTGCCAACCAGAGAAACAGCAATTAATCCCCACTCTTTGCTTACTATTAATTAACCAATCCTCAATCCATGCTACTACTTTACCCTTAATGCCATGCATCTTCATCTTATGCAGCAAACATTTGTGTGGCACTTTGTGAAAGGCTTTCTGGAAATCCAGGTATACCACATCTATTGGCTCCCCGTTATCTACCGCACTGGTAATGTCCTCAAAATATTCGACTAAATTATGCACCCATGCTGCATCTGCCCAATGGGATAATTTCCATCCAGACGCCTCGCTATTTCTTCCCTGATGAGAGATTCCACCATCTTCCCTGCTACCGAAGTTAAGCTCACTGGCGTACAATTACCCGCTTTCTGCCTACCACCTGTTTTAAACAGGGGTGTCACGTTTGCTAATTTACAATCCGCCGTGACCACCCCCGAGTCTAGTGAATTTTGGTAAGTTATCACTAGTGCATTTGCAATTTACCCAGCCATCTCTTTTAGCACTCTGCGATGAATTCCATCAGGGCCAGGAGACTTGTCTACGTGTAGCCCCATTAGCTTGCCCATCACTACTTTCTGAGTGATTATAATCATCTCAAGTTCCACACCTGTCATAGCCTCATTTCTATCAGTCACTGGCATGTTATTTGCGTCTTCCACTATGTAGACCGACCCAAAAAACCTGTTCAGTTCCTCAGCCATTTCCTCATGTCCCATTATTAAATCTCCCTTCTCATCCTCCAAAGGACTAATATTTACCTCAGCCACTCTTTTTCGTTTTATATATTTGTAGAAGCTTTTACTATCTGTTTTTCTATTCTGAGCAAGTTTACTCTCATGATCTATCTTACTCTTATTTAGAGATTCATAGCTTTTTTAGTAGCTTTCTTTTGCCCCCTAATGATTTCCCAGTCCTCTAGTCTCCCACTAATCTTTGCCACATTGTCTGCGTTTTCCTTCAATTTGATACTCTCCCTTATTTCCTTAGATATGGAAGATCTGAAAAATATTCAATCGATTGGAAGGTGGATTGGTGATTAATTTGTCCAAGAGTGCATTTGCAAAAGATCAAGTCACAATCTTAGGCCAGACAATTGGACATGTCAGATGGCCCCGTGGAATGTGAAAGGAAAAGCTATTGGTTAATTTCCAATACCATCGACTGGTGAGAAGTCCTGAGATTTCTGGATGTGCGTGGTTCTCACGGAAATTCGTCCCGAATATCAGCAGCGTGGTTGCTTCAATAACTCAACTTTTGAAGGAATACACACCAAAAAAAAAGTGCACGTTGGAATTTTAGGGCGCATTCGATGACTTGAAGATTGCGTTAACCATTACAACAGGAGATGGCGGCAGAGCGAGGCGACTCTCTGCGAGCTCTCCCCAACAGATCCACTTTTTTCTTAACTGATACTCGTTCTAATCCTTTAAAATTCAATTCGAAGAGTACAGTGTTACCGTGTGTTGCTCTATTGTGTATTTTCTTTTATCCCCTTTTCTTCCCATGTACTTAACAATCTGTTGAGCTGCTCTCAGAAAAATAAATCACTGTACCCCGGTACACGTGACATTAAACAAATCCAATCCAATCATATCCAATCCAGTATTGATCACTCCGAATGATGCCAAGCTACATAAGGTGGAAGTGTCGAAGGTGTTGATGTTGTAATTTGCTGCAGCAAGACGCCATTTGAAATTAAACACCAATAATGCATTTTCAAAGACACTCGATATTGACCAAAATAAATATTCGACAATCGAGAAGGAAAGCCTTGCGTTTGGTACTGACGTAGTAGGATTATAACATATTTTTACTGACAATTTATCCGCATCAAATGTATCTACAGACAATCAGCAATTACAATTATTCGACAATTATTTCAAACAAAATCCCAGTCTATTCGGATGAAGATTCTGGTGACAACTAATTATTTTACGAATTTTACATGCAACAGAAAGACAAAATATAATTGCCGATGCTTTACACGATTGTAACGAGTGAGAAATATAAAATGAACTGCATCATATTCATCTTTGAATGTTTAAGAATCGAAAATGACATATCTTATCGAGTGTAAGTGCTATTTAATTCCAATAGATGTTTGAAGTTAAACGATTTTGAGAAGTGGAGCCATCCGTTGTATTGCTGCTTCAATGTTTAAGGAGGGCGGAACGAAGGGGAGGGGGGGTTCGGAATATTGGAATCGAAATGTTGGGCAATTGAAAGATTAAAAACCTGGGGCTAAATTATTTTCTTCAGTGGCCATATTTTTAACGATGATTGTGTTCTGTTGGGCCTTCGAGCTTTTCAGAGCCAGAAGGTGCAGTTGACAAGATAAATCTGTTTTATCATTCTGGGGTAATGCACGATGGTTGACTACAGAACATCCGGGGTGGATTAATGTTTTTTTCCTTCTGGACAGTTGAAGGAGAGATTGTTGTCTTTACACCACTCCAGTAGGGTCTCTTTCGACATCCTGTACTGTGATTCATCGCTGTTCACCATCCGACCCACGATGGCCCGTGTTGTGAGAAAACTTGCAAATGGAGTTAAAACTCTCCCAGTATAGCACTGTGGACCAGTGGTTATCACTGCTGCCTCACCGGACCAGGGACTGGGGTTCCAGCCTATTGTGGCTCTCTGTGTAGATATTGTAAATTCTCCCATGTTTGCCTTTGTTTCTTCAGGATCTCCTGCTTTCTTCCCAAAGTCCAATGGTGCACAGCTTCGGTAGACTTTCCATGCTAAATGTGCCCTTTGTGTTCAAAAACGTGCAGGTTAGATGTATACGTCACAATCAATGCCAGGGTTCACGGAAATAGGCTGGGGGATTCCCGAGGTGGAGGGCTCTTTCGAACTTTACGGATTCCAGACCGCTTGTCCCATTTTCAGAGAGGAAAGCACGCCTTACCGTTATTGATATTTTTCAGTTCTGTTAGTTGGAAGACCACATTCATTAATATTTTGCAAACACTCCATTTTGATAAGAACAATAAGAAGATAGCAATGACAAAAACCCTATCAGAGAATCAAGTTTGAGAATAGGCCGCCACAGTCTTATAAATTGTATCACTGATAGCACAGAATAAAGTCCCATGTTGCACATTTACAATCGGTCTTACGCCATAGAAATACTTCCATTATCATTTGCTTCAAAAAGCGAAAACTACCAGAGGAGGTTCAATGGAATCAAATAGTTCTAAAATGCTTTTCGTTTTATGGAGCTAGTATTTCGATTCGAATATGTTAGTATTATACACGGTACTTGAAATATGAGAACCATATGAGAAATTTGAGGACCGGACTATGTTGGTAGCAATTACATTTATAGAATACGTGATTAAAACACAGTGTTCATGCAATTTTCTTATTGACGTATTTAAAGTTGTGAAAATTAACAACGTCCTTGAAGGTATTATTCGTATGCAGTTGATATAATACATCTCAGCAATGCGTGGCATATATGCACCACATAACTTCTCAAAACTGGAGGGAAGGAAAACAACTAGGAGAACTTTAAAGACAGGGAATTCGAGGATAATGGGCGACAACTGGTCTTTACGTGGTCAGGAACTAGATCATATGTGGCCTGGTGCCAGATTCAGGAATATCTCAAAGCGGTGTTGCGGCATTATGAATAGGTACGGAGGATGGAGGTTATCAGCTTGTGAGCGTGTCGCATGTCGGTGTCAATGACATGATTAGGAAACATGAAGTTAGTGAACTAGATAGTAAATGAAAGAGTGGAAAAATTAACGTTGTAATATCTGGATTACGTTCAGTGCCACGCGCTACTAAGTATAGGAATAAGAAAGTATTCCTATACTCAGCCTGAAGGGATGTTGTAGGAGGGAGGGCTTTAATTTCTTTCGATACTGGATAGAATTGTGATAGTTTCTGGGGTAGTCGGCACCGACTCTTGCTGGAATGGCTGCGCATTAACGGTAGCGGCTCCATCTTCATTTCCTGGGTAAGTTGGTTGCTGACGTTTTCAAGTAATTAGACCGGGGATGTGAAATACAGTAGATACATAGTTGGCAACAAGTTTTAAACAAATGGAGGCGGACAACACTCTCAGCACGGCAGGTGGCGGCTTTAAATGCTTGGTAAGGCACATGGGATGTTTAGAAAGCTAAATGGCATTTACGTTAATGCAAAGGCCTTCGCAGATAATATAACCGTAAGATCATAGAATCTTAGAATCCATATGGTGCAGAAGGTGCTCATTCGGCGCATCCATTCGTCCGCCTTTGGAATCCCACGCAGACACGGGCAGATTCAACTGGGCCCCTCGCGCTGTGAGGCAACAATACAAGCCACTGAACTGAGAGTGTCGATCAGCAGGTAGAAATGTGTTATTATGCAATCACTGAGACGTGGTTGAACCAGGGGCAGGACTGTCAACTCAATACGTCAAGGTACAGAAGATTCGGTTGTGATTGGTGGGAGGTGACGTGCATCTCGTAGAGGAGGGTGTGCTGCATTATTGATAAATTAGGCCATCATGTGCAGCAATGAGAGAGGATGGCTTAGAAGGTTATTTACATGACGCCATGGGGATGATCATAGAAATAATATAAAACGTGTGATCACTTTCCCACGGTTATGCTACAGTCCGCCCAACATTCAAAGGGAGATAGAGGATCCGAAATATAGACAATCCGCTGACAGTTGCGAGGGGAACAGAGTTAGGGTCGTAGTTGGATTTTACCTTTTTCATTAATACCTGGAATCGCACCAGATTAAGTGGCGTGTATTTTTAAAGTGCATCGAGAAGAGGTTTTTGCGCCGCTATGTACAGAATCCTACGATGAAAGGGGCAGTATTAGTCCTAATTATAGGAAATGAATATGGGGAAGTTGCCGAGGTGTCACCGGTTGAGCATTTTGGAGATAGTGGGCACAATTGTGTCAGTTTGAAATTCATGATGGAAATAGATAAGGATAAACCAGGTAGCATTTGGGGAGCGGCCGACTTTTATTTTTTTATTTTATGTTTCGAGGACCCAATTCATTTTTGTCCAATTAATGGGCAATTAAGCGTGGCCAATCCATCTACCCTGCATGTCTTTCGGTTGTGGGGGCGAAACCCACGCAAACACGGGGAGAATGTGCAAACTCCACACGGACAGAGACACAGAGCCAGTACCGAACCTAGAACCTCGGCACCGTGAGGCAGTAGTGCTATCTACTGCGCCATCGTGTTGCCCGAAGAGAGCGGCCGATTTTAACGTATCCATGATGTGGAGATGCCGGCGTTGGACTGGGGTGAGCACAGTACGAAGTCTTACAACACCAGGTTAAAGTCCAACAGGTTTGTTTCGATGTCACTAGCTTTCGGAGCGCTGCTCCTTCAAGTGAATCCTGATTTTAACGTAATCAGACAGGATGCGGCAATCGTACACAGGGAGCAGATCCTGGTATGTGAATCTTCATTTTAAAAATTTCATTTACGGGATTTAGGCATCATTGGTTATTCCAGAATGTGTTGCCCCTCCCTGGTTGTCCTTCAGAAGGATGTGGTGAGCTGCCTTCTTGAAACAAATGCCGATGTCGAGGTCTAAATTAAATATATGCTGACAGCTTTCATTAAGGGGAAATATGAGAACTTGAAATTTCAATTGCGATGGCAAAATTATTGAATTCTGTATCATTAATAAGGATGATGTAATGGCTAATTTAACGGAAGAAACGTTCATTAATTCCCAACGCCTGATAATATGTTTCCCAGGAATATAAGTGAGGTTGCGGGGAGGGGGGGAGGGGGCGGGTGCGCAAAACAGAACAATTCTGCGGCTCTGACGGAGGTTGAAAACTCAGCTGATAAAGGTGACGTGTCAGATTACTAGAGTGTAGCTGATATAGTATTTCTTCAAGATGGCCGGCAGGGGTAAGCCAAGTCACTACATTATAGGCCAGTTGGTCAAATATCAATGGACGAAAATCTGATGGACAGAATGAATCAACATTTGAAAAGGCAGGTTTTGATCAAGGGTAGTCAGCACGGATCTGCTGGTGGGAGATCCTGTCTAAGTAATTTAAGTGAGGAGTTTTCATACTGGAAGAAACAACTTTAATCAGGTCCTCCCCCCAGCTGATTTGGTTCGCACGGATTCCAGCCAGGCCTTTAACACGGTCCCACAGAGAAGTCAAGGCCAAAAGGCTGCAGCCAATTGGATCCAAGGTAATTGGAAAATTGGACTTTAAGTTATCTCGCTCATGGGACACAAAGGGAAATGCCGGAGGTTGGTCTTTGTGATTCGGTGCCGATGACCAGCAGTTCACGACTGGTATCGGTGCTGGGACGCTCGCTGTTTGTTGCATAAAATAACTATTTGGCTTTGGAGGCAGATGTTACAATTGCTAACATTGCAGCCTGCAATACAATTGCTGGAGCTGGATGAGTGAGGAAGAAAATATGTCGCCGCAAACTGATATTGATTAGCTTGTATGTTTGGAAAAAGCAATGACAGATGCAATTGTAGCTTTTCGAATTAGAGGGCTGAGACTAGTGGTGTTCCAGAGGGATCAGTGCTGGGACCTTTGCTGTTTGTAGTACATAAAAATGATTTGGAGGAATATGTAACTGGTTTGATTAGTAAGTTTGCAGACGACACAAAGGTTGGTGGAATTGAGGATAGCGATAAGAACTGTCAGAGGATACAGCAGGATTTACGTCATGTGTAGATTTGGGCGGAGAGATGGCAGATGGAGTTTAATCCGGACAAATGTGAGCTAATGCATTTTGGATGATGTCATGCAGGTAGGAAATGTATAGTGAATGGTAGAACCCTCAAGAGTATTGAAAGTCAGAGAGATCTAGGTGTACAGGTCTACATGTCATTGAAAGGGGCAACACAGGTGGAGGAGGTAGTGAAGAAGGCATACGGCATGCTTGCTTTCATTGGCCGGGGTATTGAGTATGAGAATTAGCAAGTCATGTTGCAGCTGTATGGAAACATAGTTAGGCCACACTTGGAGTATAGTGTTCAGTTCTGGTCGCTACACTACCAGAAGGGTGTGCAGGTTTTAGAGAGGGTGCAGAAGAGATTTACCAGGGTGATGCCTGTTAAGGAGCTATGAGGAGCGGTTGAACAAACTCTGTTTGTTCTCACTGGTACGACGGAGGTTGAGGAGCGACCTGATAGAGGTTTACAAAATTATGAGGGGCATAGACAGAGTGGATAGTCAGACGCTTTTCCCCAGGGTAGAGGGGCCAATAACTACGGGGCATTCATTTAAGGTGCGAGGGGCATGATTCAGAATAGATGTACGAGGCAGGTTTTTTACACAGAGGGTACTGGGTGCCTGGAACTCGCTGCCGGAGGAGGTGGTGGAAGCAGGGACGGTAGTGCCATTTAAGGGGCATCATGACAAATACATGAATAGGATGGGAATAGAGGGATACGGACCCAGGAAGTGTAGAAGATTTTAGTTTAGTCGGGCAGCATGGTTGGTAGGGGCTTGGAGGGCCGAAGGGCCTGTTCCTGTGCTGTGCTTTTCTTTGTTCTTTGTTGTATCGTCGTATCATGATACATGTGCGTTGATGCATTTTGGGAGTTCCAAATGGAGTAGGATAAAAGTAATGAACGGAAGAACATAGTATCGACGAACCATAGGACAGTTGGATATCTAAAGGCTGCAGCACATGAGGCTTGCATCAGGAAAAGGCAAACGTAATGTAGCGATGCATTGAATAGAGGAGCATGCTATTAATGTTACAGCTGTATAAATCTTCGGTGAGGTGACATATGGTATAATGCGTGCATTATTGAAGTCACACCTTCGGATAGACATGATTTAACTGGAGGGGTTGCAGAGGAGCTTCTCCAGATATTGCCGGGGATGGAAATTTTCAGCTATGAGGAGAGACTGGACAGGTTGCGTATATTTTTCTGTGGGGGCAGAGAATGTTGATGGGCATCTGATAGCGGTATGAAGAATTATGAGAGGCTCAGACAGATTTAGATATAAATTTAGATTTATTGTCACGTGTGCCTAGGTACAGTGAGAAGTATTGTTCGGCGTACAGTCCAACCAGGTCGTTTCATGCATAAAAAAGAATACACTAAATGCATAATGTAAATGCATCGATAAAGACAGGGGTGAGGCATACGGTTTAGAAGGCTAACAAGAGCAGATACATAGAGAGATACGTTCAGTCCATGAGTGAGTCATTACTGAGTCCGGTAACAGTGCGGAAGAAGATGTTTAACAATTTGTTCGTGCGCTTTGCCAGAATGTTATATCTTCTACTCGATTAAAGAGTTTGGAAGATCGAATAAGCCGGGTGGGAAGGCTATTTAATTATGCTGGCCGCTTTCGCAAGGCAGAGCGATGTGAAGACAGTGTAAATGGATGGGCGGCGGGTTTGCGTGATGGGCGGAACTGTGTTCACGACCCTCTGCTGTTTTTTTACTGTCTTGGGGCGAGCAGTTGCCATACAAAGCTGCGATGCATGCCAGATAGAATGATATCTCTGGTACATCTGTAAAAAGTGGTAAGAGTCAACGTGGACACGGTAAAATCCGTTGTTGATTGAGAGTGGGCTTTCGCGCTCATGTGCTTTCCTGGTGGTACCATCGTCGATGGTGGACCATGGCAGATCTTTGGTGATGTGTACATCTCAGATTTTGAAGCTGTAAACCCCCTCCACATCGGCACCATTTGATGCAGGCAGTGGTGTGGACTGCACATCACTTCCAACAGTCGATGAACAGCTCCTTAATTTTGGTTACACTGAGGGAGATATTGTTGTCATGGCACCATGCCACTAAGTTCGGTGTCTCGCTCCTGAGATGTGAGCTGTGACCCCTTCCGGTCGCGCCATCAAGAAACAAGTCGGTGGACTTTAAAACGAATTTTGCCACTGAGTCATTTGTGTATGATGTGTATACACATGCGCCTCCCCGGTAATGACGATTATTGCCCAGGATGCGTCGTTGTTGCGACTTACTAATTGTTGTCAATGGGCCATGATGTCGAGGACAGAGTTGCATCGGGAGGAGTCAAGTCTGCGGATTGGGAGTTTGTATATGAGCATGGCTGCGATTAGCATGTTGAAGGAGGAGCTGTGGCCAATCCTTATGTGCCTGAACGTAAGGGTCCTTGTTGATACTGTGATCCAGGGGGGAATGCACGGCCAGGGAGGTAGCCACTGCTTTCGACTGATTGTGGCTGTAAATAATTTGCAGAGGATCAACGCATTCTGGAAGTATTCAGTTGATGTGTCTTATGACAAGCCTCTCAAAGCGCTTCATAACGATGTGTGTCAAGGCCACTGGATGGTAGCCGTTCAAACACGTTGCCTGTTTTTTCTTTGGCACAGATATGATCGTGGTCTCTTTGAAGCAGGTGGGAACCTCGGAACAAAGTGAGGAGAGGTTAAAGCTGTCTGCGATCGTCACCAGTTATTCCGTGCAGGATCTGACTACATGATCAGTGACTCGATAAGGATCCGATACTTTCCACGGATTCTATTTCAAGAAAGGTGATCTGACCTCTGAGGCTGTGACAAAATATAACATGTGTCCGAGGGTGTGGAGCAGTTGACCACGGTTTGTCAGGTAGATAGGAGAGATTAGAACAAAGAACAATGGAAAGTAAAGCGCAGGAACAAGCCCTTAGGCCATCCAAGCCTGCGCCGACCATCCTGCCCGAAACTAAAATTTTCTGCACTTCCGGGGTCCGTATCCCTTTATTCTGATCCTATTCATGTATTTGTCAAGATGCATCTGAAACATCACTATCGTTCCTGCTCCCACCACGCCCTGCGGCAGCTAGGTCAAGGCACCCACTACCCTTTGTGTAAAAACACTTGCCTCGCATATTTCCTCTAAACCTTACCCCTCGCATCTTAAACCTATGCCCCCTCGTAATTGACCCCTCTACCCTGGGAAAAGTCACTAACTATCCCCTCTGTCTATGCCCCTTATAATTTTGCAGACCTCTATCAGGTCGCCCCTCAACCTTCTTCGTTCCAGAGAGAACACACCAAGTTTATTCAACCTCTCACCATAGCTAATGCCGTCCATACCAGACAATCCTCGTAAATGTATTCTGCACCCTCTCTAAACCCTCCACATCCTTCTGGTAGTGCGGCGACCAGAATTGAACACTATACTCCAAGTGTGGCCTAACTAAGTTTTCATATAGCTGCAACATGACTTGCCAATTTTTATACTCCATGCCCCGGCCAATGAAGGCAAGCATGCCGTATTCGGTCTTGACTACCTTCTCCACCTGTGTTGCCCCTTTCAGAGACCTGTGGACCTGTACACCTAGATCTCTCTGACTGGCAATACTCTTGAGGATTCTATCAATCTCTGTACATTGTATTACATCTCTATACCTGTGTTAGACTTTCCACAATGCATTACCTCATATTTGTCCGGATTAAACCCCATCTGCCATGTCTCCGCCGAAGCCTCCAAACGATCTAAATCCTGTTGTGTCCTCTGACAGTCGTCATCGGTGTCCGCAATTCCACCAACCTTTGTGTCATCCACAATCTTACTAATCAGTCCATTTTGTACGAAAAATGTTCCACATGTTCTGTTGTCTCAGGCCAAAGGGCATAAGTTTAAGGTCAGGAGTAAGAGGTGTTGCGGCAGCAAGAGGAAATGTTTCTTTTCACCCACAGTGTTGTGGAAATATGAAACCTGCTGCCTAAGAAGGTGGTGGAGGCATGTGCATTCGCAAAACTTTAGGCGCACATGAACGAGCATTTAAATTGCCAAGGCACAGTATGGTTATGGCTCACCTGCTGGTAAATGGGATTCGTACAGGCGGGTATCTGACGTCCGGCATGGACAACGTCGGCCGCGGTTCCTATTTCTACTTGACTCTCTCTCTCACTCTCTCTCCCTGTCGCCCGCCAACCGCTCCACACCCCCTCACGCGTAAGATCTTTTTCTTACGTCCACCTCCCCTCAATCTCCCTTAACACCCAAGCGAATCCGTGCGCAAAATCACGAAGATAGATAGCCACATCAACACTGATGTGAAATTCCGCTTCATTCATCGTGGCGACACAATCGACCGTGGATGGTGTTGGCTTCAAAATTGTAGTCAGTTTCCTGTGAGCTGTGACCGTCATCGTCTTGTGTTCTTGTTGGCCAGTGATACATTTTGAAATTTCGTCCAAATAAAAATATGATAGCAAATGCAGAATACTGTGCAACGTCACATTGAGGAATTGCAATCATATCTTTTGACGCACCATCCTGGGTCTTTCTCAGCTCTGCGGGATAGAAGGTGGGCAGATCAGCAAATCAGTAAACATTTCAAAAAAATATTGATCGTTACGCTCAACTATCAAAATACCATGAGGTAATTAAAAATAAAAATATAAATCAACGATGTCAAGTATTTGACAATCGCACTGGAATAAAGCCTTCTTAGGGTTACTGTTGACCAGAAATTGAACTCGGCTACTATCTCAATCTGCAATTACAATAGCAGTTGAGAGGCGAAAGTCCTGCGGCGATTTGCTCGCCTCGTTCCTCCCCATAGTCGGAGAATCATCCATAATGCACGTGTCAGAAGTACAATGAATGCCTGTTAAAAGACAGGACCTCGAGGGTTGTAATCTCGGGATTACTCCCTGTGCCACGTGCCAGTGAGGCTAGAAATAGGAAGATAGAACAGATAAACACGTGGCTAAACAGCTGGTGTAGGAGGGAGGGTTTCCATTATCTGGACCACTGGGAGCTCTTCCGGGGCAGGTGTGACCTGTATAAGAAGGACGGGTTGCATCTAAACCGGAGAGGCATAAATATCCTGGCCGCGAGGTTCGCTAGTGTCACACGGGAGGGTTTAAACTAGTATGGCAGGGGGGTGGGCACGGGAGCAATAGGTCAGAAGGTGAGAGCATTGAGGGAGAACTAGGGAATAGGGACAGTGTGGCTCTGAGGCAGAGCAGACGGGAAGAAGTTGCTGAACACAGCGGGTCAAGTGACCTGAAGTGAATATGTTTTAATGCAAGGAGCATTACGGGTAAGGCAGATGAACTTAGAGCTTGGATTGGTACTTGGAACTATGATGTTGTTGCCATTACAGAGACCTGGTTGAGGGAAGGGCAGGATTGGCAGCTAAACTTTCCATGATTTAGCTGTTTCAGGCGGGATAGAAGGGGATGTAAAAGGATGTAACTGGACCTGGTATTGGGGAATCATAGAATCATAGAATCATAGAAGTTTACAGCATGGAAACAGGCCCTTCGGCCCAACCAGTCCATGCCGCCCAGTTTTTACCATTAAGCTAGTCCCAGTTGCCCGCACTTGGCCCATAACCCTCTATACCCATCTTACCCATGTAACTATCTAAATGTTTTTTGAAAGACACAATTGTACCCGCCTCTACTACTACCTCTGGCAGCCCATTCCAGACACTCACTACCCTCTGAGTGAAGAAATTGCCCCTCTGGGCCCTTCTGGATCTCTCCCCTCTCACCTTAAACCTATGCCCTCTAGTTTTAGACTCCCCTACCTTTGGGAAAAGATGTTGACTATCTACCTTATCTATGCCCCTCATTATTTTATAGACCTCTATAAGATCACCCCTAAGCCTCCTACGCTCCAGGGAAAAAAGTCCCAGTCTATCCAGCCTCTCCTTATAACTCAAACCATCAAGTCCCGGCAACATCCTAGTAAATCTTTTCTGCACTCTTTCTAGTTTAATAATATCCTTTCTATAATAGGGTGACCAGAACTGCACACAGTATTCCAAGTGTGGCCGTACCAATGTCTTGTACAACTTCAACAAGACGTCCCAACTCCTATATTCAATGATCTGACTAATGAAACCAAGCATGCCGAATGCCTTCTTCACCACCCTGTCCACCTGCGACTCCACCTTCAAGGAGCTATGAACCTGTACTCCTAGATCTCTTTGTTCTATAACTCTCCCCAACGCCATACCATTAACTGAGTAGGTCCTGGCCTGATTCGATCTGCCAAAATGCATCACCTCACATTTATCTAAATTAAACTCCATCTGCCATTCGTCGGCCCACTGGCCTAATTGATCAAGGAATGAGCCCGGCCAGGTGGTAGATGTTTCAGTAGGGGAGCATTTCGGTAACAGTGACCACAATTCAGTAAGTTTTAAAGTACTGGTGGACAAGGATAAGAGTGGTCCGAGGATGAATGTGCTAAATTGGGGGAAGGCTAATTATAACAATATTAGGCGGGAACTGAAGAACATAGATTGGGGGCGGATGTTTGAGGGCAAATCAACATCTGACATGTGGGAGGCTTTCAAGTGTCAGTTGAAAGGAATACAGGACAGGCATGTTCCTGTGAGGAACAAAGATAAATACGGCAATTTTCGGAAACCTTGGATGACGAGTGATATTGTAGGCCTCGTCAAGAAGAAAAAGGAGGCATTTGTCAGGGCTAAAAGGCTGGGAACAGACGAAGCCTGTGTGGCATATAAGGAAAGTAGGAAGGAACTTAAGCAATGAGTCAGGAGGGCTAGAAGGGGTCATGAAAAGTCATTGGCAAATAGGGTTAAGGAAAATCCCAAGGCTTTTTACACGTACATAAAAAGCAAGAGGGTAGCCAGGGAAAGGGTTGGCCCACTGAAGGATAGGCAAGGGAATCTATGTGTGGAGCCAGAGGAAATGGGCGAGGTACTAAATGAATACTTTGCATCAGTATTCACCAAAGAGAAGGAATTGGTAGATGTTGAGTCTGGAGAAGGGGGTGTAGATAGCCTGGGTCACATTGTGATCCAAAAAGACGAGGTGTTGGGTGTCTTAAAAAATATTAAGGTAGATAAGTCCCCAGGGCCGGATGGGATCTACCCCAGAATACTGAAGGAGGCTGGAGAGGAAATTGCTGAGGCCTTGACAGAAATCTTTGGATCCTCGCTGTCTTCAGATAATGTCCCGGAGGACTGGAGAATAGCCAATGTTGTTCCTCTGTTTAAGAAGGGTAGCAAGGATAATCCCGGGAACTACAGGCCGGTGAGCCTGACTTCAGTGGTAGGGAAATTACTGGAGAGAATTCTTAGAGACAGGATCTACTCCCATTTGGAAGCAAATGGACGTATTAGTGAGAGGCAGCACGGTTTTGTGAAGGGAAGGTCGTGTCTCACTAACTTGATAGAGTTTTTCGAGGAGGTCACTAAGTTGATTGATGCAGGTAGGGCAGTAGATGTTGTCTATATGGACTTCAGTAAGGCCTTTGACAAGGTCCCTCATGGTAGACTAGTACAAAAGGTGAAGTCACACGGGATCAGGGGTGAACTGGCAAGGTGGATACAGAACTGGCTAGGCCATAGAAGGCAGAGGGTAGCAATGGAGTGATGCTTTTCTCATTGGAGGGCTGTGACCAGTGGTGTTCCACAGGGATCAGTGCTGGGACCTTTGCTCTTTGTAGTATATATAAATGATTTGGAGGAAAATGTAACTGGTCTGATTAGTAAGTTTGCAGACGACACAAAGGTTGGTGGAATTGCGGATAGCGATGAGGACTGTCTGAGGATACAGCAGGATTTAGATTGTCTGGAGACTTGGGCGGAGAGATGGCAGATGGAGTTTAATCCGGACAAATGTGTGGTAATGCATTTTGGAAGGGCTAATGCAGGTAGGGAATATACAGTGAATGGTAGAACCCTCAAGAGTATTGAAAGTCAAAGAGATCTAGGAGGACAGGTCCACAGGTCATTGAAAGGGG
The DNA here is from genome assembly GCF_047496885.1 of Scyliorhinus torazame. Lineage (NCBI taxonomy): Eukaryota > Metazoa > Chordata > Chondrichthyes > Carcharhiniformes > Scyliorhinidae > Scyliorhinus > Scyliorhinus torazame. The sequence continues at coordinate 109,356,075 of NC_092718.1, forward strand.
CAACACAGGTGGAGAAGGTAGTCAAGAAGGCATACGGCATGCTTGCCTTTATTGGCCGGGGCATTGAGTATAAGAATTGGCAAGTCATGTTGCAGCTGTATAGAACATTAGTTAGGCCACACTTGGAGTATAGTGTTCAATTCTGGTCGCCACACTACCAGAAGGATGTGGAGGCTTTAGAGAGGGTGCAGAAGAGATTGACCAGAATGTTGCCTGGTATGGAGGGCATAAGCTATGAGGAGCGATTGAATAAACTCGGTTTGTTCTCACTGGAACGAAGGAGGTTGAGGGGCGACCTGATAGAGGTATACAAAATTATGAGGGGCATAGACAGAGTGGATAGTCAGAGGCTTTTCCCCAGGGTAGAGGGGTCAATTACTAGGGGGCATAGCTTTAAGGTGAGAGGGGCAAAGTTTAGAGTAGATGTACGAGGCAAGTTTTTTACGCAGAGGGTAGTGGGTGCCTGGAACTCACTACCGGAGGAGGTAGTGGAAGCAGGGACGATAGGGACATTTAAGGGGCATCTTGACAAATATATGAATAGGATGGGAAGAGAAGGATACGGACCCAGGAAGTGTAGACGATTGTAGTTTAGTCGGGCAGTATGGTCGGCACGGGCTTGGAGGGCCGAAGGGCCTGTTCCTGTGCTGTATATTTCTTTGTTCTTTGTTCTTTGTTCTTTGGGTTGCGGAGTTCTGCTACTGATTAGGGGGAATGTCACAGCTGTACAACGGAGGACACCTCAGTGGGCAGTGAGGCTATATGGGTAGCGATCAGGAAGAAGAAGGGTGCAGTCACAATGTTGGGAGTTTACTACAGGCCTCCCAACAGCCAGCGGGAGATACAGGAGCAGGTAGGTAGACAGATTTTGGAAAAGAGTAAAAACATCAGGGTTGTGGTGATGGGAGACAGCAACTTCCCCATTATTGACTGGGACTCACTTAGTGCCAGGGGCTTAGACGGATCAGTGTTTGTAAGGAGCCTCCAGGAGGGCTTCTTAAAACAATATGGAGACAGTCCAACTAGGGAAGGGGCAGTACTGGACCTGGTATTGGGGAATGAGACCGGCCAGGTGGTAAACATTTCAGTTGGGGAGCATTTCGGGAACAGTGACCACAATTCAGTAAGTTTTAATGTGCTGGTGGACAAGCATAAGGGTGGTCCTCGGATTAATGGGCTAAATCGGGGGACGAAATTACAACAATATTAGGCGGGAACTGAAGAACCTAGATTGGGGGCGGATGTTTGAGGGCAAATCGACATCTGACATGTAGGAGACTTTCAAATGTCAGTTGAAAGGAATTCAGGACCGGCATGTTCCTGTGAGGAAGAAGGAAAAATACGGCAATTTTCGGGAACCTTGGATAACGAGAGATATTGTGGGCCTTGTCAAAAAGAAAAAGGAGGCATTTGTCAGGGGTAAAAAGCTGGGAACAGACGAAGCCTGTGTGGAATATAAGGAAAGGCGGAAGGAACTGAAGCAAGGAGTCAGGAGGGCTAGAAGGGGTCACGAAAATTCATTGGCAAATAGGGTTGAGGAAAATCCCGAGGCTTTTTACACGTCCATAAAAAGCAAGAGGGTAGCCAGGGAAAGGATTGGCCCACTGAAGGATAGGCAAGGGAATCTATGTGTGTAGCCAGAGGAAATGGGCGAGGTAATAAATGAATACTGTGCATTAGTATTCACCAAAGAGAAGGAATTGGTAGATGTTCAGTCTGGAGAAGGGTGTGTAGATAGCCTGGGTAACATTGAGATCCAAAAAAGATTAGGTGTTGGGCGTCTTAAAAAATATTGAGGTAAATAAGTCCCCAGGGCCTGATGGAACCTACCCCAGAATACTGAAGGAGGCTGGAGAGGAAATTGCTGAGGCATTGACATAAAACTTTGGATCCTAACTGTCTTCAGGTGATGTCCCGGAGGACTGGAGAATAGCCAATATTGTTCCTCTTTTTAAGAAGGGTAGCAAGGATAATCCAGGGAACTACAGGGCGGTGAGCCTTACTGCAGTGGTAAGGAAATTACTGGAGAGAATTCTTCGAGACAGGATCTACTCCCATTTGGAAGCAAATAGGTGTATTAGTGATAGGCAGCATGGTTTTGTGAAGGGGGTGGGTGGGGGGGGGGGGGGGTCCTGTCTCACTAACTTGATAGAGTTTTTCGAGGAGGTCACAAATATGATTGATGCAGGTAGGGCAGTGGATGTTGTCTATATGGACTTCAGTAAGGCCTTTGATAAGGTCCGTCATGGCAGACTAGTACAAAAGGTGAAGTCACACGGGATCAGGGGTGAGCTGGCAAGGCGGATACAGAACTGGCTAGGTCATAGAAGGCAGAGAGTAGCAATTGAAGGATGCTTTTCTAATTGGAGGGTTGTGACCAGTGGTGTTCCACAGGGATCAGTACTGGGACCTTTGCTGTTTGTAGTATATATAAATGATTTGGAGGAAAATGTAACTGGTCTGATTAGTAAGTTTGCAGACGACACAAAGGTTTGTGGAATTGAGGATAGCGATGAGGACTGTTAGAAGAGATACAGCAGGATTTAGATTGTTTGGAGACTTGGGCGGAGAGATGGCAGCTGGAGTTTAATCCGGACAAATGTGAGGTAATTCATTTTGGAAGGTCTAATGCAGGTCGGGAATATACAGTGAATGATAGAACCCTCAAGAGTATTGAAAGTCAGAGAGATCTAGGAGAACAGGTCCACAGGTCACTGAAAGGGGCAACACAGGTGGAGAAGGTAGCCAAGAAGGCATTCGGCATGGTTGCCGTCATTGGCCGGGGCATTGTGTACAAGAATTGGCAAGTCATGTTGCTGCTGTATAGAACCTGAGTTAGCCCACACTTGGAGTATAGTGTTCAATTCTGGTCGCCACACTAACAGAAGGATGTGGAGGCTTTAGTGAGGGTGCAGAAAAGGTTTACCAGAATGTTGCCTGGTATGGAGGCATTAGCTATGAGGAGTGGTTGAATAAACTCGGTTTCTTCTCACTGGAACGACGGAGGTTGAGGGGCGACCTGATAGAGGTCTACAAAATTATGAGGGGCATAGACAGAGTGGATAGTCAGGCGATTTGCCCCAGGGTAGAGGGGTCAATTACTAGGGGGCCAGTGGCCAGGGACAGCAGGGTGTGACTGCAAGTCAGGCAGGTAAAGGGAACCAGCAGCCAGGAACTCAGGAGCCTCAGTCCTTGACTCTGTCCAACAGGTATGAGGCACTTGCTCCCTGTGTGGATGGCGAACAGGGCTGCAGAAAGGATGAGTCAGCTGACCAAGGCACCATGGTTCAGCAGGCCATTCAAGGGGAGGGAGTAAATAGGCAAGTTGTAGTTGTAGGGGATTCTATTATCAGGGGGATAGATAGTATCCTTTGTGAGCAGGATAACGAGTCCGCATGGTATGTTGCCTGCCCGGTGCTAGGGTGCGGGACATCTCTGACCGGCTTGAAAGGATACTGGAGAGGGAGGGGGAGGATCCAGTTGTTGTGATCCATGTCGGTACCAACAACATAGGCAAGTCTAGGAAAGAGGACCTGTTTAGCGATTATAAAGAGCTAGGATTCAAGTTAAAAAAACAGGTCCTCAAGGGTCATAATCTCCGGATTACTGCCCGAGCCACGTGCAAATTGGCATAGGGAGGCAAGAATAAGGGAAGTTAACACGTGGCTGAAAGAGTGGTGTGGGAAAGAGGGGTTCCTTTTCATGGGACACTGGCATCAGTTTTGGGGCAGGGGGGACCTATAACGTTGGGATGGTCTCTACATGAACCGAGCTGGGACCAGTGTTCTGGCGAAAAGAATAAATAGGGTGGTCAATAGGACTTTAAACTAAAGATTGGGGGGGGGGGGGGGGAGGGAAAGTTACGGAACCAAGAGGTGAAGTAATCAGTGGGAAGCGTAGCTGCTTTGGAATTCAAAAAAGCACGAAAAGACAAAACTCAGGAGAGGTTACGATAGTCCCCATCCCACAAAATATGACACAGTGTATGGAAAGGCTCAGTAAACCAAGGTCCACCACACTAAGAAAACAAAAAGGGACGGTCAATAGAGAATTAAAGGTGCTCTATTTAAATGCGCGCAGTGTACGGAACAAGGTAGATGAGCTTGTGGCCCAGATTGTGACTGGCAGGTATGATGTGGTAGGCATCACAGAGACATGGTTGCAGGGGGTTCAGGACTGGCATTTAAACATCCAGGGATTCACAGCCTATCGAAAAGACAGGGAGGTGGGCAGAGGGGGCGGGGTTTCCTTGTTAATTAGGAATGAAATTAAATCAATTGCACTAAATGACATAGGGTAAGATGATGTGGAGTCTGTGTGGGTAGAGTTGAGGAACAACAAAGGCAAAAAAAACATAATGGGAGTTATGTACAGGCCTCCTAACAGTGGTCAGGACCGGGGGCACAAAATGCACCACGAAATCGAAAGTGCATGTCAGAAAGGCAAGGTCACAGTGATCATGGGAGACTTCAATATGCAGGTGGACTGGGTAAATAATGCTGCCAGTGGACCCAAGGAAATGGAATTCATTGAATGTTTACAGGAGGGCTTTTTGGGACAGCTTGTGATGGAGCCCACGAGGGAACAGGCCATTCTGGACTTAGTGTAATGTAATGAGCCAGACTTGATTAAAGATCTTAAAGTAAGGGAGCACTTAGCAGGCAGTGATCATAATATGGTAGAATTCAATCTCCAATTTGAAAGAAAGAAGGTAGAATCAGATGTAAAGGTGCTACAGTTAAATAAAGGTAACTACAGGGGCATGAGGGAGGAACTGACGAAAATTGACTGGGAGCAGAGCCTAGTGGGAAAGACGGTAGAACAGCAATGGCAGGAATTTCTGGGAGTAATTGAGGACACAGTGCAGAGGTTCATCCCAAAGAAAAGAAAGGTTATCAGAGGGGGGATTAGGCAGCCATGGCTGACAAAGGAAGTTAGGGAATGCATCAAAGTAAAAGAGAAAGCCTATAATGTGGCAAGGAGTAGTGGGAAGTCAGAAGATTGGGACGGCTACAAAAACAAACAAAGGAGAACAAAGAGAGAAATAAGGAAAGAGAGGATCAAATATGAAGGTAGGCTAGCCAGTAACATTAGGAATGATAGTAAAAGTTTATTTAAATACATTAAAAACAAACGGGAGGCAAAAGTTGACATTGGGCCACTCCAAAATGAGGCTGGTAATTTTGTGATGGGAGACAAGGAAATAGCTGAGGAACTAAATAAGTACTTGGCGTCAGTCTTCACAGTAGAATACATGAGTAATATCCCACCAATTCCGGAGAGTCAGGGGGCAGAGTTGAATATGGTAGCCATCACAAAGGAGAAAGTGCTAGAGAAACTAAGAGGTCTAAAAATTGATAAATCTCCGGGCCCAGATGGATTACATCCTAGAGTTCTGAAGGAGATAGCTGAAGAAATAGTGGAGGCGTTAGTTATGATCTTTCAAAAGTCACTGGAGTCCGGGAAAGTCCCAGAGGATTGGAAAATCGCTGTTGTAACCCCCCTGTTCAAGAAGGGAACAAGGAAAAAGATGGAAAATTATAGGCCAATTAGCCTAACCTCGGTTGTTGGCAAGATTCTAGAATCCATTGTTAAGGATGAGATTTCTAAATTCTTGGAAGTGCAGGGTCAGATTAGGACAAGTCAGCATGGATTTAGGAAGGGGAGGTCGTGCCTGACAAACCTGTTAGAGTTCTTTGAAGAGATAACAAATAGGTTAGACCAAGGAGAGCCAATGGATGTTATCTATCTTGACTTCCAAAAGGCCTTTGATAAGGTGCCTCACGGGAGACTGCTGAGTAAAATAAGGGCCCATGGTATTCGAGGTAAAGTACTAACATGGATTGACGATTGGCTGTCAGGCAGAAGGCAGAGAGTTGGGATAAAAGGTTCTTTTTCGGAATGGCAACCGGTGACGAGTGGTGTCCCGCAGGGTTCAGTGTTGGGGCCACAGCTGTTCTCTTTATATATTAACGATCTAGAAGACGGGACTGGGGGCAGTCTGGCTAAGTTTGCCGATGATACAAAGATAGGTGGAGGGGCAGGTAGTATGGAGGAGGTGGGGAGGCTGCAGAAAGATGTAGACAGTTTAGGAGAGTGGTCCAAGAAATGGCTAATGAAATTCAACGTGGGCAAGTGCGAGGTCTTGGACTTTGGAAAAAAGAATAGAGGCATGGACTATTTTCTAAACGGTGACAAAATTCATAATGCTGAAGTGCAAAGGGACTTGGGAGTCCTAGTAAAGGGTTCTCTAAAGGTAAACTTGCAGGTTGAGTCCGTAATTAAGAAAGCAAATGCAATGTTGTCATTTATCTCAAGAGGCTTTGAATATAAAAGCAGGGATGTCCTTCTGAAGCTTTATAAAGCATTAGTTAGGCCCCATTTAGAATACTGTGAGGAATTTTGGGCCCCACACCTCAGGAAGGACATACTGGCACTGGAGCGGGTCCAGCGGAGATTCACACGGATGATCCCAGGAATGGTAGGCCTAACATACGATGAACGTCTGAGGATCCTGGGATTATATTCATTGGAGTTTAGGAGGTTGAGGGGAGATCTAATAGAAACTTACAAGATAATGAATGGCTTAGATAGGGTGGATGTAGGGAAGCTGTTTCCATTAGCAGGGGAGACTAGGACCCGGGGGCACAGCCTTAGAATAAAAGGGAGTCACTTCAGAACAGAGATGAGGAGAAATTTCTTCAGCCAGAGAGTGGTGGGTCTGTGGAATTCATTGCCACAGAGGGCGGTGGAGGCCGGGACGTTGAGTGTCTTTAAGACAGAAGTTGATAATTTCTTGATTTCTCGAGGAATTAAGGGCTATGGCGAGAGAGCGGGTAAATGGAGTTGAAATCAGCCATGATTGAATGGCGGAGTGGACTCGATGGGCCGAATGGCCTTACTTCCGCTCCTATGACTTATGGTCTTATGGCATAGGTTTAAGGTGAGAGGGGCAAGGTTTAGAGTAGATGTACGAGGCAAGCTTTTACACAGAGGGTAGTGGATGGCTGGAACTCGCTACCGGAGGACGTGGTGGAAACAGGGACGATGGTGACATTTAAGGGCACCTTGACAAATACATGAATAGGATGGGAATAGAGGGATACGGACCCAGGAAATATAGAAGTTTGTAGTTTAGTCGGGCAGCATGGTCGGCACGGGCTTGGAGGGAGAGGGGTCTGTTCCTGTGCTGTACATTTCTTTGTTCTTTGTTCTTTGAGACCGGAGCACCGGGAGAAAATACACCCACAGTGAGGTTAACTCCACACAGACGGTTACCTAAGGCCCCAATTAAATCCAAGTCCCTGGTGCTGTGAGACAGCTGTGCTATTCTGCGGGCCATTATTTTATTTCATATAATATATGACTCGTGGCATATAAATAAAACACCTGATGGCTGCTGTTTACAATTCTCAGGCAAGATCCTCAGTCGTTTCAGAATACCATCTACATTCACTTGCATTGATACTCCGTGTCAAGAGGGGCTGGGAATGACGGTGCAGTAGCCCAAGGTTTCACGTCAGAATTTCTGGGCGAGTTCCAAGGATGTTTGTGATGGTGGACAGCGACGATTTAGTGGACAATATTTATTTCAGAGACGCAAGGTTTGTAACGGAATAAAATTATTGCTCTAAGAACTGCTTCGGTTCTTCATTCAGTGGAAGACCTGTCTGTGGTTTGTGCACAAGGTCGGTTAATTGCGTTGGCAAGTGAAGCTGGGAAGGGAGGATAAGTTAAAGTGACGAGTCGGCATTTGAATTTGGAAGGGATGGAGGAAAACATTTTGAGTTGTTGCAGAAATCGATCATATTAACGAGGATGCATCTGCACAAGAAACAATTCGAGATACAAAAATAATACAGGCCTAAAGGTGTGGGCATTGGATGAGGAACTCCAAAGATGTTTGGAATACACAACGTAGAATGAGAGAGAAAGGAAAATGCAAAAGAGAGAGAAAAGATCAAAAGAGAGCGAGAGGAAAAAAGCTAAAGAGCGAGGTGTGGTTTATTCTAAAGAGCAAGGGATTAAAGTAGAGTTTCCAGAAACTAAATGGGATATTCAATCCTAAAGAGAAACCGATGGTGTGTGCAGAAATTATTCAGGCCGTCTCAAAATTTTAACAAAATGTAGAAACATTGATCTTTCAGGAAAACCCATCTTAATTGGTGCGGCCAAAGTAAAACTGGACGTTGTCACTAGAAGATTAAATTGACGAGGCAGACGCAAATATCACATGTGTCCCTTTCACAGGTTGCATCTAAGGATTACGACTAGATAAGCAATGCTACTCTGTGTACATAGCAATTAGGATCCAGATCATACAGACAATTTTTTTGGACTTCATGGAACCAGCCAGGTCACACTTATGTTGAACTTGAAAGAGTTAAGCTGACGAATTTAAACAGGTGGATATGAGCTTTAAGAGTTGAAACCAGCCTTGAGGCGTATGAAACATGAAATAATTCTCTACTTTTTGTGATCATAACCTATATTGAAGACCAACAGGTATGGCCACAAGGCAAGCAGCAATAATGGTTCGACACTTATTAGTTGGCCTGTAAGTTTAAACCGCTGGTCCGTCAAACCATATCATTTTGAAAAAAAGAACAACGTGTAGGAAGTGGAGGTCAGAAGGGAAGCAGATAACCAAATTAAGTAATTGATATTTGTGGATATTCCAAGAACTCCATCTCAGACTAGAAATTAATGTTGTGAAGGTGGATGTTTGACTTGAAGCCCTAACTGTCACCAGTGCAATAAAGTTGGACTCGCTCGTTGATCCTGTTTGAAATTCGAAACAAAAGCATCATAGCAAGGATTATTGAAAGGGAACGATAATGGGGAATATTGATGGGTAGAGTGCAGCTCTAACCAGAAATTGCCGGCCCCACATGAACGGTGCAAGAGACGGGTCATGGGAATGAGGAGAAAGAGATATATGTTGGGTTTTTCTAATGTAAGATTTTCAGCAGTTTTTCATCAATGAGGTCGCCAAAGCAATAACTATTTTGGTGGCACAGGCGCCATCCGTACTGTCCTACTGGAGAGCGATTTCGTTTTATTTTTGAAATGTTCAATGAATGCTATGGTGTGCGATTCTCTGTCGGTGCGATCCGGTTCCCGACGGCGTAGCATGGCCAAAATTGTGGGTGGGGGAATCCCATTGTCTGGTTGCTGGAACGCAAGATCCGCTGCTCTCGGGGAGGTACGCCACGCCGGAACATGGGGCCTGCGGAATGGAGAATCCCGCCCGACGCGTTACTGAACGTGCTAAGTAGGAGTCCATCCCTGTTATTTTCCATGAAGTTGAATTTCAGAATGATTAGTTTTTCAAGTTAACGAGTTTCCGGTTTGATTTAGAAGTTAGTTTTTTAATTTAGTGTACCCAATTCATTTTTCCAATTCAGGGGCTATTTAGCGTGACCAATCCAGGAGGACACGGCTACGAGAGTCGGTCTCAAGCAGGTTGAGTGCGGGGCAGCAGGGTAACACAGTGGTTAGCATAGTTGCTTCCCAGCTCCATGATCACAGGTTCGATTCCCGGCTTGGGTCACTGTCTGTGCGGAGCCTCCACATTCTCACGTGTCTGCGTGGGTTTCCGTCGGGTGCTCCAGTTTCCTTCCACAGTCGAGAGATGTGCAGGTTAGGTGGATTGGCCATGCTAAATTGTCCTTAGTGTCCAAAAAGGTTCACTGTGGTTACTGGGTCACAGGGATAAATTGAAAGCGTGGGGTAAATGGGGTGATCTTTCCAAGGGCCGGTGCAGGCCGGATTGGCTGAATGGCTTCCCTCTGCACTGTAAGCTATTTGTGAGAAGCAACCAGATGGCAAAACTTACAGGACCTCATCATCACAAACCTGTCCAATACGGACTCATCTGGCCATGACATTATTGGTTGAAGTGAACATCGCGGGGGTGGAATGATGTCACATTGGTTCGCACTGCGGCCTCACCGCACCGGGGACCCGGCTTGATACTGGACCTGGGTCACTGTTCGCCTGTAGGTTGAACATTCTCCCCGGTTTTTCGTGGATCTTACCCACATAACCCAAAGGTGGATTGGCCATGCACATTTCCCCGGGAATGGGAATAAAGACAAAAACATGTTTTCAAAGTGATCGTCGCACGGTCGTTTTGGAGACGCGGGGCGGGATGGTGGCACGATGTTTAACACTCACAGGCCCAGCTTTCCCGTGTTGAATTCCGGGGTCTGGATCGGGTGACTGTCAGTGTGGAGTTTGCACATTCTCCCCGTGTCTGTATGGGTTTTCTCCGGTTTTTCCGGTTTAATCCCACTGATCGAAAATCTGGCGCAATGAGCCGTCACTGTCCGAAACGTTAGATTGGGTTACGGATGGAGGCGTGGGCTTAAATCGGGTGCTCTTTCCAATGACCGATGCAGACTCGACAGGCCGAACGAACTCCTTCTGAGTTGGAAGTTCAAAGAACCTATGAAAAAATCAGAAAAAGTAGAGTTTTCACATTAAGGATACGCTACATTGTGTTGTGTGGCATTACCACCGAATAAATGTAACATTAAGTGCTTTCGGCTATCCGACTTGTACTCAATCACCCCCACTAAACCACTACCACCAAGCCAGGGCGTCGACCCTAGTTCCGATGTAGTACATAAATAAGTAACAATAATAGTCAGAACTGGGAAATTCCACAACCACAGCATCAGGTCTAATCTCTGGAGTCTTGACACTAGCAGACTTGAATGGAGCAGGTAATCTAAACGATTCACGAGAGGAGGAGGCTCCACAAATATCCTAAACCTCAATGAGGGAGGTACAAAGAACGTCTGTGCAAATGTTAAGGTTGAAGCATCCGCATTGGTAAAGCAGCCGAAGATTGTTCGGATTGATTCGGACTTGCTGAAGCCAATCAGTGGTACTAGTGACCTCCGGAGAAGACCGAGATGGATCAGTCGTTTCGGCACTTGAGGTTGAAGACTGCTGAGCATGCTTCAACCTTAAAATTGCAATGACATTCTTTGTATCTCCCTCATTGAGGTTGGGGATACTTGTGGAGTCTCCTCCTCCCGTGAATCGTTTAGTTTTGCTGCTCCATTTGTAATAACTGCGGGTGGCACAGCGGTTATCCCTACTGTCTCAAGGTGCCGAGTATCCGGCTTTGATCCGTGTGGCGTTTGCACATTCTATCATGGATGCGAGGGTTTCAGCCCACACCCCAATGATATACAGGGTAGGTGGAGTGGACATGCTTGATTGCCTCACAATCAAAAAATATATATATTTTTCAAATAGGGATAACAGCATCATGTTTCTGGATTTTACTGCGTACAGCTCAAATAGATCATTTAGTACATGAAAAAAACAGCGCAACAGCGCAACACAACTGCAAATACATAGGCACAGAAATTGGGGAAGCATAGAGGAGTGTCGTATTAATAAGATCAGTCCATAAGAAGGTTGTTTCGAGTCTGTTATCAGAAGGAAACAAGCTGGTTTTGAATGTTCTCCTGTGAATTCTGAGATGTTTGTACCACCTACCAGATGGGAGACGTTGAAAATATGAGTGAGCCGGGCGGCAGAGGTGTTTGATTATGCTGTCAGCTTTACTAAGGCACGGGGAAGTGTAGATAGAGTCAGTGGATGGGAGGCGGGTTCGTGTGATGGACTCGGTGCTTTTCACGACAATCTGAAAATTCTTCCGGTCTTGAACCGAGCAATTGCCACACCAGGATGTGATGCCGCTCCTGTAAAGGTTGTTAAGAGTCAATGTGGACATGCTGAATTATCTTAGTTTACAGGGAAAGCACCTTTCCCCACTCCTCGGTTAATAAAGCTGCCCATGTCCAACAGCAGCAAGATCTGGACAATATCCAGTCTTCGACTCACAAGTGGCAAGTAATATCCACGTCATACAAGTGTCAGGTCATGGCCATCTCCTACAAAGTAGGACCTATATATTTCCTGTCTATATTCAGTGGCATTACGTTTACCGAATTCCCCGCCCCCTCCTTCATCGACACCCCCCCCCCCCACCCCCAACCCCCACCACACACACACAGCAACGTCAGTCCACACTTGGGGATTCCAACTATTAGAAATTGAACTGGACCAGCTATATGGTTACCGTCGCTACCAGAGCAGTTGAGAATCTCAGGACCTAATGGTGAGTAACTGACCTTCTGACGCCCCCCCCCCCCCCCCCCGCTATCAAAAAAACAAACATGTCCACCATCTCCAAAGTTCAAGGCAGGAGCGTATTCTAATACTCTCCAATTACCTGTATGATGTGGGAACTTGTACACATATCTCAATACATAAGAACCGAGAAAGATCCAACCCAGTTATTTACCGCCCCTTCTGTCTATTCTCGGTCATCAACAAAATGTGGCTGGTGTCATGAACCATGCTATGAATGGGCACTTCCTTATCAATAGCCTGATCACTTGCTTAAAAGAGGGTACCGCCAGGTTTAATTAGCTCCAGCCCTAATTGCATCTCTGAATCAAACAAAAAAAAGTAGTTGAAGTTCAGAGACGAGCTGAAAGTGACTGCACTTGACATCAAAACAGCATTTGATCGGATATGGCTTCACGGAGTCCGAGCGCGACTGGAGTAAATGGTCAAGCAGGGGGAAAAGGCTTCATTGGTTGGAGTTACGCCGAGCACAAAGGAGGATTGATGTGCTAGTTTGAGGTCAATGTCTCCAATTCCAGGACACCACTGCGGGATATTCTCAGGGGAGTTCCCTCTGCCCAGCCATAGCCAACTGCTTCAGAATATACCAGCATCCCTTAATGCGGCCACAGGTGGGAATTATAATTTTTGCATGCAAAATATGCACTGTCATTCACGACTCCGCAGAACCTCAAATGGTTCAGGGACACTATATCCTGCAGAATACATGCCTTGGAATCACAATGGCCAAGTAGCATTAGCGCAACACACGTTCTTTGCAGTGAGCATGTACAACAGGATGGCATCCAAATGTCGGCCAGTGACATTGTTGAATCCTCCCAAAGGAAATGGTTCCTATAAAACAGAAGGTCAATTGGACTAGACACACCCACACACAAACACAGACGCTCACCCATACATACGTATTATATGGTAGATTGATACGGCTGGTACGAGAAAATGCCAGACTTTGTAAAGCAGCACCGGCACCTCAAACAACAACACAGCGACCTTCGTCTACCATGTACAAGATACAAGTCAGGAATGTGACAGAAAACTTTACACTGGTCTGGAAGGGGTAGGCTCCAACAAAACTGATGAAGATCTACATCGTCCAGGAGAAAGCAGCTCATTTGATTAGTGTCCTTTCCATAAATTGTCAATTGTTCCAACACCAATGGATAATTGGCAGCCGTGGGTAACACTTGTAATTGTCAGCGTGGAAAATTATCACCAATATTGCTCATGGAGAAACTTCCCGTACCAAGGTCGCGCCCAATTAAATCTGCGTAGCGGCGCAATCATTTTGATTCAGTGTATTAATATGTCTTGCCTTATCTTAGAATCCACTATTTCTATGAGATAGCATAATTCAAATTTGCAAGTCCACACGCATTATTTTTACAGGTATCGTCTTGGCTTCAGGGGTTGTTGGTCAGGCCAGGCAGTGCAGGATACCAGCATTGGTTTTGAAAACGTCTTGGCTTATTAATAATTACATACGTATATACATAGAATGTAGGAGCAGGAGGAAGCCTTCAGGCCCTTCGAGTCTGCTCCGGCATTCCTCACTATCATGGCTTATCATCCAACGCAATACACTAATCCTACTTTCCGCCCATAGCATTTGTACCCATTCTCCCCAGGTGCTGCATCCAGCCTCCTCTTGCATATATTCAAAATTTTAGTATCAACTATTTCCTGTGGTAATGAATTCCACAGGCTCACCGGTCTTTGTTTGAAGAAAAGTCCCCTTATCTCTGTCCGAAATGGTTTACCCTGAATTCTCAGACTGTGACCCCTGGTTCTGGACGCACCCATAGAACTGAGAACATAGATAAGACAGCACAGAACAGGCCCTTCGGCCCACGATGTTGTGCCGAACCTATGTCCTAGATTAATCATAGATTATCATTGAATTTACAGTGCAGAAGGAGGCCATTCGGCCCTTTGAGTCTGCACCGGCTCTTGGAAAGAGCACCCTACCCAAACTCAACACCTCCACCCACACCAAGGGCAATTTTGGACATTAAGGGCAATTTATCATTGGCCAATTCACCTATCCTGCACATCTTTGGACTGTGGGAGGAAACCGGAGCACCCGGAGGAAACCCACGCAGATACGGGGAGGACGTGCAGACTCCGCACAGACAGTGACCCAAGCCGGAATCGAACCTGGGACCCTGGAGCTGTGAAGCAATTGTGCTATCCACAATGCTACCGTGCTGCCCTTAAGAACAAATAAATCTACACTATATCATTTTACCGTAAGCCATGTACATATCCAATAGCTGCTTGAAGGTCCCTAATGTTTTCGACTCAACTACTTCCACAGGCAGTGCATTCCATGCCCCCACTACTCTCTGGGTAAAGAACCTACCTCTGATATCGCTCCTATATCTTCCACCTTTCGCCTTAAATTTATGTCCCCTTGTAATGGTTTGTTCCACCCAGGGAAAACGTCTCTGACTGTCTACTCTATCTATTCCCCTGATCATCTTATAAACCTCTATCAAGTCGACCCTCATCCTTCTCCGTTCTAATGAGAAAAGGCCTAGCACCCTCAACCTTTCCTCGTAATACCTACTCTCCATTCCAGGCAACATCCTGGTAAATCTTCTTTGCACCTTTTCCAAAGCTTCCACATCCTTCCTAAAATGGGGCGACCAGAACTGTACACAGTACTCCAAATGTGGCCTTACCAAAGTTTTGACCAGCTGCGTCATCACCTCACGGTTCTTAAATTCAATCCCTCTGTTAATGAACGCGAGCACACCATAGGCCTTCTTCACAGCTCTATCCACTTGAGTGGCAACTTTCAAAGATGTATGAACATAGACCCCAAGATCTCTCTGCTCCTCCACATTGCCAAGAACTCTACCGTTAACCCTGTATTCCGCATTCATATATGTCCTTCCAAAATGGACAACCTCACACCTATCAGGGTTAAACTCCATCTGCCACTTCTCAGCCCACCTCTGCATCCTACCTATGTTTCTTTGCAGCCGACAACAGCGCTCCTTACTATCCACAACTCCACCAATCTTCGTATGGTCTGCAAATCTACTGACCCACCCTTCAACTCCCTCAACCAAGTCATTAATGAAAATCACAAACAGCAGAGGACCCAGAACTGATCCCTGCGGTACGCCACTGGTACCTGGGATCCAGGCTGAATATTTGCCATCCACCACCACTCTCTGACTTCTATCGGTTAGCCAGTTCGTTATCCAACTGGCCAAATTTCCCACTATCCCATGCCTCCTTACTTTCTGCATAAGCCTACCATGGGGAACCTTATCAAATGGCTTACTAAAATCCATGTACACTACATCCACTGCTTTACCTTCATCCACATGCTTGGTCACCTCCTCAAAGAATTCAATAAGACTTGTAAGGCAAGACCTACCCCTCACAAATCCGTGCTGACTATCCCTAATCAAGCAGTGTCTTTCCAGATGCTCAGAAATCCTATCCTTCAGTACCCTTTCCATTACTTTGCCTACCACCGAAGTCAGACTAAATGGCCTGTAATTCCCAGGGTTATCCCTAGTCCCTTTTTTGAACAGGGGCACGACATTCGCCACTCTCCAATCCCCTGGTACCACCGTTGTTGACAGTGAGGACGAAAAGATCATTGCCAACGGCTCTGCAATTTCATCTCTTGCTTCCCATAGAATCCTTGGATATATCCCGTCAGGCCCGGGGGACTTGTCTATCCTCAAGTTTTTCAAAATGCCCAACACATCTTCCTTCCTAACAAGTATTTGCTCGAGCTTACCAATCTGTTTCACACTGTCCTCTCCAACAATATCGCCCTACTCATTTGTAAATACAGAAGAAAAGTACTCGTTCAAGACCTCTCCTATCTCTTCAGACTCAATACACAATCTCCCGCTACTGTCCTTGATCGGACCTAGCCTCGCTCTAGTCATTCTCATATTTCTCACATATGTGTGAAAGGCCTTGGGGTTTTCCTTGATCCTACCCACCAAAGATTATTCATGCCCTCTCTTAGCTCTCCTAATCGCTTTCTTCAGTTCCCTCCTGGCTAACTTGTATTCCTCCAATGCCCTGTCTGAACCTTGTTTCCTCAGCTTTACATAAGTCTTCGTTTTCCTCTTAACAAGACATTCAACCTCTCTTGTCAACCATGGTTCCCTCACTCGACCATCTCTTCCCTGCCTGACAGGGACATACATATCAAGGACACGTAGCACCTGTTCCTTGAACAAGTTCCACATTTCACTTGTGTTCTTCCCTGCCAGCCTATGTTCCCAACTTATGCACTTCAATTCTTGTCTGACAACATCGTATTTACCCTTCCCCAATTGTAAACCTTGCCCTGTTGCACGTACCTATCCCTCTCCATTACTAAAGTGAAAGTCACAGAATTGTGGTCAGTATCTCCAAAATGCTCCCCCACTAACAAATCTCTCACTTGCCCTGGTTCATTACCAAGTACTAAATCCAATATTGCCCCTCCTCTGGTCGGACAATCTACATACTGTGCTGGAAAAGCTTCCTGGACACACTGCACAAACACCACCCCATCCAAACGATTTGATCTAAAGAGTTTCCACTCAATATTTGGGAAGTTAAAGTCGCCCATGACTACTACCCTATGACTTCTGCACCTTTCTAAAATCTGTTTCCCAATCTGTTCCTCCACATCTCTGCTACTATTGGGGGGCCTATAGAAAACTCCTAACAAGGTAACTGCTCCTTTCCTATTTCTGACTTCAACCCATACTACCTCAGTAGGGTGATACTCCTCGAACTGCCTTTTTGCAGCTGTGAAACTATCTCTAATTAATAATGCCACCCCCCCCCCACCACCTCTTTTACCAACCTCCCTAATCTTACTGAAACATCTATAACCAGGGACCTCCAACAACCATTTCTGCCCCTCTTCTATCCAAGTTTCCGTGATGGCCACCACATCGTAGTCCCAAGTACCGATCCATGCCTTAAGTTCACCCACCTGATTCCTGATGCTTCTTGCGTTGAAGTATACACACTTAAACCCATCTCCGTGCCTGCAAGTACTCTCCTTTGTCAGTGTTCCCTTTCCCACTGCCTCATTACACGCTTTGGCGTCCTGAATATCGGCTACCTTAGTTGCTGGACTACAAATCCGGTTCCCATTCCCCTGCCAAATTAGTTTAAACCCTCCCGAAGAGTACTAGAAAACCTCCCTCCCAGGATATTGGTGTCCCTCTGGTTCAGATGCAACCCGTCCTGCTTGTACAGGTCCCACCTTCCCCAGAATGCGCTCCAATTATCCAAATACCTGAAGCCATCCCTCCAACACCATTCCTGCAGCGATGTGTTCAGCTGCACTCTCTCCCTATTCCTGGCCTCGCTATCACGTGGCACCGGCAACAAACCAGAGATGACAACTCTGTCTGTCCTGGCTTTTAACTTCCAGCCTAACTCCCTAAACTTGTTTATTACCTCCACACACCTTTTCCTACCTATGTCATTGGTACCAATGTGCACCACGACGTCTGGCTGCTCATCCTCCCCCTTAAGGATCCTGAAGACACGATCCGAGACATCCCTGGCCCTGGCACCCGGGACGCAACATACCTTCCGGGAGTCTCGCTCGCGACCACAGAATCTCCTATCTATTACCCTAACCATTGAATCTCCTACAACTATTCCTTTTCTATTCTCCCCCTTCCCTTCTGATCGCCAGAGCCAGACTCAGTGCCAGAGACCTGGCCGCTAGGGCCTTCCCCCGGTAGGTCACCCCCCCCCCCCCCAAACAGCATCCAAAACGGTATACTTGTTTTGAAGGGGAACGTCCACGAGGGATCACTGCACTGTCTGCCTGTTTGTTTTTTCCCCCTGACTGTAACCCAGCTATTCTTGTCCTGTACCTTGGGTGTGCTTACCTCCCTGTAACTCTTCTCAACCACCCCCTCTGCCTCCCGGATGATCCGAAGTTCATCCAGCTTCAGCTCCAGTTCCCTAACACGGTCTTTGAGGAGCTGAAGTTGGGTGCACTTCCCGCAGGTATAGTCAGCGGGGACACCAGTGGTATCCCTCACCACCCACATCCTACAGGAGGAGCATGCAACTGGCCTAGCCTCCATCCCCTCTTACCTTACATAATATAGCTGCCGTGTGGACTAACTAGATCTCCGCCCCCGACTCTGCTCCCAGTCAGCTACACTTTCTGTAAACTTCTGGTTCTCTTCGCACTCTTTGCGGAAATGTCAGAAACAAAATGAAAGGAGCATCTTACTCCCTCCTCACCCAACTCCCTCGGTCACCAAACTCTTACTATAGCACTCAGAAAACACCAAATTCAGCACTCCCTCGGTCACCAAACTCTTACTATAGCACTCAAAAAGCACCAAATTCAGCACTCAGCACCCATCATATTTTTGTTTTTGTTTAGAAAATTATTGGTAACATCTTCCCCGCATCTATCCTGTATACTCCTGTTAGAATGCTATGAGTCTCTATGATATCCCCCCCCCCCCCTTCATTATTCTGATCTCCAGCAAGAACAATACCAACTTGGTCAGTCTCTCCTCATATGATAGCCCTGCCATTCCTGGAATCAGTCTGTTAAACCTTCGTTGCACTGAGTGACATGAGGGAGGCTTTCAAATGTCAGTTGAAATGAATTCAGGGCCAGCATGTTCCTGTGCGGAAGAAGGATAAACACGGCAAATTTCGGGACATTGGATAACGAGAAATCTTGTAGGCCACGTCAAAAGAAAAAGGAGGCATTTGGCAGGTCAAGAAGGCTGGGAACAGACGAAGCCTGCGTGGAATATAAGGAAAGTAGGAAGGAACTTAAGCAAGGTGTCAGGAGGGCTAATAGTGGTCACGAAAGGTCATTGGCAAATAGGGTTAAGGAAAATCCCAAGGCTCTTTACACGTACATAAAAAACAAGAGTGTAGCCAGGGAAAGGGTTGGCCCACGCAAGGACAGGCAAGGGAATCTATGTGTGGTGCCAGGGGAAATGGGCGAGGTACTAACTTAATACTTTGCATCAGTATTCACCAAAGAGAAGCAATTAGTGGAAGTTGAGGCTGGAGAAAGGTGTGTAGATAGCCTGGGTCACATTAAGATCCAAAAAGACGAGGTGTTGGGCGTCTTGAAAAATATTATGGTCGATATGTCCCGAGGGCTGATGGGATCTACCCCAGAATACTAAAGGAGGCTAGAGAGGAATTTGCTGAGGCGTTGACAGGAAATTTCGGATTCTCGCTCTCTTCACGTGATGTCCCGGAGGACTAGAGAATAGCCAACTTTGTTCCTCTGTTTAAGAAAGGTAGCAACGATAATCCAGGGTACTTCAGGCCGGTGAGCCTTACAACAGTGGTAGGGAAATTAGTGGAGAGAATTATTCGAGACAGTATCTACTCCCATTTGGAAGCCAATGGACGTATTAGCGAGAGGCAGCAAGGATTTGTGAAGGAGAGGCCGTGTCTCACTAACTTGATAGAGTTTTTCGAAGAGGTCACAAAGATGATTCATGCAGGTAGGGCCGTGTATGTTGTCGATATGGGCTTCAGTAAAGCCTTTGACAACGTTCCTCATGGCAGACTGGTACAAAAGGTAAAGAAACACGGGATCATGGGTGAGCTGGCAAGATGGATACAGACCTGGAAAGGCAGAGAGTAGCAATGGAAGGGTGCTTTTCTGATTGGAGGGCTATGACCAGTGGTGTTCCGCAGGAATCAGTGCGGGGACCTTTGCTGTTCGGAGTAAATATCAATGATTTGGAGGAAAATGTAACTGGTCTGATTAGTAACTTTTCAGATGATACAACGGTTGGAGGAATTGCGAATAGCGATGAGAACTGTCGGAGGATACAGCAGGATGTAGATCGTTTGGAGACTTGGGCGCAGAGGTGACAGATGGAATTTAATCCGGACAAATGTGAGGTAATGCATTTTGGAAGGTCGAATGCAGGTAGAGGATATACAGTGAATGGTAGAACCCTCAAGATTGTTGATAGTCAGAGAGATCAAGGTGCACAGGTCCACAGGTCACTGAAAGGGGCAACACAGGTGGAGAAGGTAGTCAAGAAGGCATACGGCATGCTTGCCTTTACTGGCCGGGGCACTGAGTATAAGAATTGGCAAGTCATGTTGCAGCTTGAAAAAGAACCTTAGTTAGGCCACACTTGGAGTACAGTGTTCAAATCTGGTCGCCACACTACCAGAAAAATGTGAAGGCTTTGAAGAGATTTACCAGGATGTTGCCTGGTATGGAGGGAATTAGCTATAAGGAGAGGTTGAATAAACTCGGTCTGTTCTCACTGGAACGACGGAGGTTGAGGGGCGACCTGATAGAGGTCTACAACATTATGAGGAGCACAGCCAGAGTGGACAGTCAGATACTTTTTTTCCCAATGTCGAGGGGTCAATTACTAGGGGGCATAGGTTTAAATTGCAAGGGGCAAGGGTTAGAGGAGCTATACGAGGCAAGTTTTTTAGACAGAGTGTAGTGGCTGCCTGGAACTCGCTGCCGGAGGAGGTGGTGGAAGCAGGGACGATAGTCACATTTCAGGGGCATCTTGACAAATACATTAATAGGATGGGAATAGAGGGATACGGACCCAGGAAGTACAGACGATTTTAGTTTAGACGGGCAACATGGTCTGCACTGGTTTGGAGGGCAGACGGGTCTGTTCCTGTGCTGTTGTTTTCTTTGTTCTTGATAGGCTACTGAGAGGTCTAACTAGTATGAACGTGGAGACGATGGGGTTCCACTTGTTGGAAAACCTAGAACCCGAGAGCACAGACTCAGACTGAAGGGGACAATCCTTTAAAAAATGAGATGAGGAGGAGTTGTTCATCCAGAGATTGGTGAACCTGTGGAACTCTTTGCTGCTGAGTCTGTGCAGGTCAAATACTTGAATGTCGTTAAGGCAGAGACAGATAGGTTATTGATTTATAAAGGGATCATGGGTTACTGGGAGAAGACAAGAGAATGGACCATGATTCAATGGCGGAACAGTCCTAATGGGACGAATAGCCTATTTCCACTCCTCAGGCTTATGGCCTTATGCTCTGAAATTGTTATGGACCTATGGTACATCCGTGACATGGTCAACTAGGCATATAACGACAAAAACAGAAGAGTAACTCAACCAGAGATACTGAGAGACATGCACTTCACAGTAGAAGCATGGCTGCGATGAGAATGTATATAATTTCAAGTACTTTCCACGATCAGGTATATAATGCTACATTGGAGCATAAATCATGAACTATGAAATGAAAGTGCCTTAAGGAGGCGAAACATATGGAATAGTTATTTTTTTCTGCACTGACAATTTAACTGTACGCTCACCATCAGGAAATTTCTCAGTATTATGTAATATTTGCAGCGCCGAACATAATTATTCTACATTTTGGTCGCAAATTAAGTTGATGCATTCAAAGTTGGTCAGATGGAAACAAGTCATGGTGATCAATGCACATCAACGAAAGGAAAACATTTCTCAGCTCGTCTCATAGCGTGTCAGAACAATATCACATACCATCATTTATACAGTTGCTATAGTCATCGCCTATGCGCAGTGTATCTAATTTAATCATGTGTTTTGCCACCTGTTGACAAATTAATCACATTACAACCTTTCTCTCGGCAGAATATTGCATATAGAAACACAACCATGTTGTTATTCTCTTGTTACCGTCGTTTCTCTTTTGAAGTTCTGTCGGATAAAATACAATAAAATAATAATTAAATCGGCAAATTGTTTCAGAAACAACTGACTGCGTGCCTGAACATACAACCTGCATTGATGACTGGATGTGGCATGACATATCAAGCCGATTATAATCAACAGATTCAACGATGGAATACTCTGCAGTGGTTTGGATGAGTGCAACTCCAACAAGAAAGAATCCGCGACCCTTTCCACAAAATACAACTCCCTCCACCGCCGACAAACAGGGGAAAACGTGTGTCCGACCTACATTTTCAAATGCAGGAAATCACCAAATCTCCTTGGCAGCACTATTCAAACTCAGTGCCGTTACAATCTAAAAGCTTAAGGACGGGCGTCATCTGTGAACACCACCAACTGAAGGTTCGCCTCCAAGTCAGTCAACATCCATAAAGTGAAAATATATGCACTTTCCCTCACTGTCGCGGCATCATAATCCTACTATTCTGTTACTCGCCTTTTTCTTTGTGTACAGACGTCAGAGGTTCGTGAGCGCTTGAGGTTAAAAGTTCACCACCACCATCTCAAGGGCAAATTGGTTGTGCAATATATGCAGTGCTAGTTAGCGCACCTCACATACACAAATTAATATTCATTTTTGAAACTATTAAACATGTGCAACTAATCACTAACCAGGCATCTTTTGAGCCTTAATATCGTCCTTCGGCATACATCTCCGACTCAGATTGAGATGCAACACAGCAAAACAGCTTTCACACTTCCCTGAGGGCAGATTGAGGCGTTTAGAAACTGGAGCATGCCACCGTGCTTAATGTTTTTTTAAAAAACACACTCCTCAGCATCCAGAGGCTACTCGTCAAAGGGCAACTTGAATTAATGTTATTGGATTGTCCAAAAAATATGTCTGTGGGGAGGCAGTGACGAAGTTATCTTGTCACTGGTCTGGTGATCCAAAGACCCAGAGTAATACTCTGCGGACATGGGTTCGAGTACCGCTGATGGAACTGGAATCTTAAAAATATCCGGTATTAAAAGTCAAAGTCGATTGTCGAAAAAAAAGAAATACAGCTGGTTATTGAATGTTCTTTCGGGAAGGATATCTCACTGGTTGAGTCATATCGACCACAGGATTGTTGCGGCTGCTGGAATTCAGTCATCTGAGGGCCGGGACATCACTGCAGTAGTTCCTCGGTAGAGTGAAGTCAAATCATCTTGAATTTCTATGATGTTCCTGCCAAAGAAAGGCCAGGTATTTGCACTATTCGCCACCGCTCAAACACTGACATATTCCACGTGCAAATGCAGCACAATATCCAGGTTTTGGCTGACAAATGGCAAGTCATGTTTGCGCCACGTAAGTGTCAATAAATGACCTGCTGACTGCCAAAGCCTACCCAGTAGGGGAGGGGTATCAATGGAGAGTGAAAAATTCATCAATGGGAGTAATGGCTATAAAATGGTGGAAATAGAAATGTGATGAAAATTATCTGTTTTACCCTTATCATTCTACCCTCTCTTCTCACTCCACTTGGGTTAACTGTTCCTAGTTGCCCTTAGCACACTACTCACCTTTGTCCTGCCATTCACACATTTGAATCTCTTTATGTGCCACTGTCAGCACCCTTTTTAGCCTTAATGACCCCCATTTCAATCAGTGTAAAGTCGGTATAAATTTGACGCAATTTCCATTTCTCTCCAGCTTTGACATAGAGTCATCCAGATTCGAAACGTTACCTCTAATTTCTCTCCACGGATGGTAACAGACCTGCTGCGATTGTTCAGTATTTTCTGGTTTTGCTGCACATTTGTCGACTGTGGTGCGATGCCGCAGCATCCGAACGAAATGCAGGCAGGCATGGGGAGAATGTGCACACTCCACAAAGACAATCAGCCGAGAGACAGCAGTACTAACCACTGCACCACTGATAATTGTCCCTCGAATATTGCGCTAATTAACCATTCTAAAAACAAAACTATACAACCCCCGATACACTGCTTCAATCTGGAACATCCTTAAAGGTATCAGCAGTATTGTTCCTGACAGCATTCCTTCTAAACGCAAGTGAAATTATTTTAGTCTCTCGTCAAATTTCCCTCAAGTTATTAATATACAGTGAGCCACCTTGTCACACTGAACTGCAGTTTCCACACGAATTGCATTCTTTTTCCGTTTTCAAGCAGACA
This sequence comes from Scyliorhinus torazame, assembly GCF_047496885.1. Lineage (NCBI taxonomy): Eukaryota > Metazoa > Chordata > Chondrichthyes > Carcharhiniformes > Scyliorhinidae > Scyliorhinus > Scyliorhinus torazame. Next base: position 109,380,080 of record NC_092718.1, read on the forward strand.
AACTTTCAGATGTTCCTTTAATATTTGCGCTCAAATGTTTTCCTTTGATTTCCAAACTCTTCTTTCGAACACTCAGCCTTTAACAAATAGAGCGGCACAGTGGAACAGTGGTTAGCCTTGCTGCTTGAGCCCGAGGAACCGGGGTCGATCGTGTTCCAGGTCACTGTCCGTGGTGGAGTTTGTATATTCTACGCATGCCTGCGTCGTCTCAGCCTCACAATCCACAGATGTGTATGTAGGTGGATTGGCAAATCTAAATTGTCAATAAATTTGAAAAGAATGTTTGTAAAGAGACATTAATTCAATGGGTCAAATGTTGGCAAATAGAGTATCGTTTGGGAATATCTGAAGTTGTTCATTTTGCAAACTTCAAATGAAGAAAGATATTCCACAAAACGACTTGGGTGTCCTTGTGTCCGAAACACAGAATGCCAGCAGGCGTGTAAAGTGTCTAATCTGGGAGTCGAATGGAATGTTGGCCCTCAATTGAAGGGAGTTCGAGTAAAGAGTTGGACCATCTTTCTGGAACTGCATTAGGCATTGGTCAGACCACATATAGAACACTGTGAACAGCTTTGGTTGCCTTATTTATATTAATACATTTTATCATTGGATGCGGTTCAGAGACAGTTCAAGAGCATGATCCTCGGTATAAAAATTTGTCTTATGAGCACACGTTGAATCGAGTATGACTCTGTCCATTGAAATTAGGAAGAATGCGATTCTAAAGCAGCTTCAAATGCCAAATGATAAAGGGACTCGCAACATAGAGTCTGCGACCAGAGAGACCTTAAAATAAACGGGTGCCAATTTCAGTTGAGGTTTGGAGCGGTTTCTTCTTTGTGAAGATTGTGGAGCTTTGGAAATCATTTCCGCGGAGAACTCTGGTGGAAGAGTCCTTCCATGTAGTAAAGGATGAGATAGATAGATTCTTGGTCATTAAGATATTCAATCGTTGAGAGGAAAGTGCCGGAAAGCGACGGGAGGAATGTCGGATCAACCATCATCTAAATAAAAGGGTTCGAAGGAGGAACGGACAATTTCTCGTCCTATTTCAGATGGTCTTATGATTATAATTGTATTCATTTTCTATAATCAGCAATGGGGTGAATCAAATACTTACTGATCATCAAAAAAACAACTTTATGCTGCGAGGTTGCGTGTTTGGTAACAGGCGGGAATGGTTTACTTTCAGAAATCATGCTCCCCATCTATATTCATCTATAGCAGAATCACAGATAAACCATACGCGTCGCATTTAAGAAATAATATGTTAATAGATTCGTTTTTGAATGTGGAGTGCAGGAATCTAACTCGGGTCGAGCAATCACGTAGTTTTCAGCAATTTTCTTTTGCATGCGGCATACAATTTTATCGGCTGAAGCCGTTTATCCAACATGTTGCGTGTATTCCCCTCAATTCATCATTGAACTTGATTCTGCCGTTCGTACAAAATGTTTTAAAAACAATTATTGGTGCAGGTTAGAAATGTGCCATTTTAAAACAAAATTATGTGCCAACGTCTTGTGTAAGATGCAGTCTTCTACAGTATTTCTAAATAAAACTATAACATTCTGATGTACCCTCTTTCCATCCTTACTGAATATCCTCTTAAATTATTCATTGCTCGCGCTCCACAGTTTCACCACACTGCTGCTGAGGCATCGTTTGGTTTTTTTTCCTGAAATGGCCTCTGATTTTCCGGTGTTTGTTTTGTACTGAGCGTTCTGTATTGTTCTTAGTCTCAAAAATAGCTCGCACTTCCTGCGCCTGATCTGCCAAAATGGTTGAAATATTCAGTGATGTAATTTTGTTTTCCTGTAGTCTTATATCTGTACTTTCTGTCAGGTGTTGCTTCGTAAAATGTATGTGGGCTATCAAGCAGTGATAGACAGAGAGAGAGAGGGATACAGCACGTGAGTGTGAGAGAGAGTGAGCTAGATTGTTTTGTGTCTACAGTATAAGCATATTTGATATTTTAATTGCTAACTGACAGTACACAGCTAGGATTCCGTGTTTACCATAGGAAATATAGGCAGTATCTTCAAGCCTTCTGAAAAAAACTTAAATCACTGTTTAACAAACGTGTAAACATGCTATTTCTGAACTACAGAGTTTTCCATTACAATTTTTGCAGCATCGCACCCAGAAGCCTATGGCTTCAAAATATGAACATTGCTTTATTACCTGGATTCCACACATAAAATGGTACAAGGCGCATCTCTCTACATCAAAAAATTATGCTTATAAATGTACTTCAACTTTATGGTGTTTTTGGCTGATCAGTTATTTCAACGATTCTGCGAATGACAAAGGGCAGGTCCAACCAACATTTTCCTGAATTTCTATTTTATTTTTCAAATTCCTATCGCCCGTCAAATTATCTCTTCTTCCTGACAGGATGACAATTAGGTAGTGCATGCCCTTACCGTCGAGGGGCTTCTGATATTATGTCGGGAAGGACAAAACATAGATTCATGCTGCCAGATTACCTTTCAGGGGGAGAAGTGTTCTAAATCTCAGTTAAAGCAGTTCGCTATTTACAACTTCTTTCAGCAAATATTTATACATCGCATGTCACAATGTTTCAAGGCACGTGGACGGCAAATTTGGTTATTTCTAGTTATGTGGTTGTTGCTACTTATTTAGTGCCAATACAGTATTTAACACATTGAGCTGGAATGGACGAACGTGGGCAGTGGCATCGCAGCGGGACTAATGTTTAGAATTAGACAGCTCATGCTTCCTGCACCATATGATGCTCTTTATTAATAATTAATAATTTTAATGTCGAGTCATAGTTTAGGTTTGGTTTGGTGAAAGTATCTTACATTTTACCTTGAACAAAGCCAAGAAGTGCAATTTCCATTTTCACTACACCTTTCAGTCCCGAAAACGCAGACTCGGAAAGGCAGCCAGCATTGAGACATTTCACAACCAGTCTTTGCTGTCCTTCAGGCCCATTCATCAGGCAAAAGATACAGATGTTTGATGACTCGCACATCCAGACATAGTAACTGCTTCTCGCCACAGCTACTAGACTCCTCAATGACTCTCCCTTGCGCGGATCAGTTCCCTGTAAGAACACTACTCACGACGCCCTATGCTGCTTATGTTTGGCCTTTGTTCCGCACTGCAAACAATCACTATTTGTTGATGTACCATTTGTCAATGTACTCTGTCGATTATTCTTTTGTCTACTATGTTAGAACTGTGTCCGTTCCCTTGGCTGCAGCAAAATACTTTTCACTGTGCTTCGGTACATGTGACAATAAATATCAACCAATCAATGTGCATTAAAAAAAGTTACACTGACGTATTCAAGAATAGTAGGAAATTAATTTGGAGATAATGCAAGGTCATTCATCGATTGTTGAAATATCCCTTCATGTGGTCATGGATTGGTAGGGTGCTTAAACTATGAGGTCTCTCATGAATTCTGAGTTCATTGAATCCAGGTGACGATACTGTGGAATTGGAACATTTCGTATCGATGCAAAACCACACTTCTCGACTTTCTACCTTGATTCAATGAATCACTCAGCCGACCAATGGTGAACTGATCCATCGTGCTTTTTGAACTTATTTCAGTCCAACCGAATTGAAAGAGGTCGGGATGTAGTGCATTGAAATGAACTCGCCCTTATGTTACCCTTCTTCATGTCTGCCAAGTCTGTGGAGAAAATTAGGGAAACAAAATTGTGCTGCGCATTTGTCTTCCTCTGACAATTCAACAGAGCCGACAAACAGCAAAAAAACATTCCGAACCCAAAAGTTCGAACGATTTGTGGCATCGCATAACAAACACTGCACACAAAAGGATTGCACAAAGCTGCCAGATGGCAAAATACTCGATGCTTCACATCAAAACGTGCAGAATTTCACTGAATTATCAAAAACTATAAATAAAAATATATATGTGAAGGAAATAAACTTAGTTATTCTTAGCCATGAAACGGAGCTTCAAAGCAGTCGAATGAGAATAAAGTGCGAATTACGTAGTCTTCAAGCGTATGAATAATGGTCCCATAGTGGCAGTAATGATAGTTAAAGACAAATGCAAATCTGACAGCTATTTAAATAGATGGTACTTCAGAAACGGCGCAAAATGTTTCAAGTAACGTCATAGGTGCATGACTATAGGGAATGATAGAGGAGACCATAATAAGAGTGATCCTGAGTAATTCCAAGTCAGCCTGCATAAAATAAAGATTCAAGTAGCCGCTGCATACACACGGAGAAATCGGAGAAATTAAGAGTGAGAAGAAGATGTGACTAAATTCGCTAAACTCAGCTCTTCGGCATATTGTGATACCGAAACCACTTCTTCAATAATTAAACAGACAAAAATTAAAACGTTGACATTCAGGAAATGCCATACCTGTAAGTAGGCGGACAGATATTGCTATGACTCTGTAATCATCTGAAGTACCAATTCATGTTTTTTTTTCAAAAGTGACGTCAGAGGGAAGCTGTGATCTGATTGGTTGATAGCAAATCTGCCCCAATTTAAATAAAAACACAGCTGAACTCGTGAACTTAAATTAAACTAATTAATTAATTAGTGATGTCTGGTCAGGTGATGTGCTTGAGCTGCTTGATGTGGGAGCTGGCAGATCCCATTGCGAGCTGCAGCGAGCACATCTGCAGTAAGTGTTGGCTGCTCGAAGAGCTCCGGCTCAGAGTTGATGAGCTGGAGTCTGAGCTTCAAACACTGAGGCACATCCGGGAGGGGGAGACCTACGTTGACACTGTGCTTCAGGAGGCAGTCACACCTGTCAGAGTAAGTAGTTTAAATCCTGCCAGTGGCCAGGGACAGCAGGGTGTGACTGCAAGTCAGGCAGGTAAAGGGAACCAGCAGTCAGGAACTCAGGAGCCTCAGTCCTTGACTCTGTCCAACAGGCATGAGGCACTTGCTCCCTGTGTGGATGGCGAACAGGGCTGCAGGAAGGACACGCCAGCTGACCAAGGCACCATGGTTCAGCAGGCCATTCAAGGGGAGGGAGTAAATAGGCAAGTTGTAGGGGATTCTATTATCAGGGGGATAGATAGTATCCTTTGTGAGCAGGATAAAGAGTCCCGCATGGTATGTTGCCTGCCCGGTGCTAGGGTGCGGGACATCTCTGACCGGCTTGAAAGGATACTGGAGAGGGAGGGGGAGGATCCAGTTGTTGTGGTCCATGTCGGTACCAATAACATAGGCAAGTCAAGGAAAGAGGAACTGTTTAGAGATTATAAAGAGCTAGGATTCAAATTTAAAAAACAGGTCCTCAAGGGTCATAATCTCCGGATTACTGCCCGAGCCACGTGCAAATTGCCATAGGGAGGCAAGAATAAGGGAAGTTAACACGCGGCTGAAAGTATGGTGTGGGAAAGAGGGGTTCCTTTTCATGGGACACTGGCATCAGATTTGGGACAGGGGGGACCTATACCGTTGGGATGGTCTCCAGCTGAACCGAGCTGGGGCCAATGTTCTGGCGAAAAGAGTAAATAGGGTGGCCAATAGGACTTTAAACTAAAGATGGGGGGGGGGAGGGAAAGTCAGGGAACCAATAGGTGAAGTAGTCAGTGGGAAGCATAGCTGCTTAGGAATACAAAAAAGCACGAAAAGACAAAACTCAGGAGAGGTCACGATAGTCCCCATCCCACAAAATATGACACAGTGTATGGAAACGCTCAGTAAACCAAGGTCCACCACACTAAGAAAACAAAAAGGGACGCTCAACAAGAATTAAAGGTGCTATATTTAAATGCGCGCAGTGTATGGAACAAGGTAGATGAGCTTGTGACCCAGATTGTGACTGGCAGGTATGATGTGGTAGGCATCACAGAGACATGGTTGCAGGGGGTTCAGGACTGGCATTTAAACATACAGGGATTCACAACCTATCGAAAAGACAGAGAGGTGGGCAGAGGGGGCGGGGTTGCCTTGTTAATTAGGAATGAAATTAAATCAATAGCACTAAACGACATAGGGTCAGATGAGGTGGAGTCTGTGTGGGTAGAATTGAGGAACCACGAAGGCAAAAAAGCCATAATGGGAGTTATGTACAGGCCTCCTAACAGTGGTCAGGACCGGGGGCACAACATGCACCATGAAATAGAAAGTGAATGTCAGAAAGGCAAGGTCACAGTGATCATGGGGGACTTCAATATGCAGGTGGACTGGGTAAATAATGCTGCCAGTGAACCCAAGGAAAGGGAATTCATTGAATGTTTACAGGAGGGCTTTTTGGAACAGCTTCTGATGGAGCCCACGAGGGAACAGGCCATTCTGGACTTAGTGTTATGTAATGAGGCAGACTTGATTAAAGATCTTAAAGTAAAGGAGCACTTAGGAGGCAGTGATCATAATATGGTCGAATTCAATCTCCAATTTGAAAGAAAGAAGTTAGAATCAGATGTAAAGGTGTTACAGTTAAATACAGGGGCATGAGGGAGGAACTGACGAAAATCGACTGGGAGCAGAGCCGAGTGGGAAAGACAGTAGAACAGCAATGGCAGGAGTTTCTGGGAGGAATTGAGGACACAGTACAGAGGTTCATCCCAAAAAAAAGAAAGGTTATCAGAGGGGGGATTAGGCAGCCATGGCTGACAAAGAAAGTTAGGGAATGCATCAAAGCAAAAGAGAAAGCCTAAAATGTGGCAAAAAGTAGTGGGAAGTCAGAAGATTGGGAAGGCTACAAAAACAAACGGAGGCTAACGAAGAGAGAAATAAGGAAAGAGAGGATCAAATATGAAGGTAGGCTAGCCAGTAACATTAGGAATGATAGTAAAAGTTTCTTTAAATACATTAAAAACAAACGGGAGGCAAAAGTTCACATTAGGCTGCTCCAAAATGACGCTGGTAATTTTGTGATGGGAGACAAGCAAATAGCTGAGGAACTAAATAAGTACTTTGCATCAGTCTTCACAGTTGAAGACATGAGTAATATCCCAACAATTCCGGAGAGTCAGTGGGCAGAGTTGAATATGGTAGCCATCACAAAGGAGAAAGTGCTAGAGAAACAAAGAGGTCCAAAGAAAGATAAATCTCCGGGCCCAGATGGGCTACATCCTAGAATTCTAAAGGAGATAGCTGAAGAAATAGTGGAGGCGTTAGTTATGATCTTTCAAAAGTCACTGGAGTCAGGGAAAGTCCCAGAGGATTGGAAAATCGCTGTTGTAACCCCCCTGTTCAAGAAGGGAACAAGGAAAAAGATGGAAAATTATAGGCCAATTAGCCTTACCGGGGTTGTTGGCAAGATTCTAGAATCCATTGTTAAGGATGAGATTTCTAAATTCTTGGACGGGCAGGGTCGGATTAGGAGAAGTCAGCATGGATTTAGTAAGGGGAGGTCGTGCCTGACAAACCTGTTAGAGTTCTTTGAAGAGATAACAAATAGGTTAGACCAAGGAGAGCCAATGGATGTTATCTATCTTGACTTCCAAAAGGCCTTTGATAAGGTGCCTCACGGGAGGCTGCTGAGTAAAATAAGGGCCCATGGTATTCGAGGCAAGGTACTAACATGGATTGACGATTGGCTGTCAGGCAGAAGGCAGAGAGTTGGGATAAAATGTTCTTTTTCGGAATGGCAACCGGTGACGAGTGGTGTCCCGCATGGTTCAGTATTGGGGCCACAGCTGTTCTCTTTATATATTAATGATCTAGATGACGGGACTGGGGGCATTCTGGCTAGGTTTGCTGATGATACAAAGGTAGGTGGAGGGGCAGGTAGTATGGAGGAGGTGGGCAGGCTGCAGAAAGATTTAGACAGTTTAGGAGAGTGGTCCAAGAAATGGCTGATGAAATTCAACGTGGGCAAGTGCGAGGTCTTGCACTTTGGAAAAAAGAATAGAGGCATGGACTATTTTCTAAACGGTGACAAAATTCATAATGCTGAAGTGCAAAGGGACTTGGGAGTCCTAGTCCAGGATTCTCTAAAGTTAAACTTGCAGGTTGAGTCCGTAATTAAGAAAGCAAATGCAATGTTGTCATTTATCTCAAGAGGCTTGGAAGATAAAAGCAGGGATGTACTTCTGAAGCTTTATAAAGCATTAGTTAGGCCCCATTTAGAATGATGTGAGCAATTTTGGGCTCCACACCTCAGGAAGGACATACTGGCACTGGAGCGGGTCCAGCGGAGATTCACACGGATGATCCCAGGAATGGTAGGCCTCACATACGATGAACGTCTGAGGATCCTGGGATTACATTCATTGGAGTTTAGGAGGTTGTGGGGACATCTGATAGAAACTTACAAGATAATGAATGGCTTTGATAGGGTGGATGTAGGGAAGTTGTTTCCATTAGCAGGGGAGACTAGGACCCTGGGGCACAGCCTTAGAACAAAAGGGAGTCACTTTAGAACAGAGATGAGGAGAAATGTCTTCAGCCAGAGAGTGGTGGGTCTGTGGAATTCATTGCCACAGAGGGCGGTTGAGGCCGGGACGTTGAGTGTCTTTAAGAAAGAAGTTGATAAATTCTTGATTTCTCGAGGAATTAAGGGCTATGGCGAGAGAGCGGGTAAATGGAGTTGAAATCAGCCATGATTGAATGGTGGAGTGGACTCGATGGGCCGAATGGCCTTACTTCCGCTCCTATGTCTTATGGTCTTATGATCTTATGGTTAATCCTATATTTTTGTATAATTACATCGAGATGGCTCAGATGTTGATGATAGATTTGTTGCAATCTGGACAAAGCCGTTCACCGCTGACTACATTGGTGGGATGTAGGACGCTTTAAAGCTACGGCATGTCATTCTTTCCCACCGTTTGAATTGTTTCCAATGTTCCCCATATAAGCATCGTCGAAAGATTTCATGATTCTTGTTCAACTCTCCCTTCCACCCCGACACCATCATGGCGTTTAATGACCAATGTTCACATGGCCATAAGACCATAAGACACAGGAGCAGGATGAGGCCACTCGGCTGATCGAGTTTGCTCCGCATTCAATAATGGGTGATGTTTTTCTCATCCAAATTCTCCTTCCTTCTCCCCATAACTCCTGATCCCCTTATTAATCAAGAACTATCCATCTCTGCCTTAAGGCCAATCAGTGATTTGGCGTCCACAGCGGTTCTGGGACAACGAGTTCCAGAGATTCGCCACCCTGTGGTTGAAGAAATACCTCCTGATCCCTGCTTTAAAGGATCGTCCCTATACTGTGTCCTCTGCTCCCAGTTATTTCTACAAATGCAAACATCCTCGCTACATCCACTCTATACAGGCCTCGCAGTGTATTGTTAGTTTCAATACTATCCCCCTTCATCAGTCTAAACTGCAACGAGTACAAACCCAGAGTCCTCAACTGTTCCTCATACGACAAGCTCTTTACTCCTGGCATCATTGTTATGAAACTCCTCTGGACCAAGGCCAGTACATCCTTCCTTAGATATGGGACACAAAACTGCTCAGAATAATCCAAATGGGGTCTAACCAGAGGTTATACAACCTCAGACGTGTATGCCTGGTCTTGTATTCTCGCCCGCTCGACATGAATGCTCACAATGTATTTGCCTTCCTAACTGCTGAATAAACCTGCACGTTAACCTTAAGAGAATCGTGAACAAGGAACCCCAAGTCCCATAATACTTCTGAATTCCTAAGCGTCTCCAGATTTAGAAAATAGTCCATACCTCCATTCCTCCTTCCAAAGTGCATTATATCACACTTATCAACATTGTATATCATCTGCCACTTCTTTCCCCACTATCCTAGCCTGTCCAAATAATTTTGTAGTCCCCCTGCTTCCGCAATACTACCTGTGCTTCTCCGGAACGTTTTATCGTCTGCAAACCTGGCAACAGTGCCTTCAGTTCCTTCTCCAGTGGGCTAAACAGCTGGCTTATAATGCAAATCAAGACCAGCCGTGCGGGTTCAATTCGCGTACCAGCCACCCCGAACAGGCGCCGGAATGTGGCGATTAGGGACTTTTCATAGTAACCTCACTGAAGCCTGCTTGTGACAATAAGCGATTATTATCATTCCAGATCATTAATGTATATTTTGAAAAGTTGTGGTCCCAACACAGACGCCTGAGGCACACCACAGGTCACCGTCTGCCGTCCGAAAAAAATGCCCCTTTATCCCCAATTCTGCCTTCTGCCAGTCAGAAAACCTTCATCCATGCCAGAATCCTACCCTGGGCTCATCACTTGTTTAACAGTCTCCGGTACGGCACCTTGTCAAAGGCCTTTTGGAAATCTAAATAAATCACTTCCGATGGTTCTCCTTTGTCCCACTTCCTTATTCCCTCCTCAGATAACTCAAACGCATTTGTCAGGCATGACATCCCTTTGACAAAGCCGTGCTGCCTCGGCCTTATTTTGTCATGCATTCCGCGATCTCATTTTTGAGAATGGATTCTATAATCTTACCAATGACCGAAGTCAGGCTGACCCGCGTATAATGTCCCGTCCTCTGCCTCCTTCCTTTCGTAAACAGCGGTGTCATAACTGTTTCTTCTCATGTTAACAGCACACGCATTTCCTGGAGATTCGGATTAACATTTTAAAATCCTAGTTAACCTTGTCCTGTTTCCTATGATAATACACAGATAATTGTGAACAATCTGCCGTTCCTGGAATAACCTTGAGATCTCACAATAGCCTATTGTGCTAAAAGAGGGACAGCTATCATCCTTTAACCTCCACTGGTCTGAAGATGTGCTACCAAAACACAACAACTATTGCTCAACATTCAGGCTAGGGCTGTTCAGTGGAAACATCATTTGGGTGGCACAAGTGTCAAGCAATGACAATCACCAACAATGGAGTTATCCAACCGTTTGTTGAATTTTCAATGGAATTACCATCTTACTACTGAAATCCCAGAAACTGAACTGGATCGCTAACATGCAATCCTACCATCAAATGCAAATCAGAACCTGGGAAATCTTAGGAGATCAATTCACATCCTACCTAGTCACGTTATGTCCACCATTTTCTTGGAAGAAGTCTGAAATATGATGATCTGGATAACTTCAGTTCCAGTAGTAGTCAAGCGCCTTTATAACAGCCAAAATAACTCACCTTGGTACATTAACATCTGTACATTGCCTCAAACGTTCATTACGTTCATCAGTGATGCACAGGGAGAGCTACTTGCGCCCTCTACAAGAATCACGGCCACAGCACATCAAGGTTTATACCAAGCCCGTTTCAAAGTTTGTCCGTTCACAGCAGCAAATACAAGGCAACTTGCTGAATGGCACATCACGAGCTGCAGCTTCATCTCCACCCACATTTCATCTTGACCTGGAAGTGCATCACCATTCCTTCACTGTCGCTGAGACAAAATGTTGGGATTACTTAATAGCATCATAATAGTGACACACGCAAGGCATGGACTGCTGCGGCACGTAAAGAGAACTTAGCCCTACCATTTACAGATAAATTAAGAAACGCGAATGTATATCGACCTGGCTAGCAACGTCCATATCCAATCACAGAACACGAAATAAAGATAATGTGCAACTCTTTGAAAAAAAATATACACATCATATTGGAAGGAATGATAGGGACAGTGTTATTCGAGTAAAATATTTCGATGATAGATATATTACATTCAAGGTTCCTCGTGAACAAGTTGAGTTAGCATCTGGAATGCAAATCACATTCCAATGATGGCATGCGGTTTTTATTGAGGAGGGAAGTTATCAGTGTCATTTACACTATTTGGTGGATCTTTTTCCCAAAACGCAGTCTTCTCTTATGGTCAAAAATCAGTAGTTCTGTTCCACGTCCAGTATGCAGGCACCTTATTTTGAAGTTGTAAATTGACATCGCCTCTGTATTCAATAATTTTCCACAAACAATTATCGTGACGTTCACTCAGATCTTACCGACTTGGCACTTTTGATGTTCTGCACGAATGAGAAAAACGACAAACAGAATTTCCTCACAATTTTTAATCTGATATATATACACATATGTTCATATCTCTTCCGCCATTTGGCGCTTCAGTGCATGCAGCGAAAAGCAGGCTACCAAGCCCTCGCACTTCATAACACTACTTAATGGCGGTTTCATCGTCAATGCAGCATGTGCTATTTTTAAGATAAAAATTAAATCCCAGAATAATACCGGATTTAAATCGTGGCTGAGGTAATGCAATATCTCCGCACTGACCTGAATAATACATTTGCTCTCATTTAATCATTTGATTTCTCGTGACACGTTTGTTTTGTTACTTCCCCATATTTAATCCCCTCTACAACAGTATTCATTCCCTTAAAGTAAAGATAACTACCTTTCTGTGCACATACTTCACAAGTTAAAGGTGTGATATTAGGGTGCATCTGGACAGCAGGTTGGAATAGTGGTTAGCACAATTGCTTGACTGCTCCAGGGTCCCGGTTTGATTCCGGCTTGGGTTACTGTCTGTGCGGAGTCTGCACGTTCTCGCCGTGTGTGCGTGGGTTTCCCCCGGGTGCTCCGGTTTCCTCCCACAGTCCAAAGATGTGCAGGTTAGGTAGATTGGCCATGCCAAATTGCTCTTCGTGTCCAAAATTGCCCTTAGTGTTGGGCAGGGATTCTGGGTTATGGGGATAGGGTGCAGGTGTGGGTTTTGTGTAGGGTACTCTTTCAAAGAGCCGGTGCAGACTCGATGGGTTGAAAGGCCTCCTTCTGCACTGTAAATTCTATGATTCTATGATCTTGTCATTCTAAGTTTTCAGAAGACACGTAGTCAAAAGTTTGGAGCAGTCAGTTGTCAGTGATCGTGCATATCCTGGGAACGGGGCTCACTTGGGTCGTCAGGATTTTGGTGATCGTGTGGTGAAACAAGTTGGGATTTGTGTGGTCAGAGCATTTGAAAGGTACGACACGGATCAGGCAACATTCAGTGGCTCATCTGTAGCAGGTTCCGGGACATTATGTTCATTGGTGCGTGGTTGGAGAAGAGTGTTTGGGAACGATATCAAATGCTGTGCCGTTAGGGCTGTCAGGACCATAGTTCTCGATGAGAAAATAATGTTGGAACCTAGCTCATGGCATCATGGCATATTATATATTCGGTGTTTTGTTAGGCGAATTTCCCGATGATTGCTGAATCGTGCTTGGCAATTATTGGGGACTATCGAGCCGACCTCCTGTGCTTTCACACATTTTGCTCTGGTAAGCGGTAAGAATCTGAAGTTATATTTTTTAAACAATCTTTATTGCCACAATTAGGTTTATATTAACAGTGCAATGATGTTAGTGTGAAATAACCCAGTCTCCACATTCCGGCCCCTCTTCGGACACAGGCAGGGAGAATTCAGAATGTCTAATTCACCTAACAGCACGCCATTGGGGACTTGTGGGAGCAAACCGGACCACCGGGAGGAAACACACGCAGATACAGTGAGCCACGCCGGGAATTGAACCTGGGACCCAGCGCTGTGAAGCAACAGTGCTAACCACTGTGCTACCGTGCCACCTGGCTCTGAGCCAAATTTACGTCGGGCAAAGATGGTGAATCCATCGTTATTGTACCGGTCTAATTTATATACTATACACACACCGTCATGCCTTTGCATAAAACTTACACGACAATCCCATGTCTCGAGGAATTCAAAGGCTCTAACCGAGAGGCCTTTGCGGAGTTTTCCACCGTTCGACAATTGTTGGCAGTGATACCCTTGGACCTGGATAGCAGTGTTTTGTGTAAGGCCATGCGCGTTATCAGTCCATTGAAGTAAATGGTCATGATAAATGCACGGTCGAAACTTTGTGGAGAAGAATCCTTCAGTCCGGTTTTCCCTCTTTGCTGGAAACACACATTTCGTCTTTCCACTGTTAGATTATGAAACAATACTTGCTTGTTCATGCACCAATACTTGCTTTGAATGACATAAATCTCCTCAAATATTATTTGTGCTGAATTATAATCTAGGCATAAAGAAGAACATATATCGAAAGGCAGTTTCTCCCCGCCTTCCCTTGACAAATTAAATATCCAGCTCTTCCTGTCACTTTTGTTTTAGTTCTTCAATGGGTGTTTTACTTGTGTCCATAATTGTTAGTAATTCTCCCAACTCGCAACGCATCTCGCAACAGTAATTTATCAACGGCTTTGCGCTTGGTTGTCCAGGGATACAGGACACTTCTTCTTCACTGAAATTCAAATAATAAAGACAAAATAACAAAGAAAAGTACAGCAAAGGAACAGGCGCTTCGGCCCTCCACGCCTGCGCCGCCCAAGCTGCCCGTCTAAACTACACTCCTACACTTCCGGGATCCAAATCTCTCTATTCCCATCCTACGCATGTATTTGACAAGATGCTCTTTGAACGTGAAGATTGGCCCTGATGCCACCACCTCCTCCGGCAGCGAGTTACAGGCAGGGTAAAATACTTGCCTCGTACATCTCCTTTAAAGCTTGCCCCTCGCACATTAAACCTGTGCCCCCAAGTAATTTATCCCACTATCCTGGGGAAAAACTCTCTGATTATCCACTCTGTCTGTGCCCCTCATAAATTTATAGACCTGTATCAGGTCGCCCCTTAACCACCTTCGTTCCAGCGAGAACAAACCAAGTTTATGCCACCTCTCCTCATAGCTAATGCCCTCCATTCCAGGCAACAGCCTGGTAAATCTATTCTGCGCTCTCTCTAAAGCCTCCACATCCTTCTCGTAGTTTGGCGACCAGAATTGAATACTATTCTCCAAGTGTGGTCTAACTAATGTTCTATATAACTGCAACTTGATTTGCCAATTTTTATACTCAGTGCCTCGGCCAATGAAGGCAATAATGCCGTATGCGTTCTTGACTTCCTTCTGTACCTGCCTGTGTTGCTCCTTTGCTTGACACGTGGACCTAGACATAGACATAGAACGATACGGCGCAGCACAGGCCCTTCGGCCCACGATGTTGCACCGACATGGGAAGTAAAAAAACAAGAGCCATCTAACCTACACTATGCCATTATCATCCATATGCTTATCCAATAAACTTTTAAATGCCCTCAATGTTGGCGAGTTCACTACTGTTGCAGGTAGGGCATTCCACGGCCTCACCACACTATGCGTAAAGAACCTACCTCTGACCTCTGCCCTATATCTATTACCACTCAGTTTAAGGCTATGTCCCCTCGTGTTAGCCATTTCCATCCGCGGGAGAAGGCTCTCACTGTCCACCCGATCTAACCCCCTGATCATTTTTTCTGCCTCTATTAAGTCTCCTCTGAACCTTCTTCTCTCTAACGAAAACAACCTCAAGTCATCAGCCTTTCCTCATACGATTTTCCCTCTATACCAGGCAACATCCTGGTAAATCTCCTCTGCACCCGCTCCAGAGCTTCCACGTCCTTCCTATAATGCGGTCACCAGAACTGTACGCAATACTCCAAATGCGGCCGTACCAGAGTTTTGTACAGCTGCAACATGATCTCATGACTCCGGAACTCAATCCCTCTACCAATAAAGGCCAACACTCCATAGGCCTTCTTCACAACTCTATCAACCTAGGTGGCAACTTTCAGGGATCTATGTATATGGACACCTAGATCCCTCTGCTCATCCACACTTCCAAGAACTTTACCATTAGCCAAATATTCCGCATTCCTGTTATACTTCCAAAGCGAATCACCTCACACTTCTCTACATTAAACTCCATTTGCCACCTCTCAGCCCAACTCTGCAGCTTATCCATGTCCCTCTGTAACCTGCTACATCCTTCCATATTGTCGACAACACCACCGACTTTAGTGTCATCTGCAAATTTACTCACCCACCCTTCTGCGCCTTCCTCTAGGTCATTGATAAAAATGACAAACAGCAACGGCCCCAGAACAGATCCTTATGGTACGCCACTTGTAACTGAACTCCATTCTGAACATTTCCCATCAACCACCACTCTCTGTCTTCTTTCAGCTAGCCAATTTCTGATCCACATCTCTAAATCACCCTCAATCCCCAGCCTCCTTATTTTCTGCAATAGCCTACCGTGGGGAACCTTATCAAACGCTTCACTGAAATCCATCTACACCACATCAACTGCTCTACCCTCGTCTACCTGTTCAGTCACCTTCTCAAAGAACTCGATAAGGTTTGTGAGGCATGACCTACCCTTCAAAAAGCCATGCTGACTATCCCTAATCATATTATTCCTATCGAGATGATTATAAATTTTGTCTCTTATAATCCCCTACAAGACTTTACCAACAACAGACGTGAGGCTCACCGGTCTATAGTTGCCGGGGTTGTCTCTACCTCCCTTGTTGAACAAAGGGACCACATTTGCTATCCTCCAGTCCTCTGGCACTATTCCTGTAGCCAATGATGACATAAAAATCAAAGCCAAAGGCCCAGCAATCTCTTCCCTGGCTTCCCAGAGAATCCTAGGATAAATCCCATCAGGCCCCGGGGACGTATCTATTTTCAGCCTGTCCAGAATTGCCAACACCTCTTCCCTACGTACCCCCAATGCCATCTATTCTAATAGCCTGGGTCTCAGCATTCTCCTCCACAAAATTATCTTTTTCCTGAGTGAATACTGACGAAAAATATTCATTTAGTATCTCGCCTATCTCTTCAGACTCCACACACAACTTCCCATCCCTGTCCTTGACTGGCCCTACTCTTACCCTGGTCATTCTTTTATTCCTGACATACCTACAGAAAGCTTTTGTGTCTTCCTTGATCCTACCTGCCAAATACTTCTCATGTCCCCTCCTTGCTCGTCTTAGCTCTCTCTTTAGACCCGTCCTCGCTACCTTGTAACTATCAAGCGCCCCAACTGAAACTTCACTCCTCATCTTCACATAGGCGTCCTTCTTTCTCTTAACAATAGATTCCACTTCTTTGGTAAACCACGGTTCCCTCGCTCGACGCCTTCCTCCCTGCCTGACCGGTACGTACTTATAAAGAACACGCAGTAGCTTTTCCTTTAACAAGCTCCACATATCCAGTGTGCCCAACACTTGCAGCCTACTTCTCCAACCTAACACCCCCCCCCCCCCCCCAATTCATGTCTAATGTCATCATAATTGCCCTTCCCCCAGCTATAACTCTTGCCCTGCGGGGTATACTTATCCCTTTCCATCACTAACGTAAACGTCACCGAATTGTGGTCACTGTCCCAAAAGTGCTCACCTACCTCCAAATCTAACACCTGGCCTGGTTCATTACCCAAAACCAAATCCAATGTGGCCTCTCCTCTTGTTGGCCTGCCAACATATTGTGTCAGGAAACCCTCCTGCACACATTGAACAAACAACGACCCATCTAATGTACTCGAACTATATCTTTTCCAGTCAATATTTGGAAAGTTAAAGTCTACCATAATAACTACCCTGTTACTTTCGCTCTTATCCAGAATCATCTTCGCCATCCTTTCCTCTACATCCCTAGAACTATTTGGAGGCCTATAGAAAACTCCCAACAGGGTGACCTCTCCTTTCCTGTTTCTAACCTCAGCCCATACTACCTCCGAAGATGAGTCCCCATCTAGCATCCTCTCCGCCACCGTAATACTGTTTTTGACTAGCAACGCCACACCTCCCCCTCTTTTGCCTCCTTCTCTGAGCTTACTAAAACACCTAAACCCCGGAACCTGCAACAACCATTCCTGTCCCTGCTCTATCCATGTCTCCGAAATGGCCACAGCATCGAAGTCCCAGGTACCAACCCATGTTGTCAGTTCCCCTACCTTATTTCGTATATTCCTGGCATTGAAGTAGACACACTTCAAACCACCTACCTGAACACTGGCCCCCTCCTGCGAAGTCAATTCTGCGCTCCTGACCTCTATACTCTATATGACCCTGTACACATAGATCTCTCTGAATGTCACAAATCTTGAGGGTTGTATATTCATTGTATATTCCCTACCTGTATTAGACCTTCCAAAATGCATGACCTCACATTTGTCCGGATCAAACTCCTTCTGCCATCTCTCCGCCCGTGTCGCCAAACTGTCTAAATCCAGGTGTACCCTCTGACAGTCCTCATCGCTATCCGCAATCCCACAAAACTTTGTGTCGTTCTCAAACTTACTAAGCAGACCAGTTGCATTTTCCTGCACATCATTTAAAAAACGCCTAACAGAGAGGGTCCTAGTACTAAACACGAAGGAACACCACTAGGCACAGCCCTCCTATCCGAAAAGCATTCTTCCATGTCTACTCTCTTCCTTCTATGACCTGGACAGTTCCGTATCTATCTTGCCAGCTCACCTTTCATCCTTTGTCACTTCACCTTCTGTACCAGTCTGCCATGAGGGAGCTTGTCAATGGCCTTACTGAAGTCCATGTAGCCAATATCCACTGCCCTACCTGCATCAATAATATTTGTGACCTCCTCGAAAAACTCTGCCAAGTTAGTGAGACACGACCTCCCCTTCACAAAACCGTGCTGTCGCCTGCAAATATGCCCACTTGCTGCCAAATGGAAGTAGATCCTGTCTAGAAGTATTCTCTCCAGTAATTTCCCTACCAGTGACGCAAAGCTCACCGGCCTGTAGTTCCCTGGATTTTCCTTGCTCCCCTTCTTAAACACTGTAAATTCTATGATAATCTATGACATGAACAATATTGGCTATTCTCCAGTCCTCCAGAACATCACTTGAAGACATGAGGATCCAAAGATTTGTGTCTAAGCCTCAGCAAATTCCTCTCTTGCCTTCTTCAGTATTCTGGGGTAGATCCCATCAGGCCCTGGGGACTTATTACCTTAATATTTTTCAAGGCGCCCAACACATCGTCTTTTTGTATCTCAGTCTTACCCAGGCTATCTACACACTGTTCTCCAGACTCAACATCCACCAATTCCTTCTCTCTGGTGAATACTGATGCAATGTATTCATTTAGTACCTCGCTAATTTCCTCTGGTTCCCTCCCCTGTCCTTCAGTGTGTCAACCCTTTCCCTGGCTACCATCTTGTTTGTTTATGTAGGTGTAAAAAAGCCTTGGAATTTTCCTTATCTCTATTTGCCATTGACTTTTTGTGACCCCTTTTCGCACTCCTGACGCCTTGCTTAACTTGCTTCCTGCTATCCTTATATTCCACACAGGCTTTGTCTGTTCCCAGCGTTCTGGGCCTGACAAATGCCTCATTTTTCCTTTTGGCATGGCTTCTAATATCTCTTGTTATCCAAGGTTCCAGAAATTTGCCATATGTATCCTTCTCCCTCACAGGAACATGCCGCTCCTGAATTCCTTTCCACTTACATTTGAAAGCCTCCCATTTGTCAGATGTTGATTTACCCTCAAATATCCGCCCCAAATCTATGTTCTTAAGATCCCGCCCAATATTGTTATATTTAGCCTTCCCCCAATTTACAACATTCACCCTAGGACCACTCTTATCCTTGTCCACAAGCACTTTAAAACGTACAGAATTGTGGTCACTGTTCGCGAAATGCTCGCCTTCTGGAACTTCAACCACCTGGCAGGGCTCATTTCCCAATACCAGGCTCAGTACAGCCCCTTGCCTAGTTGGACTATCTATATATTGTTTTAAGAAGTCCTCCTGGAGGCTCCTTATAAACACTGCCCCGTCCAAGCTCCGAGCACTAAGTCAGTCCCAGTCAATATTGGGGAAGTTAAAATCTCCCGTCACAACTGTTGCTTTTATTACTTTCCAAAATCTGTCTACCGATCTGTTCCTCTGTCTCCCGCTAGTTGTTGGGAGGCTTGTAGTAAGCCCCCAACATTGTGACTGCACCCTTCTTATTCCAGATCTCTACCCATATAGCCTCGCTGCCCTCTGTGGTGTCCTCCCGCATTACAGCTGTGATATTCTCCCAAACTGTAGCGCAACACATCCACCCCTTTTGCATCCCCCTCTATCCCCGGCTGAAACATCTAAATCCTGGAACGTTTACCTGCCGATCTTGCCCTCCCCTCAACAAGCTCTTTGTAATAGCAGCAAAATCATAATTCCAAGTACTAATCCAAGCTTTAAGTTTATCTGCCTTACCTGTTATACTTCTTGCATTAAAACATAAGCACTTCAGGCCACCAGTCCTGCTGTTTTCAGCAACAGCTCCCTGTCTGCTCTTCCTCAGAGCAGTACTGGCCCTATTTCCTAGTTCTCCCTCAATCTTTCCACCTTCTGACCTCTTGTTCCGGTGCCCACCCCCTGCCATACTGGGACGATGATTAGTAATTAAAGATATTTAAACGTACCGTCATTCTGCATTTTGAGTGTTTCACTCAATTATCCAAACTGCGTCATCTACCTTCTAAGAATGAGAATTGTATTCGTCTCAATCCCTTTTCCTGCCACTGTTTTAATGTAAGGTCCAATGTTGCCATGGCGAGTCGGTTATTTCGATAAATCGGGGCGACCATCAACATGTTTCCCCAGCCGAAATGTAGTCTCATTGGGCTCCAGAATTTTAAAGACGATGCCACTGGAATTTCCTCCTGGTAAATGGGGCTGAATAACAGATTCCTCCAAAGGAACCCTTTCCTCTTTCCAACATTGCCAAATCCTTTCTTCATTAGCCACATAAAAATAATACAAAAGATCGGGCCTTCCAGAAATTGCAACCCGCTTATTCCTTTGTAAAAATACCTATTGTGTTTGTGACATTTTGTTAAACCACATAAAATCTGAAATAGAATCACATAATCTGTACAGTGCCGAAGGAAGCCTTTCGTCCAATCGATTCTGCACGAATCCTCTGAAAGAGCACTCTACCAAGGTTCATTCCCCAACAATATCTCTGTAATCTCACCTCGGGAGAATTTGCATGGTCAGTCCACAGAACCTGCACACCGTTAGAATGTGGAATAAAACCGGAGCACCCACAGGAAACCCACGCAGACATGGGAAGAATGTGAAAACTCCACTTCGTTATGAATGTTAAAATTCGGAAAATGACTTTTGCCATATGAACTCGCCGTATTAATCTTCAAGTATCTTTGAAGATTTGAGGGTTTGCCTGTGATTCCCTGCATCTAACACACCTTGGCTTTGAATCCTGGTTTTCAGTGGCACAATTAATATACCCACACCTCAAGTAATCATCTTTTTGCTGTTTTGTTATTTTTCTTCCATGGGTTTTTCAATAGAGGCCCTGGAATTCACATCAGTACTGCTGGCAACTGCAAAATGGAGGAACTTCTCTCGCACCCACAACACGTGACATCAACAAACGTAACTTGCTCTCTTCCCCTGCTTCAGGCATTAAGACTCTCGCGATTTCAAAACATCATCTGGTACCGGGTAAGCGCGCTGACTTCAGGAGAAGCCATTCAGCCTCTCTGGGTTTCGTTCCTGTGTACTGCGAAGGTGGCACCCGTACGCGGAATGGTCGGCATTCTGAAATCTGGTTGCGGCCTTCAGTTATAAACGTCGGTCCTGCCATTTGGCATTAGTTTGCACAAGTGGGAATGCGCGGTGTATGTTCCCGCGATTAGGAACACCGCAAGCTTGCGCAACACTCCTGACACCTGCTCCTGACCCACCGCGGGTCGTTATGCTAGGTTTGAAAATGACGACTTTAACCCATTTTTTAAATCGTAAATATATCTATCTCCTTTTTGAATACATTTAGTGGCACATATTCCAGCGCACAATGAGCAGCGAGTTCCACAAATTCACCACCCTTTGCAAGAAGAAGTTATTCCTCATCTCAGTTCTAAATCCACCGGCTCTGAACATATACCTGTGATCTTATATTCTAGATTGCCCCACAAGGGGGACATCTGGTCTACCTTAAATTGATGAATCTATTTTCCTATCTTATACGTGCTCAATCTAGTTCCCGCTTCGCTTTCTAATCTACAGCGAGTATAAACCCAAACTGTTCAATCTCTCCTCATATTACATTCCTTTTGTCCACGGAATCAATCTGGTGAATAAATCGGAGACCAAGGTTGAACCCAATATTCCAGATGTGGTTTCACCAATACTCTATATATTTGCAACAACACTTATCTACTTGCATAGCCCAGTTCATTTGCAATAAACACTAACGTTCCTTTTGCCTTTTTAATTACATGCGGTGCCTGCCGACCAATTTTCAGCGATTCATGGCCAAAGACAGCCAGATCTTGACTCTGCTTTCTATTTAGATAACAATTTGCGTTTCTGTTGCTTCGGACAAAAGTTATCACCTTACGCGGATCTACATTGAACTCCATCCACCAAATTTTGATCCAATCTCCTCTCCTAACTACAACCATCTGTAAAATCGTTGTCTCCTCTTCAGTACCTGCTTTCCCACCTATTTGCGTATCATCTGCAAATTTTGCTGAGTTGCACACAGTCGCTGCTTGCAGATCATTTACATAAATTGTAACCAGCTGATGTCCGAGGACTGCTCCTAGTGGCACCCTGCTACATACAGTTTCCCAGCAGCAGAAGGACACATTTATCCCGATCGTCACGCTGATTTATATCAATCATTGTCCTCAATCCAATCTGGGAAATGGAAGGGTGCCTCAATCTATTTCCCTTTTCTGCGAATATTTCACTTTCAGTTGTATCCACTTCATAGTCCGAGAAGGCGACATTTTATTTCAAGGTCTTCATACTTCTATCCGTAGATTTCAATGGGTTAGATATAGATCATAATAAATCGTCTGCATCCAGCAAAACTCTATTTTATCTATCACGGCTGACAAAACCTGACCATTCCAGAGAAGGTGGGAGCGCAAATGGCAGAGGTTGTATCGCAAATGTGAACAGTAGGTGGGATAATGGACGACCCTGCTTTGTGCACCGAGAAGGTTAGAAATACCCCACAATATTCGAATTAGTCTTAACCCTAGCTGTGTGGTCCGTAAACAATACCTGAACCCATGAGATTAATAGAAGTCCAAATCCGAATTGACAAAAAGCCGCGAACAGGTACTTCCACTGAACCCTATCAAAAGCTTCCTCTGCACCCACAGCCAACATAACCTCCGGAACATTGTTTTCAGAGGATGTCATGATAATATTTAATAGGCGTCTGATATTATTGGACAATTGCCTCTTTTGACAAAACCTATTTGATCTTCCATCATTGCATCTGTAACACACTCTCCGTCATAGTGCCAAAATCTGAGCGAGAATTGTTCATCGTTATTCAATAAGGAGATGGGGTCTGTACGATCCATATTACATTTGGGGGTTTTGTTTTCGGGTGATGAATGAAATAGATGCCTGAGTAAACGTGGTTGTTAATCATCTCCATGGCACAGAATCAGAAAACACATGTAAGCGATGTGGGTGCAGTACTGTCGCAAATCGTTTATAAGCAAAATGGAAAATTATTTGGGGCTGTTCCCTTCCCTGGCTGCTTTGTCGTATTAATAACGATCACTTCCTGCAATTTCAGTGGAGCATCCATTTCCTAATGTTTCTCTTCTTCAACTTCCAGGGAAACAAATGCTTCAAAGAATCTTCCTTGCCCCTGGGTTTTAGATATGCATAATCATAGAATGACATAGAATTCCTACAGTGTAGATGAACGTAATTTGGCTTTTCGATCTTGCACTGACCTGCCTAAGGTCAATCCCCCGTTGAATCCACGAAACCCCATCTAAGCATTTGGACGCAAATGGACAATATAGCATGGCCAATTCACCTAACCTCCACACCTTTGGTTGGTGGGAGAAAACCGGAACACCCGGAAGACACTAACGCAGACACGGGGAGACTATGTCAACTCCACACAGTCACCCATGGGCGGAATCGAACACGGGACTCTGCCGCTGTGTGGCACCCATGCAAACCGCTGTGCCACGGTGATGCAACCATTATAATTTTTTTCAAGTACTTCATTCATACGTTCTTATTTTGTCACCAATTCTCCTCCTTGTTCCCTCACTTGCAATATTTATACTGCGTCAACTTGTTGCCGACGTTGGTGTATTGGTATCAGGCAAGCTTTTCCCCACCTCCAATACACCTGGATTTGGATTTGAATTTTGTTTATTGTCACGCATACCAAGGTACAGTGAAAAGTATTTTTCTGCGAGCAGCTCAAGAGACCATTAAATACATGAAAGAAAAGGAAATTAAAAAATACATAATAGGGCAACACATGGTACACAATGTAACAGCATGACAGCGGCATCGGGTGAAGCATGCAGGGGTGTAGATTTTTTATTTACTTTAGAATACACATTTATTATTTTTTTCCAATTAAGGGGCAATTTAGCGTGGCCAACCCAACTAACCTGCACATCTTTGGGTTGTGGGTTGAAACCCACGCAGACATGGGGGGAATGTGCTAACTCCACACGGACAATGACCCAGAGCCGGGATTCAAACCCCGATCCTCAGCGCCGCAGTCCCAATGATATGCGGTGCTCCACATGCCGCCCCGCGGCTGTAGTGTTAATCAGGTCAGTCCATAACAATCGTTTAGGAGTCTGGTAACAGCGGGGAAGAAGCTGTTTTTGAGTCTGTTAGTGCGTGTTCTCAGACTTTCGTATCTCGTGCCCGATTGGAGAAGTTGGAAGAGTGAGTGAGCCCCGTCGGAAGGGTCTTTGATTATGCTGCTCGCTTTACCAAGGCAGAGGTACGTGCAGATGAAGACAATGGACGGGAGGCAGGTTCGTGTGATGAACTGCGCTGTGTTCACGACTCTCTGAAGTGTCTTGCGGTCTTGGGCCGAGCGGTTGCCGAACCAGGCTGCGATGCAGCCAGATAGGTTGGTATCTTTTTAAAAAATATATATTTTTATACTCCTCCTTTTTCACATTGTCACAGGTATGTCAATCCCCATAACAATAACAAAGCTCCCATCCTCCCATCACTCCCCAAATATTAGCCCGCATGTTTCCATAAACAAGTGACAAAAAGGAATCAGGAATCACCCATAGTCACCATTAATACACGCAGCCCCCCTCCCCCCCCCCCCCAATCCTCGCACCGATCAGCCCAACTAATGTTCGATGTTATCCAGTTCTTGAAAGTGCATAATGAATAATGTCCATAAATTGTTCAACCCCTCAGTCCATCCCCTCAGTTCAAACTTAACCTTCTCGCAGATCCACCCGCCACGCCAGGGCACAGGGTGGAGAGGCTGCCTTCCATCCCAACAGGATCCGCCGTCGGGCGATCAACGAGGCGAAGGCTATGAAACCTGCCTCCGCCCCCGTTTCCAATCCTGGCTGGTCCGACACCCCGAATATGGCCTCCCGGGGACCCGAGTCCAGTTTCACGTGCACCACCTTGGAAATTACCCTGAATCCTCCTTCCAGGGCAGCACGGGGGCGCAGTGGGTTTGCCGTGCTGTCTCACGGTGCCGAGGTCCCAGGTACGATCCCGGCTCTGGGTCACTGTCCGTGTGGAGTTTGCACATTCTCCCCGTAATTGTGTGGGTCTTGCCCTCACAACCCAAAGATGCGCAGCCTAGGTGGATTGGCCACGGAAAATTGCTCCTTAATTGGAAAAAATCATTAGGTACTCTAAGTTTAAAAAAAAACTCCTTCCAGGAATCCTCTAGCTTTGGACAGGACCGAAACATATGAGCCTGATTAGTGCCCCCGCCCCCCTCCCCCCTCCCGTAACATCACACACATCTTCTACTCCTTCAAAGAATTGGCTCATCCTCAGCCTCGTGAGGTGTGCTCTGTATACCACCTCCAGCCCCATCCTCGCGCACGAGGTGGAGGCAGTTACTCTCCGGAGCACCTCACACCAGACCCCTCCCACCTCTTCCTCCCACTTTGCTTTGATCCCTTCCAGTGTTGCCTTATCCTCTTCCAAAATAGCTCCGTAAACCGGTGACACTACCCTCTTCTCCAGTCCGCCTGTCCTCAGTATCTCCTCGAGTAATGTGGAGGCCGGTTCTTCCGGGAAGCTCTATGTCTCCTTTCCGGCAAAATCTCGAACCTGCATGTACCTAAGCAGTTCCTCCGCTCCAGCCCATACTTCGCTTCCAGCTCTTTCAGTCCTGCACACTTTTCCCTGAGAAACAAATCTTTTAGCGTCTTAATCTCCTTCTCCTCCTATTTCCGAAAATTTCCATCCCACCTCCCTGGCTCAAATCTGTGGTTCCCCGAATCGGTATTTCTCTTCACACTGCCCCCAACCCGAAGTGTTGGCGAAACTGCCTCCAAACTCTCAATGACGCTATTATTACCGGACTCCCTGAGTATTTCCCGGAGCTATCGTAAGCGGCGCTGTTGCTAGTGCATTCAGTCCCGAGTTCCTGCACAAACTCTCCTCCATTCTGACCCACCGGGAATCAACCCATCTGATCCAGCTCCGCTCTTTCTCCACGTTCGCCGCCCAGTCGTAGTACATCAGGTTCGGAAGTCCCAAACCCTCTGCCTGCCTTCCCATCTGTAGCAGCACCTTTCTCACTCTGGCCACCTTCCCTCCCCATGTGAGCAAGGAAATACTTCACTCAATTTCTCTGAAAAAAGCCTTTGGCAGGAAAATCACTAGGCACTGCAAAATAAACTGAAATCGCGGCAACACGTTCATTTTAACCGCCTGTACTCGACCCGCCAGTGACAGAGGGAGACCATCTCACCTCGGCAGATCGGCTTTCACTCTTCCCACCAACCGAGAGATGTTGCACCTGCGAAGCCTCCCCCATTCCCGGGCGACCTGCAGCCCCAGATAACTAAAGTGCGCGCCTGACCTACGTAATGACGGCCCCCTCCCCCCCATTGCCCGCACCCCCGGCCGAGACACCACAAAATATTCAGTCTTGTCTAGATTCAGCTTGTACCCCGGGAAAGACGCAAATACTCAGGTATCTCCAATATTCCCTCTATCGACACACTCGGTTCTGACACGTACAACAGCAAAATCTCGAACCTGCATGTATCTAAGCAGTTCCCCCCGCTCCAGCCCATACTTCGCTTCCAGCTCTTTCAGTCCTGCAAACCAATCCCTGAGAAACAAATCTTTTAGCGTCTTAATCTCCTTCTCCTCCCATTTCCGAAAATTTCCATCCCACCTCCCTGGTTCAAATCTGTAGTTCCCCGAATCGGTATATCTCTTCACCCTGCCTTCAACCCGAAGTGTTGGCGAAACTGCCTCCCAACTCTCAATGACGCCATTATTACCGGACTCCCTGAGTATTTCCCTGGAGCTATCGTAAGCGGCGCTGTTGCGAGTGCATTCAGTCCCGACCTCCTGCACAAACTCTCCTCCATTCTGACCCACCGGGAATCAACCCCTCTGACCCAGCTCGCTCTTTCTCCACGTTCGCCGCCCAGTCGTAGTACATCAGGTTCGGAAGTCCCAAACCCTCTGCCTGCCTTCCCATCTGTAGCAGCACCTTTCTCACTCTGGCCACCTTCCCTCCCCATGTGAGCGAGGTAATACTTCACTCAATCTCTCTGAAAAAAGCCTTTGGCAGGAAAATCACTAGGCACTGCAAAATAAACTGAAATCGCGGCAACACATTTATTTTAACCGCCTGTACCCGACCCGCCAGTGACAGAGGGAGACCATCCCACCTTGGCAGATCGGCTTTCACTCTTCCCACCAACCGAGAGATGTTGCACCTGCGAAGCCTCCCCATTCCCGGGCAACCTGCAGCCTCAGATAACTAAAGTGAGCGCCTGCCCTACGGAATGGCACCCCCCCCCCCCCCGCCCGCCCCCGCCCGCCCCCTCCCCCACCCCCGGCCGAGACACCACAACATTTTCAGTCTTGTCTAGATTCTAGTCACCAACTAGGGGCTTTTCACAGTAACATCATTTGAAACCTACTTGTGACAATAAGCGATTTTCATTTAATTTCCAACCCATCTAGAAATTACTGCATCTCCCGGTCTCCCCCAGGTGGCTCTGACCTGTACAACCTCTCAGAACACTCCTCAAAAACCTTGTTAATCAAATCCAGAGCCAACACCAACTTTCCTGCCCAATCCCTCACCTGAAGAATTTCCCTTGCCACTGCTTTCCTCCGGATCTGGCCTGCTAAAGTATCCTTATCTCAATGTTCATAAACTGCACCCCTTGCTCTTCTAAGTTGGCGCACCGCTTTCCTGGTAGACAGTCGGCCGAAGCTCGCCAGTAGTTCCTTCCTCTTTTCCAGCCTTGCTAGGTCCCCATCTTCTGCATAACTCCTATCAACCTCCAACATCTCATCTATTACCCTCTGCCACTCGAACCTCTCCTCTTTGTCCACCCTGGTAGTAAACGAAATTACCTCACCCCTCACCACTGCCTTTAGAGCCTCACAGACAACTGCCTTCGACAGCTCAGCCGTACGTTTGAAACCTGCATATTCCTTAATTACCTTTTCAATTTTCTCACAGAACACTTGGTTCCCCAAAAGTCCCACATCCAATTTCCACCCTGGGCACTGCGCTACCCCCTTCTCCAGTACCATATCCACCCAATGCAGAGTATGATCTGATACTGCAATTGCCGAGTATCCCGACCCCTTAACCCCAGCCACCAAAGCCTTCCCCACCACAAAAAATGTCGATCCGCGAGTATACCTTCTGGACTACTGAGAGAAACGAGTACTCCCATTCCCTTGGGTGCAGAAATCACCAAACGTCCACCCCTCCCATTTCCACCATTAGCCCAGCCAGCGCCATCACCCCCCCCCCCTCATGGGACCAGCGAGCGCGGCCGTGATCTGTCCAACCTTGGCTCCTGCACCAAGTTCCAGTTCCCCCCCCCCCCCCCCACACACACACACACACACACAATCAGTTGGTGTGTGCCCAAGTCGGGGATGGCCCAAAACACCTTCTTCGCGAATCCCACTTCGAACCCAATTGGGACGGTATAGACTTAACAGTGCCACTAATATCCCCCCCCAGCACCCCTGTCACAATCACATATCTACCCCCCTGATCTGACACTACCTTTCCCATCTGGAAGCGTACCCTTTTGCTGACCAGTACCGCTACACCTCGAGCCCTTCCGTCAAATCGAGAGTGCAACACTTGACTAACCCAGCCCTTTTCAAGTCTCACCTGGTCCTTCACCCTCAAGTGAGTCTCCTGCAGCATTACCACAACGGCTTTCAAACTTTTAAGATGTGCAATCACCATTGACCTCGTGACCGGACCTCCTAACCCTCTCACGTTCCACGTGACTATCCTAACTGCGGGTCTCTCACCCCCCCTTCTTATCCACCATCATCATACCACCGGGCCCTGCCCCATAAGCCTGACCCGCCCCTGTCCATTATTAACATCGAACGCCTCCCCCTCCCAAGAACACCCCCTATATTTCCCCTTGAAAAAACATCTCCCAGCATCAATCCCCCCCCCCTCGCTCGCCTTGTGGGCTCATTGAAACCTGCTGTTCAGGCTCCAAAGTCCGCAGCCCTCCTCTCACCACATCTCCGTTTAGTCGCCGACTTTAGGTAGCTAGTGCGGGTGGCTCCCTCCGCCAAGATATATCGTCCCCTCCCACCAAGTCCGAGAGAAAGAAAAAGCAAAAACAACAACCCAACCCATACAATTCACTTAAATAAGATATAACCGTCGCAACACAGAACGCCAATCAACCCAATCATTAACTTGAACTCTGTAACAATGCAAAGAGAAGCAAATTACAATACACGTGTGTAAAAATAAAGTTGTAGCATTTATACATTTTCCAGCTGGCTAAACACAGTCCACAGTCTCTCCTCAAGCTCCACTCCTCACGTCTGTCCAAAGCCTTCTGCCGCCACGAATGCCTCCGCCGCCTCTGCTGTCTCGAAATAAAAGTCTTTGGCATTATACGTTACCCTCAGCTTCGCCAGGTACACCATACATAATCGCACCCCCTTTTTGTACAGTGCCACCTCCACTCGCCCGAACACCACTCGTCTATTTGCCAACTCCACCGTCAAGTCCTGGTAGATCCCAACTACAGCACCATTCCACTGCACCTCGTGCGTCTGCTTCGCCCAGCTTAATACCTTCTCCTTCATGCAGTACTTCTGGAAGCAGATAATTACTGCTCTTGGCAGCTCGTTCACTTTGGGCTTCAGCCTTAATGACCAATGAGCCCGGTCTAGCTCGTACCGGGAGGCGTTCTCACCCTCCCCCATCAGCTCCACCAACTTCTTAGCGAAGTGTTCTGTTGACCTTGGAGCCCTCTGTATTTTCAGGCAAGCCCACAATTCTCACATTGTGCCGCCTTGAGCGGTTCTCCAAGTCATTGATCTGTTCTCAGAGTCCTCTGTTGACCACCACCACCCTCCGCAGCTCGTCCCCCATCGAGGTGAACTGGTTACTGTACTGTGACACGGCCTCCTCCAGTTCCTTCATCTTCTCACCCTGCTCTCTCACCTCAACCGATATCTTTGCCACAGCTACTCTCACCGGGGTGTTTGCCTCCTCCAACAATGACTGCAATGCGACTGCCGTCTCCCTCCTCAAGGCCTCCATGTGCCTCGCAAACTGTTTTTCCAGATCCACCGCCATGACCTCGGTCATCTTCTCCACCGTAAGTAGTGTGGCCCCACCATATGGTTCGGCTTCTGCCATCTTGACAGCACTTTTGCTCCTCCTTTCATTCAGCAGCGAGCCCGCATTTCGTCCTTTCTTTGACGCTGCTCTTCACATCCATTGACGGCTTATTGTCTTTCCTTTCTTTTTTCCCCTTTTCACCCTTCTGTCCTTCATCAATCTGCTTTTTTTTTGAAAAAACAATTTTTCTTCCTTCACACAAAAAAAGGGGTGCAAAAAAAAAAAAAACTTTCACCAAATTTCTTGAACACTTCTCTCTCTTCTAGTTTACATCCCCCAGAGTTCCCGTGGGACCGAACTTCAACGTTCTTATTACATTCTAGGTGGGAGCCATCCGATGTGGGTCATCCTACCTACATCGCGCCATGGCTTCGGGCCTGCCGCCTCGGCCTCCGTTTGTCTTCGCCCCCGTTCCTCTGACCTTCGAGCGCGCTAGGCCCCGCACCTAAGACACCGCCGCCCGCCACCCGCGTGGGGTTCCACGCCGGTTTTCAAATTGGCCCCGCTCGCTACCCGTGACGGCCCCAAAGGCCGACGATAGTCGGAGGGTGATCAAAAAATCGGGGAAATGCCCGAAAGCGCCGCAAATCCTGGCCACGGGCGGGAGCTCTTCTCGATGCGGCCACCCCGCTCGCATACGCCACCGGAAGTCAGATAGGGAGCTTTTCATGGTGCATCTGTAAATGTTGGTCAGGGTTAATGTGGAAATGGCGAATTTCCTTTGTTTCCTGAGGAAGTATAGGCGCGGTTGTGCTTTAATCCTGGTAGCGTCGACGAGGGTGGACCAGGACAGATTTGTGAGATGTCCACCCCAAGGGACTTGAAACTGCTAACCATCGCCACCTCAGCCCCGTTGATGCTGACAGTAGTGTGTCCAATACTTTATTTCTGAAGTCAATGGCCGGGTCTTTAGTTTTGCTGGCATTGAGGGATAGACAGTCGTCGCTGCACCACCCCACTAGGTTCTCAATCTCCCTCCTGTATTTTGACTCATCGTTATTCCAGATCCGGCCCACTATGGTCACATCGTCAACACACTTGTAGATGGAGTTGGAACCAAATTGTGCCACGCAGTCATGTGTGTACAGGGAGCACCACAGGGGACTAAGTCAACAGCCTTTTGGGTCCCCGGTATTGAGGACTATTGTGGAGGAAGAGTTGTTTATTCATGTTCATTTTGTTATGTGGGTTAGAAAGTCGAGGATCCAGTTGCAGAGTGAGGGCCAAGCCCTTTCTTTTGGAGGTTTGATATGAGCTTGGCTGAGATTATAGTGTTGAAGGCGGAGCTGTAGCCAATAAATAGGAGTCTGATGCAGGCATCCTTGTTGTCGAGATGCTCTAGGGATTAGTGTAGGGCCAGGGAGATTGCAGCTGCTGTGGACTGGTTACAGCGGTCAACAAATTGCAGTGAATCAAGGCATTATTGGAGTATAGAGGTGATGAGCTTCATGACCAGCCTCTCAAAGCATTTAATTACGGCTGAAGACAGGGCAACCGGACGGTAGTCACTGAGGCACGTTGCCTGGTAGCCTTGCTCTGTGAAGCAGATTCACTGCCTTCCCTATTGTTATTGAATTGAATTCCCCTTGTATATGTTTTTCGTTCTGCTAAGAGTTCCCTGGTAGTAGTCACAGAGCATCGCCGCCCTTGTTCGAGAACGTGTTTCAATTAATTGTTGCTCTTCTGATCTTTCCATCTTATCCCAATGTAAATGTAATAATTTATCCTTGTACCACTACTTTCAATGCTTCGCAGTGATGTTGAGGGTGAGTCCTTCCCGTTTGTATTAAAGTCTATGTTTTATTTTATGAACAAAGTGATTAATCAAAAGAAAAAAATCATCGGATGATAATATCGAATCCATCTCCCACGAGAGTCCCTGAAATGAACCTACTTTCAGTCTTATATCCAACAAATGTGGAACATAAGCAGCGATCGCAATCGCCCTTTATTTCATTCCAAATGTTTGTGGGAGAATTTAATTACTCGCTGCAAAAGAAAATCCTGACGGGACGAGAACTGCTGTACATCGGAGACGAATGAAAAATAATTCCTTCCTGGATTTTGGTTTCTTCAAGGATCTATTCCCCATGGTGTCCAGAGATAGCCCATTTCCTTTGCCATTTCGATTTTGTTTATGTTTAGGGGCAAGACAGTTCTTGTTGATGATCCATTGAACAACTAAAATCACCACCCATGATTAATTTGAGTGAATCGAGGTCCGGATTGCCAGCTATTATTCGTTTAACAAATTCTCCATAATCCCAATTCGGTGCATGAACAATTAGCAGCACTATCGCGATCCCTTCTAGGATGCTACAAACCATTATAAAGCGACACTCTTGATCTCGCACCACCTGGATCAGTACAAAATTAAATCCAGAATGGAATGACTGTTCCACCCATTCCACCCAAATAACCTGGTCTTTCATGAACATCTGTGTCTCATGGAGGGCAGCGCTGTGGCACAGTGGGTGACACTGCGGCCTTACGGCGCCGAGGTCCCAGGTTCGGTCCCGATCCTGGGTCACTGTCCATGAGGAGTTTGCACATTCTCCCCGTGTTTGTGTGGGTTTCACCCCCACAACCCAAAAATGTGCAAGCTAGGTGAATAGGTAACGCAAAATTTCCCCTTAATTGGAAAAAATGAATTGAGTACTCTACATTTTTTTTAAAAACTGTGTCTCTTGGAGGAATATTATTTCCGCTTTCAAGGGATTTAAATGTGTGACTACAGGACCATTTCACCGGTCTGTTCAAACCACGTATATTACCGATCACTGTTCGTCATGCGGTTTCCTATGCCCCGCTTATATTTATGTTTGACATCCCATTATATTATAGAGCCTCCATTTCTTTTTTACATTAGAAACGTCAGAAATTGTATGTCTGTTTCTTTCTGTGTCGTATTTAAGTAATATGCTCTCTATTTAATTAGAGTCGCCGGCATCTTAACCCCCTCCCCTCCACCTCCCAAACGAGACGAATCTTCTATGTCCTCATGTTTTCAGAGAACCCCATTCTCCCTATCCCTTCCCCCACAGTTACTTGGATTGCCTCCTCACCGTTAGTGTATGTGTTATAAACCCATTTTCTTTGACTTATTGGCATATTTGCTAACGTGGTAATTTTCAGAAGAATAAAAAAAGAAAGGATCCTGGCCGTATTTTTCAAATTGTCCATGCTCTCTTGTTACCTATTTACATCAAATATTTGGAGGTACCTATCTCACGAATTGCGTTTTCAAATTCTCAGTTTACCCTCCCAGCTCAAAAGAGAGATATGGATAATGTTACAAATTAATCCCCTCACCCATTTTAAACTATAAGCTAGCAATAATCTTTGTTAATGTCACAAGTAGACTTACAATCACGCTGCAATGAAGTTACTGTGAAAATCCCCCAGTCGCCACACTCCGGTGCTTGTTAGGGTACACTGAGGGAGAATTCAGAATGTCCAATTCATCTGAAGCCTTTGGGGACTTAACATAGCAACACCAACTGGGCAACATCGTCAATACCAAACTATTGTGTAACTATAATAAAACATTATCATATCTAGTGCACACAGTTCACAGATAAAGAAAACTCCCCAAGGTTATGAAAATGTATAAATATAACAATATTTTTCCACATAAGTATTTCAAATATTTCAAAACAATCTGAAACAACGATTCCAAATCGCCCTGCCTCTAAATCATGTT
This sequence comes from Scyliorhinus torazame, assembly GCF_047496885.1. Taxonomy (NCBI): domain Eukaryota; kingdom Metazoa; phylum Chordata; class Chondrichthyes; order Carcharhiniformes; family Scyliorhinidae; genus Scyliorhinus; species Scyliorhinus torazame. Next base: position 109,414,086 of record NC_092718.1, read on the forward strand.
TTATTTATTCAAAATACAATAATTTGCCTTCTCAGGCGCTGTAATGTAATGATCTTTTCTTGTCAATGTCACTCAAAGTTTGCCCGGATATAATACACCAAAACAAATGTTACTGGGATAAAGACTAGCTTTTGGCTCATTGGAGCAAGTTGGCGTTTGGCCCGGCCTGCTCCAATATGTTGATAAATTCGCCTTTTGGGGCCTTTTCATGAAAAATCGTTACATTACTTTTTGTCAATTTTAGGATCTTTTCCGTTACTTAAAAATGGTTCATTCTTGCCTGAACTGTCCTCGGTTGTTCTCCAATTCTCGCCTTCTGTGGGCCCGATCTATTCTCGGAGTTTTTTCAAAGATCCCTTCATCAATTATTTTTTCCAATATCGTGGAGACGTGGAACGTTATTTCCTTTCCTTCTACGCCCTCAGAATGACCCACTATTCCTAAATGTTATCGCCTGGAACTGTTGTCTTGAACGTCCATCAACGTTTTCACTATGTATTGGCCAACCCTAATAATGACTTTTCACAGTGGTTAGCACTTCTGCTTCACAGTGCCTGGGATCCGGTTTCAATTCCGACCTCGGGTGTCTGTGTCGTGTCTGCACTTTCTCCGCGTGTCTGCATCGGCTTATACAAGTGCTCCGCTTTCCTCCAATGATGTGGAAGTTAGGTGGATTCGCCATGTCAAATTGGCCTTCGGGGTCCAAAAAGATTCGGGTTTTTTTAAATTTAGAGTACACAGTTATTTTTTCCCCAATTAAGGGGCAATTTTGCGTACCCGATCCACCTAACTTGTGCATCTTTAGGTTGGGGGGGGGGGTGAAACCCACGCAGACACGTGGATAATGTGCAAACTCATTCTCGACAGTGAACCCGGGCCGGGATTCAAATCCGGGTACTCAGCATTTGGAGAGCACTGCTAACCAATATACCACGAACCGCCGTTGGTTTATGCGGGTTTATTGCTTTATGACGATAGAGTGAGGTCGTGAGCCTAGGCAGGGTGCTCCCTAATGGGGTTGGCGCAGACCCCGAGCGTCGAATGGCCTTCTTCGGCGCTGTTTTAATACAATGAGTTCTACAATTCTGTCAAAATGGTCAGAAATTGCTTTTTCCTAATCGTACATTTTTACATTTGATCCAATGAATCACAAAGTGGGCAAAATGCGCACCCTTTCTTTGCAAACCAATTTTCTTGCGTTTGCCTTCGATGTTCCCGTAATTGTTCTTTAAAAAATCCAATCAAATCCAACATCCCCGTCAGTTCTCCTATTGTTAACGGGATGAAAGACTGTCATGATATTTCTTTCTCAGCCACCTTTCTCCTCCTAAAGCACGGAGACCCTGTACCTCAATGATTGATTTAATCAATTTTTACCTGTACTTGACATAACACCTCAAAAACTATCACTTTATCAGGCCTTTAACAAATTAACCTCACAAACTGACAACAACAAGGCCTAAACTAAAAGTTATATGTGAGAGCAATCCGGAGTGCAGCAGATGGCAAAATGGCCGCAAAAAGAAACATAAATGTAATTGGGGTAAAGGAGGGCCAGTTCAGCACGGCCATATGCTTTTACCATGTCCACGATTAGCGGAATTTTGAACCTCAGTGTTTCAAACATTTTCAACAAATTTTAGAGATGTAAATATTACCTGGACCTGTTGAAGGATTTTCATAGAGTGTCGGAAATCGCTGGACTATTGGACAGGAACAAAAGTCGATGTGATGGCCTTTGCATCAGTGTACTCTTCTTTAGGAACATAGTCACAGTGATGAAAATTCGCTTATGACAATACAAACAGATAAAACCAGAATGATTTGGTGGCGTAGCCTTACTCATTTAATCCAAAGTATCTTCAGAAATGTACACATATATCAAGGATGAAACCCGACTCGAAAACAGAGTATCAGAGAACACTCTGATGGTGGATCTCTGGTGGATTTCTCTTCAAATTCGCCCCAAATGATTTCTGAGTGAGTCTTTCCAACTCTACTCTCAACCGAAATGTTTCCAATGGCTGGAAATAAGAACAACAAGCTGATGTTTGCTTCAGATCTCTGTATTTTCTGTCCCGCGATTAATGCAGTCTGTTATTTCCAAATTATACTTTAACTTTATTGAGCATGACCTTGAACTTGCCTTCCGAGAAACACATCTTAATTTATGCTGTTTCCTTAATTCGCAGCTCTGTTTCCTTGCGCCAAAATCTATTGTCTGGCTTTCCTTGTAGAAAAAGATGTGCCCTCTCTCGTCTGAGAAGCTCGTGCTACTCTCTCTCTTCCAGTTATTAATAAGATAAAACAATTATTTTCTATAAAAACAACATCAATTATTTCTCTAAAGCCTTTAGTTGTTTTACACATCATAAACATTTCAACCGAAACCCCCAAAATACATGCAAAGACCTTTGTTAATATGACTCCAACGAACATGTGACTTTTCCGAAGCAAAAATAATAATTAAACACCACGTAAGTCTATACCTTACTGATAATATTTAAAAATACAAATATAGTTCACTTAAAAAGCGTTTGTCTCCTGACAGCTTATCACAACATTTTGTATGTTTGCTATTACAAGTCTAATACAAGGTCACGGCTGCTATGAAGATAGTGGGCTGAATTACAACGTGCATGTACTTCAAGAACAAAGACATGTGTGCATACCGCTCCTCTCACCTCGAAGATTGCGACTTTTCTGGAAACTGCGATTTTTGTAAAAAGGGACAACGCGGAACAAAAGCTCTGAAATCAGAAATGTTTGAAGAATCAAAGAAACCCGACAGTGCAGAAGTAGGCCATTCGTCCCATCGAGTCTGCTTCGACTCACCCCAACTCCCCCATAATGAATAATATGTTGCCCCATAAAAAAAGCTGCACATCCAAAGGCACTAAGGGGCAATTCATCACGGCCAATCCGCTTAATACGCACACTTTGGACTGTGGCAAGAAACCACAGCACCCGCATGAAATCCATGCAGCTAGGGAAGAACGTAGAAAATCCACACAGATATTGACCAAGGCTAGAATTGAACCCGGGTCCCTAGTGCAGTGAGACTGTGCTATCTACTGTGCCACCGTCCCGCCCAAGATGTTAAAGACGACATGGGTAAGTACACAATGAATTGTGCGAACATAGATAACGTCTTAGTTATTGGCCATAGGCCATTGAAATTAAGGACAACGGATTATTCCTCATCAACAAATGTTCCTTGAAATGTGCATGCCCGTAATTGACTGCACGGGTATCTAAGGCAGTGGTTCATAATCAACCAACTTTCTGTTGCATTAATTAGTGTTTTTATGTTGTTCCAAACACCGACGTTAGGTCACATCAGTTACTTCATTATCTGTATGAACCTCCGCAAACTGGACTGGGACATCTGGTTCCTACTTCATGCAGTAGATTAAAGCATATTGATAGTCATTAATCGTTCATTAATACAGAGGATGTTATTTGGGCCCTTGACCGTCATTACACTAAATCCGTCACTAAATAAGATAATCTGAGCCACTTCAGTTACTTATCAAACTTTACGGTTTTTTTTGAAAGGCAGAGGGTGGTTGTAGAGGGTTGTTTTTCAAACTGGAGGCCTGTGACCAGTGGTGTGCCTCAGGGATCGGTGCTGGGTCCACTGTTATTTGTGATTTATATTAATGATTTGGATGAGAATTTAGGAGGCATGGTTAGTAAGTTTGCAGATGACACCAAGATTGGTGGCACAGTGGATAGTGAAGAAGGTTATCTAGGATTGCAACGGGATCTTGATCAATTAGGCCAGTGGGCCGACGAATGACAGATGGAGTTTAATTTAGATAAATGTGAGGTGATTTTGGCAGATCGAATCAGGCCAGGACCTACTCAGTTAATGGTATGGCGTTGGGGAGAGTTATAGAACAAAGAGATCTAGGAGTACAGGTTCATAGCTCCTTGAAGGTGGAGTCGCAGGTGGACAGGGTGGTGAAGAAGGCATTCGGCATGCTTGGTTTCATAGGTCAGAACATTGAATATAGGAGTTGGGACGTCTTGTTGAAGTTGTACAAGACATTGGTACGGCCACACTTGGAATACTGTGTGCAGTTCTGGTCACCCTATTATAGAAAGGATATTATTAAACTAGAAATAGTGCAGAAAAGATTTACTAGGATGTTGCCGGGACTTGATGGTTTGAGTTATAAGGAGAGGCTGGATAGACTGGGACTTTTTTCCCTGGAGCGTAGGAGGCTTAGGGGTGATCTTATAGAGGTCTATAAAATAATGAGGGGCATAGATAAGGTAGATAGTCAACATCTTTTCCCAAAGGTAGGGGAGTCTAAAACTAGAGGGCATAGGTTTAAGGTGAGAGGGGAGAGATTCAGAAGGGCCCAGAGGGGCAATTTCTTCACTCAGAGGGTAGTGAGTGTCTGGAATGGGCTGCCAGAGGTAGTAGTAGAGGCGGGTACAATTGTGTCTTTCAAAAAGCATTTAGATGGTTACATGGGTAAGATGGGTACAGAGGGTTATGGGCCAAGTGCGGGCAACTGGGACTAGCTTAATGGTAAAAACTGGGCGGCATGGACTGGTTGGGCCGAAGGGCCTGTTTCCATGCTGTAAACTTCTATGATTCGATGATTTAACCAACTATCTGGTCTACTAAACGATTCGTGGCCATAAGGTTATCGGGCTTATGGGTTAGAAACAGATCATCAAGAACAGAGAGTAAATTCCACAATTCATTCCAAGTGCAATATCCACCAAATTATTTTCACAATATAGGGCTCTATGTCAGGATCCAGCATACTGTATTTTATCCCTCCCGTTAAAACTTTGCCTTTCCCGTTTTACCTATGCACACTTCCAGTAAAAATGGAACAAGGAAGTTGGAGAAAATGCACAGATACAGCGAATGTAACAATGCTCATTTGTTCACATTGTTATTTTAACTCGCTTATTTAATTTGCTGGAGACAGTTTCCATACATATGCTCCATAAATCCCAGCTGAAAGGCACTGCCTATAACCTATCGTTGAGATATCTCCATTGCCACTTCTTCGTGCAATATGACGTGTTTTGGACAACTCAGATATGAGAAACGTGAACGCGTTTGGTGGAAAATTAAATTTGTCATTTTATTTATGCATCTTCCTCAATTTAACTTGATTCTGTACTAATTTCAAAGAAAATGACACTTTATTCTAATTTACTTTTCTGTGCCAGCTTGTCAATCCACGACGAAAGTTGTAAAATAAGCAACCTGAGCTTCATTGAGCATGGAATTTGGTCTTCATTAGAGCGTGCACTGTAGGCACTCCCTTGATTTGAAGCTTCGCTCGAGCGCATCTATGTCGGCTATTCAGTGGACATGAAAAGTCAGACACAGTTGTCACTATTTCAGTCTTGTATTAAAATCAGGCATGCAAGCGCGGATCAAGAAATGAGTACCTGTATTCGGTCATCATGTCATCTTCAGATCATTCCTAACTGCAGCTCATTCGTAAGGCATTATGCTTTCGGCAATTATTCATAAACATACCAGCTGTACCTTGAATACAGTATAGTGGGGAGGCCACTTGTTCTATCAAATGCGGCTGGACAGGTGAACTCCTCTTCGTTCTAACACTGACTTTAAAAATGTCCCATCGGTTACACTTGCTTCGTGCACTGACGGCTGCGTGCCTTTCTCAACACAGATTACTTGAACGAAATTGCTCCCTCAAGAAGTTTACATGTCAAATGATCACATCTACTGGAAATGGCGTGAAGCACTATGGATTATATGAAGCTAACTTGAGGAGTCTTTTACCATACCGCGCTTGTACTCCTCACGTCCAAAACAGCGTAGTTGTGCTACAGATTGAATAATACGCACATGCTATGTTGAATCTGGCGGTCTGAACAGTAAGTAAATGCTATATTGAATCTGGCGGTCTGAACAGAAAGTAATGTTTTGAGCAAGCAGAATATATGCGGAAAACCTTGATTACTGCACGTAGTCGTTTTACAACGACAGCGGGCCGCCCAGGTGGTTTGCTAAAAAAAAGATTTCTATCATTAGGATGTGGGCTTTTCTGCCGAGGTCAGCACTTACAGCCCGTTCCGAACTTTTCTTCAGAAAATGTTTGTGAACTGCCTTCCTGAAACACTGTTGACTGTTTGGTATAGGAACACCCAGAATGGTAATCGGGAGGGAATTCCTGATGTTTATCTGATGTTATTCAGTCTGCACGTGGAAGGATTTGGCTTAGAAGATTTCGTGAGTTCCTGTGGTGCATGATGTGCATGGTACAAACTGCTACCACTTTGAGTCTGTGGTGGAGGGAATTGATGTTTATTAATGTGGACGTGATTCTCGTGGATTCTGTCAAATGCCTTGACAGTTACCGGAGCTGAATTTCACCAGGGAATTGCAGAGAAAACTGACCCGTTTACGACTTGTGCTTTTTAGATGGTAGATAGGCATTCAGGAGTCAGAAGAGCAGTTAACCATCGCAGTATTCCTTAACTCTGCATTGCAGCTCTGACATTGGTACCCCTGTTCCAGTTCAATTGCTGGTCAATGGTTACCCCCTGGATTTCCATAGTTGAGAGGAGGAGGGGGCTCAAGGCTGGTAATGTAAAATGATGTAAAGGCGCGATGTTTAGATTCTAGTTCTTGGAAAATGCCATTGCTTGAAAGTTCTTTGGGGTGGAAGTCTGCACTTGTCGACCATATCCCTTGTATAGTTCCGGGGTTGTTGTATTTGTACAGACAGTTCGCCTGTGTGTCAGACGTGCAGCCAATGGTGCTGAACCCTGTGCAATCAATAGGTGGCAGTCAACGTTGGACCTCATGAGCGAAGCAACTTATTTGATGTAGCAGCTGAAGATGGTTGAGCAAACAACTCTATACTGCGGAACTCCTGCAATTATATGCCCAAACTGATATGATCCTCAGGCAAAACCATTGAGCTTCGTAATAGTTATGAATACCGCCAGCTGAATGTTTCCACACGTATTACTATTGACTCAGGTTTTGCTAGGGATCGTTAATCCCACCGAGCGTCAAATGGTACTTTGAAAATAACTGCCGTCGTGGTAATGTCACCAATGGGGATCTCAATTTTCTTTGATGTGTGAATCAAGGAAGTGATCAGGCCAGGGCTGGCTGGCCCTGGAAGAATAAAGAGTGAGCGCCATTGTCTGCTTGATGCGCATCAAGAGCCGGTCGATTGTGTGTTATAGTTCCATTCATTTGGGGCGGAACACCAATATACTGCTAAGGTGGGCTATCGGACGGAGGGGTTGATAGTTGGCTTGATCGATTCTTCCTGAATTTCTAATTAGGCATTTTTTCTAATTGTTTTGCCAATTCCTCTGTCCTTAAAGCATTGTAACATTTCCCTTGGGACCCGCAAGTTAAGGAGAACAAACCTTCGTTATAATTGATCGAATAATATCAGGAATTTCTGCCTGTGCTGTATCGCATGCCTTTCATCGTTTCTTGATAGCTCGCCCAGAGAATGGAATTTGCTGAATAGCGGCATCTATGTTTCTGCGGACATTCGGCGGTGGCAGAGACGGAAATTCACTCGAAATTTTTGGCCGAATATTTCTGCATTGATTCAAACTGATGTTTTGAACCTAGCGCTGCGACCTTAGTCATTTCGAATGGGGATACATGCGAAGATTCCTCCGGTACTAAGTTAGTTACTGTCCACCAAAATTCAGGACAGGAAATTACAGGAATACCGTGGTTAGTTCTGCTCCGGTGAATATGGAATCGCTAATATGCCTGGCATTCGTTTCCTTTAAAAAAAATATAATACCACTTACCGGCGGCCATGGTGTGAGTGGTCGTACATTTGGTGGCTCGCCCACATGGTGGACTTTTTGGACGTTTTACCCAATGAACATCAGAGGTGAGTGATGGCATAAGGTGTTGGTCAGCTGGAAGAAGAAGGTGGTCTTAACAATGAGAGCGCGTTAACTGAAAGCTGGTTTGAAGCCTGCAACACAGGGGAAGAGGGCGTAGGGTCAAGGTCTGAGCTTGACGGCTCAGTGGCCGACGGAACAGTTTGTGGCTTTTTCGCATGAGACGTTTTCCCAGCAGAGGAAGGTGTATTTTGAGGACCTTGCCAGGGTGGTGGGTCCTATAAAAGCGGGGATCGACAGTATGGAATACAGGCTGCAGCCCCAGGACAAGGCGATACAGAACTTTTACGAGGCAGTGGGCGAGCATGAAGAGCAGCTCGCAGCGATGGCGTTGGCGATGCGACTTACATAATCTGAAGAGGCTGCAGGTCAAAGTGAAGGACCTAGAAATATATTGCGGAAGGGAGAATTTACAGATCGTCGGCCTGCCGGATGGCAGCGATGACGTGCACGCCAGTGCATAGGTGGCATTAATGTTTGAGAAGCTGTTGGGTGAAGGAACGTTTGCTCGGCCCTTGTAGGTGGACAGGGTGCATTGGGCGTTCATGAGGAAGCCGCAGAAAAATGAGTCACTTACGGCAATGGTGGTGGAAGTGCATTGGTTCCTGGAAAAAGAACTGGTCCTGAGCTGGGCCAGGCAGACGAGGCGCTGCACATGGGAAGGCAGCGAGCTGCATGTCTACCAGGACTTGAGTGTCGAGCTGGCAAAAGAAGGACGACCTTCAATAAGGTGAAGTCGGCACTCTTTAAGAAGGGGGTGAAGATCGGCATGTTGTACTATTCGCGTCTGTGGGTCACGTATGAGGACCAGGAACTATTTAGATCACCAGAGGAGGCGGTGACCTTTTGCAAGGACAAATGACTGGCACGAGAAAGACGACATTGAGCTTTGGAGCGAGTGTTTATGTTTTGGTAAATTCTTTACATTTCTTGTGTTCTGGTTTGCATGAACCACCTTTGCACTATGTTTAGAGCCGTTGCTCAGTTTTGCCTTGTGGGTTTATTTCGTTCGTAATAAGGGATGGTGTGTTGCTTTTTTCTTCTTTGTGTTTTTTGGGATTGTAAAGATTGTATCACGAAGATGGTTGAACTTGGGGGAGGGTCATAAGGGGAGTAGGAGTCTTGGCGCCATGGGCGGAGTCTAGCATGCTCGCTGGGCGGGCTAGCTCACCGCAGTGCAGTGGGGGGGGGGGAGCAGGTGATTCGTTTGTTGATGGGGGATTGGATTGTTATTTTCTATGGAGTGGGGGGAGGGAGAGGAAGGGGGCAGAAGTCTGCTGACAGGGGCGTGATTGGCGAATGGCGCGCAGAACGCGGGCCGGCGGCTGGCCGAGGTAAGTCTACGTTTGATCGGCAGGGGAGGAGAGTGCTCGCCGGCTAGGCTGATCACATGGAATGTGACAGTGTTGAATGGGCTGGTCAAGAGGGCTGATGTGTTTGCGCATCTGAGGAGTTTAAAGGCAGACATGGCAATGCTACACGAGACACACCTGAGGGTGGTGGATCAGACAAGGCTGAGGACGCGATGGGAAGGATAGGTATTCCATTCGGAACTAGATTGTAAATCAAGGGGAGTACCGATTGTGATAAATAAGCTAGTAGCGTTTGAAGTGGGAAGCATAGTGGTGGTTGGGGGGGGGGTGGTGCAGTATGTTATAGTGAGTGGGAAGTTGGAGAGGAGGACGGTGGTACTTGTGAACATTTATGCACCAAACTGGGGCGATGTGGTGTTCATGAAGCGGGCACTGTGGAAGATTCCAGATCTGGACTCGCATCAGCTGATATTTTTTTTGGGGGGGAGGACTTTACATGCTTAGAGATCCAAGGCTGGATCAGTCGAATTCGAGGACATCGAGGGTGTCAGCGGTTGCGAATGGACTAAAAGGGTTTATGGATCAGATGGGAGGCGTAGATCAGTGGAGGTGGGGTCCGAGATGGATGGAGTTTTCTCTTTTCTGCCATGTCCACTATGTGTACTCCGATTTGCTTTGTTTTGGATAGGGTTTGCTGGCGGGTGTGGTAGATGTCGAGAACTCTGCGATAGCAGTGTCGGATCATGCCCACACTAGGTGGATTTACGGGTGAGAAAGGAGGGGGTGTGGCGGCTCCCGCACTGGAAATTAGATGTAGGAGTATTAGCGGAGGAGGAGGCGTGCGTGGGGGTAGGCAGGCCACCCTGCGTTATGTGGAGGTAAATGTAACAGGGGAGTTTTTGGCAGCTACGGTATGGGAGACGTTGAAAGCAGTATTAAGGGTGGGGGTTTCTCTCGATAGGGGCGTATATGGAGAAAGTGGTGCAGGCAGAGATGCACAGACTAGTTAAGGGTAGGCAGGAGGTATTCGGAGTACCCGAAGGCGTGGCTGATGAAGGAGCGACAGAAGCTGCAGATGATGTTTGGGCTGCTATCTACAAGGAAGGCGGTGGGACAGTTGAGAAACGCGACTGCGTGGTGTATGGACATGGGGAGATGGCCAGCGGGATATTAGCACACCAGCTTAGGAAACGGGAGGCTACCAAGGAGATGGGGAAAATGAATAATAGAGGAGGGAAACAGGATCTTGGACCCAGCGGAGGTGGACGGGTTGTTCAGGGAATTTCATAGTATGCTGTACAAGTAGGAAACCCCAGCCGGGATGCAGGCAGTTTTTCGAAGGACTGGAGGTTCCAAGGTGGGGGAAGAGTTGGTGGAGGGTGTACGGCCCCCGGTTGGGCTGTTAGAAGTAGTGGAATGATTGGATTGTGCAGTCGGACAAGGCCCCGGGCCAGTCAGATACCCAGTGGAATTTTTAAAAAAGGTTTCAGGGTTGCTCAGGCCCTTTCTAGTAATGGCGTTAAGTGAGGCTAGGGGCCGAGTGGTACTTCCCCCAACGATGTCAGAGGATTCGATCTCCCTTATCCTGAAGCTGGATAAGGACCCGAAACAATGCCTGTCTAATAGATCAATCTTCCTTCTGAACGTGGACGCCATATTGCTGGCCAAGGTATAGAAGATTGTGTGCCAGGCTGATAAGGGAGGACCAGACAGAATTTTAAAAATCGAGGCAGTTAACGGCCAACGTCAGGAGGCTTTTAAATGTGAGTATGATGCCCTCCGAGCGAAGGGAGTTGGAGAACGCCGTTGTTGAAATGGGCGGACCTGTGGGAGCTCCTGGGGCGGTTTGGGGGGGGGGTTGGGCAATGTTTTGTAGACTGGGTCAGGCTGCTGTACCAGGCATCAGTGGCGCGCGTACGGGCGAACCGAGTGAGCTTGGATTATTTAAGGCTGCAGTGGGGGACGAGGAATGAATGCGCGCTCTCCCCTCTGCCGTTTGCCTTGGCTATAGCGCCACTAGCGATGGCGCTTGGAGCATCTAAAGACTGGCAGGAGATAGTGCTGGCGCGGGAGGGGGGGGGGGGCGGGTGGGGGGGGAGGTGGAGCACAGGTTCTCTGTGCGCGGGGACGACCAATTCCTGTATTTCGCTGACCCTTTTGGGGGGATTGGAGAGATTTTGAGAATCCTCGGGGATTCGAAGACATTAAACTAATTTCCATGGAAGGCAAACATAGAAGAGATTAAATCAATCCAAGTAAAACGACCAGCTATCTGAACAAGTTAACGATTTGTTGACGATAAACAACCTCTGTAAAGAAGGGACAGAGAGTATACATTCAAGAATCAGCCGGATTATAAAACTCCAGTAATAGCGAAAAAAATCGTCAGGGGTAATGTCGCGTATTTGAGTGCAGACACCACCTGCATTTACGTTAATCCTTTCGCTAAAAAGTAACTTGCAGACCGGCATGTCCACTTGTACCAGCAATATTAAGATGAAAAACAATTTAATGCCAAGATCCGAATTTCTCCAAATAGACCATTGTCGGCAGTTGTTCCGACCTGGTTCAATTAAGTGCAGGATAGAGTGCCAGGCGCATCACAAACCACACCTTAAAATAAGGTGTTAACCTTGTGAAGCTACAACACTGGCTTCCACCAAGCAATACGGAATATTTCCCAGCTGTGTACAGTAGATAAGTAAGAGAACAAATATCCACCCAGTCGATTGCCGCCCTATCAGTCTGTTCTACATCATACTATGAAACGGCACGTACTCAGTATTAACCTTCTGTCTGAAGATTAGTTTTGGTTACGCCACGGTCACTCAACTCACAATGACATTACAGCCTTGGTTTGGTTCAGGCATCGACATAAGAAGTCATTGACAAATGTAAATGTGACGTTGGCAGCACTTGGTATCAAGGCAGGATTTGCCTGAGTTTGGCAACATAGATCCCCAGGAAACTGGAGGCAATATTAATCAGGGGGAAAGGCCCCGTTGATAGGCGCCATACCTGAAAAAATGAAGGGTGTTGAGGTCAATCGTCTCAGCTCCAAGACTCTAGTGCAGTTACTCCTAAGCGTCGTGTCCTCCAACCAACCATCTCCAGCTGCTTCCTTCCCTTCCATCAAAAGGTAAGTGTGAAGCTGTTTGCAGATGGCTGCACAATGTCTCCCGCAATTCACGACTCACCAGGTAATGAAACAATATAAGCCCAACTTCATGAATGTCTGGGCAATATCCAGGCTTGGGCTGATAAGTGGCAAGTTACATTGTTGTCATACAGGTGCCAAGCAAGAAACATCTCCTACAAGAGAGAATGCCACCTTTGTATCTTGACAATCCATGCATTAGTATAGCTGAGTCGTCTCGAATCCACATCCTGACGCGTTTTCATTGATCGGAAACTGACCTGGGCTAGCCATACAATAATGCGGCTACCAGAGCAGGTCTAAGGGTAGGAATCCTATTCCGAGTATCTCATTTTATGTTCATACAAAACCTCTCCAGCATCTACCAGTCCAAATCAGCATTCTCCAGTTGTCTGGACGACTGCAGCTCCAAGAACTATCATGGAGCGCAACACCATCCTGAAATTGCAACCCGAATGGCGGATGATCCTTCCCCAAATGTTCAATCCTTTCACCACCGACGAACATTGGCATCCGTATGTATCATTTACAGAATGCACGGTAGATGGTAGACAGGTTCATTTCCAACACCTTTCAAACCCACGACCACTCCCTTCTTGAAGTATACGCACATCAGGCACCTGGGCACCCAGCCACATGAAAGTTCCCTTCTAAGTCGCTCACACGCCGACCTGCAAATATATCGCCGTTCCGTCAGTTTCGTTTGGTCAATATCCAAGAACTCCATCCTTAACAGCACTGTGGGTGTATCTACAACTCACGGTGTGCAGCGTGCGAAGGAGGATACTCGCCACCACGTGCTGAAGGGTAACTACGGAAAGTCAATATATGCTGGTCGAACCAGCGACGCCCGCATCCATACATGAATAGGAAAAAAAACATTTAAAAATAGTTTACTTCGTAGCTCAGTGGGCTACACAGCTGGTTTGCAATGCAAAACAAGGCCAGGGGCGCGGGTTCAATTCTCGTAGCTGCTGAGAATTCTGAATTATCCCTCTGTGAACCCGAACAAGCACCGCAATGTGGCGACTAGGGGCTTTTCACAGAAACGTCATTGCAGTATTAATGTAAGCCTACTTGTGACAATCAAGATTATTTACTTAAGAGATGGTAAAATATACATGATCAAATGTCCATTGGAATGTAATTGTCCGAGGATGTACATTGTTCTGATCAGAGTTCTGGAGGATGTTTTACATTGCCAATTTTGTGAAAAATCGGCAGCTGGGGAAAAGGTGGTACGGGTGTCTTGTTATTAACGATTCAGTTACCCCTTCATGTCATATGTCATTGTTTTATGGACAAGTACAAAAATACAAAATAGTAAACGTAACCGGACTATCTTGTACAAAAATACAAAATAGGAAAGGTAACTACGTCATTTCCTTGGCTACAGTATATAAATATGAAGGCAGGATATGCATAGGAATTAGTGCGTGCAAGAAAAATACTGTAGAAATTTACATTTTAATTTGGAAACATATTGTCGAAACAAATGCAGCTTTGGAAATCAGTTCATAGAATTCATTAACCAAAAGCTCTCAGTGTGGTACTTCGTAGGTACACACATTGAGCGCGACAATATCACCAAGTAATGAGCAATGGAACAGGATTGATCAAATATCTCAAATAAGAGAACCACTTGGCGACAGTTTCCATGACATTACATTATTCCGTGATATGTTTGGTTGGTAGAGGTGCAGGATTACGACTTGCGAATTAAATAAATTGAGTGAATTTTTCAGTTCTCAAAGTTGATCTCACAGAAATTAATTAGATACGCAAAACAGCAGAATGCAGCAATAGATATTTATGGAGTCAAATGCGAACTACCAATAGTTACTTTTCACGAAGTTTGAAAGAGTAACCCGTTGGAAAGGATGCCTATTCCACAAATAAAAAATAATATACGATTGGACTCACCGAACGCGGTCTAATTCCTCAAACTGACTGGGAGTCACTGGCATTTATGTATGAGAAAAAGGCTAGTTAAGAATATTAGGTTTGATAGTGAGTGTTTTATTTATTTAAGGTAATAAAATATCAACGCTAGCCAGTGATAGTCATCTAGAAAGTTTGCCTGGACAATTGAAAATTAAACCAAGGACAAGGTAGAAGAGTTGGACGTCTATGTGTGTGCCAGTCCACATTGGAGACGCCGTGAAATGATGTGTTGTGATCCTTCAACATCAAAACGTCAACGAGAGTAAATCCATGGAAATTATCATCAAGACAAGCGAAAGGCTGATCGCCTAACAGTCCGAGGTAAATGCTGAAGAATCGGCAGAGGAAGATCGCCTGTAGCCTCCTGTCCGCAAATAAGAAGCTACAACCGATAGTGAGTAGATTCTTTGTTTGATTCGAAAATTCCTTCCGTTTTCGAACATTCCGAGTAGATAAGAGCCAACACAACACCTTTATTTGATAATTGTTTTGAGAAAAAAACTAACAATCAGTTGAGCAAGCATCGTTCATCCAATGAATTCCAGAATTCATTAAACGGAGGTTACAGCACGACACACAGAAAAGTATAATTTGTTAACGCAAAGAAAACTTGTGCTTTTGGAAGCAAAAAACTATTTCTAAGTTTTCAGCGTAAATACCACGCATTCTAGATAACGGTGAACTGTAATGGGGTGCTCTTCCAGTTCCAGAACCCTGTGGATAGGTGCCACATGATATATTATTGCTCAAGATTTAAACAGAAATAAAATAGCGTTGTTGCTAGGATACTGTTATGTGCAACCGATTGGTTTGCTAACAAAAACCGACAATAGGAATAAAGGGCCGCTCTCGGGTTGGAAACTTGTATCATTCGGGATCCCACGTTAATTGGTTACTGTTTCTTAGATATTTAAATTCTGCATTGATTATGTGGAAGATGGAAATCAATATACTGCATCGAGGAGAGTACGATAACAGGCAGAAAATAATATTCGAAGGAGAATCATACAGCTCATAATGTATAATTGTATTTTCCCGCTGCAAATGTGCGCACCTTCTAATTTTACGACATTTTACACCACATACCATGGTTTCATACATTCACTCAACCTATTTATATTCGGCGACAAAAGAACAAATGGTCACTCTAACAAGGGGTAGGAGAAAGCCACCCAGGCACCCGAGTCTGTTCTGCCATTAAATACGAGATTAGCTGATCTGAAATTAACATCATAAGTGCATGCCTGCTGTTCCTATAAGATAGTTACAAGGAACGTGATAAGTTATTGTGTGTAGGAAGGACACGGATTTGATGTTACTATCAAATCCACCATGACCTTCTTAAATTACAAAGTGGAAACGAAGGGCTGAATGGCGAAATGTTGCTTCATGATGGTATTTTCCTTAGAAAGGTTAATTGATATTAAATCGCGCTTGGCATAACATGTAGGGAAGGCTGGATGTGGGCACATTGGCAGGAAGAGTCGAAAATGTTCTATAGATTTAATAGAAAGAAGGTGTCAAGTCCGTGCTGCACATGAGTCTACTTGCCCTTGCACATAAATAATGCACAATTAAGCAGTTGGAACACGCGATGTCGGAAACACATCATATAGGTGATATTATACAGACAATGGAATCAAAATATACCATCGGCATCTCTATACGGTTTTGTGAGAATAGATCCAGAATATCTGGAACATTCTGGTTAATCTCCATTAAGTACAATGCACATTGCCAGAGAATAGATATTTCATACAATGCCTCACTGGAATGAGCTACTACTTTCAGCAAAATAAAAATGTTGAATATATTGGGCCTGCACCGATTGACAGTTCGACGGAATTCAACACGGAGAAAATGAGAAAATGTGAAAGGTCGATGTCGGAACAACGATTGGATATGTAGTCCTCAGAACACCTCGGGGACATTGAAGAGACAAAGATGTGTTGTTTCTACGTAGATTTGCATAGAATTTACTGTGCAGAAGAAGGCCGTCCGCCCCATCGAGTCTACACCCGCCCCTGGAAATGCACCCGACGTAAGGTCAGACCTCCACCGTAACCCAATAACCCCACGTAATCATTTTAGACATTAAGGGCAATTTAGAATGTCCAATTCATCTGGATGCAAGTATTCTGAGACTTGTGGGAGGAAACAGGGGCACCCTGAGGAAACCCACGCAGAGATGGGGAGAGCGTGCAGACTTCGCACAGACAGTGGCCGAAGCTGGAATTCGTACCTGGGACCCTGGTGCTGGGAAGCAATGGTGCTAACCACTGTGCTACCGTGCCGCCCTAAAGGAAGTTGTGTATTTCAAAATGGACAGTTGCTGAGTTCTGGAAGTGGCTGCAAATGGCCACATGCTGGTTTCAGCAAGTTTATGGGCTGTTACAAAGTGAACAAAGGCGAAGCCCTGAAACGTCTTTAATCTACCACTTCTTGCATCTTGCAAGCATTCCAGCCAAGCAAACAGGATGACACAACACAACTGCTGTCGAATCCAAACAGCTTCGAGAAAAAACAGGCAATCACAGGTCATGATCTGAATTAATGTTGCGAATTACCAAATGAATACCTTTTTAAAAACTGTTTCAACAGTCGAGTCTGGTTTAACAATCCTGAATCAACTCAAGCCCGAGACTTTCATCTTCTGAAGGATGAATAATTCAGATTATTCACCTCAGATTTCAGTTGTTGTTAGGCATCTCATAAAAGACACGACTCCAGGTACTAGCGGAAGTTATGCGAGTGCAGAAGATAATTTGTGAGTGCAGAAGGTGAAGTGCAATTCAGACCATAAACCATTACACAATTGACACTTTCTGCTGGTTAAATGCTTTTCTGTCATGTATCAGATATTCCATCTCATGTGATTTAAAAACATTGGCATTTGCGTTGTTTCATTAGTTCAATGGCAAATAGCTCAGCGTAGTATCCAATGCTGGAGTGTAGGTTTGACGAGCTTCTAAATTTATGCCACTGCATTTCGAACGCAAATACATCAAGTAATTTACTTCCTTCTGTAGTGTAGAACCACATACGATTGCAAGTCGCCAAGTACACTTCAGTCTTCCAATTCTTCAAATTTTGCACGCACCGATTTACTTCAGTGCACTACTTAACACTATGCATTCAACTTCCAAAGCCATGACTTATGCAACTGTCCGCTGTAACTTAAAATGTAATCTAACTTTCTCTGCATAATCTAAAAAAAAAATCATTAATGTCAGAAATCATTATTTTGACCACTTGCCCCAATATCTTCTCATACGAGTCTGATTGAAACGGTTCCTTCATAATCTTTGGGGAGTAGATTGGCTCTTTTGAAACTATTTTAAGCCCTGAATAAAGGCAAGGATTAACCAGGACAATATAATTTAAAGCGGTTTACTGAGGTTAACGAGCAGTGCAGAAGAGATAGTTCGAGTCATATTCAAATCTTTTCAGTGCAGTAGTAAATCGTGGATAATGAAAATTGTAAACACGTACCGGCCTCTGTCGTTTTGGAGAGTAAGACAGTAAAATATATAACGTTACACCGAATAAAGAAATAACGTCATGACTGTAACAAACACCAAATGGGCAATGTTTTTTACGGATTGTTTTTTGATGTATTGTACATAAATAACATGGGAACGAAATTCATTATAACAATAATAATCGCTTATTGTCACAAGTATGCTTCAATGAAGTGACTGTGGAAAGGCTACGTTCCGGCGCCTGTTCGGGGATGCCAGTACGGGGATTGAACAAGCGCTGCTGCTTTGTTCTGCATTACAAGCCAGCTGTTTAGCCCACTGTGCTAAAGCAGCCCGTAAAGCCTATGACTATCTAAATGACTATCAAAAGTACATTAACCATTTAGATTTTACAGACCCTTCGTAATTAGTAGTCCATATTCGGGAGTTCACATCATTTTGAAAATGATAATTATTGCAATCCTGAAACATTTCGGATCAATATGGAGGTAAATATTTTTGCCACAGAGGCAGAGATACCAATGAGTCTATAGTTCCTTCCAGAACTGCTCAGCCGAGACAAATTAGGTCACGTGTCAAAGACGTTGTGCAACACACGCTATTCCATGAGACAGAAATGGTGTCCCTATTTTAAATTCAAAACCGGTTTCTAAGGTTGTTTCCGAGTTTGTTTTCGACAAACAGGTCGTTATGTTATTTCAAAAGTTTATCATATGTTTTAAATTATGTGTTCACTTACCCCACCATGGAGATATTGCCGTGGATTATAATTATTCCTGCTAAACATCCTCTTCTTCAAGTTCTCCCTCTTCTCCAGTTCCGTTTTATTCATATTACCGTTGTCATTATTTTCCTGAATGCAACCTTTTGCGTTTACATTTTCACAATGAATTTAGCCGAAACAAATAAGGAGGACGAGGAGAACATATTTAAAAATCATATATCTTTCCCTCTTAGCTCCACGCAGACGTCAAGAATGTTAAAACATTACAATTACGGATTGCAAGTTATCTCACTTGATTTTTGCAAATCTTTCTTGCAGGCAACGTGATCTGCAGTTTAAAGTGGATAGGAATTATCGACGATTATTTCATTTCTTACCAGAATGTCGTAATATTTTCAATGGTGCTACATAAGAACGGTGTTGTTCTCTCAAACAACATACTGTTATGGGCGAGGCCTTTTCAGAACCCCAAAATGTATCATGGAGTTCAAGCAACCACGCCCTTTAATGTATTTATTGCTTTTCCTAGCACACGGCTTGTTCCTAGGTGTGGTATTTCAATTATGGACACGTGGGTTTTTAAACGCAAAATACTGTTTATTCTATGAACTCAACTTAACATCTTAAATAAACATTGGATCTCTTAACACCCCTTACTTCAAAGATAACTCAGAAAATATTGCAACAGTAAATAACTACTTAAAATGCTCCTTCAAACTTCCAAAAGAATTAACACCTATAAACAAAATCACATCAGGTTAAAGGCTTCACTATTTTAAGTTTAAATCGCCCAAATTATCCAGAGATGGTATTTTATGGCAGACATCACAGCTCACTTCAAACACAGACAGACACAAGCTGTTTTTAAACTGA
This sequence comes from Scyliorhinus torazame, assembly GCF_047496885.1. NCBI lineage: Eukaryota > Metazoa > Chordata > Chondrichthyes > Carcharhiniformes > Scyliorhinidae > Scyliorhinus > Scyliorhinus torazame. Next base: position 109,433,475 of record NC_092718.1, read on the forward strand.
AACTAAAAACCTGTAAAATGGCTGACCTGACCTCAACTCCACCCACTCCCTGACATCACTGTTTTCTTAAAGGTACATTGCTTAAACATCCATGTCTTAAATGTACCCTCACATGACGCCTCCCCACAAGAAAAAAAATAAACCATCAACTTTAAGATGGTTTCATTTTTCAATTTTGCACCATCCACTAAGGAATGTACACAGTAAATATACATTTTCATTTAAAGAAAACAACACACTCAAAGAGGTATAATAATATAGTCCGATTTTGTTTGTTCTTCTTTCTCCAACCGAAATCCTTTTCGATTGACAGTCTCTTTGAACAAAGTCTCTGCACGATCCGTCCATTCCTCTACTCCTCGACATTTATCTTCACAATCAGATGCTTGAATTCAATCTGACCACAGAGTCCCTTGCAATTCTCTAATACAGGAGTATTGGTGATCGCAGATTTCAGCAGTCAAATAGCTTTTGGAACTCTGCTGTCCATTGACATTTTTTAGGTTTCTTTAGCAGGTCCATCAGTGGAGTAATCACGCCACAAATCTTTTGCACAACTGTTCGATCAAATTCATTCATGCTAAGAGATTGCATTATTTCCCTTCGTCTTAAGGATAACGGAAACTCCGCAAGGAAACTGATTTGAGCTTCTCCAAATTCACTTTCGGCTCGGTCCATCACCAAACCCGCCTCCTGAAGTCGGTCGAAGAACTCCATACGATGTTTGAAATGTTCTTTCCATGTCTGGAAGTTGGAAATAAAAGCAGATTGCCCCATTTACTCAATGAAATGCATCAAATGTGGGATAGGATAAGAGTCCTTTCGTGTAACTGCATTCACATTTCTGTAGTCCACACAAAACCGTTGGGTACGGTCTGGTTTAGGTACCATCACTATGGGTGAGCTTCATTGGCTGCAACCCACTTCAATTATGCCTTCCTTCAGCATACTCTCAATCTCTCTGTTAAACTGTGCCAATTTTACAGGATTAAGTCTAGATGCATGTTGTTTGATTGGAACAACATTTCCAATATCTACATCATGTATAGCCAATTGATCGCTACAAACTTGCTCATGTGATATCAATAACTCTTTCAGGTTAGTTCGTTTTTCCTCTGGAAGGTAACTTAACAATTCATCCCAATTTTTAAGAACATCTTCATTTTCCAATTTAATTTGAGGTATGTCAAATTCACAGTCATCTGGATTTGGTTCGTCACTTTGAGTTAGAATCATTAAAACCTCCTTTTTCTCTCCTTCCCTTTCAAAGTACCTTTTAAGCATATTCACGTGACACACTCGGCGAATCTTCCTTCTATCTGGTGTTTTTAACCACATAATCCACCTCACTTAATTTCCTTTCAATCTGGCACGGTCCACAAAACGTAGCATTTAAAGGCTCTCCTACCACTGGTAACAACACTAAAACTTTACCCCATTGGCAAAACTACGAACTTTGGATCTCTTGTCCGCTACCCGTTTCATCACATTTCGTGCAACTTTCAAATGCTGTCTAGCCAATTCACCTGCTCTATTTAATCGTTCCCTAAAATTTGACACGTAACCCAATAGTGTAATTTCCGATTTCTCACCCAACAATTTTTCCTTAATCAATTTAAGTGTTCCTCTTACCTCATGACCAAAAATTAGTTCAAAAAGGACTACATTTGGTAGACTCATTAGGTGCATCCCTAATTGCGAACAATACGAATGGGATTCCTTTATCCCAATCCCCTGGATAATCTTGACAATAGGCCCTCAACATTGTATTTAATGTCTGATGCCACCTTTCTAACGCTCGCTGCGATTCTGGTGGGTACGCAGTTGATTCAAATTGTTTTATTTCTCAGCTATCCATAACTTCTTTGAATAACTTTGAAGTAAAAGCCGTTCCTTGATTCAATTGAATTTCTGTGGGTAGTCCATATCTAGTAAAGAATTGAAGTAACTCCTCCACAATCCTTTTGGCTGTAATATTACGAACTGGAATGGCCTCTGGAAACCTAGTAGACACATCCATTACAGTCAAAGGATATTGATCCCCAGTTTTTGTTTTTGGAAGCGGTCCTACACAATCGATTAGGACCCTTGTAAAAAGTTCCTCAAATGCTGGAATGGATATTAAGGCCGCTGGTTTTATCACTGCTTGAAGTTTCTCTATCACTTGACATGTGTGACATGATTGACAAATTTTAGCTCCATCGTTATGTCGTCCAGGCCAAAAAAATGTTTCTGGATTTTAGCTTGAGTTTTCCTTATTCCCAAATGACCTCCCTCTGGTACCTCATGTGCAACTCGCAACACCTCCTTTCTATGCCCTACCGGAAGTATTACTTCATGAACTTCTGACCACTTTACATCCGCCTGCATGTGTACAGGTATCCATTTTCTCATCAAGACATCACTTTTACGGTAATAACACTCTGGTATACTCTCAGATTCCTCTTCTGTATATGCTTTCGGATATGTCCAATTTATTTCTCCATCTTTCTGTTGTAACTCTGCCAATTGTCCTGAACTAAAAATATCTGCCTCATCCTCTTGTTCTTTTTCAGCCATCTGATGAAAAATCGTTTCTGATAATTGCACTTCAACTTCATCTTCACTCTTTGATTTCTCCTCTTGTCTTAACCTGTGACTTTGCGACCTTGTTACTACACAATCCAGAAAAATCCCAGGATATTCGTCCTTCAACACTTCAGTTGACTGATTTTCCACTGGCTTATTAACCACAGTAGGCACCACTCCCATCTGCGGTCCAGCTATATCATTACCCAAATAAACGGTATTCCTGGACAAGATAGATGATCTACTACTCCTACCAGTTCACAACTCTTCACTGGACTTTCCAACCTTACCTTATATAATGGAACGCCACTCCTCTCACCCTGAATTCCACATATCACCACCTTTTCAGGCAACATTCTTCCCAAACTACAGAATTCCTGATCTTTTACCATTAAAGATTGACTAACCCCTGTATCTCTTAAATTTGTGACTTATATACCAGCTCCTCCTGATACACATGCGTAAACTTTACCCACACAAGTAAATTCTTGAAAGACATCAGGCACTTTCTTAACAATTACTTCTTGAACAGGCTGTACAATCGTCTGCACCTCCTTCGCTTCCCATGGGCTTTCCTTTCCCACTCTAACAAACCACACTTTCTTATCCTGTTTTGCCACATCAGCCTTCCCAGTGCTTTTCTTCAACCACCAACACTGTGACTTTACATGGCCCAGTTTATTACAGTGAAAACATTTGAAACCTTTCATTTTTTTCCCACTCTCCTGGATTTCTTTTTTAATCTGAGGTACACTCTCTTTGTTATCTCCCATCAGATCACTTTTACGTTTGCCACTTGAGTATTTCCCATGTCCCCAGTTTCTATCCCTCACCGGCTGACTGATGAAGGATACCAATCTTTGATTTATGAACGAATTCATAATCATCTGCCATTCCCGCTGCTAATCTCGCAGTTTTAACCCTGTGTTCTTCCACATGTGTTCTCATTACATCAGGAATTGCATTTTTAAACTCCTCCAAAAGTATAATTTCTCTGCGAGCTTCATACGTTTGGTCTATTTTCAAAGCCTTGATCCACTTATCAAAATTACTCTGTTTGATCCTTTCAAAGTCCCTGTAAGTTTGACCAAATTCTTTCCTTAAATTTCTAAACCTTTATCTGTAAGCTTCAGGCACTAGCTCATATACACTTAAGATGGATTTCTTCACCTCATCATACGTTCCAGATACCTCCTCCGGTAGTGATGCAAACACTTCACTAGCTCTACCTACGAGCTTTGTTAGAATCAGTGACACCCACATGTCCTGTGGCCATTCCATTTGTTCAGCTATCTTCTCAAAGAAATGAAAAAAGCTTTCTCTTCCTTCTCGTCAAACCTGGTCAATGCTTGGACATATTTAAATAGATTCCCACCAAGTCTTCGACGATGACGCTCTTTCTCACTATCCTCATCACGATTATCCAACTGTACGTATGCCTTTACGTCTGCCAATTTGAATTGATTGTCATGTTTCATGGCCATTTTCTGAAGTTCAAACTCCCTCTCTTTATCTTTTTCCCTGATCTGTATCTCCCTTTCTTTTTCGTTTTGTTCTGCTAGGGCTATTCCTTCTTTTCTCCTTTCTCTCACTCTGGTATGCCAGCCACTTTAGTTCTTTCTCATGTTCCATTTGTTTAATTTGCAACTGAATTTTTGCCATTTCCAATGAGTCAACCACTATCTCAGGCAACTTTAAATGCTTAACCACCGCCATAATTACCTCATCTTTTTGCATTTTGCCAGGCAATGTTAACTGCAATGGTCTTGCCAAATCTAACATTCTGTTTTTCGTTTCTGTCCGTAAAGTACGACGTGTGACATTCTGCACCCCCAAAAGCTTCTGAGCCTCTGAAAGAGCCATAGTTCACATCACTCTCCCCACTTAAACTAAAATACCACACCGGAAAAGCAACAATCCTTCACTGTCTTTAAGTTCACAAAAGCCAATCCAATGGATAGACTTTTATCCCCCTCGAGCCCACAATTGGTATGGGGCGAAGCCTTTTCAGAACCCCAAAATATGTCATGGAGTTCAACCAACCTCACCCTTTAATGCACTTGTTGCTTTTCATAGCATCCGACTTGTTCCCTAGGTGTGGTATTTCAATTATGGACACGTGGGTTTTTAAACGCAAAACACTGTTTATTCCAAGAACTCAACTTAACATCTCAAATGAACTTTGGATCTTTTACCCCTTACTTCATAGATAACTCAGAAAACATTGCAACAGTAAATAACTCCTTATAATGTTCCTTTAAACTTCCAAAAGAATTAACATCTTTAAACAAAGTCACATCATGTTAAAGGCTTCACTATTTTAAGTTTAAATCACCCAAATGATCCAGAGATGGTCTTTTATGGCAGACATCGCAGCTCACTGCGAACGCAGCCACACATCAGCTGCTTTTAAAACTTTCAGCTCTCTGGCAACACACACACTCACACACACACGCTGTTTTTAAACTGAAACTAAAACCTTCAAAATGGCTGACCTGACCTCAGCTCCACCCACTCTCTGATATCACTGTTTTCTTAAAGGTACATTGCTTAAACATCCATCTCTTAAAGGTACCCTCACATGACAATACATATTCTTGCAGTAGGAAACATTGTTGAATACCATTGAGCGACATCTAGTGGAAGATTATATCCTTCATACATTTGATAACCAATCGTCGGTTTCAATTGCTGTGAATCATTAATATCCATTTCGCAACAATTCCGTTCAGAGATCCATGGATACTTCTTTTTATGTGTCCCCTATCACATCGTTCAACCTAAAATTTACTTCAAAGACAAAAAATGCTCGCGTAAGGACGGTTCGGTTGAATACTTGAAAATATATGGTGCTTGTTGAAATATCCTACTCTGTAAGGGTGCGTTCCATTTTTTTTCCCATGACAATATATTTCATTTCGGGACACAATAGTCAACATTCTTCAATTAGTAACACGTGTACTCCCATGTTTCCCTTTTTAATTCTATTATGGTGTGGCACGTCATTGGCTTTACCACTGTCACTTAAATCCTGCTCCTGGACAACTGCTGATCTCTGGACCTCAATGAATCCACGCTCCAAACACTGAAAGAAAAGTGAACAAAAGATGCGGAATGGCAACGATTCATGTCATCTAATAATTTGATAGAAAATGCGATAAAATAACCGTTGGAAAACTGAAGGCAATAGGAGAAAAATTACGAAGCTGTAACTCACTGCTTATCTTCCACCAATTAAGTTTGCTTGCGTTGTTTGGAGGTCAAATATGTCTCTTCCAGAATATCAGATAATGTCTTTCTGAGCGTACCATCGGAGGTCAAATCACCTGCAGATGTTTCAGCAATAGCATTACTCTCATTACAAAAAACGCAATTTTAGATATTGGTAATCAGTGCCGCATCGGCCGTCACCGGGTTGCATACAATTTCCTATACTCAACACATACAAAAGTTCCAAACAAGGTTCTAGAGCAATCCGTGCACATATCCAGCACAGCGTGGCTATTTTGCGGAAGAAATTAGTAGAGTACAATCGTGCCACTCCGCTGCCATGCTATGACAACTTCTCGAGAGAGAGAGAGAGCCGAACAACCGCAGTTTCACATTCAATTGAATTAATATCGGAAACCAGCAACTATCAACATTCTCTGGTAACTATTGGCCAGAGGACATGTTTCAGATGCCAGCATCCGCCGCAATTTTCTATCTATCTATCTATCTATCTATCTATCTATCTATCTATCTATCTATCTATCTATCTATCTATCTATCTATCTATCTATCTATCTATCTATCTATCTGTCTGTCTGTCTGTCTATCTATCTATCTATCTATCTATCAATCTATCTATCTATCGATCCATCTATCTATCTATCAATCTAACTATCTATATATATATCTGCCTATCTAACTATCTGTCTATCTATCTATTATCTATCTATCTATTATGTATCTATCTATCCATCTATCTGCCTATCTACCTATCTATATATATCTATATCTATCTGTATATCTATCTATCTAACATCTACCGATCTATCTATATATCTATCTATCTATCTAGCTATCTATTATGTATCTATCTATCCATCCATCTTCCTATCTATCTATCTATCAACCTATCTATCTATTATGTATCTATCTATTTGCCTGTCTATCTATCTACTGATATATCTATATATATATATATATATATATATATATCTAACTATCAATTATGTATCTATCAATCCATTTATCTGCCTATCTATCTATCAATCAATCTATCTATCAATCTATCTACCTACCTACCTATCTATCTATCTACCTATATATCTATATATCTATATAGTTATCCATCAATCTATCCATCCATCATCTATCTATCTATATATTATGTACCTATCTATCCATCTATCTGCCTATCTATGTATCCATCTATCTATCTATCTCTCAACCTATCTATATATCTTTCATCTAACTCTCGATCAATCTACCAAACTATAAAGCGGTCTATCTTTCCGATCGATCTATATATCTATCTTTCTATCTGTCTATTTAGCTATCTATCAATATATATATCTATCTATTATGTATCTATCTATCCACCTACCTACCTACCTATCTATATATCTATATATATACATATATCTATATCTATCTAGCTATCTACCTACCTATCTATCTCTCTCTCTTTCTATCTTTCTATATATCTACCGATCTATCTATCTATCTAACATCTCTCTATCGATTAGCTCTATCTGTATGTCTGTCTATGTATCTGGCTGTCTATCTATCTATCTGTCTATCTATATATATATATATACCTACCTATCTATCAACCTTTCTATCTATCTATTATGTATCTACCTATCAATCCATCTATCTGCTTGTCTATTTATATATCTCTCTATCTATATATATATAATTATCAATTATGTATATATCTATCCATATATCTGCCTACCAAACTATCAATCAATCTATCTATCTATCTATAATTCTACCTACCTATCTACCTATCTATCCTTCTACCTCTCTCTCTATCTATATATCTATCTATTTATCTGTTTATCCATCATCTATCTATCTATGTATCTAACTATTATGTATCTATCTATCCATCTATCCATCTATCCATCTATCTGCCTGTCTATCTATCTATCTATCTATCTATCTATCTCTCTATCTATCTATCTATCTATCTATCTACCTATCTATCCATCTATCCATCTATCTATCTATCTATCTATCTATCTACCTGTCTACCTATCTACCTATCTATTTATCTATCTATCTATATCTCTATTATGTATCTATCCATCTATCTACCTATCTATCTATTTCCATATCTGTCTACCTATCGAACCATGTATCTATCTATCCATCTAGCTGTCTATCTATCTACCAAACTATAAACCTGTCTATTTATCTATCTCTCTGTCTATTATGTATCTATCTATCCTCCTATCTGCCTATCTGTCCATCTATCTATCTATATATATATACATATATCTGTATATATATCTATCTACCTATCTATCGATCTCATTATTTATCTCTCTATCTTTCTATCTATCTACCTTTCCATATAGCATCTATCTATCTATCTATCTATCTATCTATCTACCTATGTACCAAACTATCTATCTGTATGTCTATCAACCTATCTATCTATCTATCTATCTATCTATCCTCTATCTATCCTCTATCTATCTATTTATCTATCTACCTATCTACCTATCTATCTATCTATCTACATATCTATCTAAATATCTGTCTATCTACCTCGCCTCTATCTATCTATCTACCTACCAATGTGTGTATATATGTATATATATATATATATCTGTCTATCTACCAAACTATATATCTGTCTGTATATCTATCTATCAATCATCTCTCTGTCGATTATATCTATCTGTATGTCTGTGTTTCGTGCTATCTATCTGTCTATCTATCTATTTAACTACCAATACAGATATGCGCATGTCGTTATATAGTATATCTATACATATGTATATATGCACATGTGTATGATATATGTGTATGTACATGGTATATTATATAATATATATACATATGCATAATATATATATGCGTGTGCATATGTATAATCTATGCATATCATGCATATTATATCGTTACATAGATATACTATATTTCTGGATCTTAATACATCATTCATATCCTTTCTTTTATTTCAATCTTTACTGAGACACAACGTTTACTTGGAAAGATAAAGCTCGTTCATTCACTTTATCGGTCCCCTTGTTTATAATGCTTGTCATATCTACAAGAAATCTGCTCGATCTTTCAACAGTTTTAAAATGTTTACTCTCAGGAAGAAAATATGCTCAATGGAGAGCTATTCGGTGCGCCTCTTTAATTTAGAAGCTGGTCTTGCCTAATTTCTTCCAGGACTGCAACGTTTGCCGTTCGTGTCACTGATTGAATGACATTTGCTCACGTTAACGGACTGGTGTGTGACCAATCGATTTAGTTGTGTACGCCCATATAATAACGTTCGTTGTCATGAGTAGGGTTACAATAACAGTGCAATGAAGTTACTGTGCAAAGCACCTGGCCGCCGCACTCCGGAGCCTATTCGGTCACACAGTGCGAGAATTCAGAATGTCCATATTACCGTAAAGCACGTCTTTCGAGACATGTGGAAGGAAATCGGAGCACCCGGAGGAAACACACGCAGACGCGGATAGAAAGTGTAGACTCCGCACAGACAGTGACTCAAGCCGGAATCGAACACGGGTCTTGGCGCTGTGAAACCACTATGCTATCGTACCGTCAGTTGTGCTTATCCTGCACGGATCATTCACATTTTTGACTGAATAGTGCTTTACACCATGACTGTGCTATCATCTTGGCCTGGGTGTCCCGTCATCGCTGCGTTCGAATCTTTCAAATGTGGTTATTATATATGTCATACTTCTTCTGTCGAAACTTTACTTTATGTCATTTGATGTACTGTAGCCTCACTTGTAGAGTCGTTGAAACGTTTAGAATAAAATAGCAATGTTCACCTCACATCCGTATTATTATTGCAAATTACCTTTGAGACGCCTGTTGAAGAATCATCTGTCTTTGGATACTGATTTCCCTGATAAATTTGAAACTTTGGAATCGCTATATGGATATGATCTACTTTCCCCAGGGCTGCAAAGCGCTGGGTATATCATACCCATTGCTTTGCTCAACGTTATGAATTTCGCCGGCTGAGATTTTCAAATGATGAATTGACTAATGCTTCGCCCACACCCAAACACATCAAAGATGTCAGCTGTGGGGCTTTTTTTGATATAGGTATTTATTTTTCATGTCGCCTTAAACCGTCAGGGCTAACGACTGGGAGCTTGGAAAGCCGATCTCTCTCAATACATTCCCCTTGAATGAACATTTCATAAGAAGATGTTGACGAGCATTAAACGCCATGATTACATTTATTTGGACACTGAATAATCTTCCATCGTTGTACATTCATGCAGGTTCAAAGCCTGCTTGAAAACAAATGTTATTGAATCAGTGACAGGAGTGGCAAACTTGGATGTCCTGGACCAAAATGGGCCAAACAAGTTTCCAAATTAAAGACGCGCAACCGAATATCTCTCCTTTGAGCATATTTCCGCCGTGAGAGTAACAATGTTTTAATTGTTGAAAAAAAGCTCCAGCAGATGTATTGTCGTTATGACAAACAATTTAAACTAGAGGCCCGATCATGTGAATGAAGGAGCTGTATATGACCAAGTAAGCGTTGTGTCTCAGTAAAGATTGCTATAAAAAGCTCTGTTACAATCGACCTCTTTACATCAACTTCGGACTTTCAAGTTCCATTGCATTTACTGTTTAGATCCTCTGTTCCCATTTATTTTACTTTATAATTTTGTCGCGTGCACCCATAATTATCTGTGCCTTAAAGCAGAAAGATGACAGTTTGAGAATGTTTGCTTGTTAGGACAATTTTTTTCTCTCGTTTTCTATTTTGCGAAAAGAAAATGTAAAATAAATTTAGTGTACAATTTCTTTTTCCATTTAAGGGGCAATTTAGCGTGGCCAATCCACCTAGCCTGCACATCTTTGGGTTGTGGGGGCGACTCCCACGCAAACACGGGGAGAATGTGCAAACTCCACACGGTCAGTGACCAAAAGCCGGGATCGAACCTCGGAGCCGTGAGGCTGCAGGGCTAACACACGGCGCCACCATGTTGCCCTCCTTTGCGAAATAATGAGCCCAAATCCTCAGAAACGAGTGGATCTTGGGAACAAGCAATGTAATGTTCGGTTAGTCAAATGGTTACCAGTAGGTTGGCTAGGGATAGGATGCTGTTCGAATACAGCCATGGATTTTTCCCTGAGAAACGCTTTCTGCGTGATCATAGCAGATTTTATAACTTGGAAAGCGAAAGGAAGGATTTTATCTCTCTGCTGCTTCTCAAGTGAGATAACTGCATTATTGTTCAGAAAACAGGCAGTGCCAGGCATATAATTTGCTATAAACCTGAAATAATGATAACAATAATATTTGTATTGCCAGAAGTAGACATACATTAACACTGCAATGAAGTTACGGTGAAAAGCACCTCGTTACCACATTCCGGCGCCCATTCGGGTACAGAGGGAGAATTCAGAATTCTCAGCTGGTACGTAATTGTACCCGCGCTGCTGGCCTTGTGCTTGAAACCAGCCAGCTTGAAATGATGCTGAGTTTGCAGAGTCTGACAATCTTGGAAGCGAAAACCATCTCAAGCGGAGAAGGGAGAAGTGTCAAAAACAATGCCACAACTTCAGAGAGAGACATCCACTGTAAATCATTCCAATGTGCCAAACATCTGTATCCTGTTATAAATTTGGATGTTCTTTTAACCCTTTTTCACCCACGATCTCTGAGAAGGAGGGGGGGGGGGGGTGGGGGGGGGTGGGGTTTGTGAACGTTGCAGTCGATAATTACTTTTTCTGTCCTATTAATTATGATACTGTACAGGGTGAAATGCTACTTGTGTTTTAAAACTTTCAAACCTGTTTCCTGTAGTTTATTGACCTGAAACAAGGACTTTGGATATTTTGAACAGAATCTAATTTCCCGCGTCATCCGACTACCGGTCCAGTGGAATTTATTTCGCACAAGTCGGCGGAATCCTGACACCAGATCATCTGTGGAGTCAGGCGAATCCCTGCAATGCAAAACACGGCTATTCATACATCACATTTGCATCGACCTTTCAAAAGAAGGTCGTTATCCTAGTAATTGCACGTGACGTTTGTACACTAAGTGGCAATTTAGCATTGCAATTCCTCCCAACGTGGACCTTTATGGACCTTTTGAAGAAGACAGAGCACCCGATATTAGCAGACGACCTAGGAAACAACAAGACACCACACTACAGTTGTTCACAGTGTGCAGTGTACTCATATATCCGTCTTGTCAGCTGCATGTGATTTTGGAGAACGTTTTGTCGCCTTCTCTCTTTTCATGAAATGATATTTCTTGTTGGAGACTTCTCTGCTGACGTACCTTGGTCGAAGTTGCCTAAGTCCAGATTTGCCTTCAAGAGTATTGATGATGCTATTGAGTCGCACTGCCGTTTTGCTTTCCGTGGTCGACTTCGAAGGAAGTTGTATTGTTTTCGTTCCATTTGCAGTACTCAAGAGCAATGTGAACTCTTCATAGAGCCCTTATGACTTTTCACGGGAAACGTTTGTATTATTCGGACTACTTTCGTTGGGACGTGCTCGATTCACATGCAAATATTGGCTTAGCGTCATTACCAGAACTGGTAGCCTGATGATCTAAGAGGCAAAACATGAATCAATTCAACATATTTCTCAGTGTTGCGAAAGTGACGCGTTAAATGACACCGAGCAGCCATTCTCGATTCAGCTGAAATGAAAGAACCGGCAAAGTTAATGCTGCTGTTATAGAAGTTCAATTTATCTCTGTCTGTCTTATACTCACATGCACATACAAACAGATATGCACACATCCAAGCACCCATACACGCAGAAGCACGTGTCGACACACGGTCTCTCTCACTATATCTCTCCGCTCCCTTACCTTGCTACTGAATGAAGCATGTTACATATTTACCCTGCCTGTCAACGTTTTTGTCGTCCCTTCGCTCTGCTGCCAACGAAGGTCTCTTCGTGACTTGCACTTCATTCACATATGATAGTAACACGAGTGTGCGGCACGTGGCCGGGTGGTTCGGACTGAGAGTACAGCCCTGAGGACGCGGGTAGGAATCACAGCCCTTGATCGCTCTCCTTGTCGACTTTTGGTTTCCTCGTGGCTACGTGGGTTTCACCCTCACAACCCAAATATTTGCATGTTAGGTCCATTGGCAACGTTAAATTTCCCCTTAATCGGGAAAAAATAATTGGGCACTGTAAAGTTATTTAAAAAAAATACGGCAACACAAAATCACGCTCATCGTTATTGAAAGGTATATTTAGGCGGAGACGGCTCTCTGATGTTCGGTGTCCGTAATAAAGCTGGCAGTGGACACGATTACTCGCACCTTTTCCATTATTAAACCATCATCGAAATCAACATAGAAAAGCAGGATTTAGACATTATTCTTACCGCGTTGTACTTTGGTAAGGTCTGTGGATGGGGAGGAATAAAGTATTACATACTCTGTTCAAACCCTAAATTGAGTCCCGCTCGGCATGTATGTTTTATTTCTGACGTGTGCTCATGGCATCCCTATTGCTTGGAAATCCAGATATTATGAAGTGACATACAGAAAAATATACCAGTAACATTCTCGAAATGAGGGTTAGCAGTTCGGTCTGAATAATTTAAACGACAGATTACAGCAAAAGGACAACCAGAAATGTGAGCATTTTCCTAGACTTGTCAGACTATTTGCAAGGTGTTCGTTTACGATGGAGGAGTTTCGTATTTTTAACTTCTGGAGAAGTTTTTTTTATTGTGACACCTTTGCGTATTTTGTGACATACAAAAAGAGTGCATCTATTTTTCAACAATCGAACAGAGGAAGCTCGCCACAGCCCTCCAGTAGAGTGTGTATCAGCCAAATTTGACACGGTGCCTTAAAGTTTATGTGCATAACGTTGATTACCCGCATTTTTAACTGATACCTCTCACCTTATGTTCACAATGAGGAGAAAAGGATGGAGAGGTGGTAAAGCTTGTCCTTCTGAAATGAAGGCTTCAGCTTCCCGGCAAGCAAATGCGTTGCTGCCAATTTTAGAGTATCAATGTCCCGAATTTGGCAGATAACCTGACGCTTTCCACATTCTAAGGCAGCTGCATATGTTGTGATCACTCTTTACCTATTTTGGAGTACATTTGTACTGTTCTCTACATTTCATTTCATGCATCTCGTCCTCATATTCGGTTTACGTACTGGCTGGCACTCCACTAGTCATAGATTGTAAAACTGGAAGTAATCTTTTTTTCTGAAACATATTTCCTGTTAGTGAGACAGTACATTAGCCAAGTCAATATGTCACAGCAGACGTCATAAAATCATACATTCTCTGTGAACCTCATTTTTCCGTGGCATATTCTAGCATGTTATGAGTAGTCGTTTTACCATTTTGCATCCTGCCAGTTACATCCTGAAACAACTTTAATGAATTGCAAATATTATTAAGATTCCACAACACCATTATGTAACTGCCGGATTGTGTCACCTTTCAGATTCCCCTTCAATGAGGCATTCTAATCTCAGATAGATGACAGGCTAACTGGAAAATAGTTCCCAGTTTTCTGTTCCCGTTTTATTAAAAACAACCTTGTTTCATATTTATGTTATATTTTAAAATATATACTCCGGTGCACATGGACATTTCCAGAGCAAAGGAAAGTTTTCAAGAGTACATTCAATGCAGCCATTATATCTGCAGCGACACAGAACAAAGATTATGGCGTATAAGACCATAAGAGCATAAGGCATAGGAGCAGAACTGGGCCACACGGCCCATTATGGCTGCTCCGCCTTTCTATCATGGCTCGTATCATTCTCACCCCCATTCTCCTGCCTGCTCCCCATAACCCATGACGCCTTTATTTATCAAAATCTATCTACCTCTGTCTTAAAGACACTCAGTGATTTGGCCTCCACAGCTTTCTGCGGCAAAGCATTCCACATATTCACCATCCTCTTGCTGAATAAATTCTTCCTCATCTCTGTTTTAAAGGATCGCCCTTTAGTCTGAGATTGTGTCTTCTGCTTCGAGGTTTTCCTACAAGTGGGATCATCCTCTCCATTTCCACTCTATCCAGGCCACGCAGTATCCTGTATGTTCCAATAAGATCCCCCCTCATCCTTATAAACTCCCAGAGTCTAGAACCGTTCCTCATACGACAAGCTTTTGATTCCAGGGATCATTCCTGTGGACCTCCTCTGGACACTTTCCAAGGCCAGCACATCTTTCCTCAGAGACGGGGCCCAAAATTGCTCACACGACTCCAAATGGGGTCGGACAAGAGCCATCCATTGCCTCCAAAGTACATCCCTGGTCTTGTATTGTAGCCATCTCGACATGGATGCTAACATTGTATTTGTCTTCCTAACTATCGACTGAACCTGCACGTTAAACGTAAGATAACCGTGAACAAGGACTCCCAAGTCCTTTTGTGCTTCTGACTTCCTGAGCTTTTGCCCATTTAGTAAATAGTCTGTGCCTTCATTTGGACGTCTTAAGTGCACAACCTCACACTTTTCCACATTATCCTCCATCTGACACTTCTTTGCCCACTCCTCTAGCCTGTCCAAGTCCATATGGAGCCCGCCTGCTTCCTCAACACTAACTGCCCCTTTACAGAGCTTTGTTTTATCTGCAAACGTAGCAAGAGTGCCTTCAGCTCCTTCCTCTAGATCATTAATGTATGTTGTTAAAAGTTGTGGTCCCAGCACCGAACCCCTGAGGTTCACCACTGGTCAACGGCTGCCATCCTGAAAAATACCCTTTTATCCCCACTCACTGCCTTCTGGCAGTGAGACAATCCTCTATCCATGCCAGGATCTGACCCTTAACACCATGGGCTCTTAACTTATTTAACAGTCTCCTGTGCGGCAACTTGTCAAACCCCTTCTGGAAATCTAAATAAATAACGCCTACTGGTTCTCCTTTGCCTAACTTCCTTTTTACTTCCCCAAAGAATTCTCACAGAAGTAAAAGAGAAATACTTGTTTCAAAGAATATTATTTGTTATTTCCTAGCTGTGATTGCTTCCGCTGTCGCTCTCTGCATTTTCAATACACTTTGTGTTCCATTTTTTCTATTCCATTGTGAATGCAGAAAAAAGACCAAAAACTAAAATGGAATCTCTGCAATTTCCAAGTTTTCAATCATTATCTTTCTCATCTCAACTCTGAATGACCAATGCTCTTTTTTACAACTCCATTAATTTTCTATGGCTGGAAAAACGCTATTCACTACAGTTATTTGATTCTAGATTGTTTCCGTGCCAGAATGGATTATTTTTCCAAGTATTTAAACTTTTGTTTGTTTCAAAAACTTCCAAAATCACTGTTGCTCAAAACGTTGCACTCCATTCTCACAACTTGATACCGTACTTAGCTTCAATGTCGCCCTGGTGGAACAGGTTTCTTATATTACGTACCAATGGGATAAACATTTCGTCAGTCGCATGAAAATGGCTTCATTTGTTCATTTAACTCACATTTCCCAGTTCATCATGACTAATGCTGCCTTCAAACCATTGTCTTAGACGCTCAGATACTTTGTGGAAGGTGATTCTTGGGTCGGGTATGTGGACTTTCTGGAACATGTTAACATCGAAAAGGAGGAGGTATTGGGTCTGTTAAAAGATATTAAGGCAGATACGTCACCTGGGCCGGATGGTGTTGTGGCGCACAAAGACTCCGTGAGACAAATAGAGTGAAGTCGATGAGGCTTTATTAAGCGTGTCTGTTCCCCAGCAGCCCGATAGTAAACTGGTACGCGGGGGAAGGCACTGGCTTCTTATACTTCGCCTTCAGGGCGGAGTATGAGGTCAACGGCCAACCAGGACCCGGGATCTGTCAGCCAATGACATTAGGGCTTCCAGTCCCACATGACCCCCAATACATACTACCACATTCACCCCTTGTCAAAAATGAACCCGGCGGGGTGATGCTTCGTATGGTGGTAAGGGTTTACAGTACTGGTCCTGGGAGGATAGAACAGTTACATGGTAGTACCGTATTGGACAGTATCGTCCTGTTACAACTATTTACAGAGGATATAGGAAAAACAAAATGTTCATTGGACAGTCCATCTTTGTTTTACATCGACGCCACGAGTCGGTCGGGCGGTCTGGTCGTCCGTGTCGATCGCCTCGGCCCCGGCGGTGGTGGTGGTGCTTGTACCAGCGTTGTCAACTCCGGGAGCCGCACGGTTTCAGCTGTCGGTGCAAAGGGGAGGGGGACTGATCCTCCTGGGAAGGGGGCGGTCGCGGGGTGCGGCAGTGGCAGGAAGGGGGGCGGTTGGGTTGATGGTGCCGGCGGGCGGGGGGGGGGGGGGGGGGGGGTGTGCGTGGTGCCGGCGGGCGCCAGATCCCGCAGGGAGAACGTGTCCTGTCGGCCGTCGGGGTACTCCACGTAGGCGTACTGGAGGTTTGCGTGGAGGAGGTGAACCCTTTCGACCAACGGGTCCGCCTTATGTGCCCGCACGTGCTTTCGGAGCAGGATGGGTCCTGGGGCCGCCAGCCAGGTCGGCAGCGACGTTCCAGAGGAGGACCTCCTAGGGAAGACAAGGAGACGCTCGTGAGGCGTTTGATTAGTGCTCGTACATAATAACGACCGGATGGAATGGAGAGCGTCCGGGAGGACCTCCTGCCACCGTGAAACTGGGAGATCCCTGGATCGTAGGGCCAGTAGGACGGCCTTCCAGACCGTGCCGTTCTCCCTTTCTACTTGCCCGTTCCCCCGGGGGTTGTAGCTGGTCGTCCTGCTTGAAGCTATACCCTTGCTGAGCAGGAACTGGCGCAGCTCGTCACTCATGAAAGAGGACCCCCTGTCGCTGTGGATGTATGCGGGGTAACCGAACAGTGTGAATATGCTGTTCAGGGCTTTAATGACTGTGGCCGCGGTCATGTCGGAGCAGGGAATGGCAAAAGGGAAGCGGGAGTATTCGTCCACTACATTAAGGAAATACGCGTTGCGGTCGGTGGAGGGGAGGGGCCCTTTGAATTCGAGACTGAGGCGTTCAAAGGGACGGGAAGCCTTAATCAGGTGCGCTCCATCTGGCCTGAAAAAATGCGGTTTGCATTCTGCGCAGATGTGGCAGTCTCTTGTGACTGTACGGACCTCCTCTAAGGAGTATGGGAGGTTGCGGGACTTGATGAAGTGGTAAAACCGAGTGACCCCCGGGTGGCAGAGGTCCTCGTGGAGGGCTTGGAGGCGGTCAATTTGTGCGTTGGCACATGTCCCGCGGGATAGGGCATCAAACGGCTCGTTCAGCTTTCCGGGCCGGCACAAGATCTCATAGTTGAAGGTGGAGAGTTCGATCCTCCACCGCAAGATCTTGTCGTTCTTGATCTTGCCCCGCTGTGCATTATCGAACATGAAGGCTACCGACCGTTGGTCAGTGAGGAGAGTGAATCTCCTGCCGGCCAGGTAATGCCTCCAATGTCGCACAGCTTCCACTATGGCTTGGGCTTCCTTTTCCACTGAGGAGTGGCGGATTTCTGAGGCGTGGAGGGTTCGGCAGAAGAAGGCCATGGGTCTGCCCGCTTGGTTAAGGGTAGCCGCTAGAGCTACGTCAGAGGCGTCGCTCTCGACCTGGAAGGGGAGGGACTCGTCGATGGCGCACATCGTGGCCTTTGCGATGTCCGCTTTGATGCGGCTGAAAGCCTGGCAAGCCTCTGTCGACAGCGGGAAAGTCGTGGTCTGTATTAGGGGGCGGGCCTTGTCTGCGTACTGGGGGACCCACTGGGCGTAGTATGAAAAGAAACCCCAGGCAGCGTTTCAGGGCTTTTGGGCAGTGCGGGAGGGGAAATTCGATGAGTGCGCGCATACGTTCGGGGTCAGGGCCTATTATCCCATTGCGCACTATGTAGCCCAGAATGGCTAGCCGATCGGTGCTAAAAACGTACTTGTCCTCGTTGTACGTGAGGTTCAAGGCTTTGGCAGTCTGGAGGAATTTTTGGAGGTTGGCGTCGTGGTCCTGCTGATCGTGGCCGCAGATGGTTACATTGTCGAGGTACGGGAACGTGGCCCGTAACCCATGTTGATCAACCATTCGGTCCATTTCCCGTTGGAAGACCGAGACGCCGTTTGTGACGCCAATTGGGACCCTTAGGAAGTGGTATAATCGCCCGTCTGCCTTGAAGGCTGTGTACTTGCGGTCACTTGGGCGGATGGGGAGCTGATGGTAGGCGGACTTGAGGTCCACGGTGGAGAAGACTTTATACTGGGCAATCCGATTGACCATGTCGGATATGCGGGGGAGAGGGTACGCGTCTAGTTGTGTGTACCTGTTGATGGTCTGGCTATAGTCAATGACCATCCTTTGTTTCTCCCCTGTCTTCACTACTACCACCTGCGCTCTCCAGGGACTATTGCTGGCCTGGATTATGCCCTCCTTTGGTAGCCGCTGGACTTCGGAGCGAATGAAGGTCCGGTCCTGGGCCCTGTACCCTCTGCTCCTAGTGGCGACGGGTTTGCAATCCGGAGTGAGGTTCGCAAACAAGGACGGGGGTTGCACCTTGAGGGTGGCGAGGCCGCAGATAGTGAGTGGGGGTATGGGGCCGCCGAATTTAAACGTAAGGCTCTGTAGGTTACATTGAAAATCTAAGCCCAGCAAGGTGGGGGCACAGAGTTGGGGAAGGACGTTAAGTTTGTAGTTTTTGAATTCCCTCCCCTGTACCGTTAGGGTAACTATGCAGAATTCCTGGATCTGTACGGAGTGGGATCCTGCAGCTAGGCAAATATTTTGTGCGCTGGGGAAGGTAGTTAAGGAACAGCGTCTTACCGTGTCGGGATGTATAAAACTTTCCGTGCTCCCGGAGTCAACTGGGCATGACGTCTCGTGGCCGTTAATTAGGACCGTTGTCGTCGTCGTCTGGAGAGTCCGGGGCCGAGCCTGATCGAGTGTAACCGAAGCGAGCCGTGGCTGTAGTAGTGGGGTGGGGTCCGCTGTTGCCGTCTAAGATGGCATCGGGGATGGACAAAATGGCCACCCCCATACCTCGCCCGTAGCTGAGGGGTCACAAGATGGCGTCGGGGGTGGACAAAATGGCCGCCCCCATGCGTCGTACAGGTCGGGGGCGGTCCAAGATGGCGGGGCCCCTCCTCCCCTCGTGGCGGTCGGGACCCAAAATGGCGGCGTCTGCGGGTCGCACATTGAGTGCTGGGGAGTCTGGGGGGCGCTAGGACCGCGCGGAGTTCCTGCATTGCTAGCCCCGCGCCACGGGCGCTAGGACCGCGCGGAGTTCCTTGGCTGCGAGCGCCATGGCCGCGGGCGCTAGGACCGCGTGGAGCTCCCTCGCCGGGGACAGCGGTGGTCGGGGCCAAGGCCGGCGGGTCAGTACTGCGAGCGCTGGGACCGTGAGGAGGTCCCTCGCCGGGGACGGAGATCGGGGTCCAGGTAAGTTGTATTGCCGGCGGGTCAGGCGTGGGGAGCGGGACGGAGGTGAGGGCCCAGGTCGGCGGCGCTGGCGGGTCAGGCGTGGGGCGCGGGAAGGGGGTGAGGGCCCAGGTCGGCGGCGCTGGCGGGTCAGGCGTGGGGCGCGGGACGGGGGTGAGGGCCCAGGTCGGCGGCGCTGGCGGGTCAGGCGTGGGGCGTGGGACGGGGAGAGAACCCAGGTCGGCGGCGCCGGCGGGTCAGTCGTGGGGCCGCGAGCGCTGGCACCGTGCGGAGCTCCCTCGCTGGGGACAGCGGTGGTCGGGGCCCAGGCCGGCGGGGCAGGCGTGGGGCGCGGGACGGGGGTGAGGGCCCAGCTCGGCGGCTCCGGCGGGTCAGTCGTGGGGCCGCAAGCGCTGGCACCGCGCGGAGCTCCCTCGCCGGGGACAGCGGTGGTCGGGGTCAAGGTAGGTGGCGCCGGCGGGTCAGGCGTGGGGCGCGGGACGGGGGTGAGGGTGGCGTTAGGGATGCGAAAAACCCCCTCCTCTCCGTGGAGAGTGTTGGCCGGCACCCAAATCGGGAGCGCCGGCGGCGGGTCGTACATGGACTGCGGGGAGGGGGGTTGGGGAGCGTAGGCGGCGTGCAGGGCTCCCAGTTCTCCCGGGGCCGCGGTGGTCGGGACCCAAAATGGCGGCGCCTGCGGGTCGCACATGGCGTGCTGGGGGCGTTGGGAGGCATAGACTGCCTGTAGGGCTCCCTGTTCTCCTGGGACGGCGGCGACCACGCGGGATCGGCACACCACCGCATAGTGGCCCTTTTTCCCGCAGCTTTTGCAGATGGCTGTGCGGGCCGGACAGCGTTGTCGGGGGTGCTTCGCCTGGCCGCAGAAATAACAGCGGGCGCCCCCGGTGCGACTCGGCGTTTGGACTGCGCAAGCCTGTGGGGTGTCCGGGGGGGTGGTAGGGGGTTTGCCGCGGCGGGTACGTACGGGGCCCAATGGCCTGCCGCGCGTTCGGGGCCGTAGGCGTGGGTATTATGCGTGGCTATGTCCAGCGAGGCTGCCAGGGCCCGTGCCTCTGAGACTCCTAGTGACTCTTTTTCTCGAAGTCTTTGGCGGATTTGGGAGGATTGCATACCTGCAACAAAAGCATCGCGCATTAACATGTCCGTGTGTTCGTTTGCGTTCACCGACGGGCAGCTGCAGGCTCGTCCCAAAATCAGCAGCGCGGCGTAGAACCCGTCCATCGATTCTCCGGGAGCTTGCCGTCTTGTCGCGAGCTGGCAGCGAGCGTAGATTTGGTTAACTGGGCGAACATAGAGACTTCTCAGTGCTGTGAAGGCCGTCTGGAAATCGCGGGTGTCTTCAATGAGGGTGAAAATCTCCGTGCTCACCCTCGAGTGCAGGACCTGCAGTTTTTGTTCGTCTGAGACTCGGCCTGTGGTCGATGTGATGTAGGCCTCAAAGCAAGTCTGCCAGTGTTTGAAGGCTGCTGCCGCATTCACTGCGTGGGGGCTGATCCTCAGGCATTCTGGAATGATCCTGAGCTCCATAGTCCTTTTTAGGCACGCTTAATAAATTGTGGCGCACAAAGACTCCGTGAGACAAATAGAGTGAAGTCGATGAGGCTTTATTAAGTGTGTCTGTTCCCCAGCAGCCCGATAGTAAACTGGCCTGCGGGGGAAGGCACCGGCTTCTTATACTTCGCCTTCAGGGTGGAGTATGAGGTCAACGGCCAACCAGTACCCGGGATCTGTCAGCCAATGACATTAGGGCTTCCAGTCCCACATGACCCCCAATACATACTACCACAGGTGTTTACCCCAGAATACTGAGGCAAGCAAGGCAGGAATTTGCTGGTGCCTTGGCTGGCATCTTTGTTACCTCGTTTCCTGCAGGTGACGTCCCAGAAGACTGGAGCATAGCGAATGTGGTACCGCTGTTTAACAGTAGCAGTGGTAAACCTGGAAACTATAGGCAGGTGAGGGCCACTTCGGAAGTATATAAATTATTGGCGATAATTTTCAAGGTCAGGATTTATACCCAATAGGAAACAATTTGACTCATATGGGATCGACAACATGGTTTTCTGAAGGAGAGGTCGTGCCTCACTAAATTGATCTAGTTGTTTGAGGAGGTGACGCAGTTGATTGATGATGGCAAGTCGGTGGATGTTGTTTGTTTGGACCTCAATAAAACTTTGACAAGGTGCCTCATGGAAGACAGGTACAAAAGCTGAAGTCACACGGCATCAGAGGTTATTTGGTAAGATAGATACCGAACAGGCTCGGTCACAGAAGATGAAGGGTAACAGTAGACGGCTGTTTTTCTGAATGGAAGGTTGTGACTAGTGATGTTCCACGGGAATCTCTGCTTAGGCCTCTGTTGTTATGTTGCACATAAACAATTTGAAGTTAAATATTTACGTCCGATAATACATGTGTTGATGGCGCAAAGGTTAGTGGAGTGGCAGAAAGCGTTGAGGATTGTCAGAAGATACAGCAGGACACAGATAGGTTGGAGACTTGGGTAGAGAAATAGAAAATTGAGTTTAATCCGGAAAAATATGAGGTAATGCATTTTGGTAGGTCTAACATAGTGGGGAAACATACTGTAAATGGTAAAACTCAACGGAATATAGAATGTCAGAGAGATTTGGGCATGCATGTCCACAGATATTTGAAGGTGTCAACACAGGTGGCAAAGTGGTCAAGAAAGCATATGGAATGCCTGCCGCCATTGGACGGGGCATCACGTAATAAAAACTGGCAAGTCATGCGACAGTTGTATTGAACCTTGGCAAGGACACACTTTGAATATTGTGCACAATTCTAGTCACCACACAACGAGAAGGATGTGGAGGCTTTGGAGAGCGTGCAGAGGAGGTTTTCCAGAATGTTTCCTGGTCTGGGGAGTGTTAGCTATGTGGAGCGCCTGAATAGACTCCGACTATTTTCATTAGACAGACGGAAGTTGAGGGGTGACCTGTTGGAGGTTTATACAATTATAGGGGGAGTGGGCATGATTAGAGTGGATGGGCCGGCACTCTTTCCCACGGTGGAGGGGTCCGTCCGAAGGGAGAACAGGATTAAGGTCCGTGCGTAAACTTAAGATGTGCGTGCAGGTATTTTACGCAGATGGTGGTGAGTGGCTGGAAAGCATTGACAGTGGAGGATATGGAAGCAGATACATTAACGGCATTCAAAAGGCATCTCGTCAAACACATGGGTAGAATTGTATGGAGGGATACGGCACAAAGAATTGCTGAGGGTTTTGGCAAATGTTGGTAGCATGACCGATACAGGATTGGAGGACCGAAGGGCCTTTTCCTGTGCTGTGTTTTCTTTGTTCTTTGATACTAAATTTTAGCAGACGAGCAATTGCTATTAGATCAGAATTTTGCTTGCAACCACCGAATATTTCGTGATGTGTAAACAATTGCATAGTTACATTTAGGGATGAGATGATTCACCCAATAGTGACTTTTTTCGTTGTCCGTCAGCACGTCCATAGAACCCGATTATATATCCTGAATATCTGCAATTGGATAATTCATTACCTGATTTTAACGGGAAAAATGACACGACAATTTGATTGACGGCAGAACTAACTCTGAATGATTATCATACGTTTGCCACTACATTAAATATTTTAATATATCATTCGACGTGCACTATCAACAAACAGTCCATTTGCTTTCCCAATCAATGATTGCACTTGTAAACGCAAAGTATGCATCTGAAATATCAGGATCGCCCGAGAACTTGTGAGATTCCTCCAAACATCCATTCTATTGACAGTTTATTGCGAACTCTGGGCCGACCACTGAACTCTTTTAATTTGAACTCATGTGCCACACATCGTGCGAGTGACAAGTTGCAAATCCACTCTCATTTGTTTCTCACGGTGTGGAAAAATTTACCTACCAGCAGTACTTTAATTTACGCCGAGTTGGCGGTGCAAGTTATTCACAGAAGATTTGAACACTCGAATTGTAACTGTTCAGAGAAATACATCTCCATGTACAAAGGAGGAAATAAAGGAAAACAGTAACAATCTTTCAGTTAACGGACGGGAAATCAACGGAGAAATCACTGCAACTTAAATGAACACGCTCCTTTCAATGACAGCAGAGTGAGAAAATATTTGATAAGCACGCATTCTGGGGATTCGACAATGATTGGTCGGTTGCGGGGGAGTGGTGCGTGAGTGCAGAGGGCAACGTGTAATTCAGACCATAAGCCATGATATAATTAAATAGCCGGGCAATTTCGGCCATTTAACAGATTTTTTTCTCATGTCTCAGATATTCCATCTTGTATGAGTAAAATCCATCAAATTCCTGCTGTTTCATTGGTTCACTGGAAAGCGCCTGAACGTGTTCTCCTATGCTGGAGAAGAGGTTTCCCGGGCTTCTCAACATACGGGACTGCATTTCGAATTGAAATATTAATTGAAACTTAAGTCTCTTTATTCTATAGATTGTTCGTCAATAGAATTGCAATTCCCAAAGCACACTTCAATCCTCCAATTCTGCTAATTTGGCACCACTGATTTATGTCAGTGCAATACTTTTCACTGTACATTCAGCTTTCAATGCCCTGAGCTATGTGATTATCTCACATAACTTCAACTGGATTCTAACATTTTTCTGCATATCTAAGAAACTCCTAAAAATCCTAAAACATTACTTTAAAAGATAAATTAGAATACCAAATGTAACTTGTAAAATTAAGGGGCAATTTAGCAACTGGAATCCACCTAGCCTGCACATCGTTGTGAGCTGTGGGGGCGAAACCCACGCAAATACGAGGTGAGTGTGCAATCACCAAATATACAGTGACCCAGAGCCGGAATCGAAACTGGAAGCTCGGCGCCGTGAGGTACCACTGCCAACCACTACGTCACCTTGCAGCCCATAAAGCATCCCTTTGATCATTGTCCTTAATATCTTAATTTGCGAGTCTGTTTATAATGTTTCTTTCATGATGTGTAGTTTCACGTAGTTTGGTCCTTGCGAAACTATTACACGGTTTGTACAGATGTAAGGATTATCCAGGCAATATAATTGACAGATATGTACAAAGAATATTGAGCAGTGCACAAGAAACAGTTTTAGTCATATTCAAATATTTTCAGCCCGCAAATAAATCCTGGATAATGGAAATAGCAACACGTACCGGCCTCTGTCGTTTTGGGTGGGAAGATATTGAAATATACAACATGAGTTACTGAATTAAATAAATAGCAAAATGATAGTACAAAACAAGAAAAGGATTTTTGGATTGATTTTTTGAGTTGTTGTACATTAATAACATCAATATGAAATTGATTAGAAATTAACATTGCTAAGAGCTTGTCATTTTAAAAAACCGTATACAAGCTGATACTTTTGATGCAGAAAAGCCTTATGTTAAAATATGTTCTGAACGAAAACTAAACGTTGACAATTTGCGGACCGCTTATGTATTCAAAATTATTTGCTCATATTTGGGCATTCACTTCATTTTAAAAATATTAATTGTTGTAAACCTGAAACATTGAGGTTCAATTTGGACGAAAATATTTTGTTTCCATAGTGGCAAAGAAAGCAACGTGTCTAAACTCCTTGCCAGAGCTGCTTATCCGAGAGAAAGTAGGACTTTATGCGTTCTACAGACTTTGTGATCCTCATTGAACAGCTAACGTCTTTGTGCAGCATCAGCTATTTCACGAGACAAATTGTTGTACCAATTTTAATTTCAAAAAGTATTTGCGTGTTTGTTGCGATACATTTTTCTCTAAACTGGCAGTTATGTATTTTTAAATTTTAACCTATCTTCCAACAGATGTGTTACTTTTTCCATCAGAGCGATAATACCGGGAATTATAATTATTGCTGCGACACATCTCGTTTTTCAAATTCCACTTCTTCTCATGCTTCGCCTCTTCATTTTTAAAATTGATATTGCCATTGCCATGATTTTCTGTGTTTAACCTTGTAGTTAAGGCTCTGCTTGTCTTTTTCACAATGTATTTATCTGACAGAAATACGGAGCACGATGATAAATATATTCAAAAACCAATTCCATTTGTCTTTCTTATTTCCACACTGAATATCAAGACTGTACAAACATTACAATCAGGGATTACAAATTATCTTACTTGATTCTTGCAAATCTTCCTGGCAGGTAGATACATCTGCAGTTTCAAATAATTTGGAATTACCGACGATTATTTCATACATCTGGAAAAAAATAAAATTTCTTACCGGAATGCCGTACTATTACCAATGGTGCTCCATGGGTTCATTGTTTTCTCTTCAACAACTTACATCATCTTACAGCAGACAACGATGTTGAGCAAAATTCACCGACACAAAGTTGAAGATTGCTTTCTCGAAACATTTAATGGACAATGATGGCTTTCAATTGTTGTACATCATAAATAATAATGTCACATTGCTTCCGTTGGGAGGTCCACAGATGCTTCGTCTTCCTGGGTCGCCCACCACTTCATTCAACCGATATTTTTCCTTAAAAGGCACATTATGCTGTTATAAGCACGTTCCCACAGAATATTTGAAAATATATGATGATTATTCAAATCACCTTCTCCGTATCGGTGCATTTCATTTTTTTCCATCAGAACAGATTTCATGTGCAATATTGAATATTCACCAATTAGAACATGTGTATCACCATATTTGTCTCTATTGAATGGCTTATCCAATGTCACTTAAATTGTGTTCCGGTGGACCTGCTCAGTTCTGGACCTCATTGAACCCACAGATCAAATACTGAAGCAAGAGTGAACAGAAGATGTGATATGGGAACGACAGCCGTTTAAATTATCATTCGATAGACAATGTCATGAAACAAGCTTTAAAAAACTGAAGTAAATCAGCGAAACAAAAGACTGAACTGCACCTCAGTGAACTGTTACCTTGCATAAATTAAGATTGCTTGCGGTGCCTGCTGGCCAAACATGTCTCTCCTCCAGGACAAGTGTATTTTATTGGTCTCAGAGTACTCTCGTAAGTCAAATCACCACTTTCCGTTTCAGCAATAAAATAATTCAACTGAAAAGAAAATTTCGCAAGCTTGGACATTGGCAACAAGTGCCAAATGGACCGGTTGACATCACATTTACTGTAATTAAAAAGTGTTAGGATACTGAGAAATCCGTGCCCATATGCAGCAAACCGTGGCAAATGTGTGGCTGGGGAATATAGGAAAAGGGAACAATTACGCCACTCCGCTGTCCCACGATGACTGACTCCAGGGACAGAGAGCCAAACAATTTCACACTTACATTCAGTCACATAAATACCGACATCAGCAACTATTAGCATTCTCGGGTAACCAGTTGCCGCAAAGTGACGTTTATCAGACAAAATAATACATTCACTATATTGATAGTTCGGAATATTGGCATTGTGTGCTGAATACTTTGTCTATCAATCTGTCTATCTGTCTGTGTCCCTGTCCCCCTGCCTGTCTATCTACCTATCTCGCTCTCTATCTATCAATCTATCCATCTATCTATCTATCTATCTATCTGTCTATCTATCTATCCATCTATCTATCTATCTGTCTATCTACTTCAGTCGATGTCAGCGGCAGCGGTGCGCAAATGATTTCTGGGAGGTAAGTTTATCCTTTAAAAACACTTACCTTCACAGGAGCAGGCCAGTCGATTTCAGCGGGAGCGGTGCGCAAATGATTTCTGGGAGGTAAGTTTATCTTTTTAAAAACAATTACCTTCACAGGAACAGGCCAGTCGATTTCAGCGGGAGCGGTGCGCAAGTGATCTCTGGGAGGTAAATTTATCCTTTCAAAGAATCACTTCTTTTCTGGGTTTTTTTTTCGACCCGCGGACTTCCGGGAACACCCACACCGCCCCCCCCCCCCCCAAACCAATCAGTTCTGGTTGAGAGGAAACCCGAGACACTACACGTGTAGTGTCTCCCAACCGCCCTCCTCCTCTAACCTAATAATAAGACCCATTGGTGTGAGGTAAGTGCCATATTATATTATTATTTTATTATATTATTAGCATTGTGCAGGTCAAAGTTCGGAGGTGGAGGAGCAGTCTCTGTCAGGGAGAGAACCTGAGAACATCGAAGACACTCAGAAGTTAAGAAGGTAAGTAAGTGATTTTTACTCATTTTTACTTTTATACCTTTTTCAAATTGTGTGTGTGTGTGTGTGTGGGGGGGGGGGACGGAAGTGACATCACAGAAAAGCTGTGGCCTGAGTGGCTGGTTGGGAATCTACACTAAATTTAAAAAATTAAGCATTGGTAACTAATTAAACATAATTACTTAATTATAATTTAGAGGGGTAACTAAGCCAGAGATCGGAGAGTACTATATTTAGCTTTAGCATTTCTATTAGAAATCTAGTGCTAGGAAACAGATAGTTAACAGTAACTTTGAAATTTTAAAAAATATATATTAAAAACATTTTTTTTTAAAAAAGTTTAATTTTAATTAATTGACGCAATGTCAGTTAGAGGGGTGCAGTGCTCTTACTGTGAGATGTGGGAGGTCCGGGAGGCTTCCACCGTCCCGGATGGCTTCATCTGCAGACAGTGCACCCAACTGGAGCACCTCACAGACCGCATGGTTCGGTTGGAGCAGCAATTGGATGCACTTAGGAGCATGCAGGTGGCGGAAAGCGTCAGAGATCGCAGTTATGTAAATGTGGTCACACCCAAGGTGCAGGCAGAGAAATAGGTGACCACCAGAAAGGGCAGGTAGTCAGTGCAGGAATCCCCAGTGGTTGTCCCCCTCTCGAACAGGTATACCCATTTGGATACTGTCGGGTGGGATAGCCTATCAGGGGAAAACAGCAGCAGCCAGAGCAGTGGCACCACGGCTGGCTCTGATGTTCAGAAAGGAGGGTCAAAGCGCAGAAGAGCAATAGTAATAGGGGACTCTATAGTCAGGGGCACAGATAGGCGCTTCTGTGGACGTGAAAGAGACTCCAGGATGGTATGTTGCCTCCCTGGTGCCAGGGTCCAGGATGTCTCCGAACGGGTAGGGGGCATCCTGAAGGGGGAGGGCAAACAGGCAGAGGTCGTTGTACATATTGGTACTAACGACATAGGCAGGAAGGGGCATGAGGTCCTGAAGCAGGAGTTCAGGGAGCTGGACAGAAAGTTAAAAGACAGGATCTCTAGGGTTGTAATCTCTGGATTACTCCCTGTGCCACGTGCCAGTGAGGCTAGAAATACGAAGATAGAGCAGCTAAACACGTGGCTAAAGAGCTGGTGTAGGAGGGGGGGTTTCCGTTATCTGGACACTTGGAGCTTTTCCGGGGCAGGTGTGACCTATATAAGAAGGACGGGTTGCATCTAAACAGGAGAGGCATAAATATCCTGGCCGCGAGGTTTGCTAGCGTCACATGGGAGGGTTTAAACTAGCATGGCAGGGGGTTGGGCACGGGAGCAATAGGCCAGAAGGTGAGAGCATTGAGGGAGAACTAGGGAATAGGGACAGTGGGGCTCTGAGGCAGAGCAGACAGGGAGAAGTTGCTGAACACAGCGGGTCTGGTGGCCTGAAGTGCATATGTTTTCATGCATGAAGTATTACGGGTAAGGCAGATGAACTTAGTGTTTGGATTAGTACTTGGAACTATGATGTTGTTGCCATTACAGAGACGTGATTGAGGGAAGGGCAGGATTGGCTGGTAAACTTTCCAGGATTTAGATGTTTCATGGGGGAATTGGGGGATGTAAAAGGGGAGGCGGAGTTGCGCTACTGGTTCGGGAGAATATCACAGCTGTACTACGGGAGGACACCTCAGAGGGCAGTGAGGCTATATGGGTAGAGATCAGGAATAAGAAGGGTGCAGTCACAATGTTGTGGGTTTACTACAGGCCTCCCAACAGCCAGCGGGAGATAGAGGAGCAGATAGGTAGACAGATTTTGGAAAAGAGTAAAAACAACAGGGTTGTTGTGATGGGAGACATCAAATTCGTCAATATTGACTGGGACTCACTTAGTGCCAGGGGCTTAAACGGGGCGGAGTTTGTAAGGAGCATCCATTAGGGCTTCTTAAAACAATATGTAGACAGTCCAACTAGGGAAGGTGCGGTACTGGACCTGGTATTGGGGAATGAGCCCGGCCAGGTGGTAGGTGTTTCAGTAGAGGAGCATTTCGGTAACAGTGACCACAATTCAGTAAGGTTTAAAGTACTGATGGACAAGGATAAGAGTGGTCCTAGGATGAATGTGCTAAATTGGGGGAAGGCTAATTATAACAATATTAGACGGGAACTGAAGAACATAGATTGGGGGCGGATGTTTGAGGGCAAATCAACATCTGACATGTGGGAGGCTTTCAAGTGTCAGTTGAAATTTATTCAGGACCGGCATGTTGCTGTGAGGAAGAAGGATAAATACGGCAATTTTCGGGAACCTTGGATAACGAGAGATATTGTAGGCCTCGTCAAAAAGTAAACGGAGGCATTTGTCAGGGCCAAAAGGCTGGGAACAGAAGAAGCCTGTGTGGAATATAAGGAAAGTAGGAAGGAACTTAAGCAAGGAGTCTGGAGGGCGAGAAGGGGGGTCACGAAAAGTCATTGGCAAATAGGGTTAAGGAAAATCCCAAGGCTTTTTACACGTACATAAAAAGCAAGAGGGTAGCCAGGGAAAGGGTTGGCCCACTGAAGGATAGGCAAGGGAATCTATGTGTGGAGCCAGAGGAAATGGGCGAGGTACTAAATGAATACTTTGCATCAGTATTCACCAAAGAGACGAAATTGGTAGATGTTGAGTCTGGAGAAGGTTGTGTAGATAGCCTGGGTCACATTGAGATCCAAAAAGATGAGGTGTTGGGTGTCTTAAAAAATATTAAGGTAGATAAGTCCCCAGGGCCTGATGGGATCTACCCCAGAATACTGAAGGAGGCTGGAGAGGAAATTGCTGAGGATTTGACAGAACTCTTTGGATCCTCACTGTCTTCAGGGGATGTCCCGGAGGACTGGAGAATAGCCAATGTTGTTCCTCTGTTTAAGAAGGGTAGCAAGGATAATCCATGGAATTACAGGCCGGTGAGCCTTACTTCAGTGGTAGGGAAATTGCTGGAGAGAATTCTTCGAGACAGGATCTACTCCCATTTGGAAGCAAATGGACGTATTAGTGAGAGGCAGCATGGATTTCTGAATGGGAGGTCGTGTCGCACTAACTTTATAGAGTTTTTAGAGGAGGTCACTAAGATGATTGATGCAGGTAGGGCAGTGGATGTTGTCTATACGGACTTTAGTAAAGCCTTTGACAAGGTCCCTCATGGTGGACTAGTACAAAAGGTGAAGTCACACCTGATCAGGGGTGAGCTGGCAAGGTGGATACAGAACTGGCTAGGTCATAGAAGGCAGAGAGTAGCAATGGAAGGATGCTTTTCTAATTGGAGGGCTGTGACCAGTGGTGTTCCACAGGGATCAGTGGTGGGACCTTTGCTCTTTGAAGTATATATAAATGATTTGGAGGAAAATGTAACTGGTCTGATTAGTAAGTTTGCAGACGACACAAAGGTTGGTGGAACTGCGGATAGCGATGAGGACTGTCAGAGGATACAGCAGGATTTAGATTGTTTGGAGACTTGGGCGGAGAGATGGCAGATGGAGTTTAATCCGGACAAATGTGAGGTAATACATTTTAGAAGGTCTACTGCAGGTAGGGAATATACAGTGAATGGTAGAACCCTCAAGAGTATTGAAAGTCAAAGAGATCTAGGAGTACAGGTACACAGGTCATTGAAAGGGGCAACACAGGTGGAGAAGGTAGTCAAGAAGGCATACGGCATGCTTGCCTTCATTGGCCGGGGCATTGAGTATAAGAATTGACAAGTCATGTTGCAGCTGTATAGAACCTTAGTTAGGCCACACATGGAGTATAGTGTTCAATTCTGGTCGCCACACTACCAGAAGGATGTGGAGGCTTTAGAGAGGGTGCAGAAGAGATTTACCTGAATGTTGCCTGGTATGGAGTGCAGTAGCTATGAGGAGCGGTTGAATAAACTCGGTTTGTTCTCACTGGAACGAAGGAGGTTGAGGGAAGACCTGATAGAGGTCTACAAAATTATGAGGGGCATAGACAGAGGGATAGTCAGAGGCTTTTCCCCAGGGTAGAGGGGTCAATTACTCGGGGGCATAGGTTTAAGGTGAGAGGGGCAAGGTTTAGAGTAGATGTACGAGGCAGGTCTTTTACGCAGAGGGTAGTGGGTGCCTGTAACTCGCTACCGGAGGAGTTGGTGGAAGCAGGGACGATAGTGACATTTAAGGGGCATCTTGACAAATACATGAATAGAATGGGAATGGAGGAATACGGACCCAGGAAGTGTAGAAGATTGTAGTTTAGTCGGGCAGCATGGTCGGCACGGGTTTGGAGGGCCGAAGGGCCTGTTCCTGTGCTGTACATTTCTTTGTTCTTTGTTTGTACTTCTTTATCTGTCTATCTACCGATCGAACTATCCATCCATCCATCCATCGATCCATCTATCTATCTATCTTTCTATCTATCTACCTATCTATCAATTAATCAATCTATATATCTATCTTTCTATTTATCTATCCATCTACCTACCTACCTATCTATCAATCTATCTATCTATCTATCTATCTACCTATCTGTCTTCTATCTATCCATCTACCTATCTGTCTATCTATCCATCTATCTGTTTTTAAATATATATATCCACATATCTATCTCTCTATCTATCCATCTATCCGTCTATTTACCCATCTCCCAACCTACCTACCTATCTATCTATCTACCTATCTATATATCGATCTATCTATCTATTTATCTACCTCTATCTATCTACCTATCTATCTATCTATCGATCTATCTATCTATCAGTCCATCTATACGTCTATCTATCTATCGATCCATCAATCTATCTAGCTGTCTATCTATCTATGTATATGTCTATCTACATATATATGTACCCATCTACCAAACTCAAAGCCGAAACACAATTCACTGTAGCAGGACCAGAGAATCACGCCGGTGTGAAGGAGTAGAGCATTTCACCCGAAAGATATGTTTTCATCGCGGTCTTCCCATCTGTTCCTCTGCCTGACTAACCTATCGATCTATATAGTACATCTCCAAATCTTAATGCATGCATGTGCTTGCTTATTCAATTAAATTTTCCTGATACACAACGTTTATTCTCACTGATACGGCTCCTCCATTCACTCGATGAGGCCCCCAGTCTAAATTGCTTGTCATAACTACAATAAATCTGTTAATTTGCTCTGTGAAGAATTAAAAACTAATTACTCTCAGAAAAGCAATATGCTCATTGGAAAGATATCCTTTTGTGCCTCCAAACTTTGGAAGCTGCTTTGGCCCATTTGATCAACGACAACCCCTTTGCCATTAGTGTCAGTGATGCACGAAACTTTGCTCTAAGTTTTAGGACAGGAGTCTAAAATGGTGATTCAGCGGTGTACGCCCAGATAAACTAGTTCTGCTCATCCTACATATATCATTCCAAATTTTCGGCATGATCGTTTTTCATACCACGATTGAGCTATCATCTTGACAGAGGTATGCCGTCATCTCTGGTGCCGAATCTTTCAAAACGCGTAGCTGTTGTAACATTTATCATGTTTCTTCTATCAAAACATTATTTTACATTATTTTACCTCCTACAGCTTTTCACGTCGAATAAATACAACCTACTACAAACACAACAATAATGTTCATCTCAAGTCCCTGTCATTTGTGCAAAGTTTGTGTCACATTTTTACTAATCGTTTGCCTTTGGATATTGGTTTTCCGGATCAATATGAAACGTTTCAATCGGAAAAAATTATATTCTACCTAGCACTTGATGACGCTCCGTACATCATGTGCAATTTTTTGTTCACTTGATGTGTTTCCCCGTAAGAATAAACATTGACAAGCACCTGCAACCAGAACAGCTCCTTCTGTATTGAATTCTGCCTCAAACAACTCGCACAGACTGTCCTCATTTGAAAGCTGCAGCCTCCAATTATGTGCTAATTGCAACACACAATCGATACGAGCAGCACATGAATTGGTGAAGCGCATCGAAGTCAAGTAAATCCTTTCTATATACAGGCTTAGTTGGAAAACTACATGTTGGTCACATTTTCTTCGGTCTCAGATGTGCAACTACTTCATTGACTGGCGCTTCACCCTCGCCCAAACACAGAAAAGGCGTCAGATGTGGGTTTATTTTGATGTTGTCCTCAAGGAACTCTCAGGTCAGACATTTGGGACCAAGCACTGCCCGTCTCTCTCAAACTACACTGTCGTGAATAACTAAATCCGAAGATGATGTCGACGAACATTGAACGCCATGATACAATTTATCTGGAGACAGGGAGCATCTTCCTTCGTTGGAGGTTCATGCAGTTTACAATGCTGCTCATATACACAGTTATCCTTCGAATCTATCTTGACTAATGTCGACCTTTTTACATCAGCGTACTACGTTCCAGTGCCATTGCGCTTACTGAAGATTTCCCGTGTTGCCATTTCATTTCATTTATTACTTTTGATTAAAGACCCTCTGTGTCTTTAAGCAACAGACTCAAAGTTGAAAATAGTCTGCTTGAACAAAGAACAAACAAAGAACAAAGAAATGTACAGCACAGGAACAGACCCTTCGGCCCTCTAAGCGCGTGCCGACCATGCTGCCCGACTAAACTACCATCTTCTACACTTCCTGGGTCCGTATCCCTCTATTCCCATCCTGTTCGTGTATTTCTCAAGATGCCCCTTAAATGTCACTTCCACCACCTCCTCCGGTAGCGAGTTCC
The DNA here is from genome assembly GCF_047496885.1 of Scyliorhinus torazame. NCBI lineage: Eukaryota > Metazoa > Chordata > Chondrichthyes > Carcharhiniformes > Scyliorhinidae > Scyliorhinus > Scyliorhinus torazame. The sequence goes on from NC_092718.1 coordinate 109,468,357, forward strand.
AGGCAGTCACTGCCCTCTGTGTAAAAAAACTTGCCTCGTACATCTACTCTTTAACCTTGCCCCTCGCACCTTAAACCTATGCCCCCCCGAGTAATTGACCCTTCTACCCTGGGGAAAAACCTCTGACAAACACGCTGTCTATGCTCCTCATACTTTTGTAGACCTCTATCAGGTCGCCCCTCAACCTCCGTCGTTCCAGTGAGATCAAACCGAGTTTATTCAACCGCTCCTCGTAGCTAATGCCGTCCATACCAGGCAACATTCTGGTCAATCTCTTCTGCACCCTCGCTTAAGCCTCCACATCCTTTTGGTAATGTGGCAACCAGAACTGAACACTATACTCCAAGTGTGGCTAACTAAGGTTCGAAACAGCTGCAACATGACTTGCCAATTCTTATACTCAATGCCCGGGACAATGAAGGCAAGCATGCCATATGCCTTCTTGACTATCTTCTCCACCTGTGTTGCCCCTTTCAGTGACCTGTGGACCTGTACAGCTAGATCTCTCTGACTTTCAATACATTTGAGGGCTCTACCATTCACTGTATATTCCCTACCTGCATTAGACCTTCCAAAATGCATTACCTCACATTTGTCCGGATTAAACTCCATCTGCCATCTCTCAGACCAAGTCTCCAAACATTCTAAATCCTGCTGTATCCTCTGACAGTCCTCATCGCTGTGCGTAATTCACCAACCTATGTGTCGTCTGCAAACTTACTAATCAGACCAGTTACATTTTCCTCCAAATCACTCATATATACTAGAAACAGCACAGGTCCCAGCACTGATACCTGCGGAACAGCACTAGTCACAGCCCTCCAATTAGAAACGTATCCTTCCATTGCTACTCTCTGCCTTCTATGACCTAGCCAGTTCTGTATCCAACTTGCCAGCTCACCCCTGATCCCGTGTGCCTTCACCTTTTGTACTAGTCTACCATGCGAGACCATGTCAAAGGCCTTACTGAAGTCCATAAAGACGACATCCACTGCCCTACCTGCATCAATCATCTTTGTGACCTCTTCGAAAAACTCTATCAAGTTAGTGAGACATGACCTCCCCTTCACAAAAGCATCCTGCCTCTCACTAATACGTTCATTTGCTTCCAAATGGGAGTAGACCCAGTCACGAAGAATTCTCTCCAGTAATTTCCCTACCACTGGCGAAAGGCTCACCGGCCTATAGTTCCCTGCATCATCCGTGCTACCCTTCTTAAACAAATGAACAACATTGGCTATTCTCCAGTCCTCCGGGACATCACCTGAAGACAGTGAGGTTCCAAGATTTCTGTCACGGCCTCAGCAATTTCCTCTCCAGCCTCCTTCAGTATTCAGGGGTAGATCCCATCAGGCCCTGGGGACTTATCTACCTTAATATTTTTCAAGAAGCCCAACACCCCGTCTTTTTGGATCTCAATGTGACCTAGGCTATCTACACACCATTCTCCAGACTCAACATCCACCAATTCCTTTTCTTTGGTGAATACTGATGCAAAGTATTCATTTAGTACCTCGCCCATTTCCTCTGGCTCCACTCATAGATTCCCTTGGCTATCCTTCAGTGGGCCAACCCTTTCCCTGGCTACCCTCTTGCTTCTTATGTACGTGCAAAATGTATTGGGATTTTCCTTTTACCCCTGACAAATGCTTCCTTTTTCTTTTTGACGATGCCCACAATATCTCTCGTTATCCAAGGTTCCCGAAAATTGCCGTATTTATCCTTCTTCCTCACAGGAAATGCCGGTCCTGAATTCCCCTCAACTGACACTTGAAAGCCCCCCGCATGTCAGATGTTGATTTGCCCTCTAACATCCGCCCCCAATCTATGTTCTTCAGTTCCCGCCTAATATTGTTATAATTAGCCTCGCCCAATTTAGCACATTTACCCTAGGACCACTCTTACCCTTGTCCACCAGCACTTTAAAACGTACAGAATTGTGCTCGCTGTTCCCGAAATGCTCCCCTACTGAAACGTCTACCAACTGGTCGGGCTGATACCCCAATACCAGGTCCAGTACACCCCCTTCCGTAGTTGCACTGTCTACATATTGTTTGAAGAAGCCCTCCTGAATGCTCCTTACAAATTCTGCCCCGTCTAAGCCCCTGGCACTAATTTAGTCCCAGTCAATATTGGGGAAGTTGGAGGCTCCCATCACAACAACCCTGTTGTTTTTACTCTATTCCAAAATCTGTCCACCTATCTGTTCCTCTATCTCCCGCTGGCTGTTGGGAGGCCTGTAGGAAACACCCAACATTGTGACTGCACCTTTCTTATTCCTGATCTCTTTCTGGTGGACACCCATTTCTCTGCCTTCACCTTGGGTGTGACCACATTTATATAACTGCTAACTATGACGCTTTCCGCCACCTGCATGCTCCTAAGTGCATCCAACTGCCGCTCAAACCGAACCATGCGGTCTTTGAGGAGCTCCAGTTGGGTGCACTTTCTGCAGATGAAGCCATCGGGACGCTGGAAGCCTCCCGGACCTGCCACAGTCTGAACACTGCACCCCTCTAATTGACATTGCGTCAATTAATTCGGAAATTAAATTTAAAAGTTTTTTTTTAAAGTTACTGTTAACTATATTTTTCCCAGCACTAGATTTCTACTTTAAATGTGAAAACTAAATACAGCACTCGGGCATTATGTTCCCTCGTTTTCTATTTTGCAAAGGATAAGATAAAATATGAGGCATATCTCGTCCCATATTTCAATACCATAATCCCAGCCAAGCTCATATCAAAGCTCCAAAACCTAGGATTTGGCTCCCCACTCTGCAACTGGATCCTTGATTTTCTGATCAACAGACCACAATCAGTAAGAATGAACAACAACACCTCCTCCACAGTAGTCCTGAACACCGGCGCCCCGCAAGGCAGCGTACTTAGCCCCCTACTCTACTCCCTGTACACACACAACTGCGCGGCAAAACTTGATTCCAACTCCATCTACAAGTTTGCTGACGATACGACCGTAGTGGGCCGGATCTCGAATAACGATGAGTCTGAATACAGGAGGGAGGTAGAGAACCTAGTGGAGTGGTGTAGCGACAACAATCACTCCCTCAATGCCAGCAAAACTAAAGACCTGGTAATTGAATTCAGGAAGCAAAGTACTGTACATACCCCTGTCAGCATCAAAGGGGACGAGGTGTAGATGGTTCGCAGTTTCAAATTCCTAGGGGTGCACATCTCCAAAAATCTGTCCTGGTCCACCCACGTCGACGCTACCACCAAGAAAGCAAAACAGCCCCTATACTTCCTCAGGAAACTAAGGAAATTCGGCATGTCCACATTGACTCTTACCAACTTTTACAGATGCACCATGGAAAGCATGCTATCGGGCTGCATCACAGCCTGGTATGGCAACTGTTCGGCCCAGGACCGCAATAAACTTCAGAGAGTCGTGAGCACCACCCAGTCCATCACACGAACCTGCCTCCCATCCATTGACTCCATCTACACCTCCCGCTGCCTGGGGAAAGCGGGCGGTATAATCAAAGATCCCTCCCACCCGGCTTACTCACTCTTCCAACTTCTTCCATCGGGCAGGAGATACAGAAGCCTGAGAACATGCACGAACAGACTCAAAAACAGCTTCTACCCAATGGCACCAGACTCCTAAATGACCCTCTTATGGACTGATTTCATGAACACTACACTGTGTACGCTTCATCCGATGCCAGAGTTTTGTAGTTACATTGTATATGTTGTGTTGCCCTATTATGTATTTTCTTTTATTCCCTTTTCTTCTCATGTACTTAATGATCTGTTGAGCTGCTCGCAGAAAAATACTTTTCACTGTACCATCCAATCCAATCCAATCCAATCCATAGAGTGGGTCGTGGGAACAAGCACTGGACATTTCGATTGTTCAACCAGGAACTAGTAGGTTCGCTAAACATAAGACTATGTTCGACAACAGTCATGGATTTTTTCCTGCGTGACGCTTTGTGAGAGGCGTTAGACCTTGAAACGAGCAAAGAATGCTATTTACCACTCTCTTGCCTGCTTAAGTGAAATGACTGCACTAATAGTCTGAAAAATTGCAAGACCTGGAACATCGATTGCTCTGAATCTGGAATGCAGCTGCGTTTACAGAGACAGACAACCTTGGCAGAGGAAACCATCTCACATGTGTGTGGAAGAACTGTAAAAAAAAACAACACCACAACATCAGAGAGATATGTATCAAAGATCCTTGTCTTTTCATGATTATGCAGGTTTTGTTTTGCCTTTCTCCACACCATCCCATTTGTGCAGTCTGCCAGCATATGTGTACAGAGAGTGGAACTCGTTCAGAAGGGCGGTTTGGGAGTTGTGCAGTTGATAGATACCTTATCTGTACTTTTATGGTTTTGACACTGTACAAGATAAAATATTACTTATTTTTTAAAATTTGAAAACCTGATTACTGTAAGTTAATGGTCTCAATAAGGCCGTCGGATATGACCGCCGGTCAGGTGTGGCTGGACATCGTTTCGTACTAGCTCTGTAGGTCGTGACACCAGGTCATCCGTAGAGACCATAGAAACCACACAGTGTAAAATGATGCAATTCATCCATCGCATATGTAACAACCTTCCAAAAGAACACTCTAGAACATCCAGACGCCCGCGCTATTACGGTAATTCAAGCTAACCTTTAGACATTAAGTCGCAATTTAGCATTGCTAATTATCCCAACGTGCACAGCTGTGGACTGTTGGAATAAGCCAATGCACCTGGTGAAAATCCAGGCAGAAAATGCAGAACGAGGAAACTGTTCACTGCTCTCAGGCAACATTGCTAACCATTGTGCCACTGTGCCATCAGTTCTTAATATGTGCCGAAAAGTATTTAACTGTTTCTTCCTGATCTTTATCAGCGGGTTCTTCCGCCTGCCTTTGTCAATCCACCCTGTTTATGTTTGATGTGACAGTTGCATTTTATATTCAGCATTGCCTCAAAAATACAATTGTTTTGTGTCAATTATTTCCCCGTTTATTCATCAATGTTCCCACATTCGATCCGTCCCTCATGTCAAAGCTGACAGGATGAATAATAAAATGAAGATCGGCTTTGTTTCCATGGTAAATTGTTCGTTTACCTTAGTTTTTATTTTAGTTTTGCAATAGATATTCAAATGCAATCCAAATTGTGTTTCTTGTCGCATATTCTGTCGCATATTCGCAGACGATCTGGGAAACATCCAGCCACGTCACTACACTTGCTAGTTCCTGACCGTTCACTTAAGCATATTGACACATGCAATTGGTGATTGATGATGATCGCCTAAACCATTTTCTTGCCCTTAGTCCCTTCCCATAAAATATGCGAACATCATGGTTACAAATACCTAAAACCTCTTAACACGTGGTTTTTTCTCAATAAGATGTGTTTTCCTAGCTACCTCACTATTAATATTCGTTGATATTTATTTCGCATCAAATAGACCAGTGATTTATTTTTAATATAGTCCATGATTAAGATATTCAAAGCAAATTATTGCCAGAGGACCGAAATTTATATTATGAACATCGTAAATGGCATTTTCTGTTTTGAGGTAAACGTACACCATCCGTTACTTCGTGTTCAATGTAACATTGTACAGGCATTTTGCTCATAATCTTGTGGGGTCATTTTGGACATTTACAATTAACAATAAAAGTGCACGTTATCATTTCTCTCCTTTTCGTATTGTAAATTAGGCTATATTATTTTTGCAGCAGCACCTTTGCACGAATTAGTTTTTTTTATACCTTGTTGGGCTGTACGCCTCTGCAATTGAGCTATTTTAAACTTTATTGTAAATATGTGCAGATTCACCGGACCAAGGAACAGGCTAAAGTTCTCTCAGTTCATGCCAATAATTATCGTGGTTTTAACTTGAAAAGTATTAATCATACTTCAATTCACTGTAGCTGATAACTGGTCTCGCTAATTTTAACTCCAGTTAGCTGTCCCTATCATCATCAACGAGCATTTCTTGAGTAGCAATTGATTTATGTCACCGTCATCAAATCATGCGACAGATGCCGGCACACTGAAGTTAATACATTCCTCTGATAGCCTTGTATGGTTGCACTCTGTTTAACATTGATGGAAAGTACATTTCACCAGGGAATCTACCAACCTATCGCTCTCCAGTTTATCAATTAATACCTATCTACCTTTTACTTTATATTCTCCTTTGTTTCTTTTATTTCTCAATATATATCGACGCACGTTTATCCCAGATTTTCCCTGTCGCATGGTGCTGTCTCGAATTCTCTACCTCTATATACTTCTATGCCCAACTTGTCCTGCATCTCTGTCTATCAGTTGCATTGTTTCTCTTAGCCGCTTTCTGCAGATTTCTGTTTTTTCACTGATCCTCTGTAATGCAATATCCCCATTGGCACTGCGTTATTTTCAGTCCTATCGCCCGTGTCTGCGTGGGCTTCACTCAACAAATCAAAGATATGCAGGGTAGGTGGATTGGCCACGCTAAATTTCCCCTCAATTGGAAAGAACATCATTGGGTGCTCTAAATTTTTAAAAGAAAAAAAAGGACTCATGAAACCATGAGCATTTTTCCTGAGTTGTCCGACTGTTTGTACGGTGTTCATTTACGATCGAATCGTTTCGTATTTTCAACTTTTAAGAAAATGTTTTTATGGTGACAATGAAACGTATTTTGAGTCATATAAAAAGAGCGCATCTGTCTGTTGCAAAAGAAGCTCTCTACAGCAAAGTGCGTTTCAACCAAATTTGACATGTAATCTCAATAGTCACATGCATTAAGTTGATTACTTTTTGTTACAAATCTGTTATCTCAGCGTTCGCAATGAAGCTAAAAGGAACGAGAGGTAGGAAACATTGTTATTCTGAAGCATGGCCTCGGGCGTCCGGCAAGCAAATGCCAATTTTAGAGTTTCGATGGTCCTGAATCTGGCACACACAGTCACGTGTTATGCATTGAAAAGCATGTGCATGCTTTGTGATCACTTCTTACTTATTTTGTAGTCTATGTGTTGTGTTCTCCTTATATAATGTCTTCATGCATAGCATACTGATATTCGGGTTACATACTACGGGAACCTCCTGTAGTCCAAGATTATAAAACTGAAAGTAATCTTTTTCTGAAATATGCTTGTTCTGAGTGAGGCAGTACACTAAATTAGCCAATATCACTGCTGATGTCATTACTTGATGCCCTCTCCATTAACCACATTTTTACGTGGCGTATTCTAGAAACTATTGGGTCATACAATTCAACGTTTTTCTACAACTCTAATCAATTGCAAATATAATTTAGATTCAAGGACACAATGCTCTAACTGTCTGATTGTGTTACCATGCCGAGTGTCCTTCAGTAATGGACTATAACCTTCGATAGCTGATAGCCTTACTGGCATATAGACCCCAGTTTTATGTCTTCCGCTATTCTGGAACAGCTCGTGACATATTTTTGTTGGACTTTTAAAAATGTATTCCATCCAACTTGCACCTTACCAGATCATAGCAGTATTTTCAAGACTACATACAATGCACTCGTCGTATTTCAGTGACTTTTCAAAGCACCGTGGAGCATAAGTCGATTGGAATTGCCAGTGTCAAATAATATTATTTGTTCTTTCCAAGCGGTGATTGCTTCTGCTTTCACCCTCTGGATTTCCAAATAGACCTGCTATTCTAATTGTCTCCATCGCACTTTGAATCTGGAAAGACAAGATGCAATCGTATGAAGGCTCCACAATTTCCAATTTTCCCATCATTAGTTTTCTAATCTTAACTCTAAGGGACCAATGAGATTTTTAGCAACTATTTTCATTGTGTATGCTTGGTCAAACTTATATGCTCGATTGGTATTTGATTATAGTTTGCCTCCGTGCCAGAATTGACCTCCGTCTAAGTATATAAACTTTAGTTGGTTTCGAAAACTTCACCAATGTACATCTGCAGGCCATTCTTACAACTGGACACCACACCGAGCTTCCATGTCGCATCGTTGGTACATCTCTATTGTCGTACATTCATATTTTAATTTTATATAAATTTGGTCAGCCTTATACAAATGCCTCCAATAGTTCTTTTAATCTATTTTCCCAGTACCCATAAGCCAATGATGCCTTCAAGAACTTGTGGTACATGCCCGTACATTTTAAAGGACGAGCAATTGTGTTTCGAACAGTGTCTTCCTTGCAACCGCGATTTTTATTGTCATGTACACTCTGTTCTATTGTGCAATTACATTTAGAACTGACAGCATTCTCCTTGCAGTGGCGTCCTTCGTTTGCCACTCTGCACTCCATGGAAACTGATTTTATCTTCTAAATATCTGAAATTGGTAAATTCATTATCTGAATTTTGTCGATTGAAATGGCACGGCAATTTGATTAACAGCAGAACTAACTATTAATAATTATCACACAGTCGCCACTACCGAGATTATTTTAATATACCGTTCAAAGTGCACGATCAGCATAAAGTCCATTTGTTTAACTTCTCCCGGGTTGCACATACACAAGGGCGTTTTATGTCACAGGGTAACAGGATGCGCGAATATTTTTGTACCACTGAGCACTGCAAGTATTCTTCGTCTAAGTTCAACTGCTGCGTTTTTCATATTGCTGGCAAAGTGGATATAATATTGAAAATGATGATTGGGCTATCATTTTCCCACTCATTGCATACGCTGAGATATATTTTTGGATTAGCAGGACGTTGCATACTTTGGCATAATTGGCAAACTGAGCTGCCATACTTTTGTACCTATGTCGAATTCATTGAAATGGATGGTAAATAGTTGTGGATGGAGTACGGATTGTCAATGCACGTCAGCTTTAAAAATACACACCTATCACGTGTTTATGAGTACCTTGTGTTTTATTGCAAGATGCAGCATTTTGACGGGGCAAGACATAAGCGATGAAGGGATGATTTTCCACTCCCTCCTCCAAAGCCCAACAACACCAAAGAAACACTAGGACAGGGAGTCGACGTTTCAGGATATAGTGTGGACAATTAAGGACGGAGATCAAATGTAGTGTCTTCAGTCAGAGTGAACAAAAGGAATTTTCTCCAAAAGAAGTCCAAGCCACATTTTATATTTTATTCACACAGATATAGATAAGAAAGACTTCAAGCGGTAGGACCAGGGAACAGGACGAGTAGGACAATACTGGTTTACAAAGCAGCTTTAAGGAGCAGTATGGCATAATTCTGCTCTCATTTTATTTGTGTCTTTGTTACTATGACTCTCGAAGACGTTAAATGCCCCCCCCCCTACACAGACACACATATATACATATTTCATGGAAGTGTTTCGCCATATCGGCATGACATATGGTCTTACAAAACCAAAGTCCAGCACCAACCAAAGTCAAGTGCTTTTAGATCATATTTTTAACGTATTGACTTCCCATGATTAAGTGAAATATTATTCTGATAGGTAAGATGACAATAACTCAGACAGTTTAATAACGAAAGGATGAGCGTAATTGTGAACATGTTCAGTGGATTAAAAATTTGGAATCAGTTATGCGTGCAGAGATGTATTTGGAGGGCATTACAGAGTTTTGCTACGCAATATCTGAAAGTATGGACAGCAATATTGGTGCATAATTAATTTAAGTTGACCCCAACGTCAAAATATTGTGACAATCTTTATGCTGGAGGATTGAACAGCAGCAGGAGACTTGAAGGATTGTAGAATGGTCGTGGTATTGTGGGAGCTGTGCAATTTTAATGAAAGCTTGCTTCGGCGGAGGTCAATGCAAGTCGACGACCATTTGAAAACGAATGAATTAAAGCCGTGGTCAACATCCTCCTGCTTTTGATCTTTGAAGTGGCTACGAAATTAAAACAATTTCACTTGTACCACAACAGTGCGACAGTGGTTCCCATGCAAAATTGATCACATTCCTTTTTGGAAAGAACAAATCCAATCTCCTGTTACAGTTTCAGGCCAGCTTTCAGGATTGACTCACCAGATTTACAGATACAACTCAGAATCGCAATCACAGAATCATCGAAAGACACAGTGCGGAATATGTCCTTCGACCATCGAGTCTACACCGACCATTGGAAAACACCTGACCTCTCTCTCTAATCCCATTTCTGTCACTTGGTCCATAGCCTTGAATATTAGGTGGTGCCAACTGCCCATTCAGGTACTTTTGAAAGGATGTGACGCAACCCGGCTCTACCATCCTCCCAGACAGTCCATTCCAGACGGCCATCACCCTCTGGATGAATACATTTTTCCTCACTCCCCCTTAAATCTCCTGCCCTTTACTTGGACGTGTGAACCCTTGTAATTGACGTAATAACGAAGCGGAATGGCTGTTCATATCGACCCGTCCATGCCCCTCATAATTTGTGCATCTCCATCAGCTCGCTGTTCAGTTTTCTCTGCGACAGCGAAAACAAATTAAGCCTGTTTCAAATTTCGTCATAACTTAACTATTCCATCTTGGGCAACATCCAAGTGAATCGCCTCTGATCACCTCCAATGCACTCCACTCCTTCCTGTAATTTGGCGACTAGTATTGAGCACTAAACCCCAGCTTTGGCCTCACCAAAGTTCCAATTATTCAACATAACTTCCCTGAGTTTGTATTCTATGCCTCGATTGATAAAGCAAGTGTCCCATTCTCCTTCTTCACAACCCTATTAACTTGCCCTTCTGCCTTCGGAGGTTCGTGGATAAAGAAAGCAAGTTTCCTGAGCTCCTAGGAACTTCCCTGTGCCAAGCCATGCATTGGCACATTACTCTTTCCAAAGTGTATCACCTCACACTTTTAAAGATTAAATTCCATCTGTCATTTATTTGCCCATTTGACCACACCGTGGATATTTTCCTGTAACACAAGACACTCAACGTTACTGTTAACCACTTGGTCAATCGTCGTGTAATCTGCAAACTTCCCGACGCAACGCCCCACATAGTCATCTACGTCGTTTATCTTAATAACAAATGCTATGTGACCCAGCACGATCCCCGTTGTAAGTCACAGGACACTGGCGGTCAGTCTCTAAAGCAGCCGCCTATCGTCACTCTCTGCCTCGTACACCAAGCCAAGTTTTTTTCCACCTCATCAAGTTACCCTGTTTTCTACGTAAATGTGCCTTCTTGATAAGTCTCCCATGTGTGAAAACCTTCAAAACCTTTGATGAAATCCATGTAAAATACATCAACTTCTACACACTGGTCACATGCTCAAAACAATTAATCAAATCTGTTAGGCCGCTCTTTCAAGGAAACGGTGACTATTGCTGATCAAACCTTGCCTCTCCAAGTGGAGATAGAGTTTATGCTGCAGAGTTGTCTCGAATCGCTTCCGAACCACTGGAGTGACACTAACTGGTTTGTAGTTCCTTGGTTTATCTCCACCAACTTTCATATATAGTAACTGCGTGCCCTTCATTATGGACAACTAATATTGCATGTCAGAATATTCAGAGATGCAAGTCGAAGTTGCGCCGGCTCGTAGTGCAGTCAATGTACTGTGACGTTAAGTCAGTTTTTTGTTTATCAGAAATTTCAAAAAGGGAACACCCAAAACGAGGATTAAGAAAAAACTAACTGCAATTTCTGCTGTTTACTTTGTGTAAGTAAGTGAAGTTGCAATATTAGCAGAGAACGATCCGTTGCTTCCCACAATGGGTGGGCGAGATGACTGATGGCAATTCAACTTGATGGTCCCCGCGCCTCAGTTTGAGAATGTAGGCCTTATTTTTACAAAACTAGGCCTCTGAGAATAACATCAGCCGTCACGGGAATTGAGCCCACGTTACTGACTTCGCTGTGCATCACGAACCAATTGTCCACCCGATCAGGTAAAACTGTTCTCTGTATTACTTTCTGTAGTGAGTGAACAGAATATATTTTCTGTTTAATTGACGTTTCATTCAGGCACCACTTTGCAAAGCTGTAGGTCTGGCCACGTTTCTGAACTTTCACCAAACATCTGGCAACTGAAAAAGCAAAGTGTTCTGGATAATATGTTGTCTCCGCAATGCATCGGAAGTTGAGTCACCGCGGACTTCACGGGACCAGATAAAAACCCAAGACTTATCTGTGTATTTCCAGTCTGCAGTGCGTAAATGTTCCTGTTGGCAATTCACATCCTGTCATTCTGCTATTTAAATATGTGTCATTTTGCATTCCTCTCGGAATTGAAATTCGGTCTAGTTCGCAACAATTCACAGCATTAAAATCTGTAGTCCTTACGACACATCTGGGCATTTGCTCAACAAGATATTTCTCTTAACTATTTACAGGATGTAACAAAAATCAGCAATGCATAGGTATAATCACCTACCTGATGATGTTGAACTCAACGTGGTTCTCATTCTTTGGGCTAGTTAAAATGGCTATTTTCTTCGACTCCGCTTCAATCAATTTGATGCCATGAAAGTATCCACAAAACGACCGCTCAGGTACATTTAATGGCGTGAATGTCGCCTCAAATATTGATCGACGAATCGTTGTAGGAGAACAAATAAACTCAATATAACTTTATGGAACACTGATAACAGGATAATCATGATCGTGCAAAAGGGGGTCATTCGGACAATGTTAAAATCATAGGACATGCCACCCTACATAAGTACAAACCCCTGCCTTATCCCAGAACTACCCCCCCCCCCCCCCGACACCGCCCCCCCCCCCCCGCCCCCATGCCAAAAAAATAAAATTATTTGGGCAGTCGGGCAATTAAGCATTGTCAATCCACCTTGTGATGTTCTCCGATTTCTTTGTCTGGATGTCTTGAATTTGTAGCATTTAACAAAGAACATCAAGCTATGTAAATTAACAAAGCTGATTTATTAACTCTTCGTCAACCTACATTTGAACGTATCCCTAAGTACAAGGTTGCGAAAATAAACTATGCTATAACTCTAACAACAGAACTTTTATGTACATAACTACTCTCTCTCACGGCTCAACAGCTTCTCCTCCAATCAAGGGTTGTCACATGATATATAAGTGACTGCTCTTGATCAATATCTGGTAGTCAGATGTATATTATATGCATGAAATTGTTAAAACTTTATCTCCCATAAAGTATACATATTGTTACACAACAATGCCGCACATCGTTTTGAATGTGGGAGCAAACGGGAGCACTAGGAGGACGCCTACGCAGTAATGGGGAGAATGTACCTCCTCGGCACAATCAGTCACCAAATGCAGGATGTGAACGATTGTTTGTGGCGCTGAGAGGCAGCAATGCCAAACATAGTGTCATCGTGCCGGTATTGTCATAATGCGGTCTTGCTATGTTAATAATATGTTATTAAGATATATCTAAAAATTCGCTGCACATACACCTTCAACATGCCATCGACCTTCGCCATGGTGCAATGCACTTGAAGTTTACTTTGTTTTACAGCCGGTGGTCTTCATTTCCAATTTCTAGAAAATTTTGATTTGGAGCAATCCAGCCATTCCTTCGCATACACTAAGCCAATATTCTGCGATTTTATCTGCTTAATCTCCCTGAATTGTTTAATTATCTCCACACATTTGAATAATCGTCGGTCGGATGTCAACTGTTTCAATAAGACCAGATCGCACAGTTTCAAGGACAGGTTGCATCACAGTACCTTTACCCTTAGCCCAGTTCACTTTTTTCTCTCCTTGCCTTATATTTGCTGCGGGTGCATTTCGAAAGAGGTTTACACGTACGTTCTATTTGACATGTGAACTCTCTGACCACATGGAGAACAAAAAATTGTGCAGTCGATTCTAGAAATTCGCTTTGTTTTCTGTGCATATCTCTGAAGTTGATATAAGGACGCATATTCGGGATTCAATAATCATAAATAAGAAAAGAAAACTGTGGGTGGGTCGTGCCTTCAATCAATGACAAACTGGAAAGTGATGGGTATACCTGGCAGCACTGTTATATTGGTCTCGGTTGAGAATGTTGTTCACATGGCCAATGGTGTTCAAGACGTTGGAAATGATTCTGTACAGCAGTTGCCGATGTCATGCTGTTGTATGCCGCCAGGAGCAAACAGGACTCAGGTTTGTTCTGAAATACTACAGAAGTTACAACATTCTCCTCTGAGTAAGAACATACATGCATTATCTGAGCGTTCTTGTTCAACTTTCCAAGGTCATCCGATCCGAAGCAGCAGGGTTGTTCATCGGATTACGTCGGCACGCTTGCACGTCTACGCTGGTTTGCAGACGGAGTGCTGGCTGAGACATTTTGCAGATAGGCCTGCATTTCGCCTCACAGAACGAATATATTCCGGTTCAGTGGATCACAACATGGTTAAAAAAAAAAGTACGGATGTTTTCTGCTATTATTTTAGTTGCGAGGAGCATTGGGAACACACCTTTTAAACCGTGTTTGTTTGTTGTCAGAAGGCCCGACATCCAAGGAAGCCGGTTAGATTGCAAGCTAAACATTGTTCACGCAATGCCCTTATACATTGTCCCTGTTTTACGTGAATTTGTATTTCCCTCAGTCATTTGCTATTGCCAAGACTGCTATCTTACAGGGATGCTGTGTGGAGATACACCCCTTTAAGTCATATGCAAATCATAGCTATAATGCACATATGTCTGCCCTGTTGCAAGAAGCGTGCCAATGAAGTTACCATGGTGCTGACATATGGACAATCATAAAATCGGCATATAATTTAATTCATGTGTTTGTTATGTTTACCTGGTTGAATGCATGTAGCCCACGTGACTGCACGATTCCCGGAACAGCCTCCCCGAACAGGCGCCGGAATGTGGCGACTCGGGGCTTTTCACAGTAACTTCATTTGAAGCCTACTTGTGACAATAAGCGATTTTCATTTCATTTCATTTAATTTCAAGACCAAACACACGAAAGACAGAAGATTGACCTTGCTCGCAACTTGGTAACCAATGCTACTTTCTAAGATTCGCAGCGGCTTGCCATTGAGAATAAATTATGCCTCAGAAAATCCCGTACAATCTGTTGTTTCCGTCAGCCGATTTGGATGCATCATTCCTTACTGCAGGGTCTGTTTTAATTTTCTGCACGATAACTGCAGCACAGTCATCCGGCACAATCCTCGAAAAAATCGATGTGCACACAGACACTTGGACACTCTAGTTATTCCTGGTTGAGTGTTGCGAAAAGCAGCAAAGCAATGCCTCAAGGAAATCTGGGAAAATTCCATTTTTAGACATGCTTCCACCATTGATTTACAAAATTTGGTTCTTTTCGAAATAATTCGGAATAATTGTTGTCCTTCGTCTCCTCAGTTGTTTCCACGTGACAGTGGATTTTTTCACCAATAAGCCGATCTGAACATCCTGCACACCTGGGACACGTGCTGGGGTCATGTGCCGCAACCCAACTGAAAAGTCCATGACGTCTTCGAGAGTCTGCAGGTCATTATTCCAAGATAAAGTGATCAGTTGAAGGTCGTGGCGCACGTTAGTACAAATGACCGAGGTAGGGAAAGATATACTATCCTGAAAGCAAGCATTCGGTAACAGTAAACGAGGTTTAAAAAAATAACTCTCAGCAGTTCTGTCAGGATTGCTGCCAGCAATACTTGCAAGCGAGTTTAGAAACAGTGGAATTGAACGATTAGAGACGTGGTTTGAAATCTGGCTCAGGAGGGGGAACCCAATCAGTTGCATTTGGGACGGTCCTGATGGGAACGATAACTCTATGGATAACACCTGGCCCGGAATGGGGCATACGGATAATTCGTAACAAAGGACAGTACTGGAGATAGAGAATTATGAGGCATTCAAATACAGAAGCAGAACAGGTTACAAAGAGCAAGTTAAACGTATTTAACCAAATGCATGTGGCATAATAACTAAAACAGATGAGCGGAGTGCACAGTCTGACACATGGCATATCTTCGCTGCAAAGTTAACCTGGCTAACACATGGGCAATAATTGTAGATGAAATCCATTCATAGAACATATAACTGTACAGCACAATGCAGGCCCTTCGGCCCACGATGTTGTGCCGAACTCTTCTGAAACTAAGATCAAATCAAACTACTCCCAATCATTCTAGTTCACTTCATATGTCTATCCAATCACTGTTTGAAAGCTCCTAAAGTGTCCGACTCCACCACCATAACTTGACTACATTCCACGCCCCAATCACTCTCTGAGCAAAGAACCTACCTCTGACATCCCTCCTATATCTTCCAACAATAAATTTATAGTTATGCCCCGTTGTAACAGTTACATCCACCCGAGGAAAAAGTCGCTGAACGTCCACTCTATCTATCCCTCTGATCATCTTATCCACCTCAATTAAGTCACCTCTCATCCTCCTTCGCTCCGACGAGAAACGCCCTAGCTCCCTGAACCTAGAACATACAGTGCAGAAGGAGGCCATTCGGCCCATCGTGTCTGCACCGACCCATTTAAGTTCTCTTAAGCCCACTTAAGACTTCCACCCTATCCCCGTAACCCAATAACCACATCTGGCTTTTGTTTGGTCGCTAAGGGGAAATTATCATGCCCAATCCACCTAACCTGCACGTTATTGGACTGCGGGAGGAAACCGAAGAATCCGGAGGAAACCCACGCACACACGGGGAGAACATGCAGACTCCGCACAGACAGCGACCCAACGGGGAATCGAACCTGGTACCCTGGCGCTGTGAAGCCACAGTGCTATCCACTTGTGCTACCGTGCTGCCTTTCCTCATAAGACCTACGCACCAATCCAGGCAGCATCCTGGTAAATCTCCGTTGCACACTTTACAATGCTTCCACATCCTTCCTACAATGAGGTGACCAGAACTGCACACAAAACTCCAAATGTGGTCGAACCAAGGTCTTGTACAGTTGCAGCACAGCCTCACAGCTCTTAAACTAAATCCCCCTAATAATAAATGCAAACACTCTGTAGGCTTTCTTCACGGGTCTCTCAACTTGGGTGGCAACTTTCAGAAATCTATGGCCATGAACTCAGAGATCGCTCTGCTCCTCCACATTTTTCAGAACCCTGCCGTTAACCCTGTAATCCGCATTCACATTTGCCCTCCTAAAATTAAGCACCTCTCACTTATAAGTGGTAAACTCCATCTGCCACTTTTCAGCGCAGCTCTGCATCCTATCAATGTCTCTTTGCAGCATACAACAACCCTCCACATGATTCACTACTCCACCAATCTTGGTGTCATTAGCAAATTTACTAATCCAACCTTCAACTCCACCATGCAAGTCATTGATAAAAATCACAAATAGCAGAGGACCCAGCACTGATCCCTATGTTGCACCGCTGGTGACTGGGCTCCAGGATGAAAATTTGCCATCTACCACCACCCTTGTCTTCTATGTGATAGCCAGTAAGTGATCCAATCGGCCAAACCGCCCCCCTCCCCCCATGCCACGCCTTACGTTCTGCATGAGCCGACCACGGGGCACCTTACCAAACGCCTTACTAAAATCCATATATTTACGACATCAACTGCTCTACCTTCATCTATGTACTTAGTTACCTCCTCAAAGAATACAATCAAACTTATCAGGCAAGACTTACCCCTCAGAAATCCGTGCTGACTACCCTCGATTATGCTGTGTCTTTCCAAATGATCATACATCCTATCCTTCATGACCCTTTCCAATGATTTACCTATGACCGAAGTGAGACAACATGCCTATAATTTCCAGGGTTATACCGATTACCTTTCTTGAACAAGGCAACAACATTCGCCTCCCTCCAGTCTTCTAGCAGAACCTTCGATATACATTTTCCAGGCAGGAAGGAGAGGGGGACAATTGAAGATGGACTGTAGCATTAATGGGTAAAAGGTGAATTCCAGCTGAGAGAAAGCATGGCATACTAAGTGACGCAACACAAGAAGCAAGATCCGTTGACATTTTAAATTAAAAAAGGCAAACTATCTGCTTGCCAATAGACACCGAATCTGCTACAGGGTGTTAAACAGCGAATATGCAGACAGATTTCTGAGTGAAACAAAAGGTCAGTAATCATTTGGAATTCCAGTAACCTGATATTAATTGGGAACGGAAAAGCGTGAATGTTCGTAAAAGGAGCAAAGCTCATGAACTGCCTACAATAGTCATTTTCAACCCCCCCCCCCCGGAGTCAGGACGTGCGGCTGGATCGGGGGCGGATGTCGTAAGGGTCACAGAATGTGTGTCGCGCCGTCCCGATCGTGGATCCATGTGCCGCGATGTTTCCTATTGCGTAAAGTAGTGCCGAATGGCACGACCGGCATTCAGATTGCCGGCTGTTCCGCGCATGCATGCCGCCTCACCAGTGCGCCGGTCCAGAGCCCAGCGAGGAATTACGCCTCCTCCTGACGTCAGCACGCTGACCAAAATCAAGATTATTTTTCTTTTAATTAAGTCTTCCTGCCTGGAGCTGTGATAGCGAGCAGATCAGGTAAGCTGACATCCCGTCGTCTGGCGCGAGAGCGGTTCCTTAATTTTGCAGCTGCCAGCAGTGCTGGCATGAATTCCGAGGCCTCTGGTGAACAACCCATAAGGAGAAAATGAAAATAGGAACAAAGTAGCATAAAGATGATCACTTGAGGTGTGAGTTTATTAATTATGCCATTGCAAATTCTGATTCAAAGTCCATCTGCATTATATGCAGCCAAGCATTGGCAATTGAAAGATTAGACCCTCAACACTTCAAAGACGTTTCAAGACTAAACATGGCGAATTCGAGGACGAGACTCTTGATTTTCTTTCAACAGATGCAATGAAATCTTAACTCATCAGCTGATGTCATTATCAGAAATGTAACGTTGAATTACAACGTGGAGTTTGCATATTCTTCCTGTGTCCACCTGGGTTTCCTTTGGGTGCTCCAGTTTCCTCCCACCTTCCAAACCTGTGCAGGTTCCATGGATTGGCTGTACTAAATTTCCCCTCGATGGGGTTACACGGAGAGGGTAGGGAAATGGGCCTAAGCAGGGTGCTCTTTCAGAGGAAGGGTCAGACTCGCTGGGTCGAATGGCCTCCTTCTTCACTGCCGGAATTCGATGATTCTATGAAAAAAAATCATGACCACTGAACAAGGTCACCTATAACATGAACGATTAGTGAAACTGGTCGGTTGCGATGGCTGGCCAGGGCGCCTCGCGACGTTTGACCATTATGGCTCCTGAAGGGTCAACAGTTGTTCAAAATGGTTGCCGGATTTTTAAAAAAGTTTGAAAAAAACTGGCCGACAAGATGAAACTTTTGAGGCAACATGTAACAAACCAAATGAAAGGGCAACACGGTGCCGGAGTAATTAGCACTGGTGCCTCACGCCGCCGAGATCCCTGGTTCTATCCCGGCTCGGGGTCACTGTCCGTGTGGAGTTTGCACATTCTCCCCGTGCTTACATGTGTTTCGCCCCCAGAACCAAACATGGCCCAACTAGGTGGATTGGCCACGCTACATTGCCCATTAATAGGAAAAAATGAACTGGGTACCCTAAATTAAAAAATAACAATGATGCAATTCTATGCCCAGACTGAGGAAATTAAGTTGTGTAATTAGAGGAACACTTTGAAGTGATGTACGTAATGTGATAAGGCTTAACATGCTTATTAGAAGGATAATATCGAACAGTACAAAAGGGAACAACATCATGTCGAAAGCAGGATACATGGACTGGTAAATCTATGTGTAATATGTAATTCTTCAGCACACTGGAATGCATCCAAGACAAAATGTTCTAAGCACAGTGTTGGCATGACATCTCAAATAAAATGAATGGCGTTGCGAAAACTAGTACCATCCCCCACTCACACACCCGGTCATCCTGAATAATAGAGGACCAACTAAAGCAGAAACAGAGGCGTTATGACAGTCACACGATATTAAGAAGCACAGAAAGTCTGGAATACCATAGCTAGTATAGGCGCGAAATGGAAATTGTGAACGAAAAGGAGGGATGTGAACTAGATATTTGCAAGGTAAAGCACTAAATGTTCCTGTTCACTTCAGAAAAAGTAGTAGCCAAGGAAAATGTAGGACCTACAATACTTGTTTGTGGATACGTTTTGGTTCATTCATAAGTTTAGAGTAGAGTTTTCATGAACACTTTGATTCTCACTTAACGAATGAGAAGGACATGATCCAGGTATTCTCGTTCACGATGAGTAGTGTTAAGCATTAGATGCAATGAGAGCGACAGCATTAATAGAACACTGCCGCTTGAAGTTGGATAGATAACTAAGGCCCAATCCATTAAATCACATGCTGCTGAAGAAAGCCTGCAAGGAAATCGCTGATACATTGAGGGATATTTTCCATTGCTGACCAGATGCAAATGTGATAAGAGTTCATTAGAAGTCCGTGAATGTCGCAAAGCTAATTACAACGATGCAACGAAAGCTGTACGACGGTTAGTCGTAATGCAGTGGTGAGACATTTAATGGTAACTATTCTGAGGTAATGGAAAAGGTGCCATTCAGAAAGGTAAGGTATGAACAGGATAGTCAGCATTGTTTTGTTTTGGACATATTGTAATTTACTTCCGTATTTTTGTTCATGACGTAACAAGGCGGATGAATGGGGCTGTGCAATGAATAATATCCACATGGATAGCAGTAAGGCATCACATGACAGATTGGTAGACAAATTAGATTTCATGGGATTCAATGGGAGCTGAATTCAACACTGACTCAGTGACAGTAAATATATGATCATAATTTTGGATAATTTAGAGAATGGAAACGTGTTTTTCGTAGTGCTCTGCATGATTCTGTTTCGATTACGATAGCTGTATGAATGCAATAAATTAGGCTTAAATGTTGGACCCATGAATAGAAAATTTGCAGATGTCACAACATACGAATATGTAGTTGGTAGCTGGACGGAATGTTCTCAACTCCAAAACGTTATCAATCATAGGGTAAGTAGATATAGAATTAGCAAACAGTATTCAATCCGGAAGATTTAGAGGAAATGCATTGAATGAAGCGCAAGCAACGTAAGGGACAATTGCATGGACAAAGTTTCGTAGGGTTCAGGAAGTGAGATGACTTGGAGTACATATCCACATGTCCCTAAACGTGGCCGGACAGGTGGGCATGATGTTCAACAAAGCATTTGGAATATTTTCCACGATTAGTGAGGTACTGAATACTGAAATAGCGATTTGATGACTGACCCGTGTAAAACGTTGATTAAGTCGCACCTTTATGTATTTGTATTCTCTTCTGGGCAGCGTATGGCAGGAACTACATATTTACTTTGAGGATAATAGGGATAACATGTGCAATAATATTGTTAGGGCTTGAAAATTGCAGCATTGTGGATATAGTTAAAAGGCGAGTCTTGCTTTCCTTACGAAAGGCAGTGGTGGAGTTGGATTGTCGCTTGTATAGTAGTCCAAGAGTCATGTTCTGGGGATGTCGGTTCAAATCATTGAGGATGGTGAAATTGGAGTTCAATAAAAATCAGGCCCAAGACGTGTAAATGTAACCGTGAAATCATTATCGATTGTCGTAAAAGCCCACCTGATTCACGAATATCCTTTAGGGAAAGGAAATTTGGCCAGGTAATTGCAACAGACTCAGAACAATATGGTTGTCTCTTAAATGCCCTCAGGAATGGACAATGAATGCTGCTCCAGCCAGCGACGTCCACGTCCCATGGACGAAAAAATAATAGAACAGAGGAGACTGTGCAGTGCGGTAACTGTGGCGATCAAAACTATGTGACGAAAAGGGGAATGAAATTAGAAACTTGTTTCCGCTCACAAAGGGGACTTAGTTTTCCATTGGTTTAATAAGGATATTCGGAGAAGTGAGGGAACACGTTTTCTCCTGAAGCGTCCGGAATTCATTTCCGAAGTTCGTGCTTGAGGCTAAAACGTTCAGCTTATTTAAAAGGTACCTGGATCCGAAAAGGAAGTGCCTTTACCTGCAAACCTGTGGGCCGAGTTGTGGTAAAAATGAGGAACATGCGTGTCTACTTTTCTATTCACGTTTTGGCCAGCACAGACTCCATGGGCTTTATAGCCTCCTTCTACACTATAACTTTTCTATGGTTCGACCGAATTTTGTTCAGAGAGCCTACGAAGCCTCGTATCACAAGCGCCCAAATCTCTGTCGATCACCAGATGCAGAAAAAGCTGAGGTCATGCATGTGGGGATCCAATTTCCTGACAAATAGAGACTGAGAGTTAACTTCGTTTCCCGCGCTGCTGTATCCAGCAATAGAACATAGAACGATACAGCGCAGTACAGGCCCTTCGGCCCACGATGTTGCACCGAAACAAAAGCCATCTAACCTACACTATGCCATTATCATCCATATGCTTATCCAACAAACTTTTAAATGCTCTCAATGTTGGCGAATTCACTACTGTTGCAGGTAGGGCATTCCACGGCCTCACCACTCTTTGCGTAAAGAACCTACCTCTGACCTCTGTCCTATATCTATTACCCCTCAGTTTAAAGCTATGTCCCCTCGTGCCAGCCATTTCCATCCGCGGGAGAAGGCTCTCACTGTCCACCCTATCTAACCCCCTGATCATTTTGTATGCCTCTATTAAGTCTCCTCTTACCCTTCTTCTCTCCAACGAAAACAACCTCAAGTCCATCAGCCTTTCCACATAAGATTTTCCGTCCATACCAGGCAACATCCTGGTAAATCTCCTCTGCACCCGCTCCAAAGCCTCCACGTCCTTCCTATAATGTGGTGACCAGAACTGTACGCAATACTCCAAATGCGGCCGTACCAGAGTTTTGTACAGCTGCAACATGACCTCCTGACTCCGGAACTCAATCCCTCTACCAATAAAGGCCAACACTCCATAGGCCTTCTTCACAACCCTATTAACCTGGGTGGTAACTTTCAGGGATCTATGTACATGGACACCTAGATCCCTCTACTCATCCACACTTTCAAGAACTTTACCATTAGCCAAATATTCCACATTCCTGTTATTCCTTCCAAAGTGAATCAACTCACACTTCTCTACATTAAACTCAATTTGCCACCTCTCAGCCCAGCTCTGCAGCTTATCTATGTCACTCTGTAACCTGCTACATCCTTCCACACTGTCGACAACACCACCGACTTTAGTGTCATCTGCAACTTTACTCACCCACCCTTCTGCGCCTTCCTCTCGGTCAT
The DNA here is from genome assembly GCF_047496885.1 of Scyliorhinus torazame. Lineage (NCBI taxonomy): Eukaryota > Metazoa > Chordata > Chondrichthyes > Carcharhiniformes > Scyliorhinidae > Scyliorhinus > Scyliorhinus torazame. The sequence goes on from NC_092718.1 coordinate 109,491,409, forward strand.
TGATAAAAATGACAAACAGCAACGGCCCCAGAACAGATCCTTGTGGTACGCCACTTGTAACTGAACTCCATTCTGAACATTTCCCATCAACCACCACCCTCTGTCTTCTTTCAGCTAGCCAATTTCTGATCCACATCTCTAAATCACCCTCAATCCCCAGCCTCCGTATTTTCTGCAATAGCCTACCGTGGGGAACATTATCAAACGCTTTACTGAAATCCATATATACCACATCAACTGCTCTACCCTCGTATGCCTGTTCAGTCACCTTCTCAAAGAACTCGATAAGGTTTGTGAGGCATGACCTACCCTTCACAAAGCCATGCTGACTATCCCTGATCATATTATTCCTACCTAGATGATTATAAATCTTGTCTCTTATAATCCCCTCCAAGACTTTACCCACTACAGACGTGAGGCTCACCGGTCTATGGTTGCCGGGGTCGTCTCTGCTCCCCTTTTTGAACAAAGGGACCACATTTGCTATCCTCCAACCCTCTGGCACTATTCCTGTAGCCAATGATGACATAAAAATCAAAGCCAAAGGTCCAGCAGTCTCTTCCCTGGCCTCCCAGAGAATCCTAGGATAACTCCCATCAGGCCCCGGGGACTTATCTATTTTCAGCCTGTCCAGAATTGCCAACACCTCTTCCCTACGTACCTCAATGCCATCTATTCTAATAGCCTGGGTCTCAACATTCTCCTCCACAACATTATATTTTTCCTGAGTGAATACTGACGAATAATATTCATTTAGTATCTCGCCTATCTCTTCAGACTCCACACACAACTTCCCATCCCTGTCCTTGACTGGTCCTACTCTTACCCAAGTCATTCGCTTATTCCTGACATACCTATAGAAAGCTTTTGGGTTTTCCTTGATCCTACCTGCCAAATACTTCTCATGTCCCCTCCTTGTTCGTCTTAGCTCTCTCTTTAGATCCTTCCTCGCTACCTTGTAACTATCCATCGCCCCAACTGAAACTTCACACCTCATCTCCACATACGCCTCCTTCTTCCTCTTAACAAGATATTCCACTTCTTTGGTAAACCACGGTTCCCTCGCTCTACGCCCCCTGCCTGACCTGTACGTACTTATCAAGAACACGCAGTAGCTGAACCTTGAACAAGATCCACTCATCCAGTGTGCCCAACACTTGCAGCCTACTTCTCCAACCTATCCCCCCAAATCACGTCTAATGGCATCATAATTGCCCTTCCCCCAGCGAGAACTCTTGCCCTGCGGTGTATACGTATGCCTTTCCATCACTAACGTAAACGTCACCGAATTGTGGTCACTGTCCCCAAAGTGCTCTCCTACCTCCAAATCCAACACCTGGCCAGGTTCATTACCCAAAACCAAATCTAACGTGGCCTCGCCTCTTGTTGGCCTGTCAACATATTGTGTCAGGAAACCCTCCTGCACACACTGTACAAAAAACGACCCTTCTAATGTACTCGAACTATATATTTTCCAGTCAATATTTGGAAAGTTAAAGTCTCCCATAATAACTACCCTGTTACTTTCCCTCTTATCCCGGATCATCCTCGCCATCCTTTCCTCTACATCCCGAGAACTATTTGGAGGCCTATAGAAAACTCCCAACAGAGTGACCTCTCCTTTCCTGTTTCTAACCTCAGCCCATACTACCTCGGAAGATGAGTCCCCATCTAGCATCCTCTCCGCCACCGTAACACTGCTCTTGACTAGCAGCACCACACCTCCCCCTCTTTTGCCTCCTTCTCTGAGCTTACACCTAAACCCCGGAACCTGCAACATCCATTCCTGTCCCTGCTCTATCCATGTCTCCGAAATGGCCACAACATCGAAGTCCCAGGTACCAACCCATGCTGCCAGTTCCCCTACCTTATTTCATGTACTCCTGGCATTGAAGTAGACACACTTCAAACCACCTACCTGAACACATGGCCCCCTCCTGCGACGTCAAATCTGTGCTCCTGACCTCTATACTCTCATTCTCCCGTACCCTAAAACTACAATCCAAATTCCCATGCCCCTGCTGCAATGTCGTGTGAAATTGAGAATGAGGCTGACACAGAAAGGCACAGCTCATGCCATTTATTTTTACTCCCACTTTCTAGATGTCTCAGGTCAACGTATAAATACCGTAGAATAGTTTTTAAATACTGATCTCTTGCAGAAACTGCGGGATGCTAAAAATAACTTCCTGTCAAACTAAAACTATCGCCTCCACGGAATTACCAACCTTGGACTTGAAGTGAGGTTGCATTGTTCCTGTGGCAGGATATAACGTTGACACCCGAAACCCTTCGAGGAAAGGTCATGCAAGCCGTTTCAGCATCGATGCATTCTGATGTGGACAGGTGGCGGGCAGTGCAGCATAATTCTCTTAGAAGTGTTTAACAGTGAAAGATTTCGATATTTTTCTAACCTCAGCCCTGTCATGTTAGACCCAATTATAAATGTTAACGTAGCATAATATATATATTTAAACACTTATCTTATCCGTTAATTCACGCGTAACCATCTGCCCGTCAGTGTATTTTTGCAGTGCTTTACCTCTTCGTTATATACTCAGAAATACGTACAAAAGCATTTTCGCTGTCTATCTATCCCAAAACAAACACTTTTTATTGGTGTTCATACTTCCTACATTCCAACTATACAACCAATTCACCTGACAAGCAACAGCCGTGTCCCGTGTCGCCGTGTCTGTCAAGTGTCGGCCTTAAACCCATTCCCAACAAAACTGGACATGCGTAGACAACGTTCGTGCGACTGTCATTTTTAGCTGAAGCAACTTGTCATTGTTGCTCAAGGAACGGACAACATATGGTATTTGGCGTGGACGTACTGTCGAACTGGGCAGTTGTGTTCTTTCGTGAGACGCATAATGGACTTAATATTATCTAAGTAGTGAACGACTCCAGAAACCTGCAGCACAGATGGAGTTGACGGTTGCCCTGCACACACCACAAACAAAACTTACTGGCAAATTCAGCAGGTGTTCGGGAAATAAGGTTAAATTGGAACTTTATTTCAAAAGCAATGGCGTATAAAAATAGGGATGTATGGCTAAAACTATACAAGGCACATGTGAGATCAAACCTGGACGGTCTTGAAACTTTGTGTCCACTGACTTACTGAAATATATAAGCCTTTGGAACCAGTCTAGATAAGTTTCAACATGTTTTTTTTCCAGGTATGAACGTATTTACTTCCCAGTTAACGTTGATTAAGTTGCACGAACACTCATTAGAGTTTCGCATAACAAGCACGACATTATTGAGACAGAAAGAGTTCCTGTCTCGAAGACAGGGCGTATTCGGAGATGTTCCCTGTCTTGAAGAATTGAGGAGCAGAGGGCATAATATCGGTCGAAGGAGCAGCCTTCTAAAGGCAAAGTTGAGAAATAATATATTTCTTCAGACGGAGGGGGGCATGTGGGATTATTTGCCGCAGACAGCTGCAGAGGCGATGTCGTTCAGTGCGTTAAAGGTTGAGAAACAGCGATTTTTATTCAGTCAGGGTACTACGTATTATGGGGGGGGGGGAGGGTAGAAAATTGTTGAATAGGAAAAGATCGAACAGTTCAGTCATTATGGCGGAGCAGACTCAATGTGCCGAATGACATAGTGCTGCTCCTACGTTGACAGGCCATATGCTATAATGCACGCATATTTCAATTATATTTACTGGTGTTGAAAATCCACTCAGTTGCCATGTTTCTGTCACACGATCTGACCGACACCATAAGCTACATGATTTAACCAACCAACATAATATCAATACATTGTAGTTGGCCACCGGGCAAAATCGACTGTTGTGGCATTGCCCTCGAAAATAATTTTCCTGGAATATTTTAAGTTATAAATAAAACAGAGACGAATCCAAATTTTGTATCATAACTTTTTCTGAGTTTTCAAAAGAAATGTCCATTGCATAAAGAATACACACACAATACGTTAACACGCTCAATATTAGCTTGTTACCCGGTTTATGCATTATTCCTTACTTTGAGATGTAGGAAAGTGGCCAGATCAACTTTTGTTTTCTTCTCATCTGATATTCCTACATTGTGAAATTTAAGAGAACCGTCATCATACCTGATTTATGTAAATAGACCTGAACCTTTCTGTATCAATAGCCAGTCAGATCATCTCTCCGTACATCACCGTTTTAATGTAATGTTCGTTAGTTATTACAGTATAAATATGCTTCATTGATTGATGTCTTTGAAACTTCTATCTACGTCCACTCTTGCCCTCGCTCTGACTGTCGTTTATTGCTGTCTGGTACCGTTCATGCACCTTCCGGTAGACATATTGTTAAGCTTCAATATAGTCCCGGCAGGGCTGGTTTAGAACAGGGCGAAATCGTTGGCTTTCAAAGCAGACAAAGGCAGGCCAGCAGCACGGTTCAATTCCCGTACCAGCTTCCCCGAACAGGCGCCGGGATGTGGCGACTAGGGGCTTTTCACAATAACTTAATTTGAAGCCAACGTGCGACAATAAGCGATTTTCATTTCATACATCATGATTGGTGTCCAGTTGGCTCTCTGACCACCAACATCCATGTTTTATGAATCTACGTCGTATACAGTTGGCTATCTTTATGTCTACCTCCGTTCATCGCTGCGTGCATGATGCAAGAATGTTAAGAAGCACACTGATGATAAATTCGAGGTCATCCAAAAACGGCAAAAGCTTGGAATATCGATTGGCAATGGACGTTTAAAAGACGACAAAAAAAATCTCACGCAGAAAAATATATGGAAGATGCGCTGGCCCCTCCGTGCACTGATGATAATACTTTTACTTGATCTGTTCGTGAATCCCGAACTAACAGCGTTTATTTGAACTTTGAGACACACCGTTTTACTTCACAACATTCATTGCTTTAAGTAACCTCATGAGCTAAATCCATAAAATAAATTACACAACGTTGTTAAAGTGGACGCTGTTGGGAAGCAGTTTTCAGGTTTGAGAGCACAGAAATGTGCTGCTTTCTCACAGGTGTCGATGTCTGCAATCTGCAGCTCTCATGTTTTCTTTTTCTATTTTCCTCAATCAGTCTGTTGTAAAAAAAATGTTTTCATTTGATTTAATTCACCCCATAGATTACGCAGTCAGCAGTCACTCGTTAAATGTCTATATACCGGGCGGTTCGGTGGCGCAGTGGTTAGCACTACTATCTCTCGACGCCAAAGGCGCGGTTTGTTCTCGGCGGCTGATGACTGCCCCTGTGGACTTTGCACATTCCCTCCGTGATTGTGTGGGTTTAGTCCTCGCAACCACAAAATGTGCAGAATCGCTGGTTGACCTCGTTAAGTTGCCTTTTAATTGGAAACATTAAATCATCCTAGCTCCACTTTGAATGTGCAACCTCTGAATGCCAATTTTTCTCTGGTCACATAAGTAAAGTACGTGTTCTGCACTGATAGCTGAGTTAACACATCACCCTTACTCTAGTCGTTTTCTCCTTTGCAATCTTAATTTTACTTTTTAATCTCATGTTTTCCCAACAATGACAGTGACTATTTGTCTGTCTAATCCTGTATATCTTGATGTCTCTACAACTGTTTTCGGTTAATACCAGATCAGTTGTCATCTTAGTGAATGGCGCAGCATGTTCCTCGGGCTGTAAGGCCGACTCCAGTTTTTGTTTCATGTTCGCATGTACAATGTACGCTTTCTGCTTCACAATCCTGAAAACTAACTGAACAATTTAACTGCGAAGCTCAATCGAATAAGTCTTTTAATGTCTCAGCGAAAGTATGTTTCTCTGCTTTGCACTATATTTATCTGTATGTGTTCTTTCTGCTTCAGCCAACTACTGGTTCCCAGCCTTCCAGTCCCCCTTGCATGATTATACCATTGCTCTGCTTTCCACTCTGTGTCAAAGTTAGGCAATACGCGTGGCCGATTGTCTTTATCTATCAATGTCTCCACACATATGGATTCTCAATGAGACTTCCAAATATGACACTATTTCCAGTTAGTACAGAATCTGAAGAACCATGGAATTACCGCTCAGGAAAATCCCAACAAATACGTAGAATCGAGACATCGGAAAATATCGTCGTTTTCTCAACGTCACGGCTAAATTCCTGGAAATCACTAATTAGTGGTGCTAGATTAATACCTGAATCTTATGAGCAAAATATGTTTGGTAATTTATTTAAACACCAATATCTCAAGCACAAATTGGAAATGATCGGTCAAGGGGGCCCACTGACTGGAACAACCCATAAACGACTGGATGATTGTGAAACATGCATCAGCACATTAATTCTATCCATGGGTGCGTGTACAATCTCTTTCTCAATCTCTACCCCACTCTCACACACACATACACTCACGCTCTCATCCCTTTCTCGCAGTCTCTTCCTCACTCTCTCTGTTCTGAAGCTAATAAAGAGTGAAGTAAGTCTCTGGTGTATTTTTCTGCACTGATGTTTCTCTCGGCCATTGTGCGAAGCATAGTCTTGTTTTGTGCAACATGTTCCCTTGCCTCTGGTTCCGGTTGAATGCATCTTTACTATCCTGCTCTCCTGATTATCAACATAATTACTCTATTTCATCTCCCTCCGGTGGCTTATCTTGTCTTTCTAATAATTTCAATGCGAGGGAAATGCATCACCCAAAACAATCTCAGTAAATTACAAAATCGTTGCTTCTGACGTGTCCAAACATTTCCCATGAGTCTAATAGGATTTAAAGAGACAGAGTGATGAATAAAGGATCTGAGCAATATTGAATTCGAAATATTGCAGCAACATAAGTATTAAAAGCCTGAGATTATAGTGTATTTGTCTACGGTGTTCATGTTTATAAATTGTTTTTTGTTCTGCAGGCTTTTAGGTGCCAGAAGATGAAATTAACCTGAGGAACATGTTTCTCAGTCTGGCTTAATGCACCGTGGTTTGAGTAATGAAGGTCACTCGAGAGTTAATGTGCTTTAAGTCTTGAGACGGAGTTTCCTTTCCAGCTTGGGAGTCGATACCATTGGTGGGTGCAGCTCAGCGATTCTGAGAGCTTTTGAGAAATGTTTTGAGAGGACTTGAATTCGGATTATTTTGACCGATAGTGAAGGAAGTTTTCTCTGACAGCAGGATAATAAGAAAATAGTAATAATATTTAAAGCAGAGCAGTGTTCTCTGAGGACAAGATGGAATTAGAAAAACCCCAGGAGTAAGAGCATTTTGAAGATAGTCAGCTAGAGTCTGAAGGGGCTCCATAGGAAGATCAATCACTTTCGTCTCGTAAGTATTACTCTAAACATGCAAGTTTTAGGTGGGTAGAGCGTTGTATCTTTATTTTCGTGTTGTCTAATTTGGAATTGAATTGTTATGTTTAAGGGGTAATTCTAATGTGTTCATTCCGTGAGTGATGTCAAATGGTTTACTACTGTATTCATGAAACGTTTCCTTTTTTTGACACTAGATTCTTCTTTTTTTCATGTAATCACTCCTGCAGCTCATCATTCGTTCCACACAATCGTCAACGCTTCGAAGATATTAGTGTTTCGTCCAGTATCCTCGGCACTGGTGGGCTTTGTTTGGGATTGTAAAATTGCGGGCTCGTTCGATATCGTATGTAAAATTCCGTGCTTGGTTTGGATTTATTGAACTGAAAGATTGTGAGTATCAATCATAGAATCATAGAATTTACAGTGTAGAAGTGGTAGTGAGCAAATAATTGCTCGTGTGTTCATTGGTATAAAATTGGATGTGTGAAGTTGAGGTGCTGGTGGCTGAACAAATCTGCTGGTAAGACTGACTTGATAAAACAGTATGATCCATTTGGATTTCTGAAAGTGGAAGGAAAATATTCCGCAAGGGGAATATGTACAATAGACTGAGCAGCATGTTCAAGGGTTAGTGTACAATAAGTAACAGCACGGTTTCAGAATTAAGTTATGAGTTTAAAATGTATTCGTGTGTACAGATTGGAGAAGGTAAGCAGATTCATACTTTAGGGACAAAAGAACAAATCAATGATTAACAGTGACAGATCGTGAGATATGTAGTTCCGAAGGATTCTTATCAGAAAATGTGGCTGTATGTAGAACTACTGATGAGAGCAGTAGTTTACTACTCTGTCGTGGTGAAGTGGTAGGAGGAGTAAAATAAAACTTAACATTTTCAGGAACACAATTTATTTTCGGTAATGATATAGCCGAATTAGTGGTGGGAGTTCAACCTACTGCAGTTGGAATGCTAGCGTAAAGTCAACAGCTGAGATGTCCCAGGAATTATACCTGGGATTGTTTCCCAATTGTGGTGACAGGATTACAAGCCGCCATTTGAGACAGGAGGAACAAAACTTCATGAGTACCTATAGGTTTGCTGAGGGTACGTTGTCACATCCTACGTTTGATCAGATGGTCTGTGACGAACAAGAGCAGATGGTGGGTAAAGCGGTTATGTGTAGTTCAAGAAAGTTATTTGAAATGGAACAGAATGATTCAGACGTGAAGCACTTCTGTCAGAAAGCATACACGGGAATGTAAACTGAGTGCAATCCAGAGTGTTATTCCATTAGAAATAATGAATTACTGAGAAAATTGTGACCCAGATGATAAATAGTTTCTTCAAGTGTTTTTGAAATGAAATGAAATGAAAATGAAATGCGCATATTGTCACAAGTATGCTTCAAATGAAGTTACTGTGAAAAATGATTAGTCGTCACATTCCGGCGCCTGTTCGGGGAGGCTGGTACGGGATTTGAACTGTGCTGCTGGCCTGCCTTGGTCTGCTTTAAAAGCCAGCTTTTTAGCCCACTGTGCTAAACCAGCCCCTGATGATATTGCTTATTGTCACGAGTAGGCTTCAATGAAGTTACTGTGAAAAGCCACAAGTTGCCACATTTCAGTGCCTATTCAAGGAGGCCGGTACGGGAATTGAACCTGCGTTGCTGCCTTGTTCTGCATTACAAGCCAGCTGTTTAGCCCACTGTGCTGACGCAGACGGGTCGGTTGTGCAAAGGAGATATTGCGGGTAAAACATAAGGTTACAGTTCTAAAACCCAAAGGGGAAATCAGTATCTGATGGCCATAATGGTTGTGTCTACGGGATATAATATTTAAGAGCGTGGTAGTGGAGTTGATTTGGGCTGCGAAACTAAATTCAATCATATCAGGGAAGTAATTTAATGTCGAAATACTTACGGGGATCATGAATATGTTTGGAATAAAGTCGCTTAACTCAATGGCATATAATTCGGAATTACAAGGGCATGAGGAATATGGCATAACACTCTAAAAAACATGTTGAGGGTCTACATTTAACATTATCCAGAGGATTGGGACACATTTGTTTCTATTTGCAATTAGGGATACACGTCATGAATCAATTAAATTCAGTTCAGTTGAATTGATTTTTGGTCATGAGTTGAGAGGACCAATAAAGTGATCAAAGATGAACTGTTGATTCAGCAGTTGGAAGTTCCGCTGTTGGACCCTTTGTCAAACACAAGGGAAAGCTTAACTAGGAGTGGATAGCTGGTTTTGAAACATGTGAAGAACATGAGGCGGGTAAAAAATATCAAACATCGGAGATTTGTGAGTGGGAAAAAATAGGAATAGCTGCAGCAATGGTAGGTGAACCATTAAAGGTAATAGTCAGTGAGTCTAGTCAAGCTGAAAGTTGATCGAGCGAGTTGAACGATTTGATAAGAATACCAGGCAGCCGGAAAAACTACAGAGTGCGTCATATTCAGAAGCTCAAAATATATTTGGATAGTAAGGAAGAAAATGAGAGAGCGTTTGTTGTTCTTCATGGAGATGAGATACATCCAGACAATTTTGAATTTGACATTCCACAGATTAACGTGAATAATGAATAAATGTTGAATGTAGATAAATTATTGAGTTACCTTCAACAGGAAATCAAAATGACCCAAGTGAGGTTTACAGTCACATATTCACAGAATGTACAGTGCAGAAGGAGGCCACGTGGTCCATGGAGTCTGCACCCGCTTTTGGAAAGAGCACTCGACCAAAGGTCCACACCTCCACCCTGTTCCCATAACCCAGTAATCCCACCCAACACTAAGGGCAATTTTGCACATTAAGTGCAATTTAGCATGGCCAATCCACCTAACCTGCACATCTTTGGACTGTGGGAAGAAACCAGAGCACCCGGAGGAAACCCACGCACACACGGGGAGAATGTGCAGACTCGGCACAGACAGTGACCCAAGCCGGGAATCGAACCTGAGACCCTGGAGCTGTGAAGCAATTGTGGTATCCACAATGCTACCGTGCAGCTCTACGTGGAATACATTGGGAAGTAGAAAGAAATCATGCATGTTTTGGATTTGATTTGATTTATTGTCACCTGTGCCGAGGTACAGAGAAAAGTATTGTTCCACAAATAGTCCAGACAGGTCGTTACATACATGAAAAAACATAGGAATATGATAAAAACACGATGTAAATGTATAGCCCCTGATAACGGGTAATGCACATGGAATGTAGTAGTACTCAGGAGAGAGGATGTGTGGATAAAATGGTCATTCAGGAGTCTGGTAATATCGGGGAAGAAGCTCTTTTGTACCCGTTAGTCCGTGTTCTCGGACTTTTGTATCTCCTGGCCGATGGAATTGGGTGGAAGCGAGAATAACCAGGATGGGAGGCATATTTTACTTTGTTTCCCGCTTTTCGTGGCTATGTGAGATGCTGAAAGAATCGATGGACGCGAGGCAGTTTCGCGTGATGGACTTGGTTGTGTTCATCACTCTCTGTACTCTCTTACGTCTTCGACCAAGCACTTGCCATACCAGGCTCTTAAGCAGCCAGATATGACGTGCTGTATGCTGCAAAACTTGGTAGGTGTCAATGTGGACATTCTGAATTGCATTAGTTTCCTGAGGAAGTATTGGCCCTGCTGTGTGTTGTTGTTCGTACCGTCGACGTCAGATTGAATTTGCCAACAATCTCCATTGGTGCAGAAAGGTGTGTGTACGCTACTTCGTTTCCTCAAGTCAATGACCAACTCCTTAATTTTGCTGACGTTAAGGGATAGAGTGTTGTCGTTACTCCCCGTCATTAGGAAATCCAGCCCACGACGGGCGGATGTAGATTCACGCTGTGTATTTTCATCAAACAGCCCCTATACGCTCAATCTAATAAAGTTAGCATAGTTATAAAATATTCGGTCCATTGGAAGCTGGATGAGTGATAAATTTGACCAAGACTGCATTTTCAACAACTCAAGCGATAATCTTAGGCCATGAAATTTGACATATTCAGATAACCCCGCGGAATGTGAAAACAAAAGCGATTGGATATTTCCAATACCATCGACTAGGAGAGAAGTCCTGGGATTTCTGGGCATGAGTAGTTTCTACCGGAAATTCGTCCCAAATTACAGCGGCGTTGTTGCTCAACTGACTGAACCTCCAAAGAAACACACATAAAAAAATAAGTTGACGTTGGAACGTAAGAAGGCAGTCTATTATGTAAAGACTGCGTGAACCACCGCACCAGTATTGATGAGTCAGAATTATGCCCAGCAATTTAAGGTGGATTTGATGACCGTACTGATGTTGCACTTTGCTGCAGGATGACGCCGGAAGAATTGAAAGAGCAATCGTGCATTTTAAAGGAAACTCAACATTCACCAAAAGAAACATTCGAACATCGAGCAGGAAACATTGATATTGGTACTGTATGGCTGGATTATAACATATTTGTTAGCGACAATTATCCGAGTCAATTTCATCGACAGATAATAATCCATTTAAATGTTTGGACACATTTAGAAGACAGAATCCAAGACCATTTGGATGGAGATTTTTGTTACAACCAATTAAGTTAACAATTTTACATGTGGTAGCAAGAGAAAATATCACTGCTGATGCTTGATCATGAATTTAACGAGTGAGAAACACAAAATAAACTGTATTCATGTTTATATTTGCCTGTTTAATCGTGGTAAATGGTATACCTTAGAGAGCGTACGCCGCGTTTAATCAACATAAATGTTCAAAGTTAAACGCTTTTAAAAATGAAGTCACGTGTTTTTACTGCTTCTTCAATATTCGGGGTTGGGCGTAACGAATGTAGGATTTTAGGAATATTGGATTCGAAACATGGGGCAATTGAAAGGTTAAAAACCGGGGCTATATTGTTTTCTGAACTAATCATTTTTAAATGAAATTTTCTTCTGCAGGGTCTTGGAATTGTTCGGAGATAAAAGGTGAAATTAACCAGAGGAATCTGTATTATCAGACTGGGGTAATGTATTGGAGTTGAATGTGGAAGGTTCCGGGAGGATTTCATGTGCCTTCAGTCCCGACAGTTAATGCGTGTGTCTGCTTAGATAGATGACTTAATTGCTTGATGGAGCTAAAGGATTCAGTTAAATTTTGAGAAAGTTTTAGAAGTAGTTGAATTCTGATCTGGCAACCCCGGGTCCATCACAAGTATGGCAGATTTATCTCACAGCTGGATAGCTAAAATGTGTAGTAACTTTTAAGGGCACTTCTGCCGGAGGACAAGGAAGAAGATGGTACAGGCCAGTTGAACCAACGTGTTTATGATATTCATTACGTCTGAACGGTCTCCAAGAGGAACCAAATCTGTTCTGTAAATCATGTATTATTCTACGCCATGTTGCTTTTACGATGGATTGAGAAATGTATATTTACTTTCTTCTCATTTGAAGGAGAACTGACGAGAAATGTTCAAGGAGCAATTGCAAGCCGTTCCTTTCGTGTATGAATTTAAAGAGTTCAATATTATATTCATAAAGAACACGGCTGAAGCCGACGAATGGAGAAGAGAAAGGGGGCAGGAATGGGGGGCGCAAGTAGAAGGGGGAGCACACCCTGTGATCGACCAGGGAGGATCGCAAGAGGGTGAGTGGTGGGGCGGGGGGACAGGAGAGGGGGGTAGGGAAAGAAGTCTGGGGTGGGAGGACTTGACAGCAGCAATCTGTAAATAAAGTAACGTAAGACAAAGGCCTACTTTTCTTTACAGAACAATAAATAAACATGAACATCAATGGACATTATGTCGAAAATGGAAATTAAAATATTTTTTAAAAATACATTTGCAATATTCATAATGACGTTTCTTTTAAGAAAAACATCCGAACTCCTTTTTTGTTCGTGTAGCCAATCGTGGAGTGAATCATTCTTTTTGCACAGTCTTACAAAATATACGAAAAGATTGGTGTTTTGTTCCCATATTCCAGACACTATTGGAGTCTGGGATTGGATAGTTATCAGAGTCACTTGGGCTTAATGGTGACAATTATAAGCAGGCGGCCGCATACACATCATCTCTACTCAGAGCATTCAATGATAGTCGCATCAACTAAAATCCATTATGCCCATTGAATCAGTCTGTTATGGTTTTCAGCGTATTCTTTGTAGCGCAAAGCCGAAAATTATGACATGTTGAAATGATTCGAATTTTATGTCCATCATCCTTCAATGTATTTCATGATATATGTGTTTTATATATCACCGATGTGTCTACCTATATTTTGTCTCACAAACGAATTATCTCTTTCTCGATTGAAATACGTGTGTTCTGAACGATCTGTATCATTGGCTTTGCATCGCTTCTGAACCACTTATGAGGTCCTCTATCTCCTTCTGTATTGTTCCCTTTCAATCCTTCATTTCCGGATCCATATTTCATTCACAGTATTATTCAACATTTCGCTCCCTGTCTAAGGGAAATGAGATCCATCCATAAATATTATGTGTGTACCATCGACGATCATCACTATGTAACATCCAATTGGACGTAAAGTAGAATTGGTCTCCATTATTTAGGTGCAGAAATGTGGAAGGAGGGTTTTGACAAAAATAAAAAATCAACAAAACCCTCCTAAGTACAGGCACTGTGGCGCAGTGGTTATCACTGCTGCCTCAGGGGACCAGGAGCTTGGGTTAAACCGTAATGTGGCTCTCTGTGTAAATTTTGTAAATTCTGCCCTTGGTTTCTTCCGGGTGATCGGCTTGCCAATGATGCACTGTTTTGTGATGTTTCCATGCGAAATGTCCACATTGTATCCAAAGACTTGCAAGTTCGGTGGATTCGTCACAATCAATGAGAGGGTTCGCGGCAGTAGGAGGGAGGGGGGGGGGGATTGTTCGTTGGCAGTATCAGGATGCCAGCCCGTTTGTCCCATTTTCAGAGAGGAAAACATGGCTTACGTTTGTTCAAATTTTTCAGTTCTGTTGGCGAGAAGATCACACACATGAAAATTTTGAACCCATTCCATTTTGATATCAACAACCAGGAGATCAGAATGACAACATTCCATATTGGAGAATCAACTTTGAAAAGAATTCAACGGAGGCTGATGAATTGAATCACTCGGAGCACATAATAACGATGTTGCAAATTTACGATAAACCTTAAGCCATGGAAGTACTTTCATTATAATTTGGTGCAAAAAGAGAAATCTACCACAGGAAGTACAATGGAATCACATAGCTCAAGCATGCTTGGTCCTTTCAGGACGGTAGAATTCGAATGTGTTAGTATTTTAAAAGGCATTTGAAAAATGAGAACCATATGAGAAATCTGAGGACCTGGCTATGTCTGGAGCAGTTACATTTATATAATACATGATCAAAATACAATATTCATGCAGTTTTCTTCATGACATCATTACAGTTGTAATAATTCCGTAAGTACTTAACTGTGTTATTCATTTAGATTTGATTTATTACATCTATGCAAAGCGTGGCATATGTTCACCATATCATTCTCAGACCATTAGGAAGGAAACAGAATAGGAGAGCTTTCCGGACAGGCGACTCGAGGTAATGGGACCCAACTGGTCTTTATGTGGCCGGGAACTAGAATATATAATGATCTGATGCCTTCCTGGTTCCAAAATCAGGATGGCTCAGATCAGCGGTGGGACATTGTGAATGGGGATGTGGTGTGTGCATCCTGTGGTCATCGTACATGTCGGTGCCGATGGCACGAGTAGAAAAAGAGATGAGTTCCTGTACCAGGAATTAAAGAGTTGGATAGCATTTTATTCATTTTTCGTTTTAAATTCAGAATATCCAATTCATTTTGTCCAATAAAAGGGTAATTTAGCGTGGCCAATCCACCTAGCTTGCACGTCTTTGGGTTATGGGGGCGAAACCCACACAAACACGGGGAGAACGTGCAAACTCCACACCGATAGCGACCCAGAGCCGGGGACGAACCTGGGATTTCGGCACTGTGAGGCAGTGGCGCTAAGCCACCTCGCCGCCGTGTTGCCACAGATAGTTTCTTAAAGAGTGGGAATTGAACATAGTAATCTCTGCCCACTAAGTATATGAATAAGAAAATATGATAGATGAACTCGTGTCTGAATGGATGATTTGGAGGGAGGATTGTAATTACTTTGGTAGTTGATAGAATTGGGATATTTTCTGGGGTAAGTGGCACCTATACCTACTGGGCTCCTCAGTAACGGGAGCGGGTCCAATTTTATTTTTGCGACAATTGCTTGGTGACGTTTTAAAATAATGAGGCTGAAGGATGATGAATATCGTAGATGTATCGTGGCGAGAATGGTTTAAACAAATGTAGAAGGCCAACACGGTCAGCCCAACAGGCGGTGGTATTGTAGGAATGGTGAGGCACCACGGATGGTTGATAGGATAAGTTAATGCAACGAACATAGAATCATAGAAAAGGAGAATACGAACGGTGTGAAAGGAGGCCAGTCAGCCCATCGATTCCTCACCGGATCTCCAACAAGCAGTCTACCCATATCCACGCGATCAACCCTCACTACCCCAGTAGTCCCATAACCCAATGGTTTTCAAACTTAGGGTCCCGACCCGCAGGTGGGTAGAGAGTGGGTGCCCGGAGTGTCGTGGAGCGATCAGTTGTAGAGTTTCCGATCGTGGGAAGAAGTTCCCAACTGCTGTCCCAGATTGGTTGCGGTGTTTGAGGGCACGGTGTTCTGGTCACCGCGCGCAATGTTGTGGGGGGAGAGGATGGGTTGACGGGCGGCCACGTGAAGGCACTGCAAACAGTGGTGGCCCCAGCTTGGAGCTCCGCTCTGGTTCTCGTCCTTTGCGTGATGCTCGGTTCGTCCCCCGCCACCGATCTGCAGAATGTAGCCTGCAGCTACTTGGTCAATCCATTCGAGGACGAGTACAACGTCCGTTTGCACTCCCACGTCGGTAAATACCGGTCGGGAGGTGGCCTGTGTCTCTGCTGGGTACAGTGAGAGGAAGCCACGCCAGGTTTCCGGGAATAATGATTAACCGAGGCCAGTCAATAGGGCTCACATTTGTGAACACTGGAAGAAATCTACACTCAACACTTTGTGTCAACACTCTCTAGACACTAGGAAGTCAGAGTTTTTGGTGAGAATGGAGCAGGAGTTGATTTGGATGTTTGGATAGTGCAATGCAGTGGAACCAGTAAGAAATAGTGTGACATTGTATGTGTTTGACAAGTTACTTCATCTCCTCTAAAGTCGTAGTTTGTAAAGTAAAAGCAAGATTGTACTTTTGTGTAATTAGCGACATTTCTAAAGAAAGAGAACTATATTTAGAACAAAGTTTGTGTCCAAATGTAAGGCTGCACATGTTCCACTGAAGTTAATGGGGTACCACGGTGGCACAGAGGTTATCATTGCTGCCTACGGCGCTGAGGACCTGGGTTCGAATCCTGGTCCTGGGTCACTGTCCGTGTGGAATTTGCACATTCTCCCCGCGTCCGCGTGGGTTTCGGCCCCACAATGGAAAGATGTGCATGGTAGGTGAATTGGCCACGCGAAACTACCCCTGCATTGGAAAAAATAATTGATATTTTAAATCTATTAAAAAGAAAGAAAACTGAAGTTAATGCAATTTTTAGCAGTAGAAAGTCATAAATTTGAAAAAATTAGGTCTTAGAAATAAAGTTTCAAAGTAAAAAATAGAATGCCAGCCGCGAACGGTCGTTAAATATGAACGACGAGACTTTCCGCCACAGGCCGCTGCAGAGAACAGGTCATACAACCGGCACGTCAATGCTTTGGGCGCAGCATGTTGGAGATGAGATTACTCCACTTTGCAGCTGCCAGTAAACAAGCAACAGGACTGTGTGAAGACCTGAAGATGGGTCATTTTGTGATGAGGTACAGAGGGCCAGAGATACAAACAGAACAGAATCTCACAACTAAATCTGCTGGATAGAGCTTCCTTGGAGAGTCCACAATAGGAAAAGGCAGTGCTGGTGTGAGCTGTATCCCGAGCTCCACGGCCTCTGGTGAACAAACAATTAAGAATAAACTGAAATCTGGAACAAAACAGTTTTAAGATGATGTCTTGAGGTATGCCTCTAATTGTGCCGATGCAAATCAGGATGTAATGCCCATGCGTGTTATATGCAGGCAAATGCTGACAAATGAAGTTTAAAACTCTCAAATCTTCGAACGCATTCGAAGACAAAGCATGGCGAGTACGAGGGCAAATCTCTTGATTTTTTTGAAAGCATGCAGCAATAACTTAAATCGACAGCTGAAGTCCTCAGCTGAAATTTAACATTGAATTACGAAGAAAGAGATATCGTGACGACCAAGCAGGCTCATCTGCCACATTAAAGCTAAGCAATCATGGTGTGTCGCGAATGTCGGCCGGCATGGGTCCTGAAGGTCCGCGGTAGGTAAAAGCGGACACCGGGGGGAAAAGTTTTAAATACTCAGCCTCAACATAACCTGCACATCCCCGGGCACGAAGGGGCAATTTAGTATGATTAATCCATCTAATCCGAAATCTTTGGATCGTGGCAGGACATGGGAAGAATTTCAATCTCCACACAGTCAGTTCACAAGCCGGAATTGAACCTTCTTCCATGTCGTTGGTACGCAGCAGTGCTCGTTCCTGTCCCGCCGTGCCGCCCATACTGAATTGAGAGCGTTGATCAGGAACTGAAAATATTTCATTATAATATCAATGAGACGTGATTGAATAAATAGCAGGGCTGTAAACTGCATATTTCAGGGTATAAAATATTCAGTTGTAATGGAGGGGTGTGGCGTGGATCTAGTAAAGGAGGGAGTATTGCATGACTGATGAGACTATCACTGCTGTAATAAGATACTCACATGTGGCCATGTGGGTGAGCATCGAAATAAAATAAAACGTGCTGTCATTTTCCCGGGTTTATGCTGCAGGCCTCCCAACATTCAAAGGGAGAATGAGGATCCGATATGTAAGTAAAGCACGGAATGGTGCGAGGGAACTTTTAAAGGTAATCAAGGAAAGCTTTCTGTGCCACTATGTGCAGAGTACGACTATGGCAGGGCAAGTCCTCGACCGAAATATAGGGAATGAAACCGGGAATGTGGTCGAGGTGTCAGTGGTTGAGCATTTTGGAGATAGTGGCCATGATCAAGTAACTTTGAAAGCCCTTATGGAAATAGGCAAGCATTGCCAGATAACAACTGGCTGATTTGCGGAACATCAGTATTTAACGCAACATAGAGTGTTTCGCATGACACGCAAGAGTATTG
The DNA here is from genome assembly GCF_047496885.1 of Scyliorhinus torazame. Taxonomy (NCBI): domain Eukaryota; kingdom Metazoa; phylum Chordata; class Chondrichthyes; order Carcharhiniformes; family Scyliorhinidae; genus Scyliorhinus; species Scyliorhinus torazame. The sequence goes on from NC_092718.1 coordinate 109,509,876, forward strand.
ACAGTCCATGAGATCTAGATGTACAGGTCGACAGGTCACTGAAAGAGGAAACACAGGTGGAGAAGATAGTCAAGAAGGCGTACAGCCTGCTTGCCTTCATTTTCCGGGGAATTGAATATAAAACTTGGCAAGTCATGTTGCAGCTATATAGAACCATACGTAGGTCACACTTGGAGTATAGTGTTCAATTCTGGTCGCCACAGCACCAGAAATTTGTGGAGGCTTTAGAGAGCGTGCAGAAGAGATTTGCCAGGACGTTGCCTGATATGGAGGGCATTAGCAACGAGAAGAGGTTGATTAAACTCGGTTTGCTCTAACTGAAACGACGAAGGTTGAGGGGCGCCCTGATAGAGATCTTACAAAATTATGAGCGGCATGTACAGAGTGGATAGTCAACGGCTTTATCCCAGGTTAGAGGGGTCAATTACTAGGGGGCATAGGTTTCATGTGCGAGGGGCAAGGTTTAGAGGAGATGTACGAAGCAGGTTTTTTTACACAGAGGTTGTGGGTGCCTGGAACTCGCTGCCGGAGGAGGTGGTGAAAGCAGGGACGACAGTGAGATTTAAGGGGCATCTTGACAAATACATGAATCGGATGGTAATAGAGGTATACGGACCCCGGAAGTGTAGAAGATTTTAGTTTAGACGGGCTGCATGGACTGCGCAGGCTTGGAGGATCCAATGGCCTGTTCCTGTGCTGTTCTTTTCTTTGTTCTTTGTTCTTTGTTGAGACATGGTCCGGCAATCGTAGACTGGGAGCAGCTCCGTTCGGGTAAATCTACATTTTTAAAAATTCATTTGCGGGATATGGGTATCACTGGATACTCCAGAATGTGTTGCCCGTCGCTGATTGCCATTCGGAAGTGGGTGGTGAGCTGCCTTCCCGATCCGCTGCGGTCCTTGAGGTGTAATTACGTTCAATGTGTTTTTAGGGAAGGAATTCCAGGATTTTGCCCCAGCGACAGTGAAGGATGGACGTTATATTTCCAAGTCAGAGGGTTGACTAATTGGAGACTAACGTCCAGGTGATGACGTTCCCAGGTATCTGCTGCTCTTGTCCTTCCAGAGACATTGGCGACTTCCTGCAGCGCATTGTGTAGACGGTCCACGGGGCTGCCACTGTTCTTCGTTGGTAGAGGGTTTGAATGTTTCTGGTAGGGGCAGCAATGAAACGGGCGGCTTTGTCCTGAATGGTGTTCAGCTTCTTGAGTGTTGTTGGAGCTGCATTCATCCAGGCAACTGTACACTATTCCATTAACATCCTGACTTGTGCCACGTCGAAACGGGTAGGTTTTAGATGGTCAGGATGAGGTAATAGACATTATCGTGCGTAAATGCCCTCGGACTCATAATCTGTATACCAGGCTTCTAAGGTAGGGCAGCACGGTAGCACACGTGGCCAGCACTGGGGATTCACACCGCCAGTGTCCCAGGTTCGATTACCCGCTAGGTAACTGTCTGTGCGGAATCTGCACGTTCACCCTTTCTGTGCGTGGGTTTCCTCCTGGTGCTCCGGTTTCCTCCCACAGTCCAAAACGCGCAGCTTAGGTGGATTGGCCATGCTAAATTGTCCTAAGTGTCCAAAAAGGTTAGGAGGGGTTATTGGCTAAAGGGGATAGGGTGGCAGTGAGGGCTTAAGTGGGTCGGTGCAGACTCGATAGAGCGAATGGCTTTCTTCTGCAGTGTATTTTCCATGTGCTATATTGAGTATCGGCAAGACAGAAGATTACTGCTTATCTGACTGAGCTATTCAAACTTCGCTGGCAAAGGTGAAGTGCCAGAGTACTGGAGGATAACTGATATGGTATTTATTCAAAAAGGCAAACCGGGATAAGCCAAATCATTATAGGCCAGCTGGTCAAATGTCAGTGGAAGGAGATTATTGGGAGAAAAAGTGATGGACAGAATTAATCAACACATGGAAAGACAGGGACTGATTATGGATAGCCAGCACTAATCTGCTGTTGGGAGATCCTGTCCACGTAATTTAAGTGACTGTTTTTAAAACAGAAACAAAGTATATTAATCAGGGTCGCCCAGATCGTTTGGTTTACATGGTTTCAAGCGAGGCCTTTAGCACCTTCCCACATGGAACGCCATTCCAAAGGGTTGGATCCAATTGGATCCAAGGCAATTAAAAAAATACCTTGCTGATAGGAGACAACCGGAAATGGTGGATGTTTTTCTTTGTGATTAAATGCCCGTGACACGCAGTGCAGCGCCGATATCGGTGCATGGACCCTTGCTGTTTGTTGTATAAAATAACTACTTAGAGTTGGAAGCAGAAGTTACAACTGTTATTTTGAAGAAGGCATTACAATTGCTGGAGTTGATGTTAGTGAGGAGGATTGTATTTGGCCACAGACTGATTTTGATCAGCTTGTGATTTGGACAAAGCAGTGGCAGATGCAATTGTATCGTGATAGATGTGAGGTGATGCATATAGCGAGGTCTAATAGGAGTAGGATATAGGCAATGGACGACGGACATAGTATTGACGAACAAAAGGCCATTGGTGTAGAAAACTATGAATCTCTGAAGGTGGCAGCGCATGAAGCTAGGATGAAGAAAAGGCAAATTGAATGTAGCGGGCGTTTAACAGAGGAGCATGCTGGTCTTGGTACAGCTGTATAAATCATTGGTAAGGCGACATATGGTATAATCTGTGCATTCTTGAAACCACACCAGCGGACGGACGTGATTGCATTGGAGGGCTTGCAGAGGAGGATCACCGGAATGTTCAAAGGGACGGGACGTCTCAGCTATGAGGAGAAAAATGACAGGTTGTGTATATTTTCCGTGGAGCACAGTAGGTTGTCGGGAATCTGGAAATTTAAATCTATCTACACCTCTCATACTTCTGCATACCACTTTCAGATTCTCGTCAGCCCTTCGGTGCTCCATTGAAAACATAGACAACCTGATTAAGCAGCTGTGCTCCGAAAGTTAGTTCGACAAAACAAACCAGCTTGACTTCAACTAGGTGTTGTACGACTTCTTACTTTTTGATTATGTAAGATTCTTGCTTTTTGATTATGACTTTTTCAAGGCAGAGGAAGTTGGAGATAGCATCAATGGATGGGAAGCGGGTTTGCGTGATGAACTGAGCTAAGTTCACGACAGTCTGTTGTTTCTTACGGGCTCATCTGTACAAATTGATAAGATTCAATGTGGACATGCCGAATTTCCTTAGACGCCTGAGATTGTGAAGGCGCTTTTGTGCTTTTGTCATCGTGGCGTCGATGCGGGAGTGCAATGACAGAATGTTGATGATGTGCACACCCAAGAATCTGAACCTATAAACTATCTCCAGCTCAGCAACATTGATGCCTGCAGGGCTGTGTACCACGCGTCACTTCCTGAAGTCGCTGAAAAGCTCCTTTGGTTTGTTGATCTTGATGTAGATATTGTTGTCACTGGGTTCTCTACCTCACTCATGTACTCTGACTGATTGTTATTTGAGATCTGATCCATAAAGGTCGCGGCACCAACAGACATATAGATGGGGTTGGAGCCGATTTTTTCCACACAGTCATGTTTATAAGGTGTATAGTAGGGGGCTACGTACGCAATTTTGCGGGTCACCGATGTTTACCATTTTAATCAAGGATTTGTCGTTGTTGGTCGTTACAAATTGTGGTCTACGGGTCATGGCGTCGAGGATATAGTTGCAGACCGAGGTCCCAAGATCTCGGTTTTGGAGTTTAGATATCAGCTTGGAGGAAATTATGCTGTTGAAGATGCATCAGTCATGAATGATTATGAGAATGCCGCAGGGTCCTTGTTTGTGCAATGCTCCAGGAGTGAGTGTACGGACAGAGAGATAATTTCTGCTGACTTTCGATTGTGGCACTATGCGAATTATAATGGACCAAGGTATTCTGGAAGAATGGAGTTGATACGTCCCATGACAAACCTATCAAAAAACTTCACAATGATTAATGTCAAGGCCACCAGGCAGTAGTCATTGAAGCATGTTGCCTGGTTATTCTTTGGCACAGGTATTCTGGTGGTTTTATTGAAGCAGGAGGGATCCACGCAACGAAGTGAGGAGAGGTAGAAGTGTGTGTGAAAACACCCGAGAATTCAACCTCGCAGTATCCAAGTGCAAGAATACATTGCTCTCCATGGGTACATTTTAAAGATGGCCAGGTTGAATTCTGAGCCGGTGACGGTAGTAGAGGATGCGCCTGAGGCTGGTCGAGCAGTTGACAATAGTTCATTGGGTAGATAGGGTAGACTGTATGAAACGTCTTCCACATGTAGAGTCGTCGAAGACGGTAGGTCAAACAAACAAAGAACAAAGAAATGTACAGCACAGGAACAGGCCCTTCGGCCCTCCAAGCCTGTGCCGACCATGCTGCCCGACTAAACTACAATCTTCTCCACTTCCTGGGTCCGTATCCTTCTATTCCCATCCTATTCATATATTTGTCAAGATGCCCCTTAAATGTCCCTATCGTCCCTGCTTCCACTACCTCCTCCGGTAGCGAGTTCCAGGCACCCACTACCTTCTGCGTAAAAAACTTGCCTCGTACATCTACTCTAAACCTTGCCCCTCTCACCTTAAACCTAAGCCCCCTAGTAATTGACCCCTCTATCCTGGGGAAAAGCCTCTGACTATCCAAGATTAAGATTAAGGTCATAAGATTCAGGTCAGGAGTAAATGGTATAGCGGGGGACTGAGGAAACTTTTCTTTTGATCTAGAGTGTGGTGGAAATCTGAAAGGCCCTGCTTGAGAGAGTGGTGGATGTACGTTCACTTGCTTGATTTAAGACGCACTTGAACGAGCACTTACATTCCAAGGCATAATATGTTATGGGCCATGTGTTTGTAAATCGGATTCGTACAGATAGATATCTGACGGTCGGCATGGATATCTTTGGCTGAAGGGCATGTTTCTGTTCCTCTACGACTTTATGTCCCTCTCTGTCTCTCTCCCTGTCGCCTCCGCCCCAACCGTCGCTCCATAAGTATTATGTTCTGACGTATACCTCCCCTCCACCCCCATTTACACCCAACCAGATCCACTCCCAATAACACACAGATAGCCACATCAAAGCCGATGTGAAATTACGCCTTAGTGATATTGGCAACACAATCAAAGCTGTTAAGTTTAGAATTGTATTGAATGGAACATCAGCCAGACCTTCATCGTCTTGAATTCTTCTTGGCCAGTGAGATATTTTGGAATTTTCTCCAAAAATAAATCTGATAGGCGACGCAGAATACTGCATCACGTCACAAATGCAAAAACATTTTTGAATCACCATCTTGGCTCTTTGTCAGCTCTGTGGGATAGAATGTTGTGGCATCAGTAAAGCAATAAACATTTAACACAGATTATGATTTTTAAGCGCAAGTCACGAATTACCATGAGGAAAATAAATAATGAAAGTATAAAACAACGGTGTCAAGTACCTTACAATCCCACTTGAATAAAGCATTCGGAGTGTTAACACTGACCAGAAATTAAATTTGGCTACAATCGAAATATGCAGTTACATGAGCAGTTGAGAGGCTAGAATACTGCGGCGATTTGCTACACTCCGTCCTTCCCATCGCCGGGGCACAATACACAATGCAGGAGTCAGAGGTATAATGTATGAGTGATAGTATAAAAGTTCTATAGACGTTTGGCACATTTGAACTCAAAGCAGACTGCCTGGTTGGCAATGCACCCACAAATATATGTTCCCCAAAACACCTACAAATGTAGAGGCTGTGGGTTCCAGTTACATGAGGCACTCTAGGGACTCTCTAACTCTCAACAGTAGCACCTTCCAATCTCCCGAAAGTTACCAACTATAGAGGCAAGTGTTCCATACCTACTGATCGATATATCTTTGAATATGCATTCCCTAGCACCAAGTTTCCTGATTTTGCATTGTACAGCCATTCCTTCACTCCATTTGGATATAAATCCCTCTCTATCCGCAGGGTGGATCTTGTTCCACCAGGTGACCTCCAGCGGCTCACGAATGCAGTTCACTACAAACCTTTCGTCCATTATGGATGATCGAGAAAGCTTGACAAGTCAGAGACACCTCGGCCCCGTTCATGAATCAAGATTGAATACTTGAGTTTGAAGTTTCAACCTGCAACCCTCTGATTTGTCAATTAAAGATCACCACGATTTCAGCCTTTATATGAATTCGGTTCAGATTTGTTCTTTTTACGAGATAAAATTAAGAGAAGATAACTCACAACAAGTTGATCCGTGTTTGAAGGTATTCCTTAAACTTAACTCTCTGTGCCAGAATATTTAAAGGAACTGGCAATTGCGATTTATATAATCACATATTCATTTTCCAATTGTGTGAATGTTGATAATTCAGTCCTCCACAACTATGACAGCAACGCCTTGCGAAATAATGCAGCACCTCTAGTTTATTGCATTCTTCGCGTTCTATTACAAATCTACCTGTTCATGGTTAATCCTGCCTCAAGAGGCTGGATATATATATTCAATTTAGAGTACCCGATTCATTTTTTTCAATTACGGGGCAATTTAGAGTGGCCAATCCACCTAGCTTGCATATGTGTGGGTTGTGGGGCGAAACCTACGCAAACACGGGGTGAAAGTGCAAACTCCACACGGACGGTGACCCAGAGCCGGGATCGAACCTGGGACCTCGGCGCCGTGAGGCCGCAGTGCTGTCCCACTGCGCCACCGGGATGCCCCGTATATAACAATCCTGACTGCAGCTGCGCATTCAGCTGTCAATCTCCGCTCTTCCCATCTTGTCATTTGTCGAACCATGCAGTTATGTCCTGCCTCGCCTGTGATTTCCTGAAGGTTAAAGTTAAAGATTTTTGAAAAGCAGCTTTTGGAGGATTGAAGATTTTACGTGTAGAGCTACAAGTGGTTAAATGCCATTCGCGCGGAATTTGTCAAACAACCTCATTTTCTTTTAGTGAATATGAAAATGCAAGATCATATCAGTTTTACCGTGCACAATTGATCGCAGATAACGCTTTTTTTAAACTAAGGCCACAATGACGTACAGTTTGATGAGTGCGAATCGTTGGTCCAAGACGCTAATGGTGCTTTGTTGAAAACAGCCTCAGCAACCATTAACTGCAAGAACAGGAACTGAGGCCGTAAAACTCCATGTTCTAATGCATCTGGAGATCCTCCGACAATGCACTTCCCAAGCACACACCCTCTTCATGTTAACGGTGAATTGTACGGCTGTTGGCCGCAAGTTTAATCTTCGAAAAGACAAGTAGACTGGGCTGCGAGCCATGCATTTAAAATACCGCACATGGTCCGGCTCTCTGACATTAACAATCACCTGGAACATTTTGAAAAAAATAGAGTCAATGTCGCTTCTGGCTCACCATTGTATTGAGCTCTCCGACATCCTATGGAAGGCTGGTCTAGCTTAACTCCCAAGAAAAGCACATTACATCATTCACATTATTCGTTTTCATGTTCTCTAGCAGGATATGAAGTTCATACACTCAGTACGAAGATTTTCAGTACCGTCAGTATTATTAGGTACCCAACGTCGCGAGCAGGACTCCAATGTAATAGAAACATTTACTCGCATTGCAGCTCATAAAAGCTGTCACAGTGGAAGAACATGAACCTGAGATATCTCAATCACTGCGAGGTTCTGTCAACATTGAGAGCATTTGCTCAGATCAGACGACTGATACAGTTATTCTATAACTGAGCTGGTCAGGGAATATGCAATAACGTAATTTTAAATATATCGTGAAATGATACTGTACTAATACAACACATGTGGAGTGGCTCTGGCAGATTCGTGAAATTAGATTCTGCAGTGCCCTAGCGGGTTGCAATTTTATGGTACCGTGTATTGAAATCAATTTTAGGAGAGTTAACCAAACTAATCCGCAATCACTTTCATAATTGAATCCTGGACGTCCTGCATCAGAAACAGTGTTGCAACAAGCGAACAATTACCATTACTTTGAAGGTATCTCTCTCTAGAATTTCACCTTGTTGAACAGTGTGAAATATTTTCGATAGATGGGCTTTTGCTCCCCATTCACATTAGTGGTTGGCCTGAGTCCGAAGTTGGTCGAGATACTACCGAAAGTCGTTCAGATGAGAAATTAGGAGAGGCTCGGCAAACCCAATTACCTCCAATTTCGAGTAATTCCATGGCCAGAGTTATCTTCTGTTTTATAAATTTAGAGTACTGAAATCATTTTTCCAATCAAAGGTCAATTTAGCATGGCCAATCGACCTACCCTGCACATCTTTGGGTTCTGGGGGCGAAACACACTCAAAAACAGAGAGAAGGTGCAAACGCTACACGGACAGTGACCAAGAGCCGCGATCGAACCTGGGACCTCGGCGCCACGAGGCAGCAATTCTAACCACTGCCCCACCGCGCTACACTAGTGCAGAGTGTTCTTGAACGTGGATCTCAGGACAATTATCTTCCTCAAATGGGATCGACGAATGTAACGAACGAGAGAGCTGATGCCAAAGATTTCGGCAAAACTAAAGTTTAAACGCATTAAATTATATGGGATATTGAAAAGCGTGGAGTTGCTGAGAGAAGGACTTCAGTTTCTTTGTTCACCTGCCAAGCACAAGCCTGGACGGAAACAACAGTGTAATAATAATTGAACGGACAAACAGGAGTGCGGAATTTGAAGAACCAGATGCTCGAGTTTTGTGGTGCTGGAAAAATAAGCAGAAATGACCGGAAAGGAAATGTCCTATTGGAATCCACTGTAATGTTCAAACCTAGCCTGTTTATTCGAGATTAAATATCAGTCGGAACTAAGACTTCGCCCAAATATTGGTTCAGTTCAAAATACCTTTCGCATATTTCGTCCCGAAAAGGCATCCACTCTGCCTTTCCACTACCATTGAAACACCTCATTCAGTTTGAAACAATGTTCATTGTATTACTTTTGCCAAAACAATGAATCCGTTTCATTAATTGAACAATATTGGCCAAAGGAAGAAGAGACCGGGCCAATTGCAAAACAATGTCCATCTTCCAGTTAACTGCTGAGTAAATGCATTAAATTACACATATATGATTGTGCAGATTTCATACAATGCAGATGCACTACATGAAATCTAGTTAAAATGATCTGAAATATTTGTTGGCTCGTCTTTGGAAGATGGCTGATTGCCAGAAAAATGATTGTGGAACAAATTGCACGAGTCAGGTGCCTCAAGACCCATTAATTCCTTTTTATTTTCATTATGCTAAAGGCATTTCACCACACAGGTACATTGCAATATCAGAGGATTACTTACGCACAATTCGGCAACCATCTTGGTTTAGTTCTATATGGCTAGTTGTTCATCATACTTTCAGTAAAATATTGGAACATTGGAATACCACTCAATGATCCAATCAGATTTTTCTTCTCATTGGGAGCATTTTATTGCATCGTGGTCATTTTTACTTTCTGATCCATTCAGTTATTCCCCCTAGTATCCCTTGTGTGCAATGCTGTCTTTTTGTTCTTTCTGCATCATGATCATACCCTTGCAGTCCACTTCCTGGACTTCAACCGACCCTTCCTGCATTAAGAAATGTATCTCTTAAATATTTTACGTCTCTGCCTCTCGATAGTACGCTGGGTATGAATGCTATCTCAAAGCGTTCAATTCTAACCCCGCATGACTGTGCAGAGTTCGAACGTTCTCCCCATGTCGACGTGGCTTTCCTCCAGTTGCTCCAGTTGCCTCCCACAGTCCAAATATATGCAGCTGAGGTGAATTGGCGATGGTAAATTCTCTATTGTTCACCAAATGTTTGGTGTGATTCTGGGGTTACGAGGATAGGGACTCTATAGAGTGCAGAGGTAGGGTTTCAGAGGTAAGGTGTAGCATAGGTGGGGCGAATGGCCTTCGTTTGCACTGTAGGGTATACATCATTCTTGAATTCTAAACATAATCAATTACGGTAGGCATTTCCATAAAACAGACTTTCGCCTCGAACCAAAGAAGATTTATTTATTTATAATCTTGCCTTACGTGCTTGGAGTTTGCGATTTTGTAAATAGTGTCTTGCGTTTTGTTAGATTGCATCTCTAATGGGCGTGTCGAAATAATACTCTGAATACGACGCGACAAAGTGCTATATTAAATCTGAGTAGTCTAATGCAATTAATGTTGACAGCTGAATTGCATTTCTGCTCTGACCAAAATATGGGAAGTCGTCCCGCTGCATAATCGAACCCATCAACAGTAATATCAAAGCCAGCGCTGTCATATCTGCCGATGTTGGCAATGTTGACAATCATCGTCCAATAGAGGGGGGCAAAGGAGTATTCTGGGAGAAATCAACTCAGTAAGGTAAGTGGGACGTGAAAGTAAGAATATACAGATTATAAATTAAAGTTTAAATGCTGTTGGACCCACAATTGTTCACAATGTACATAGATAATTTGGAGTTGGGGACCAAGTGCAATCTGTCCAAGTTTGCAGACGATACTAAGATGAGTGGTAAAGCGAAAAGTGCAGAGGACACAGGACGTCTGCAGAGAGATTTGGATAGTTTAATTGAATGTGCAAAGGTTTGTAAGATGGAAAACAATGTGACAAATGCGAGATTATCCATTTTGGTAGGAATGAGAGCAAAAGGTATTATTACTAAAATAATAAAATAATGAAACAGATTGACGTCGGTGTCCTGCTGCATGTGTCGCAAAAAGTTGGTTTACAGGTGCAACGGATCATTAAGAAAGCGACTGGAGTTCTGTCCTTCATTGTTAGAGAAATGAATTTGAAGACGAGGGAGGTACGACTGCTGCAGTATAAGGTGTTCGTGAGGCCGCACCTGGAGTATCGTGTTCAGTTTTGGTCTCGTTACTTGAGAAAGGACGTCCTGGCGCTGGAAAGTGTGCAGGGGAGATTCACTAGGTTAATCCCAGAGGTGAGGGGGTTGGATTAGGAAGAGAGGTTGAGTCGACTGGGACTATACTCGCTGGAATTTTGAAGGAAGCGGGGAGGGGTGGGGGGTATTTCCATCTCATAGAAACATATAAAATTATGAAGGGAAAAGATAGGATCGATGCCGCGACGCTGTTTCCACTGGCGGGTGAAAGCAGAACTAGTGTGTATAGCCTCAAAATAAGGGAAAGTAGATTTAGAACTAATGTTGGGAGGAACCTCTTCACCCAATGGGTTGTGAATCGATGGGATTCCCTGCTCAGTGAAGCAGTTAATGCTCCTTCATTGAATGTTTTCTAGATAAAGACAGTAGTTTTTCGACGAAAAAACAAATCGCATGTTCGGGCGGAAAAGTGGAGCTGAGTAAATAAAAGATCATCCATGGTCTCACTGAACCGACGAGCCGGATCGAAGGGTCAAATGGCCGACTACTGCTCCTAGCTCTTATGTTCTTACATTTTATTCTGCTGTTTATTGTCACCTTTGATGATGATCAAGTGTTGCTATTATAGTGTGTTTGAATTTCCCAAAGACAAATTGTTTCTTTTCCATTTTGAAAATAATGATTTAATTGATGAATCAAACTCCTAATAATCAAAACTGCCCTTAGTGTTGGTTGGGGTTACTGGGTTATGGGGATAGGGTGGCGGTGTTGGCCTTGGGTAGGGTGCTCTTTCCAAGAGCCAGTGCAGACTCGATGGGCCGAATGGCCTCCTTCTGCACTGTAAATTCTATGAAAACGTCAGGCTGCCCGTTTTAACAATCTTTTCCAGTCATGTTATTCGATGCACGACAGCCATGTCGCAAGTAGCGGTTGAATGTGGGAAAACATTTTCTCGCAGAGTGTTTCTGCTGATATTTGCGTCCGGCTCCTTTCACTAAAATAATTGAAGCGCGGTATCAAAGTGTAACTTAATTTATGTTGTTTACCCTGTTTTAGTTCAGAGATGGTTGGAAATAACACACTATGGACGCTATCTTAGTAGCCGTATCGTCGATCGCGGCGTGTTGGTTTGTGAAATAAGAATTTAAGTAGAAAAGAAATATGAAACAAAGTAGACCTTCCGACCTTTCCCAGCTTGCTATCTTGTAATAATATCGTGGCTGGTTGTTTTGTGTTTCGATTTCTCCATTCCCAAACTCACCCGATTAATTTTTTCCACTTGTTTGTCACGCAGATACCTATTTCGCATTATGTATATGCAATGACAGCACTGAATTAATGATTCAACGGCACAGAGGAAACATTTAGCGGCAGCTGCTAATAATGACAATATAAAGATCAAAAATCGCCCCAGTTCTCAAATAGGGATCATCTAAAATATTGTAAACGCTCATATATTCCTTCCTTGTCCTAAACGTGTTGGGCATGAGAAAAAACAAATCAGCCTTATGCCCAAATCCTTTCAACAAATCGCATGTTTTCACGTGTTCGCCCCCAAATGGGAAGACTTTGCAGCGGTCTTACCATCTTTGATCTTTTTCACTTCTGTTGGATAGGGTGGCAATTCGGTAAATATTCCTGCAATATACGCTTGCTTACGGATAATTCAACTAGATACACGACGGAAAAAATGGAATGAAATACATAGTTCTGCACATATCTTTGCCCTTCTGAAGTTAGTGGAAGGTGATGAAATGGCAAATAAATGTCAATTATGCAGAATATAAACTGTAACTGAACGTATATTGTAAGAAAGGATTCAGTAACGTCGAGTTCAAAAAATGTGACCCTCAACGGGCATGCTGTATGCTGATTTGTTTAACATAGATTTGTAATCGAATAGAAATTTTAAAACAGAAACGGAGGCATACAAATCGCGCACACACGGTACTGTACCAAAATCCACTCTTGAGATATTCCCAGTGATGAATGGCACGCGAAATTGAACGGCAAGTTCCATCCTCTGTCAGCCGATTAGAATTGGCTGCGAACAATTCGTCAAAGGCGGAATTGCGGAGAATCTGGAATTGGCAACTGAACGCTGGATGTTCAATAAAAGAGTTAATAGAAACTACGGAAAAAGAAAAGACCACAATGAGGTTGGTCACTTAGCGTGGTATGTATTGGGTAGGCAATGTTCGTAGAATTAGGCCAAACAGGAGAAAACAACAGCAGCAGCCCGATAAATGGCACATCGGCTGGCTCTGTTCTTCAGCAGGGAATGTCAAAGCGCAGAATTGTGATCGTCATAGGGGACTCTATTGTCAGTGGCACAGACAGGCGCGTCTGTGGACGTGAATGAGACTCCAGGATGATATGTTGCCTCACTAATGCCAGGGTCAAGTATGTCTCTCATTGGGAAGGTGACATTCTGAAGAGCAAAGTTAATAAGGCAGAGGTCATGGTACAGGTCAGTACTCATAAAATACGTATAGGGGGCCGTAATTTTTCAACATAAATTCAGGGAGTTGCGTAGGTGACTGAAATACAACAGCTCTTGGTTTGTAATCTCTGGTAAATAAAGTACCACGCGCTAGCAAGTACTTAAGTTGGAAAATAGCGCAGATGAATATGTGGCAGTTAGCGCAGGACGGAGGGTTTAGATTCGTGGACTACTGGGACCATTTATCGGGAGGTGGGACATGGGCAAACCGGACTGTCTAAATCTGAACCAGCTCGGGACAAGACCACAACACTATAAGGCACAGGAGCAGAATTAGGCCACTCGGCCCATCGAGTGTGCTCCCACATTCAATGGCTGATATTTTTCTCATCCTCGTTCTCCTGTTTTCTCCCCATCGCCTCTGATCCCGTTATTAAGCAATAGTCTATTGCCATGCGAGTATCCCTTTAAGAAAGGTTTATGTCTGAGCACATGGCATCTGTGATCCAATAGTGTGGTGCAGCCAGCTATGCCTCAACAAGCTGTTTTTGGTTTAGCTTTCACATTTGGCTTCTGTGGTATCTGACAGAGAACAGTCGTGTTTTGCCTGTCTGTCTCTACATTCATTTCAAATATCTGTTCCAGAAACAGAAACACTGATGTTTTGGGAACTTAAAATATATAGTTTGCTTTCCGGAAGGGTTTAAACCTGCTGTTGAGAAGGGGTCTGGATCTGAGGAAAAATAGTCTTATTCATGTGAAAATACACAGTGCTGAGTGACGGCCTTGAAAAGGGTTTTTTGGTTTGGCGGATTTTGTTTTCAATTGAAATAGGAAAGGGGGAAATCATTAAGTGTTATACATCGATTACTGTAGCTGTGGGGTATCTTTATGTCTGTTATTGATTTTTTTAAAAGCTGTGTGTTCATATAAATGTTAACTAAGTTCTTAGAATAAAGCTTATTTTGATTAATGTGGCTAGGAAGACTGTTGAATCACACCTCAAGTGAAGGTTCTTGTGCTCATCCTAGACAAATTTGACAAAACGTTATACGTCAGGTGAACTCCATAATATACTTTGGAGACTTTTAAACACTTGCCCATAGCACTATCGATCGCTGTCTTAAAGACACTCGGTGAATTGACCTCTACGTCCTTCTTCGGCAAAGAGTACCACAGATTCACCACCCTCTGGCTGAAGAAATTCCCCCTCATCTCTGTTAATAAGGACCATCCCTTCAGTCTGAGATTGTGTCCTGTGGTTCCAGTTTCTCCAACAAGTGGAAACATTCTCTCCCGTTCCTCTCTACGTAGGCCTCGCAGCATCCTGTAAGGTTCAATAAGATCCCCCCCTCATCCTTCTAAACTCCACGAGCGCAGAACCAGGTTCCTCAACCGATCATCATACGAGAAGCAATTCACTCCAGGGATCATTCTTGTGAACCTCCTCTGGACCCTTTCAAAGGCAGCACTTCCTCACTTTTATTTATTGAAAAATATTTTATTAAGGTAATTGTATTATAAACATAGCATTTTATCAATTTCAACAATATAAACAACCACAAAACACAGCCACCATGGCTTACATAAGGGATACCCAAATCGTAATTCCCAGCAACCTTCCGCCACTTACCCAACTCCCCATGGCTCCCCTTCGTACCGCCACCCCTCCCACTGCCAGATTTTCAGCTTAATTTTTCCCAATTAAGTTGACAAATGTCTGTCACCGGCGGGCAAACCGCAGCATCGATCCCCTCAGGGCGAACGTGATCTTCTCAAGCCTAAGAAACTGAGCCAGTCACTGACCCACACCACCAACTTCGGGGGCTCCATGTCACTCAAATCCCTCTCCGGGCTACCAGGGAGGCAAAGGCCAAGGCCAAGGCCTCTCCAGGCCCCTGGACTCCCGGTTATTCTGACATAGCAACAATCTGCACCTCATGGCTCGGAACCACCTTTACTTAGGGTACCTCTGACATGTTGTCAGCAAACCCCATGCCAAAGTCCCCGAAGCTTTGAACGTACTCAAAACATATGGGCATAGGGTAGCGCAGTGGTGCAGTGGGTAGCACTTAATGCTCACGGCGTCGAGGTACCAGGTTCAATGCTGGCTGTGGGTAAATCTCCGTGTGGAGTTTGCACATTCTCCCCGAGTTAGCTTGGGTTTCGCCCCCACAACACAAAGATGTGTAGGATAGGTGGATTGGCCACGCTAAATTGCCCCTTAATTGGAAAAATGAATTCGGTAGTTTAAATTCTAAAAAGGACATAGGGACATGATTCGTAGGCCCACCGCACACCACCCACACCGATCCTTAAAAAATCTTTCCATCCAGTCGACAGTCATGTGCGCCCTGTGGAGAACCCTCAATTGGACCAGGCTAGGACTGGCACACGACGAAGACGCCTCATGGCGTCCTCCCATTACACCGCCTCCAATGCCACACCAAACTCTTCCTCCCACTTCCGTGTCCTATCCCCTATCGGGGCTCCCGCCCGTACCATCAACTCCTTATAAATCGCTTATACCGTTTATTACCCTACTCCCACTTACCCTCTATTGCCTGGGCGGTAGATGCGTAAAAGTCGTTGCTGGCCTCCGCACAAAGTCCCTCACCTGCAAGTTGCGAAATCCATTCCTTCCGTGCAAGTCAAGCTCCTCCTGCAACTTCTCCAAATACGGAAAGCCCCCATGTATAATCAGGTCCACAAAATGTTCGATGCGCCCCCGCTGCCACCCGCGAAATTCCCCATTCCGCCCCCTGGCGCAAACCGGTGGTTGCCATATATTGATGCCCACATCAACGCCCCCTCCAGCCCCATGTGCTATCGCCACTGTCTCCAGATCCGCAAGGCGTCCACCTCTACCGGCCCTGTTGAGTACTCGGCGGGCGAGAATGGCAGAAGCGCCGGTAACAGTGGCCCAAACGTCCTACATGAAGCTGCTTCTTTCCTATCCCACCAGAACCTATTTCTACGGCCCATTTCTTGCCAATCGCTGTGTCCACTGCCTAGCAATAATTTATAAAAGACGGACGGGCTACCCACTCCCTGCCCCTCGATTCTTCCCCAGCATCTCCTTCTTCAACAATGGGATTTTACCCGCCCACACAAACCCTGATCTCACTGCATTAACTCTCCTGAAAACAACTTTGGGTCTGAAGATTGTGAGGGTCCCGAAAAACAACAATAACCTTGGGAGGATCGTCATTTTCACCGTCTGAACCTTCCCCTCCAATGACAGCGGGAGCGCATCCCATCTTCTAAAGTCCCACCTTATCTGCTCTACCAATTGAGCCAAATTCAACTGATGCAGATGCTCCCATCATCGTGCTATCTGTATGCCCAAATACCGAAATCTCCCCGCAACCCCAACAGGTTGAACGGCATCTCTCCCAACCTCTTCTTGATCGGAAATACCTCACTTTTATACATAATCAACTTGTAACCGGAAAACCGACCGAATTCCTGTAGGATCCCCACACTTTCCCCAATACACACCAGTAGCTCCGAAATGTACACTAACAGATTAACCGCATAAAGCGAGACTCTGTGCACTCCCACCGCCCCGTACTATCACCTGCCAGTCCCTCCGCACTCTCAAAACCATCGCCAACGGTATATAGCCAGAGTAAAAGCAGTGGGGAGAGTGCGCATCGCTGCCTCGACCCCCGGTGAAGCTCAAGAATCCCGAGCTCACCCAGTTCATCCACACACTCGCCACTAGATCCTGATACAGCAGCCGAACCAAATTCATGAAAACCTGCCCAAACCCAATGCGCCACAACAGTTCCCACATATAGTCCCACTCCACCAGAGAAAATGCCTTTTGCGCATTTATCGTGCCCACGACCTCCACCTTGTGTCCCTCGGGGACATCATTATCACATTTACTCGCTCCTGATATTACCTTGTTGGTAAGGGCGTTTACCGAGGCAAGGGATTGCTGGCTGCTTTATCCTTTCTGAAAACTCCACGGGGTATCCGTTCGGTCCCGTGGACTTGCCTGACTGTATCGCCTCCAGCCGCTCGACCACTTTTTCATGCCGAATGGGGCACCGAGACGCACCACCAGCTCCTCTTCCACCTTCTCCCTCTTCCACCTTCCACAGGAGTTCCTCCAGCCCCTCCTGAAACGGACTCACCCCATCCACCCTGGCAGGGGGTTCTGATTCATACAGCCTACTGTCCAAATCCCTAAACACCCCATTCATCCCATCGCTTCCAAAACCGCCCCCCCGACCTAGCATTTACGTTCACGATCTTCCCCGCTGCCGCTGTTTCCTTAATGCGCGAAAATACTGCTCGCCTTCGTACCATATTCATACGCCACCCTTCTGGCTCCTCTGGAACTGGAATTGATATCGGAGAGGGATTATTTGGTTGAGCGATTGGGGAGACTTAAAACTAATATGCCAGGGGGTGTTAACCTATGCACGTAGCAAGAGGAAGGGTGAACAAGGACAAAAGCAAAAGATAGAAAAGTGAAGGAGAAAAGTGATAAGTGGAGATGCCAAGAGCAAAATTGAAACAGGGCAGTCGAGAAACATATTGGGAGCAAGACAAACATTATGAAAAAGACAAACTGAAAGGCTCTGTGCCTTAATGCACTGAACATTTGTAAAAAAAACGTAGATGAACTAATTGCGCAGATAGATGGACATGAGTATGATATAATTGGGATACCGAAACATGGCTGCAGGATACACAGAGATGGGAATCGAATGTCCCAGAGATTTCAGTAATTAGGAAGAACGGGCAGAAAAGGAATGGTGGTGGCGTGGCACTGCTAGTTAAAAAAGAAATTAACACAGTAGTGAGAAAGGATATTACCTCTGAAAATGTGGAATCCGTACGGGTAGAGTTGAGAAATACCAAGGGTCAAAAGCGTTAGTGGGTGTCATATATAGACCACCAAATTCAGTGTTGAGCTTGCGAATGGCATCAAACATAAAATAAGAGATGACTGTTACAAGGGACTATCGGTGACCACGGGTGATTGTAATCATCACCCAGATTGGGCAAATCAAATTAGCCACAATGTCGAAGAGGAGGAATTCCTGGAGTATATCCGGGATGGTGTTCTTGATCAATACATGAAGGAACCAACTAGAGATCAGGCCTTATTAAACTGGGTACTGTGTAATGAGAAGGGAATCATTGCCAGTCTTACTGTACGAGACCCGTTGGGGATGAGCGAACGTAACATGATATAGAATTTTGTATTAAGGTGGAGAGTGAAGTAGTTGATTCGGAGTCGAGGGTGCTGAATCTTAAAAAAGGGAACTCTGAGAATGTGAGGTGTGAGTTGGCCTCGATAGATTGGGATAGTTACTTAAAGGGATGGCAGTGGGGAGACAATGACAAACATTCAAGGAATGCATGGGGGAACTACAGTAACTATTCATTCCTGTCTGGCACAAACGCAAAGGGTGTAAGGGGTCCAATCCATGGCTTACAAAGAAAGTTAGAAACGGTATCCGATCCAAGGAAGACGCGCACATATTGGCCAAGAAAAAAATAGTATTGAAGATTGGGAGCAGTTTGGAATTCAGCAAAGAAGGACGAAGGGATTGATTAAGCAAAATACAGTACTTAGACGAACACCAAGAGTTTGTATAGATATGTGAAGAGGAAAAGTAGTAAAAAGAAACGTAGGCTCCCCACAGACAGAAACAGGAGAATGCATAATAAGGGACAAAGAAATGGCTGATCAATTGAATATATACTTTGGTTCTGATTTCACAAATGAGGCCACAAATGAGATCCCAGAAATGTTGGAGAATTAAAGAATAAGAAAGGGGAAATTTGAGGGAGATCAACATTAGTAGAGAAATGGTGCTGCGAAAATTGATGGGATTGAAGGAGGATAAACTCCCAGGGCCAGCGAATCTTCATTCCAGAGTTCTTAAGGATGCGGCTCTGGAAATAGTGGATGCATTGATGTTCATCTTCCTGGATTCTTTAGACTCTGGAACTGTCCCTGCCGATTGAAGGGTAGCTCACGTCACTCGGAAGTTCAAAAGGAGGAGTAGAGAGAAGGCAGAGGATTATAGACCTGTAAGCCTAACATCGGTAGAGTGGAAAATGCTTGAATCCATTATCAAGGTCTTTCGAGTGGAACATTTAGAAAGAAGTGAGGATCAGTCAGAGTCAGCATGGATTTATGTAGGGAAAATCATGCGTGACAAATCGGTTGGAATTCTTTGAAGAGGTAACCCGTACAGTCAACAGGGGGGGAGTCAGTGGATGTGATACATTTGGACTTTCAGAAGGAGTTTGACAAAATCCCGCATTAGTGATTATTGTGCAAAATTAGTGCATGGAATTGGGGAAATGTATTGAGGTGGATAGAAACCATTTTGGCAGAGAGGTAACAAAGAGTAGAGATTAATCGACCCTTTCAAATTGACAGCAGTAATTAGTGGCGTACCCAATGGACCACAGCTATTCACAATATATGTCAATGATTGGGGTGAGGGAACAAAATGTAACACCTCAAAATTTGCAGATGATACCAAATTAGGTGGGAGGATGAATTTTGACCAGGATTCAGGGAGTCGACAGCAGCATATGGACAGGTTGGGCGAGTGGGCAAATCAATGGCAAGTGCAGTATAATTTGGATAAGTGTGAGGTTATTCACTTTGGAAGTAAAAACATAAGGACAGATTAATACCTGAATGGTTGTAAATTTGGAGAGGGAATTGTGCAGCGGGACCCGGTTGTCCTAGTGCACATTCGCTGAAGGTAAGCATGCAGGTGCAGCAGGCGTTAAAGAAGGCTAATGGTATTTTCGCATTCAGTGCGAGAGATTTCGAGTATAGAATCATGGGTGTGTTGCTGTAATTGCACAGGGCATTGGTGAGACCACACTTTATTGTGTGGAGTATTGTGCGCAGTTCTGTCTCCTTCTCTGAAGGAGGACGTTCTTGCTTCCGGGGGAGTGCAGCGAATGTTTACCAGGCTAATTCCAGGAATGATGCGATTGGCTTATGAGGAGAGGTTGACTAGGTTGGGATTGTTCTCGCTGGAGGTCAGAAGAATGAGGGGGGAATCACATTTAAACTTATAAATTTCTAACAGGACTATGCAGGGTAGATGCTGGGAAGATGTTACCGATGATGGGCGTGTCCAGAACCAGGGGTCACAGTCTGAGGATTCAGCGTAAACCATTTCGGTCAGAAATAGGGAGATATTTCTTCACACAAAGAGTGGTCATCCTGTGGAATTCATTCTCATAGAATGTAGTTGATGCTGATACTTTGACTATATTCAAGATGCGGCTGGATATACCACATGGGGAGAATGGGATCAAAGGCTATGGGAACAAAGGAGGATTTAGCTATTGAATTGGATGATCAGCAATGATCACGATGAATGGCGGAGCAGGCGCGATGGTCCAAAAGGCCTCCATCTGCTCCTATCTTCTAAGTACCTATGTGTATCTAAGCTGCCCAACCAAGTTCGCCACAGATAACATCCCGAACTCGATCTGCAGCTTCTGCCGCTCCTTCAACAACCCCACCTCCGGGGATTCCGAGTACCTCCCGTCCACCTGCAAGATCTCCTCCACCAGCTGTTCCATTTCCACCCGCTCTGTCTTCTCCCTGTGTGCCCTTAACGCAATAAATTACCCTCTCACCTTTGCTTTCAATGCTTCCATAACGGAGCCGCCGAGAACTCCCCTATGCCCTTTATCTCCACATACAGCGGAATAGCCTCTCTTCCCCGCTGACAGAATTCCTCATCGGTCGTCTAGCCCGACATCTAGCACCCATTGTGGGTCCTGCCCACCCTCACCACTTAGTCACCCGCAAGTCTACACCATGCGGAATATAATCTGACACCACGGTCGCCGAGTACTCCACATCAACCACGCCCACCAACAGTGCCCAATCAAGGGGAAAACAATAAATACACCGTGTGCCTGTGCGAAAAGAAATGAAAATTCCTTCGCTTCTCGGCCTACCAAAACCACAGGGACCCCCCCCCACCCCATGTTGTCCATGAACCTCTATATTCCCTTCGCTGTCGCCGACACCCTCCCCGACTTCAAACTCGTCCTGTCCCATCTCAGGTCTAAAATCCGATTTAAATCATAGAATCTACAGTGCAGAAGGAGGCCATTCGGTCCATCGAGTCTGCAACGGCCCTTGCAAAGAGCACCCTACTTAAGCCCATCTCCCCACCCTATTCCCATATGCCAGTAACCCCATCTATCCTTTTTGGACACTAAGGGCAATTTATCATGGTCAATCTACCTAACCTGCACATCTATGGACTGAGGGAGGAAACCAGCGCACTCAGAGGAAACCCACATCCACGCGGGGAGAACGTGCAGATTCCGCAAAGACAGTGACCCAAGCTGGGAATCGAACCTGGGACACTGGAGATGTGAAGTACCTGTGCTGACCACTGTGCTACCGGGCTGCCTCATTATCAGCTGTTGCGATTCCAGATCGGGAATTGTCCCCAACACCCGTCTCATAAACTCCACATCATCCCATTTCAAAGAACAAAGAACAAAGAAATGTACAGCACAGGAACAGGCCCTTCGGCCCTCCAAGCCCGTGCCGACCATACTGCCCGACTAAACTACAATCTTCTACACTTCCTGGGTCCGTATCCTTCTATTCCCATCCTATTCATATATTTGTCAAGATGCCCCTTAAATGTCCCTATCGTCCCTGCCTCCACTACCTCCTCCGGTAGTGAGTTCCAGGCACCCACTACCCTCTGCGTAAAAAACTTGCCTCGTACATCTACTCTAAACTTTGCCCCTCTCACCTTAAACCTATGCCCCCTAGTAATTGACCCCTCTACCCTGGGGAAAAGCCTCTGACTATCCACTCTGTCTATGCCCCTCATAATTTTGTATACCTCTATCAGGTCGCCCCTCAACCTCCTTCGTTCCAGTGAGAACAAACCGAGTTTATTCAATCGCTCCTCATAGCTTATGCCCTCCATACCAGGCAACATTCTGGTAAATCTCTTCTGCACCCTCTCTAAAGCCTCCACATCCTTCTGGTAGTGTGGCGACCAGAATTGAACACTATACTCCAAGTGTGGCCTAACTAAGGTTCTATACAGCTGCAACATGACTTGCCAATTCTTATACTCAATGCCCCGGCCAATGAAGGCAAGCATGCCGTATGCCTTCTTGACTACCTTCTCCACCTGTGTAGCCCCTTTCAGTGATCTGTGGACCTGTACTCCTAGATCTCTTTGACTTTCAATACTCTTGAGGGTTCTACCATTCACTGTATATTCCCTACCTGCATTAGCCCTTCCAAAATGCATTACCTCACATTTGTCCAGGTTAAACTCCATCTGCCATCTCTCCGCCCAAGTCTCCAGACAATCTAAATCCTGCTGTATCCTCAGACAGTCCTCATCGCTATCCGCAATTCCACCAACCTTTGTGTCGTCTGCAAACTTACTAATCAGACCAGTTACATTTTCCTCCAAATCATTTATATATACTACAAAGAGCAAAGGTCCCAGCACTGATCCCTGTGGAACACCACTGGTCACAGCCCTCCAATTAGAAAAGCATCCCTCCATTGCTACCCTCTGCCTTCTATGGCCTAGCCAGTTCTGTATCCACCTTGCCAGTTCACCCCTGATCCCGTGTGACTTCACCTTTTGTACTAGTCTACCATGAGGGACCTTGTCAAAGGCCTTACTGAAGTCCATATAGACAACATCTACTGCCCTACCTGCATCAATCATCTTAGTGACCTCCTCGAAAAACTCTATCAAGTTAGTGAGACACGACCTCCCCTTCACAAAACCGTGCTGCCTCTCACTAATACGTCCATTTGCTTCCAAATGGGAGTAGATCCTGTCTCTAAGAATTCTCTCCAGTAATTTCCCTACCACTGAAGTAAGGCTCACCGGCCTGTAGTTCCCGGGATTATCCCTGCCACCCTTCTTAAACAGAGGAACAACATTGGCTATTCTCCAGTCCTCCGGGACATCCCCTGAAGACAGCGAGGATCCAAAGATTTCTGTCAAGGCCTCAGCAATTTCCTCTCCAGCCTCCTTCAGTATTCTGGGGTAGATCCCATCCGGCCCTGGGGACTTATCTACCTTAATATTTTTTAAGACACCCAACACCTCGTCTTTTTGGATCACAATGTGACCCAGGCTATCTACACCCCCTTCTCCAGACTCAACATCTACCAATTCCTTCTCTTTGGTGAATACTGATGCAAAGTATTCATTTAGTACCTCGCCCATTTCCTCTGGCTCCACACATAGATTCCCTTGCCTATCCTTCAGTGGGCCAACCCTTTCCCTGGCTACCCTCTTGCTTTTTATGTAAGTGTAAAAAGCCTTGGGATTTTCCTTAACCCTATTTGCCAATGACTTTTCATGACCCCTTCTAGCCCTCCTGACTCCCTGCTTAAGTTCCTTCCTACTTTCCTTATATGCCACACAGGCTTCGTCTGTTCCCAGCCTTTTAGCCCTGACAAATGCCTCCTTTTTCTTTTTGACGAGGCCTACAATATCATTCGTCATCCAAGGTTCCCGAAAATTGCCGTATTTGTCTTTCTTCCTCACAGGAACATGCCTGTCCTGTATTCCTATCAACTGACACTTGAAAGCCTCCCACATGTCAGATGTTGATTTGCCCTCAAACATCCGCCCCCAATCTATGCTCTTCAGTTCCCGCCTAATATTGTTATAATTAGCCTTCCCCCAATTTAGCACATTCATCCTAGGACCACTCTTATCCTTGTCCACCAGTACTTTAAAACTTACTGAATTGTGGTCACTGTTACCGAAATGCTCCCCTACTGAAACATCTACCACCTTGCCGGGCTCATTCCCCAATACCAGGTCCAGTACCGCCTCTTCCCTAGTTGGACATTTCGGGGCATAGATATTCACCAACATCACCGGCATCCCCTCTAATTGCCCAATAACTATCACGGATGTCCCCCCAGTGTCAGCCACTATATTCTCCACTTCGAAAGCCACCCGTTTATTAATCAAAATCACCACCCACCTCGTCTTGGAATCTTTCATTTTTATTTCGAGAACCCAATAACTTTTTTTCAATAAAGGGGGATTTAGCGTGGCCAATGCACCTACCCTGCATATCGTTGGGATTTGAGGGTGCAACCCACGAAAACACGGGTAGAATGTGCAAACTCCACATAGACAGTGACCCAGACCCGGGATGGAACCTGGCTGGGATCTCGGCAAGTGAGATAGCAGTGCTAACCACTGCAACACGGTGCTTCCCCTTCATCTTAGAATCTAATCCCGAATGGAACACCTGCTCTACCCAGCCTTTCTTCAACCTGGTCTGATCTACAACCTTCATATATGTCTTCAATAACAGAGCTACATCCGTCTTCAGACTTATAAAACGTGCGACCGCACGGGCCCAATTGACCGGCCTAGCAAACCCTCAGACATTCTACGTGATCAGCCTGGTCGGAGGGCAACGCTTCCCCGCACCTACCGATCAACCATAACCCCACCTGGGCCAGCCACCAGCATGCGTCTCGCAGCTCCTCAGGACCACCCTCTTGCGCCTACGACATTGAGCATCCCAATAAGACCTTTAGAAACCACTCCTCTGTCAGCAGTTCCCCCTCCTTCCCATCATAAATTGACAACACGAATCCTGAACAACACACTAGCGTCCCACTCACACCCGAATTCGCTTCCGTGAACTAGCACGTCAGGCTAGCCTGATAGCCCACGCCCATGGCGCCCAGCATCCGACGCCCAATGATCTCCCCCCAACCCTCTCAAACATACTCCCAGTGCGAACTTAACAACACCCACCAAATACAAATAAAGGAACAACCCACCATCCCCCACCCAGGACAACGCCAGGGCAATGTCTCAAAACAGTGCAAAATAATCCCCCAAAAAACCAAATGGGACCAAAAGGGAATATACCCTCTAAAGTTCTGTATCATTCCGTCTCCTGCCAGTTCATTGCCCCTGACGAAATCCATCGCCTCCTCAGGCCTCACGTAATACACCGCCGACCCTTATAGATCACTCACAGACGGGCTGGGTACTGCATGCAAACATCACCCTCCTCACAAAGACGGCCGCTTTCACTCTCTGAAAGCTCGCTCCCCTCCTGGCCAGTTCCGCACCAAGGTCCCTTAGCTCATTGCCCTCCCAGATACAGCTTCTCGTCTGCGTGGCCCACCTCTGGATCCGTTCCTTGTCCAAGAACCGGTGCAGGCGCACCGCCATCACGGTTGGTGGCTCGTTCCCCTGCGGCATTCTCATCAGCGCCCTGTGCGGCCGGCGCAATTCCAATTGCCGTGCAACTGCCCCCTTTGCAGCAGCTTATCTAACATCCGTGCCACATACGTGCCGGTGCCCGCTCCGTCGCTGCCCTCTGACAATTCCACAACCCTCAGATTATGGCTGGGCGACCAATTCTCCAGATCCTCCACCTTCTCCTGCAGCCGTCTCAGTGGATCTCCCATCAACCCCATTTACGCTGCCATCGAGGCAAGCTGCTCCTCCTGCTCCCGCACCGCCTCCTCCACGTACTGGATCGCCTGCCCCTGGATCTCCAACCTCGCCTCCATGCGGTCGATCACCGCCTATATCGGGCCCACCACCGTAGCCAGTTCCTCCAAATTCTCCTTCCACTGCTGGGTGAACGTCTCCTTCTGGAAGTGCACCAGCTGACCCATCGACCACTGAGAGTGTAGGATCGGTACCTGACCCTCCGCCAACTTCATCTGTGCTGTAGGCACCACTCCGACTTTCACCAATTGTTCCTTTTTTTTGGCCACTTCTGGTCTACGAATTAATCCACGCGTGGGACATTCTGTCCCTAATCGTCCTGCACATTTTCAATCAAAACATCCACCCGTGGACCGGGGAAGAGGACCGAAAGTTCCACCACGAGCGGGGGCCACCAAATGTGCAACCACTCACACCATTGCCGCCACCGGAAATCCCAGCACATCCTTTCTTAGCTACAGGGCCCAAAACTGATCCCAATGCTCCAAATGCGGTTTGACATTCCTGTTCTGGTATTCTGGCCCTCTCCACATGAAAGCTAACATTGCATTTGCCTTCATAACTGCTGCCTGAATCGGAACATTATCCTTAAGTGTATCTTGAACAAAGACTTCCAAGTCCGTTAGTGCTTCTGATTTCCTCAGCATTTAACCATTTAGAAAATAGTCTGGACCTCCATTGCTCTTTCTAAAGTACATCGCCTCATACCTTTCAACATTGTATTCCATCAGCCACTTCTTTGACCACTCTCCAAGCCTGCCCAAATCCTTCTGCAGTTCCCGTGCTTCCTCAATATTACCTGTACCTTTCAGATTGTTGTGTAATATGCAAACTTAGCAAAGTGCCTTCAGTTCCTTGTTCCAGATTAATGTATATTGAGAAAGGATGTGGTGCCAGCACAACCCCCTGAGACACATCACTAGACACCGGCTGCCATCCGGAAAAAGACCATTTTATCCCCACTCTCTGTCTCCTGCCAGTCAGCCAATCCTCTATCCATGGCAGGATCTTACACTTAACACCAGGACCTCTTAACCTATTCAACTGCCTCCTATTCGGCACCGTGTCAACTGCCTTCTGGAAATCGAAATAAATCACATCCACCAGTTCTCCTTTGTCCAACTTCCTTGTTAACCCCTCAAACAGCTCCAACAGATTTGTCAGACATGGCCGACCCTTGACGAATCCGTGGTGACAGAATCCTATTTTATGATGCACGAGTGCAGACCGGTAGCACGGTGGTTAGCACTCTTGCCCCAGTGCGCCTGGTTCGCAGGTTCGATCCTTGCCCTTGGTCCGTGTTCACTTTGCACATTTTCCCCGTGGTGGCGTGGGACCTCTTAAACGTTCCACAACCCAAATATCTGCAGGCTAGGTCGGTTGTCCACACTGAATTGCCCCATAATTGGAAAGAGAAATAGGGTACTCCAAATGCATTTATTTCTTAAATTAAAAAAAACACATCATGCACTTCCAAGTACTCCACGATCTCATCTTTAGTAATGGACTCTGAGAGCAGCATGATGGCGCAGTGCGTTAACCCTGCTGCCTCACGGTGCCGAAGTCCCAGGTTCGATCCCGGCTCTGGGTCATTGTCCGTGTGGAGTCTGCACATTCTCCCCGCTTTTGCGTGGGTTTCTCCTCCACAACCCAAACGTGTGAAAGGTAAGTGGATTGAAAACGCTCAATTGCCCCTTAATTGAAAAGAAGTGAATTGGCTTCACTAAATTTAAAAAAATAATAATGGGTTCTAAACTCTTATCAATCACCGAATTCAGACTAACCGGCCTGTGATATGTCATCTTTTGCCTCGCTCCCATCTTAAACAGCGTTGTTAGCCAATTCCCAGTCCTCCGGGACCCTCCTTGCCTCCAGTAGTTTCTGAAAAGTCACCTCCAATGGCGACACAATCTCCTCAGCTTTCTCTTTTAGAACCCTGGGATGTAGTCCATCCGGTCCAGGTGGTTTACCCACCTTCAGACCTCTAGGTTTCCCAGAAACTTCTCCTAGTGTTGACCACAGCACTCACCTATGCCCCCTGATTATCCTGGAGCTCTGACATCCCATTCGTGTGTTCCACCGTGATGTCTGATGCAATAACTATTTAGTTCGTCTGACATTTCTTTCTTTCCGTGTATTACTTCTCCAGCCACATTTTCCAGCGGTCTAATATCTATTTTTGTCTCTCTCTTACCTTTTATATATTGAGCACATATCTTCCGAACTTATTTTATATTACTGGCTAGCTTGCACTCATATTTCATCTCCTCCCCCCCCCCCACCCCCCACCCCCGCCCACTCCCCATATTTGTCTGCTTGCTTTTAAAGACTTCCCACTACACCGGCTTCCCTATAATCCTCACCACTTTGTATGTTTCGTCTTTGGCTTTTATGCTGTCCTTGACGTCCATCGTAAGAATTGGGTGCCTTGTCCTCCCCTTAGCATGTTTCCTCCTCTTTGGGATGAATTTCTGTTTTACTTCCCGAATAACCGCCAAGAAGTAGGCCTATTGCCGTTCCACTGTCTTCTTTGCCGGGATCTTTCTCCAATCAACATTGGCCCGCTCATCCCTCATGTCTTTGTCGTTATCCTTACTTAATTGTAAAACCATTACATCTGATTCCAACTTCTCCCTTTCAAACTGCAGGGTAATACTGTCATATTGTGTTCATTGCTCCCTCAGGCTTACTTCATCTTACGTTCTCTAATCAAGCACACGTCATTGTACAGCAACAAATCCAGAATCGGCTGTTCCCTTGTAGATTCTGTTCCAGCTGCTCCAAAAAAATACCTCTTAAACGTTCCACAAATTCCTTTTCTGGGAATCCACTGCGAACCTAATTTCCCCTGTCGACCTGCATAATGACGCCCCGCATGATGATTGTAATATTGCCTTTTTTACATGTCTTTAGTATCTCCTGACTTTACATTCGGTTTCAACCTTCCAATGTATTTTCTACGACAGATCGTGACCACTGCTAAGGAGCCTGTGCAAAACTCCCATAAGGTTATTTTAGCCTTTGCGATTCCTCAAATCTACCCAGAGCGGTTTTATGCCTTCTCAACCTATTTCGCTCCTTGCGATCGATGAAACTTCATTCCTTCGTACAATATAACCCCGCCCCATTTCTCAACATGCCTGTCCTTCAAATTGGACGCATCCCGTTGTATTTTTAGATCCAGCTATGATCAACTTGTAACCAGATATCTGTGCTGCCCACAACATCGTATCACCAATTTAAATGTCTGCAACAAGATCATTTACCTTGTTCCATATTCTGTGCTTATTAAGGTACAACGACCACAGTCCTGCTATCAACCCCTCCCTTCTCTCACTTGTCACCTTTTTTGCTCTGGTTGACAACGACTAACATCCTTTCTGGCGAGTTTTCTCGTGCTGTTGGGAGGTGGTTAAAATAATTCGGCAGCGGGAGAGTTCGTAACTGTTAGAAGAATAGGCCACAGCATAACACAGAAAAGCAATGAAGTCAGAGGCAATACTGTGGTAGTACACCTCATGGGAGTAAGACAAGGCTGGGCTGCCTGTTACCTAATTCCAGTAGTATTATAGGTGAAACTGATGACCTAGGGCGAGGATTGACGCATGCAATGGTAATTTATTATCCATTATGTCTATGTGGCTGAGCGAGGGTCAGAATTGGCAGCGCCATCGTGGGATGTAGTGTCTTCATCACAAGCTGATGGTGGGATAAAATAAGAGGAGTGAATATATTATTAGTTAAGGAGTCGGTTTTAGCAGTAAATAGAGATGATTTCTTGGAGGGAGAATTAAATGAAGCTTCGTGGTTTTTTTTCAATGTAGCGTCCCCAATTATTCTTATCTCCAGTTGACGGGCAATTTAGCGTGGCCAATCAACCTAATCTGCATATCTTTGGGTTGGAGGCGTGAAATCTACGCAGATATGTTGGAGAATATACAAGCTCCGCACTGACAGTGATCCAGGGCCGGGATTCAATCCCGGGCCCTCAGCTCTGCAGAACCAGAGCTAACCACTGCGACACATGCCGCCCCTCAAATGAAGCTTTGAGTGTACAGCTTATGAATGAAAAATGGTACACCACATTGCTAGCTGATTATTATATACACCAAATATGCCAGTGGGAAATAGAGGAGCAAAAATGTGCGCCATTCGGAGAAATGTGTCAAAATCATGAGAGGTTAATTATATTTGTTGCTATTCATTTTCAAAATTTGAATTGGTTATTCACTGTGTTAAGGGCTTAGACGGGGTGGTTCTCTTTAAATGTACACAGGGCAACGTTTAAGCTCAATATACAGAGTGTCCAACAAGGGATAGTGCAATGCTGGACCTAATTCTGGGGAATGAAGTCGGACGGGAGATTGATGTGTTGGTGGGAGCCCATTTTGTTGATAGCGCCCACAGGATGGTACAAGTTAAGTTTGTAGTGGAGAAAAAAATGAACAAATTGCAAAGAGTAAAATGTCTTGGATAGCGGAATTTGTTAAAATAAGACAGAAGCCGCTCAATGTAGATAGGCAACGGTTATTTGTTGGGGCACCAAGAGAATAGTAGTGGGGGTTGAATCATTAAAAAAGGACATTGGGAGATTAAAGACCCAACATGTTCCCTCTTGGACAGGAAGAAGTAACATACCCAGAAAGCCATGGATGACCAGTGACATTCAGAATACGATGTGAAGGAAAGTTTTGTTTTAGCAAGTGCAAGAACAGCAAGTCAACTGAGACATTAGTGGAGTACTGAAAGTGCAGAATGCAGCTTATGAAACAAATACCTGAGCAAATCAGGGATACGATAATGCTCTGGATGGTCAAAGTTGGGAAATGTTTACAAAGATATTCTGCCATATATCAATGGGAAGAGGATAATGAGGGATAGCGAAGGACCCATTAGGGAGCAACGCGGGAAGCTGTGGTGCATCCCAAGGACATTCGTACACTGTTGAACGAATATTCGCTATCTCTTTTCAGCAAAAAAATGAGGACGTAAAAGTAGAACTCGGGGAGAGAGACTAAAGTTCTTGAGCGAATTATTATGGGAGGTGACAAGATATTGGAAGTGTTGGTAGGTGTTGGTAGTAGGGTAAATATTGGACACAATTCTGAAGGAGAGAATATTTCTTCTGTCGGAAAGGCCAGGTTTGATTAAGAATAGTCAGCATGACTATCAGAGTGATTCCATAAAGAATGTGATTACATTTTTGAGCATGTGACCAGGTGTCGAGGGTCGTGCAGTTGTTGTCGTTTATATGGATTGGATTCCAGCAAAGCCTTTGACAAGTTCCCACTTGGCAGGCTTATAAAGTAGGCCAATTCAGATGGCAAACAGGGTAACTAGATAATGTGGATGCAAAATGGACTGGGCTGTTGGAATCAGAGGATGATTATTGGATTGGATTGGATTTATTAACTCACGTGTTCCGAGGTACAGTAAAAGTATTTTTGCGCGTGCAGCTGAAACATATTATTTAGTCGATGAAAAGAACAAACGTAATAGGGCATCACAAGGTATCATAAAGACCGGTATCGGGTGAAGCATACAGGAGTCTCGTATTAAGAAGATCAGTCCATAAGAGGGTCGTTTCGTAGTCTAGTAACAGCGGGGAAGAAGCTCTTTTGAATCTGTTCGTGCGTGTTCTGAGACTTTTGTATCTCCTGCTCGATGGCTGAAGTTGGGAGAGTGATTAAGCCGGTAAGGAGGGTTTTTTGATTATGCTGTCACATTCCCAAGGCAGCGGGCGGTGCAGATAGGGACAACGGATGTGTACGTGTGATGGAATGGGTGGTGTTGACGACGCTCTGAAGTTTCTTGCGATCTTGGGCCAACAGCAGTTCCGACAACAGGCTGTGGTGCAGCCATATAGGATGCTTTCTGTGGCGCACCTTTAAAATTTGGTAAGAGTCGATGTGGACATAGTGAATTCACTTAGTTTCCTGAGGACCAAGACACATTTTTTGTGATGTGCTTTCCTCGGATTTTGAAGCTGGCAACCATCCCAAACTCGGCACCGTTGATGCAGACAGGTGTGTACAAAATACTTTGCTTCCTGAAGTCAATAGCCAGCTCTTTCGTTGTGCTGGCATTCAGGAGAGAATTGTTGTCCTTACACTACTCCACGAGGTTTCCATCTCCCTCCTGTATTCTGATCGTCGTTGTTCGAGATGCGACCCGCTACGTTCGTCTTATCAGCAAACCTGTAGGTGGCGTTGGTGCCAAAGTTTGCCACGCTGTTGGCTATGCATAGGGAGTACAGTAGGGGCTCACCACGCAGCCTTGCAGTGCCCCGGTATTGAGGATTGTCGTGGAGGAGTTGTTGTGTATTCTTACTGATTATTGCCTGTGGAGCAGAATGTCGAGGAACCAGTTGCGCAGTGAGGAGCCAAATCCTAGGCTTTGAAGCTTTTACATACGCTTAAGTGGGATTCTGGTGTTAGAGACGGAGCTTTAGTAAATACATTGGAGTCTGATGTAAGAGTACATGTTGTCCAAATACTCCAGGGATACGGGCAGAGCAAGCGAGATGACGTCTGCTGTGGACCGGCTGTGATGGTATGCACATTGCAGTGGATCTCTGCAATCTGGGGGTGTGGGGTAGATGTGCCTCATGACCAATCAATCCAAGCACTTCATTGCGATCGGTGCCAAGGCCATCGAACGTTTGTCATTTTGTCAGGTTGCGTGGTTCTGCATTGATACCGATATGTTGGTGGTCTTCTTGAAGCAGGTGGGGACTTCGGGACGGAGTAGGGAGAGGTTGAACTGTCCGCGAACCCATCTTGTCGCTGTTCACTGAAGGACCTAAGTACACGAGCGGGCACCCCGCCGGACCCATCGCCTTTCGAGGGTTCACTTTCATGAATGCCGATTTTACTTTCGAAGCTGTGACGGTGGGTATTGGTGTGACCAGGACAGCTGGGGCTGTCAACAGATGTTTGGTGTTTTTCTGCTCCAACCGAGCATAGAATGCATTGAGTATATTGGGAAGGGGTATTCTGCTGCCAGAAATACTGCTTGGATTCGCTTAGTTGCCCGTTATGTTGTTCAGGCCTTGCCACAAACGACGAGAGTATGTAACTCTAGTCTATGACTCCAGCTTGGTCTGATATTGTCTCTTGGCATTCAGGATGACTTTGTGGAGGTCGTACCTAGACTTCCAGTGTAGGTCA
This sequence comes from Scyliorhinus torazame, assembly GCF_047496885.1. Classification (NCBI taxonomy): domain Eukaryota; kingdom Metazoa; phylum Chordata; class Chondrichthyes; order Carcharhiniformes; family Scyliorhinidae; genus Scyliorhinus; species Scyliorhinus torazame. Next base: position 109,542,790 of record NC_092718.1, read on the forward strand.
GGGTCACCTGACTTTAACACGTTATACCTGGACTTCAGTAGTGAGTCAATCTCCCGATCAAGCCACGAGTTGCGGTGGGGGGATACTCCAACGACTCTCTTTGGCAAGCAGTCGTCCACACATTTGCTGATAACATCTGTGGCGGTGGTGGCATACTTGTTCAGGTTGGTCGATGCGTTCTTAAACATGGGCCAGTCCACTGACTCAAAGCAGTAACGTAAGGTCTCTTCTGTTTCTTCGGACCAGCAATGCATGGTCTTCTTAACTGGAGTCTCCCGCTTAAGTTTCTGCTAGTATGCTGTGCGAAGAAGCACCATCTTATGGTACGATTTTCCAAAGTGTGGTCCGGGGATGGGACGGTAGGAACTTGATTCTTGTGTAGCAGTGGTCGAGTGTGTTCTCGTCCCACGTGGGATGGAATATGTGTTGGATAAATTGTGGCAGTACACTCTTTAGGTTAGCCTTCTTTAAATCGCCAGCGACGATGAACAAGGCATCCGGATTTTCTCATTCACTGTTGTTTAGAACTGTGTACAATTAGTCCAGCGCCTTCTTCACTTACGCCTGTGGTGACATGTAGTCTACTGCGCTGGTGGCTGAAGTGAACTCAAGTGGAAGCTACTACGGGCGGCATTTAACAGTCAGGCATCCCAAGTCCGGGAGCAGTAGTTCGCTAGATCGCCATATCCGAGCACAAGAATGAGATGATGAGTTGGCAAACTCCTCCACACTTTGCCTTGCTGATGATGCCGTGTGGTCCGTCCGGTGCATTGCGAAGCATTCAGGATGCATGGTCCAATCCCGTGAGTCAGGGGTGAGACATGTCTCTGTGAAACAGAGCACACAGCAGTCACTTACTTCCCTCTGAGAGGAAAGTTTAACGTTAAGTTCCTACAGCTTGTTTTCGACCGCTTTGACGTTTACCAGGAGTATGCTTGGGAAAGAATGTTGAACTCGCGTTGCTTTGGTCTCACCTGCAGACCGCCGCATTCTCCTTGATTTCTCGGTCAGCGGCAGCGTGTGGATGGGCCGGGGAAAAGGTGAGAGAAGTCTGACCTTGTGGAGGGTTGGTAGTTGGTTGCAAAAGAAAGGATGTCATGTAGGAATTTATATAATGTAGGTGAGGCCACAGCTGGAGTACTGTTTGCAATTCTGAACACCACCATACAGGAAAGATGAGATTGCACTGGGGGAGGGGGGACTGGCGGGGGGGAAGAGGCAATTAATCAGGATGTTGCCCGTGACCGAACACTGAAATTATGAAGAGAGAGTGAACAGGCTTGGGTTGTTTTCGCTGAGGCAGAAAATTATTGAGGGCCGACCCGATCGATGTTTATAACTTTATGAAGGTATGGACATGATGGAAAAGGAGCAGCTATTCCCCGTTGTTGAAGTGTCAAGTGCGACTGGATGCATGTTAAAGGTGGGGGGCAGGAGGTTTAGGCGAGAATTGCGATAAAAACAATTCACTGCCTGCGAGGGTGGTATAACTCTGTCGCTTGACATCCATTAAAATGTACTTGGATGAGCACTTCGCACGTCAAGGCCAGTGCTATTGGTTTATGGGATTGACCGAGCAGCTCAGATGTTTTTCATGAGTCTGTGAAGATTCTGCGGGCCGAAGTGCCTTTTCAGCACTGTATTACTTTGTGACTCTGTGATTCTATGAGGCGATATTAAACAAACAATGGAATGGAATGTGGGCTTCTTGATTCAACTTAATACTCTCTTTAAATTCCTTCGTTTGCCATGATAGATTAATTCCTCTCTCATACTTGTTTTTCCTTACTGGTATATATTTTGATGGGGGTCATGGAATGCCTTCTTTAATGCCTGTCACTGCTAATGTATTGTCTTGTTTTTATAAAGTATCTGCCCCTTCCACTTCACTATCTCTATGTTCATTCCATTCGAATTCTCTTCATTTAAGGTTATCAAAATTGTCTCAAATTCATGTTTTACACTCTAAAATTGAATTTCCAAATTCCATAATATTATGATCACTATTTAACCTTGGCTCATTTTTACGGTGGACAATTATTTAAAATGACTCATGACTCATTGTCAGATCCAATGTACCCTATTGGTTCCATTGCATATTGCTCTTCATAAACTATCGCTATTGCATTTTGCACATTTCTTGTCGCAGATACATGGATACATAGAAGGTAGGAGCAGGAGGAGGCCTTTTGGCCCTTCCAGCCTGCTCCGCCATTCATCATTATCATGGCTGATCATCCAACTCAATATCCTATTCCTGCTTTCTACCCATAGGTTTTGATCCCATTCTCTCGAGGGACTATATCCAGTCGCCTCTTGAATATATTCAAAGTTTTAGCTGAACTTTCCAACGTATTATCCCAATCAATATGACGATGGCAGTCACCCGTATTTAGTGTTTTGGTTATGGATTGGTACCGCTCCAAAATTCTGCCTACTGTTTGAATTTGTCCATGCACTACTCCAAGCAATGTATTCTTTCCATTGCTGATTTGCACCTCCTCCTGATGGACTCGACATCTTCCGAGTCGAGATCATTTCACGCAACTGTCTTCAATACGGGTCTTAGCAAGAGCGCTACAATAGCAGCTTATCCTTCCCTTCTGTTCATCGGAATGGTCAGATATCCCTGAATGTTATGTTCCCAGTTTGGATCTCTTTGTAACCATACTTCCTGGCATTTTTGAATTTTACTCTGCTTTATTTTATTACTGTTCGTTTTCCGGTATCACATGTCACATTTCCTTGTTTCCCATTCCCTTTTCCACGGTAGTTTGAACGCTTCTCAACTAGAGCATCAAACGCTCGCCTCGGACAGATGTCTCGGATTGCGTAGTTTTAAGCTGCCCAGTTTGTACAGGTCCCACCTCGCCCATGGGTGGGATCATGAAATATTGAAAACACAGTGATACAGTTTCAGCCCAAACAGTGCACCTGTACGATAACGCGAAATGAATGGATGTGCTTTATTCATACTCAAGCAAGCAAATTAGATTATTTGAGATTTCCTTCACCAAAGAATATTCGTTTCCAAAATGTGGTTGTGCACCTGTCGTTCCAATTGAGAAACTGTCGATATTCGATGTATACTATGTAAAAGGTCTAATTTCTGGAATAGAAAGAATACCAACTGTGTCCTTGAAAAAAAGTCACAGCGTTTTTCGCAACTTTTTTTGCGGTCTGCCGTCATTAATTATTGAAAATCAACCGTACAAGGCGTTATTGTGGTGGCGAAATATTTGACCTCAACGGTTTTTTTTAAATCCTACCTTGTGACTAAACTGCAGTGGAACATTTTCGCCTCTTTTGCATGAAACTGCGAAGTTTTGACTCGTGGACGAGAATATTTGGCCAACTGAAATTGTATTCGCCATGAAAGTAGTTTTCAGATGTCTCAGAAGTTGCTGAGCAGGGGTCACAGGTGCTGAGAGCGAGAAAATGCGTCCGTGATGTCGCGAGGAACAGTTTTGCAGTCAAGTCGTTCTCAGCTGGACGCAGAGTTAAGAGTGTTAACGTAGTGACAGGGAAGGGTTCTTCACAAACAACTGCGAGTAACTCCATTGACTCTGCTGTATGATATCTAGATGCTGCAGGATATGTCAGATAACATTTAAAAACGCGCCGTCATCTATGTTGTGAATGTCAGGAGAATAGACACTTGAGGGACACAAGGTAATATTGCTTTTCCGGGAGCAAGTGTAGCCTCGACATGTAGCAAAACTCATTCAGTACTTTGAATACTGAGGGAGGTAGTCACATTCTGATACTTTGAAATGTTACAGTAAAGGCACAATTCCCCTCGAAAATTGTTGATTTTTGTCACATACTTTGTCTTCTGTATTTTACTCTGATAAACAGTTTATTCCAAACTTCCGTAATGCATTTTCACGACAGCTGGTGCGTTACCAATACATTTTTAAAAAAGAGAGACAGGGATTCCAGGAGCAATTTGTATAAGTAATGGTAGCGATTTAGCTACTTTCGTTTCGTCAGCGCAATCGCTCTCCACATACCTCGCGATGGGCATTCTTCACTGTTGTCTGTATCTCTCCCACAATCGCATTGTATCGCTCTATCCCCGTTACAATCTCCTTTCCATGCAAATCAGAACACACACACACAGACACATGCATTTACACGGGATAGCTGGAGCGAAAGATACAGATGCAAACAGTCACCTTAAAAAGAGCCGTTCCTCTGATCAATTATTGTCTCTGACTAATAGACAACAGTAAGCGAATTGTGAGCTTGGACATTTCTAGACATATCTGCCTGAAACGTTATTGTAGATCATTTAACTTTGAGACCATATCAATAAGCCTCACTTTCCCTCAATTCCACTCAGTTTTCTTTCCTTAATTAATGTCCTGGCAGAACTATTCTATTTTTTTTCAGGATGTATGACATTTTTCATATTATTTAACTCGTAATGTTAGCTGGCACCGTGAAAAAAACATCCAAGTTAACGCCCACGCACGAGCCTTTAATAGAATAAGAAAATGTTTAAGGACAGGATACAAGAACAATTCATTAATTATGCAACCGGCCTTGTTTCCAGAATGGGGCACAAGAGAATCGATGATTGGGCAGTTTCTGAAGTGGTTTTCAAACGCAAATGGGCTTACAAGGAAGTTAATACACACACACACATATATTAAAACTAATTGGGGAACACTAGACGTATAGAATATTGTGAAGACTGAATTGCAATACTTGGTGCCAAATCCATCTACAAGTTAGCTGACGACAAGTTCATAGTGGGTCGGATCTCGAATAACGACGAGCCAGAATACAGGAGGGAGATCTAGAACCCAGTGGAGCGGTGCCACAACAATCTATACCTCAATGCCAGCAAAGTAAAGACCGAATCATTGACATCATGAAGCAAAGTTCCGTACACACCCCAGTCTGCATAAACGGATCCGAGGTGGAGATGTTGAACAGCTTCAAATCTCTCGGAGTGCACATCACAAAAAATCTGCCCTGGTCCATCCTTGTCCACGCTACCACCACAAAATTACAACATCATCTACAGTTTGTCAGGAAACTAAGGAAATTCGGAATGTCCACACTGCCTCTTGCCAACTTTTACTGATGGACCATCCTATCTGGCTGCATCACAGCCTGGTCTGGCAACTGCTTAGCCCAAGACCGCAAGAAATTTCAGGGAGTCGTGAACACAGCAAAGTTCATCACACTAACCTGTCTCCGACTCATTGACTCTATTTACACATCCCGCAGCCTGGGGAAAGCGGGCAACATTATCTAAGACCACTCCCACTAGCCTTACTCACTTTTCCAACTTCTTCCGTCGGGCAGGAGGTACAAAATTCTGAGAACTCGCTAGAGCAGATTCAAAAACAGCTTCTTCCCCTCTATTAGCAGACTCCTAAACGTCCGTCTTATTAACTGACGTGATTAATACTACACTCCTGTCTGATTCACCCGATGCCAGTGTCTACGTATTTGTATTGTGGACCTTCTGTTGCCCTTTTATGTATTTTCTTTTTCCTTTTCTTTTCTTCTCATGTACTAAATGATCTGTTTCAGCTGCTGGCAGAAAATACTTTTCACTGTACCTCGGTACGCCTGACACTAAAGAAATCCAAATCCAAATCGCGTTAGCAGAGGTGAGTTAAACGTGGAGAAATTAGAATACATCTCACATATATATGCCAAAAGTCTTGCGAAAGGTGAGTACTTGAGACAAGAGAACAACAGGAAAAATATATACTTGAAGCTGATTAGTTTCGCAGATGTCAATGGACGAAGGCCGCTGTTAAGGACTCACAGACAGAGCTGTGGCCAACTGTGAAGCAGAACCATCCCACAGCACAGGACCCTTGGCGACACAACTATTGAAAACCTTATAGAAGCACACCACTGAATTGATTGGAAGATGTCGAAACCTGAGGGAACCTCGTGCGTCGTAACTACTTGCTTGAGTTACCTCATGGAGTTACACGAGAGTCACACGAAAAACTGGGTTTTTCGTAGCATTATTTTCGTGAAGTGTACCTTTAATTATATTGTGTATTTTAATGTATAATCTTCCCGTTTAAGTAATAAACATTATTTTATTTGAATACCAAAAACAAGACCGCGCATTTATTCTCTCGTTTGCATATTTTCCTCACGATATTCTAAATAACATAATGGAGATTCTTGGATCGGTGTTCCATGTTATCCTTCTAGCGTTTGCTATACCATCGTATCAAACAGCGGCATTTTACTTAACACCCTACACCTGAGAGTTCAGACCGCTTCCAGTCATTAAAATCTACATAGAGACAGTGCCATGGTCGGCGCGTCCTTCCCCATGGGTAAAGTGAAGCTTCTGGGTGCGGGGTGGGCGGGAGGGTGAGCATTTGGTGCTCCTGGCACTACGCACCCTCTTCGTCCACTTATGCACCTCCGCGACTGTGCCGGCACACCAGGCATAGCTTCGGGCCAACATTTTCATTTGCGGGACCCTGTGTTCCCAATCTGGATGGCTTGTAAGATTGATCCTTTGCTGCGCTCAGTGTTGACCATTTTGGAACTCCACAGCAGGATGCATTTCACCAACTGAGTTTTGCCACATTTGTGGTAAAATACCGCAGTTCGCCTGTAAGGGCACGGTGCTGGGACTCGTACAGCACTTTGACCCTGGCCAGCAGTGGGTCAAACTGTGTTCATGCCTTTACTCTGCCGCCGTCAATGGTAAAGAGACCGTGAAATATAAGGTCCTGAAGATTTCGTCTGATGTTGTCGGCCTTGGCATACAGGTGGGCAGAGGGAAGAGGTAGGCGGGGATATTGGTCTTGGTAAATGCTCTAAAACGTACTCATATGCCGCTAACAGGAGAGCTCATTGCTCAATCTGGGCAGACGCCACTGGGACAACGGTATTTTTCTCTTTGACCCACCCCAGTAGGGGTTTATGGTCTGTATGCACTGCGAATGCATGTCCAAAGCCATGCTAAGGCATCTTTTTGCACTAAACACAAGTGCTAATCCGTATTTTTCCATCTGAGCATAATTCTGCTCTGCTGCCGCCGAAGTGCGTGAGGTGAACGCAATGAATGGCTCTAAACCATCGTCCATCATGGGTGCCAGGTCAGTCCCGGTTCCGTAGGGCCATGCATTGCAAGTGAGCAACGAATGATTTGATGCGTGGAAGTGAGTGAGCAGCTCCGAGGACGGCGGTTGTGCGTTGGCTCGGTTGAAAACATCCTGCTGTGTTGAGTCCAAAACCACCGCTGGCCCATTCTTTCGCAACAGGTGCGGTGGGGTGAGCACTGTCGCCAAGTTCGGGATGAACTTCCGCCTGAGTATATAAGGACCAAGAACGCGCTGCAGGATCCTTCGCTATTGGCGGTTGCAGGATGGCGTGTAATTTAGCGTCCGCTGCGTGCAGTCCATGTCAGTCAACCCTGAGCCCAAATAGACTGCCTGATTTGTGTAGAATATACACTATTCGCGCCGAGGTAGACCAACGCTGTTTCGAAATGACATAGCATGTCCTCCAGATTTTCGACGTGGTCCCAGTCGTTGTAAGGGCTCATCTGCATTTCATCCGCATAGACTACTATCTGTGGCAATCTTCACAGTATATTTGCAGAATTCAACACAACTGCTGGTGTTGTTGTCAGTGAGGAGGATAGTGCATGGCCACAGACTGATGTTGATCAGCTTTCTATTTGGACAAAGCAATGGCAGATGGAATTGAATCGCGGTGCATGTGAGGTGATGGATTTTGGGAAGTCAAATGGGAGTAGGTACAGGCAATGAACGGAAGGACATAGTATTGACGAACAATAGGACATTGTTCTACAAATACTTGGATCTCTGAATGTGGCAACGCATGAGTGAAAGGTGGGGAAGAAGCTGTTGTTGAATCTGGTAGAGCCTGATCTCAAACTTTAGTATATTCTGATCCATGGAAGAGATTGGACGAGCGAATATGGCGGATTATAGAGGTATTCGATTAAACTACACGCTTCCGTAAGGCAGTAGGAGGTGGAAATAGCGTCAATGGATGGGAGGCGGGTTCGGATGCAGGACTGAGCTGCGTTCACAACCGTCTCTAATTTCTTACGACTTAGGTCGAGTCGTTGCCTAACTAAGCTGTGATTTAGCATTCTCTGATGCTGCTTTTAAATTGGTCAGAGTCGATTTGGACGCTCTGAATTCCGTTCATTTCCTGAGGAACCAGAGGCGCTACTGTGCTCTCTTGCTCGTTGCCTCACGTTGGCTGTCCATGACAGGTTTTTGGTGATGTGTGCAACTAAGAATTTGTCGCTGTCAATCATCTCCATCTCGCCACAATTAATGGGGCGGAGTTGTCTTCGACACTTCACTTGATGATCAATGACCAGCTCCTTCGTTTTGTTGACATTGAGGGAGATACAGTTGCCATTTCACCATGCCACTAGTTTCGCCATCTCGCTCCTGTACTCTGACTCATTATTTGAGATGCGACCAATAACGGTCGTGTAATCAACAAACGTGTAGTTGGAATTGTAGCTGAGTGTTTCCATACAGTCTTGTGTGTCTAACGAGTATAGTAGGGGGTTAATAAACACTTCCAAGTTCCCAGTATTGACAATTATAGTCGAGGATGTGTCTATGCTGATCCTTACTCATTGAGGTCTACGAGACATGATGTCGAGGTTACAGAGGGAGAGGGCGGGGCCAATTCCTGGGTTTTGGAGTTTGGATGTTGTGGTGATATGCGGAGACGCATATCTACATATAACCCACTCACGATTACAAGCAGATAGCCACAGCAAAGCCGATGTGAAATTCGGCCTTATTCATAGTGGCGACACAATCGTTCGTCAATGCTGTTGACATGAAAATTTTAGTCAGTGGGAAATGACTTGGGGCCTTCAGCATCTTGAGTTCTTGTTGGTCAGTGAGCTGTTTTGGAATTTACTGCAAATAAAAAATTGATAGCTATCATAGAATACTGTATAACGTAGCACAGAGGATTGTAAAGATGTGTTTTGAATTACCATCTTGGTTCTTTATCAGCTCTGGGGAGTACAAGGTGGGCATATAAGTGAATCAATAAACACTGAACAAAAATTATTATCCTGATGTGCAACTAACCACTATGAGTAAAATAAAAATTTAAATCTACGAAGGTAAGTGTCTGACAATCCCACTTGAATAAAGCATTCTGAAGGTTGACCAGAAATTGAACTCGGGGGGTATCTAAATCTGCAGTTGCAAGAGCAGTCGAAAAGCTGCAGTCCTGCAACGATTTGCACGCCTCCTTCCTCCCGAAGTCTGTGCACAAACCACAATGCACGAGTCTGACGTAAAATAAATGAGTGTTGATTTAAAGCTTCTGCAGACGGCGACGGGTACATTACAAACAAAAGAGGCTGCCTGATTGGCAGCGCACTGACAAACATTTATTCCACAAAACACCGACTAAAGAATCAGGTGTGTGTTCCAGCTATATCGTGCAATGTAGGTGCTCTCTAACGCTAATGAGGTAGCACCTTCCAATCTCGCGAAGGCACCAACTACAGAGGCAAGTGTAGCAGTGACTTACTGATCAGCATCTCTTTGAATTTTCAGTTCCTGGCATCCAGCTTCCTGATTTAACACTGTATAGCCGTTCCATCACTACGATTGGATGGAAATCGCTTCCTCGCAACCGGGTGGATCTAGGTACACCAGATCAACTGCAGCGGCTGGAAAATGCAGATAAGCTCGAAACGTTTGACCATGAGGGATGAGTCGGAAACCTTGTGTAACCAGAGCCACGTTGACCTTTTTCATGAATCAAGGTTGATCCATTTGCCTTGGAAGTTTCAACCAGCAACCTGCAGATTTGCCAATTGCAGGACATCACTATTTCAGTCTTTATACGACTTCATGTCAGCTTTGCTCTTTTTGCGATAAAAAGTTAAGAGCGCAAAGCTGCCAGCAAATAGATCCATGTTTCAAGATCTTGCATAAGCTTAACTCTCAAGGAAGGGTCAACTGTGGCTTATATATTCGTTGTCCAATCGTGTGAATGTTGACAATTTAATCTTCCACATATATGTCAGCATTTAATTCCGAAATAATGCAGCCACTTAAGTTTATTACATTCAAAGCTTTCTATTACAAATCTACCAATTCATGGTTAAACCTGCCTCAATATGCTGGAGTGTCATGTATCAATTCTGAATGCAGCTGTGCTTCCAGCTGTCAATCTCCGTTTCGCCCGTCCTGTAATTTGTCAGATCACCTAGTTATTTCCTGCCTCACCCGTGATTTCCTGAAGTTTAAAGTTAAATAGTTTGGAAAAGTAGCGTTTGGCTGGTCCAGGATATTCCGAGCAGATGTATCAATGGTTGAACGCCAATAGTCGGCATTTGGATGACAACCTGCTTTTTTTTGTGACTATGAAAATGACAAAGCATGTCAGTTTTGATTTTTACCAGTGTGAATTATTGGACCCGCACGGTAAATGCTGCTTTGCTAAACACCGTCTCATCATCTATTCACTGCACAAACAGAAACTGAGGACCTAAACCTACTCTAGATGCTCTAGTGCATCTGGAAATACACCTACATTGCACTTTTCCAAGCACACATCCTTGTGATGTTGCCAATAAATTGTACGGCAATTACCCGCATGTTCGATCTGCTAAGAGACAAATAGACTGCGGTGCGATCAATTCAAAATTGCGATTTAATTGATGTGCATTGTCCCACTGTCTCACACCAACAATCTCCCAGAACATTTTGAAAGAATTAGAGTCACTCTCGCTGCTGGTTCACTATTGTATTGCCTCCCCAACATCTTATGGAAGGCTGGTCTAGCTTAACTCACAGGAAAAGCATAGCGGTACCTCCTGAGAAATTTCACTACTTCCTGCATTTGGACAGCTGATCCTCAACACCCCGCCCCTCACGGATCCTAGCCCAGCCCCAGAGTGACCTCTTCTTCTCGAATTCAGGACCATGCAGGCTGTGCAGTGAACTGACGACACAGGTCCTATTGGATATTCAGACATATGGAAATATATACACGTAGCTAACCGCTCTGCTTCTACCTTGATATAAATTGGTTGGACATTTGAAAATATTTGATTTCCATTAGCAAGTGCTTCTCACTGTGTCAAACTTTGCAGCCGCGACAAAATGGCGCCGAAGTATATCAGAGTACGGAGGTCAGAAAGTAACGCCCTGATATTCTGTCAATAATGTCGGAGCAGATAATAACCCGTCGCTGATTTCAAAACTGCGGAACAGCAGGCACAAAGTTTATCTAAACCTCGTTGAATGTTCGGACGTGCGTTTCATATGACTTGTTTGCATAAACGGACATCATTTAATTGAAGGGAACATATGGAGAGACCGCTAAGTTAAGTTGGCGCGAAGAATTTAAGTGCATGAAATGAACAATCCAAAAAGAACATCGAGTTGATTTAAGAGGGAATTACGGAGAACATGGACTTTTCAACTGATGCAGATCTTTATTAACAGTTTTAGTATCTATTAATGAATTCTCAAAAGGCCAGAATTTGAGTGACAATTTGAGGAGGTATTTACATGTTCCAAATGTTCGCGGAAATGAGGCAAAATGAAACGTGCATTTGGAAAGAGGAGCGCACGGTGTGCAGATTCCAGATTGATGATCACGATGTACAGAATCCCAGACAAAAGTGCAGCCACAGAATGCACTGGTAATTTGCCGCTGTGATGCAATCATTCTTACATTCTTGTTTCACCACCATAACTTGCAAACTTCCATTCAAATACTTATCACACTGGATGTGGAAGCAAATTGTTGCTCCCCTTCCACTGCCATCGTCATCATTCACTCCACTGAAAACAGTACACCAAAACTCGTGTTTGGCTAATGCTTTCGACGGTGCCACCTGTTTAGCAGACTGGGTCATGCGTGTAGCAGCACTTTGATCGCAAATTATCGTCAATGCACTTTCCAATATATTTATCTTAACTGCAAATGAATTGACTTTTCAAAAAGATTCCCTTATTTGGATTGCGATACAGCACTTTAACTTTGATTCCATCATGTGGTGAGTTTATGGAAAGCATGCTCAATAATATAGTATTTGAAAACTGAATTGCTGGCTACGTTATTTATTTTATTCCTCCGGTAGTCCTGACATGGCGATCCTGTTGTCCTGCAGGGACGTAAAGTCGATATTCGGTCTTTTCAATTCCATGCTAATCGCACCTGTTTTCTGAAGCGGTGACTGACAAACTGTATATAGCCAATTAGTCGAGAATAAATGATTCTGTTGACTACCAATCATTTCCATTCTATTTATTCCTCCTTTTTAACTATTCTACTTTTGCAAGGTAAACAGTATTCCATCCTCATTCCGGTCAGATTCTCAATGATCCACGTATGCCTTTAAATAACTCGACCTTGTAATCTGGTAACTATGTTGGTAGGAGAATTTGGCCAAACTGATTTCAGCGGTGACTGATAAGCGGGAAACAATGATCAATCCTGCGATCGTAGAGATACGTGTAATACACAGCAACCTACGTTAAAATTAAAATGTGCATACGTACATAGTTGTACAGAAGATAGCAGCAGGAGGTGGCCTTTTGGTCCTTCGAGCCTGCTCCGCCATTTATCACGATTATGGCTAATCATCCAACTCAATTCCCTCATCCTGCTTTCTCCCCATAGCCTTTGGTCCCTGTTATAACCTGCCTACTTACCATTGGCTGGGGACTAATGACTATCCCACAATCCTGTGGGAGTATGAGCTTCCCCAATGAGGGGGGGGGGCAGAGAAACCACTAGTAAACTCCTAGTATAAATAAAGCTGGGCAGTTCAGGAACCAGCAGGAAGGAGTATGTAGCAAGGGAAGTTACTGCTACTGTTATGTATATATGTTATAGTAAATAAATGTTAGTACTTTGTATCCTTAAAACACGTGCTGGATTCTTCGTGGCCCTTACAAAAGTCCCATTCTCCCCAAGTGCTATATCTAGCCGCCTCTTGAATAGATTCAGTGTTCTAGCATCAACTAATTCCTGTTGTAATGCATTCCACATGCTCACCACTCTTACAGGGAAGAAATGTCTCGTCATCTCTGTCCGAAATGGTTTACCCTCAATCCTCAGACTGTGACCCCTCGTTCTGGACACATAAATCATTGGTAATATGTTGCCTGCAGCAACCCTGTCTAGTCCTGTTAGATTTTATATGCCTCCATGAGATCCCTACCCCCCTCATTCTTCTGAGCTCCAGCGAGGACAATCCTAACCGAGTCAATATTTCCACATATAACAGTCCCGCCATCCGGGGAAACAGTCAGGCACTCCTTTGCTGCACTTCATCGATATCAAGAACATCCTGCCTCAGAAAAGGGGACCGGATCTGCACACAATATTTCAAGTTGTACATTTGCAGATTTGCAGCAACACATCCTTGCTTCTGCACGCAAAACATCTCGAAATTAAGGCCTTCTCTATCGCCTACTGCAGCTGCACGTTTACCTTCAGCGACTGGTGCTCAAGGACATCCAGGCCCTCCTGTACACTCCCCTCTCCCAATTAACAACCATTCAGGTAGTAATCCGCCTTCCTGTTTTTTCTTCCAAAGGGGAAATGTTCACACTTATCCAAATTATACTGCATCTGCCGATGATTTGCCCACTAGCCCAACCTGTCTAGATCGTGCTGTACGATCTCTGCATCCTCGTCACAGTGCACGCTCTCACCCAACCTGGTATCATCTGCAAACTTTGAGATGCTACAATTTGTTCCCACATTCAAATCGTGAATATGTATTGTGAATTGATGGGGTCCCAGCACCTATTCTCGTGGCACTCCACTGGTAACTACCTGCCAATTGAAAAGGACCCATTAATTCCTAGCATTTGTTTCCTCTCTGCCAACCACTTTTCTATCCACCTCAATGCACTTCCCCTAATCGCATGCGATTTACTTTTGCATAATAATATCTCATACGGGTCTTTGACAAACGCCTTCTGAAAGGCCAAATATTACACATCGACTGGCTCCCCTTTATCAACTGGACTGGTTACATCTTCAATGAATTCGAACAGATTTGTCAAGCTTCATTTCACCTTCATAAGTCCACGTTGACTCCGACTGATCCTGCTACTGCTTTCCAAATGTTCCCCTATAAAGTCCTTGCCAATGGATTCAAGATTTTTAATTTACCGATGTTAGGTTTACTGATCTATAATTCCCTGCTTTCTCACTGCCTCCCCTTTTGAATAGTGCAGTGACATGAGCTACCCTCCAATCTGCAGGGACTGTTCCAGAGTCTATAGAATCCGGGAACTTGGCCACCAATGCATCCACTATTTCCAGAGGCACCGCCTTAAGCACTCTGGCTTGCAGATTCTCGGGCTTGGGGATTTCTAAGCCTTCCATCCCATCAATTTTCCCAGCATAATTTCTCTACTAATGTTGACCTCCCTCAGTTATTCCCTCTCAATAAACCTTATTTATTTGTTGTATATGTAACCACCTGGATTTGGAGGCAGACGTTACAGTTAATAACTTTGCAGAAGAGTATACAATTGCTAAAGTTGTTGTGAGTGAGGAGGGTAGAACTGGGACACAGATTGATATTGATCAGCAAATTATTTGGACATAGCGATGGCAGATGGAATTGAAACGCGGTGCATGTGAAGTGATGCATATTGGGAGGTCTAATAGGAGTGGTGTACATGCAATGAACGGATGGACATAGTGTTGACGAACAGTAGGACATTGGTGTACACATCTATGGATCTCTGAAGGTAGCAGCACCTGAGTTAAATGTGGGGAAAAAGGCCAATGTATTCAATTGCTCAACCCTTTCTTTGTCCCGTGTTATGAATTCCCCTGTTTATGTCTGTAGGCGGCCTACATTTATCTTTGCCAATCTCTATCTCATCCCATATTTTTTACAAAATCTTAGTGTCAGTCTTTATGTTCCGTGCAAGCTTACTTTCGTACTGTACTTTCCACTGCTTAATAAATCCCTTCGTCCTTCATTCCTGAATTCTAAACTGCTCCCAATCCTCGGACCGATTTTTTTTCTTGGCCAATCTGCATGCGTCTTCCTTGGATCGGATACTATTTCCAATTTCGTTTGTAAGACATGGATTTCTCTCCTTAGCCATTCCGCTTTTGTGCCAGTCAGGAATGAACAGTTGCTGTAGTTCCCCAATACATTCCTTGAATGTTTGCCATTGTCTATCCACTGTCATCCCTTTAAGTAAATCTCCCCAATCTATCGAGGCCAACACAAGCCTCATATCTTCATCGTTCCCTTTGCTAAGATTCAGCACCCTAGTCTCCGAATCAACTCCATCACTCGCCACCTTGGTGCAAATATCTATCATGTTATGGTCTATCATCCCCAAGGGTTCTGCACAGCCAGATTGGCAAAGATTCCCTTCTCATTACACAGTACCCAGTCTAGGATGGCCTGCTCCCTAGTTCGTTCCTCTACATATTGTTCAAGAAAACCATTCCGTATATACTCCAGGAATTCTTCCTCGGCGGCATTGTGGCTAATTTGATTTGCCCAATCTATGTGAAGATTAAAATCATCCATGATCACCGATATTTCCTCAGTTCATGCATCTCTAATTTCCCGTTTAATGTCATTCTCAACTTCAGCACTGCAGTTTGGGGTCTATATATGACACCCGCAAATGTGTTTTGCCCCTTGGAATTTCTGAACTCTACCCACATAAACGCCACATTGTCAGAGCTAATATCCTTTCTCATTACTGTGTTAATTTCCTCTTTAAACAGCAGTGCTACGCCACCACCTTTTCTTTCATGTCTGTCCTTCGTAACTACTGAAAACCCGGGGAATTCAGATGCCATCCCTGGTTTCCCTTCAGTCATGTCTCCGGAATCCCATTTAGATCATACACAGTCATATCTATCTGCGCGATTTGTTCATCCACTATATTGCAAATGGTCCGAACAATATGGCACAGAGCCTTAAAGTTTGTCTTTTTCACACTGTTTGTCTTGCTCAAAATATTTTTCGCGGTTTGCCCATGGTTTCTCCAGTTATCTTTTTTTCTTATTCACTTTTCTACCATTTGTTTTTGTCCTTGCTCCCTCTTTCTCTGACTTCTTGCAAAGATTCCCAACATTTGAACAGTGCAGTCCTGCGTGACATGCTAATGGCAAGGAAAGGAGACTATGACAGGTGAGGAGCTAGAGACGATCATTATTCTAACGAGGTAGTGCTGGGCAAACTAATGGGGCTAAAGGTAGACACGACTCCTGGCACTGACGGAATGCATCTCAGGGTACTAAAAGGGGTGACGAGGGAAAAGCAAATGCACTCGTTGTAATTTACCAAATTTCGCTGAACTCTGGGGCGATTCTAGCAGATTGGAAATTAGCAACTGTGCGGCCACTTTTGGAAAAAGGAGGTAGACAAAAGGCGAGCAACGACGGTCCAGGTAGCTTAGCTTCTGCAGTGGGGATATGCTTGAAACTGCCATTAAGCAAGACAAAGCGAGATATCTGGATAGAAATTGTCCCAATGGTTAGACGTAGCATGGGTTCATGAAAGGCACGTCATGTATGACTAACTTAGTGGAATTCTTTGAGGACACTACAACCACGCTGGTCAACGGGAAACCAACCGTTGGGTTGTTTCTCGATTTCCACAATGCATTCCAAAAGGCACCTGCATGAGATAAAGGCACGTGGCGTTACGTTAATCAATAGCATGGATAGAAGATTGCTTAGTTGACAGAAAACAAAGAGTGGGGTCAAGTGGGTGTTTTTCTGGTTGATCAATAGCTAGTGGTGTGCCTCAGAGATTAGTGTTATTTCCGCAATTGTTCACAATTTACAGATATGATCTGGAGTTCAGGACCAAGTGTAATGTAACAAATTTCACAGATTGCACTACGATTAATGAAGATGCACGTGTGCAGAGGACACTGAGGGATGGGTTGCTGATGGAAGGGAGTCAGTTTTTTTTGTTCACCCTGCGAGCGCTAGCCTCCAGATCAATAACAGTGTAATTGTAATAGAATATACAAGCAGGAGGGCATCATTTGAAGATCCAAGCGCTCAGGTTTTCTGTTGTCGAAAAACTAAGCAAAAAATACCGGAAAAGGAATGAACAATTGAATATCAATTTTACATTCTTGAAAGCAAGCCTGCTTATTCGAGATTCAATGTCAGTCGGAGCAAAGACACGACACAAATATTGGTTCAGTCCAAAATATATTTCACATTTGCATCAAAAAAGGATTGAAGGCGACTATTCCACTACCATTGAAATAGCTCATTGAGTTTAAAGCTGTGTTATTGAACATGATTTTACCAAAACAATGAATCCGCTTCATTCATTGAACAATCTCGGACAAAAGAAGAAGACACAGCTGATCGTGTTAGCGCGAAACATGTTCTAATTAACTGCATTTGAGGAAATACATGTGGTCACATGTATCTAATCGCCCGGATTTTATGCAATGTAGGTGCTCGAGGTGACATATACTTAAATAGGTCAGAAATCTTTGTCGAGTCGTCTTTGGAAGATGGCTAATCGCGAGGAAAATCAATATGGAATAATTTGCACGAGTCAAGTGTCTCACCACCCAATAGTTGTTATTTATTTTCATTGTGCAATCTGCATTGGCATTTTAGCAGATATGTATATTGAAATATCAAATGATTACTTTCGCACAATCCAGTTAAGATACTAATTTGGTTCTCTATGGCCGCTCGTTCATAATATTGTGATTAAAAGATTGTGATATTGGAATTGCACTCGATAATGACCCAATCGGGTTTTGTTCTAATTGGGACCATGTTACTTGCATCGTGGTCACGTTGACATTCTTATTCATTCAGATATTGATCTTGGGATCCCCTGTGTACACGTGTCCAATGGTGTCGGTATGTTCTTTCAGCATAATAGTGTTACAATTCCATTCCTCTGCCTGAATTTATCTTGGTGTTTGTCGGCTCTACCTGAGTTAAGAGATGCAACACTTAAATCTCTTGCATATCTGCGGCTCGGTGGCACGGTGGTTAGCACTGCTGCCTCAGAGCGGTGGGGGCCCGTGTTTAATTCCGACATCAGGTGAAGTTTAAGAGTTTGCACATTCTCCCCATGCCGAAGTTGATTTCCTCCGAGGGCTCCCGTTTCCTCCTGCAGTCCAAATATGTGCAGCTTAAGTTGATCGGCCATGGTACATTGGCACATTGTCGTGCAAACGTTCGGTTGGGGCGGGGGGTGCGGGCCCAGCTCGGGCGCTTATGTAGGGTTTCAGATGGTCGGTGGGTATTCGATGGGCCGAATACCTCCTTCCCCACTGTCGGGGCTGCAAGGATGCTTGGAACCCAATTGGAAATCTTGGAAATGAGAGTTGTCACTTCCATAACATCGACCTTCGCCTCGATCCGATCAGCACTTATTCGTTGATTATGTTGCTTTACGTTCTTGGAGATTGCGGTTTTATAATTGTGTCTTGTGTTTTGTCAGATTTTGGCTCTAATGGGCTTGCCGAAAATATACTCTTCATCCGACTCGACGAAGTGTTATCAATAATGCTGAGTTGTCGGATGCAATAAATGTTGACAGCAAAACTGCATTTCTGCTCTGAGGAAGATACACAAAATTGTCCATCCTCATTCTCGGACTTATCAGCAATAATATCAAAGCCTGAACTAAAAACTCTGCTTAAGTTGATAACGTTGTTGATGTCACCTTTTTTGACGGTCAGATACAACTGCTGCCATTATACTGACTTAGAACATCTCAAAGTCACACTGTTTCTCTTAAATTTTGAAACTAATAATCTCCTTGTTCAATCAGACTCCTGAAAACAACAATGCCAGGCAAACTGTTGCCATTTTTACTATCTTCCCCAGTCATATTATTTGATGCACGGGAGCCGTTACTCAAGGAGTGTTTGCATGGTGGCGAAGATTTTCTTGCAGAGAGTTTCTGCTGATAACAGCGCCCAGCTCCATCCAGTACGAAATGCGCGTTGCCAAAGTTTGACGTATTTGTTCTTGTTTACTCTGTTCCAGTTAAGAAATGGTTTGAAATAGCACATTCCGAACGCTATTTCAGTAGCGGTATGCAGATAGTGGCGAGTCGGTTTCTGACATAAGAATTTAAGTAGAAAATAAATGTGAACCAAGTCGATCTTCCGAAGTTTCCAAGCTTGCTATCTCTTAATATTATTGCGGCTGATTGCTTTGTGCTTCTATTTCAGCCTTCCTGACCTTACCCGATGAACTGTGTCTCCCCTGTTTACCACGCATCTACCTACTTCCGCATTATGGATTTGCAATGACTGCAGACATAACTTATAATAATTAAACGGCAGATGCACTTCGGAAAAAATTAGCGGCGGTCGCTGATAATGGCAATCTAACTCTCAACAGTTTCCCTAGCTTTCAAGTGAAGATCGTATTAAATATTGTAAACACTCTTATCCTCTGCTTTTTCGTCAACGTGTAGGGCATGAGGGAAAGGAAACAGCGTTATGTTGAAAACATTTCAACAAATCGCATGTTTTCACATGTTCATCCCCAAATGCAAAGACTTTTCGGCGGCCTCACCATCTTTGGTCCTTTTCAGTTCTGTTGGATAGGATAGGATAGTAGTCAATGTTCCTCCAATGTACCACTGCTTATTGAAAATTAAGCTAGTTCCACGACGAACAAAGGGAATGCAATACCCAATTGTTCACATATTTCGGCAGTTCTGATGTCAGTGGAGCCTTATGCAATTGCAATGAAATGTCAATTATGCGTGTTATAAATGATGTAATTTGGCGTATCTTGTAATTGAGAATGCAGTAACGTACAGTTCAATAAATGTGTACCTCAACGGGCGTGCTAAATTTTTCATTGCTGAACATAGATTGACAACAACAAAAACAGAAACGGAGACACACACGTTCCGTGCCGCAGGGCAACGGGGTATGCCCACTCACTGCACTATACAAATTGCCACTCTTGATATATCCCCACTGAAGAATTGTATGTCAAATGGCCAGTATGTTTATTCTTCTGTTGGCTCATTATATTTGGCTGCCAACGATCCAATTTGACTCCCTAAATTCAGATGGCCCGGCAGTCTCAAAAAAAAGAACAACACTTTCTCAGCTTCTGATCGGCCCGACATGATACGGATCCCCGGAGAAGCATAACTACTAGTAAACGTACGATGAACCATAAGTACAATTTCCAGTGCTCCAACATCACAGTGGAAATGCAACCCACACCTTGGTTCACTACGGACCCCGAGTGCACCTCTGATGGGTTCAATCGCCTCTGGCCCTTCAAACTGACAATGCACACTCACATCGGGCAGGATAAATGAACACCTTTCCCAACGACTCGGACCCTACAATACACAAGCCCCGAACATCACTCCCCCGCGCAAACAAAGATGTGTCTTCTCCCCAGATTACTATTAGATGGACCACGGACAACACATGATTAACGTTAGCTGCTGCGTGACAATGAGGAATTGATTTCTTTGCACCGGACAATGCCGGCGCCGGAGTACCGTCGAGAGTGAAGGTTAGGCGAGGAAGGATATATATTGTTCAAAGAGGAAATTGCAGAGAATCTGGACTTGGCAACTGAAAGCCAGACATAAATTAAGGAAAAAGAAAAGGCACCATGTGCTTGACCACTTAGATTGATTTGTGCAGGTGAAGGCATGTTCGCTGAAATGAGGTCAATCAAGAGAAGACAACAGCGGCAGCCTGAAGAATAGCTCCTCGGCTGGCTCTATAGTATATAGATCCATGGAATAGTATATTCTGATCCATGGAAGAGATTGGACGAGCGAATATGGCGGATTATAGAGGTATTCGATTAAACTACACGCTTCCGTAAGGCAGTAGGAGGTGGAAATAGCGTCAATGGATGGGAGGCGGGTTCGGATGCAGGACTGAGCTGCGTTCACAACCGTCTCTAATTTCTTACGACTTAGGTCGAGTCGTTGCCTAACTAAGCTGTGATTTAGCATTCTCTGATGCTGCTTTTAAATTGGTCAGAGTCGATTTGGACGCTCTGAATTCCGTTCATTTCCTGAGGAACCAGAGGCGCTACTGTGCTCTCTTGCTCGTTGCCTCACGTTGGCTGTCCATGACAGGTTTTTGGTGATGTGTGCAACTAAGAATTTGTCGCTGTCAATCATCTCCACCTCGCCACAATTAATGGGGCGGAGTTGTCTTCGACACTTCACTTGATGATCAATGACCAGCTCCTTCGTTTTGTTGACATTGAGGGAGATACAGTTGCCATTTCACCATGCCACTAGTTTCGCCATCTCGCTCCTGTACTCTGACTCATTATTTGAGATGCGACCAATAACGGTCGTGTAATCAACAAACGTGTAGTTGGAATTGTAGCTGAGTGTTTCCATACAGTCTTGTGTGTCTAACGAGTATAGTAGGGGGTTAATAAACACTTCCAAGTTCCCAGTATTGACAATTATAGTCGAGGATGTGTCTATGCTGATCCTTACTCATTGAGGTCTACGAGACATGATGTCGAGGTTACAGAGGGAGAGGGCGGGGCCAATTCCTGGGTTTTGGAGTTTGGATGTTGTGGTGATATGCGGAGACGCATATCTACATATAACCCACTCACGATTACAAGCAGATAGCCACAGCAAAGCCGATGTGAAATTCGGCCTTATTCATAGTGGCGACACAATCGTTCGTCAATGCTGTTGACATGAAAATTTTAGTCAGTGGGAAATGACTTGGGGCCTTCAGCATCTTGAGTTCTTGTTGGTCAGTGAGCTGTTTTGGAATTTACTGCAAATAAAAAATTGATAGCTATGATAGAATACTGTATAACGTAGCACAGAGGATTGTAAAGATGTGTTTTGAATTACCATCTTGGTTCTTTATCAGCTCTGGGGAGTACAAGGTGGGCATATAAGTGAATCAATAAACACTGAACAAAAATTATTATCCTGATGTGCAACTAACCACTATGAGTAAAATAAAAATTTAAATCTACGAAGGTAAGTGTCTGACAATCCCACTTGAATAAAGCATTCTGAAGGTTGACCAGAAATTGAACTCGGGGGGTATCTAAATCTGCAGTTGCAAGAGCAGTCGAAAAGCTGCAGTCCTGCAACGATTTGCACGCCTCCTTCCTCCCGAAGTCTGTGCACAAACCACAATGCACGAGTCTGACGTAAAATAAATGAGTGTTGATTTAAAGCTTCTGCAGACGGCGACGGGTACATTACAAACAAAAGAGGCTGCCTGATTGGCAGCGCACTGACAAACATTTATTCCACAAAACACCGACTAAAGAATCAGGTGTGTGTTCCAGCTATATCGTGCAATGTAGGTGCTCTCTAACGCTAATGAGGTAGCACCTTCCAATCTCGCGAAGGCACCAACTACAGAGGCAAGTGTAGCAGTGACTTACTGATCAGCATCTCTTTGAATTTTCAGTTCCTGGCATCCAGCTTCCTGATTTAACACTGTATAGCCGTTCCATCACTACGATTGGATGGAAATCGCTTCCTCGCAACCGGGTGGATCTAGGTACACCAGATCAACTGCAGCGGCTGGAAAATGCAGATAAGCTCGAAACGTTTGACCATGAGGGATGAGTCGGAAACCTTGTGTAACCAGAGCCACGTTGACCTTTTTCATGAATCAAGGTTGATCCATTTGCCTTGGAAGTTTCAACCAGCAACCTGCAGATTTGCCAATTGCAGGACATCACTATTTCAGTCTTTATACGACTTCATGTCAGCTTTGCTCTTTTTGCGATAAAAAGTTAAGAGCGCAAAGCTGCCAGCAAATAGATCCATGTTTCAAGATCTTGCATAAGCTTAACTCTCAAGGAAGGGTCAACTGTGGCTTATATATTCGTTGTCCAATCGTGTGAATGTTGACAATTTAATCTTCCACATATATGTCAGCATTTAATTCCGAAATAATGCAGCCACTTAAGTTTATTACATTCAAAGCTTTCTATTACAAATCTACCAATTCATGGTTAAACCTGCCTCAATATGCTGGAGTGTCATGTATCAATTCTGAATGCAGCTGTGCTTCCAGCTGTCAATCTCCGTTTCGCCCGTCCTGTAATTTGTCAGATCACCTAGTTATTTCCTGCCTCACCCGTGATTTCCTGAAGTTTAAAGTTAAATAGTTTGGAAAAGTAGCGTTTGGCTGGTCCAGGATATTCCGAGCAGATGTATCAATGGTTGAACGCCAATAGTCGGCATTTGGATGACAACCTGCTTTTTTTTGTGACTATGAAAATGACAAAGCATGTCAGTTTTGATTTTTACCAGTGTGAATTATTGGACCCGCACGGTAAATGCTGCTTTGCTAAACACCGTCTCATCATCTATTCACTGCACAAACAGAAACTGAGGACCTAAACCTACTCTAGATGCTCTAGTGCATCTGGAAATACACCTACATTGCACTTTTCCAAGCACACATCCTTGTGATGTTGCCAATAAATTGTACGGCAATTACCCGCATGTTCGATCTGCTAAGAGACAAATAGACTGCGGTGCGATCAATTCAAAATTGCGATTTAATTGATGTGCATTGTCCCACTGTCTCACACCAACAATCTCCCAGAACATTTTGAAAGAATTAGAGTCACTCTCGCTGCTGGTTCACTATTGTATTGCCTCCCCAACATCTTATGGAAGGCTGGTCTAGCTTAACTCACAGGAAAAGCATAGCGGTACCTCCTGAGAAATTTCACTACTTCCTGCATTTGGACAGCTGATCCTCAACACCCCGCCCCTCACGGATCCTAGCCCAGCCCCAGAGTGACCTCTTCTTCTCGAATTCAGGACCATGCAGGCTGTGCAGTGAACTGACGACACAGGTCCTATTGGATATTCAGACATATGGAAATATATACACGTAGCTAACCGCTCTGCTTCTACCTTGATATAAATTGGTTGGACATTTGAAAATATTTGATTTCCATTAGCAAGTGCTTCTCACTGTGTCAAACTTTGCAGCCGCGACAAAATGGCGCCGAAGTATATCAGAGTACGGAGGTCAGAAAGTAACGACCTGATATTCTGTCAATAATGTCGGAGCAGATAATAACCCGTCGCTGATTTCAAAACTGCGGAACAGCAGGCACAAAGTTTATCTAAACCTCGTTGAATGTTCGGACGTGCGTTTCATATGACTTGTTTGCATAAACGGACATCATTTAATTGAAGGGAACATATGGAGAGACCGCTAAGTTAAGTTGGCGCGAAGAATTTAAGTGCATGAAATGAACAATCCAAAAAGAACATCGAGTTGATTTAAGAGGGAATTACGGAGAACATGGACTTTTCAACTGATGCAGATCTTTATTAACAGTTTTAGTATCTATTAATGAATTCTCAAAAGGCCAGAATTTGAGTGACAATTTGAGGAGGTGTTTACATGTTCCAAATGTTCGCGGAAATGAGGCAAAATGAAACGTGCATTTGGAAAGAGGAGCGCACGGTGTGCAGATTCCAGATTGATGATCACGATGTACAGAATCCCAGACAAAAGTGCAGCCACAGAATGCACTGGTAATTTGCCGCTGTGATGCAATCATTCTTACATTCTTGTTTCACCACCATAACTTGCAAACTTCCATTCAAATACTTATCACACTGGATGTGGAAGCAAATTGTTGCTCCCCTTCCACTGCCATCGTCATCATTCACTCCACTGAAAACAGTACACCAAAACTCGTGTTTGGCTAATGCTTTCGACGGTGCCACCTGTTTAGCAGACTGGGTCATGCGTGTAGCAGCACTTTGATCGCAAATTATCGTCAATGCACTTTCCAATATATTTATCTTAACTGCAAATGAATTGACTTTTCAAAAAGATTCCCTTATTTGGATTGCGATACAGCACTTTAACTTTGATTCCATCATGTGGTGAGTTTATGGAAAGCATGCTCAATAATATAGTATTTGAAAACTGAATTGCTGGCTACGTTATTTATTTTATTCCTCCGGTAGTCCTGACATGGCGATCCTGTTGTCCTGCAGGGACGTAAAGTCGATATTCGGTCTTTTCAATTCCATGCTAATCGCACCTGTTTTCTGAAGCGGTGACTGACAAACTGTATATAGCCAATTAGTCGAGAATAAATGATTCTGTTGACTACCAATCATTTCCATTCTATTTATTCCTCCTTTTTAACTATTCTACTTTTGCAAGGTAAACAGTATTCCATCCTCATTCCGGTCAGATTCTCAATGATCCACGTATGCCTTTAAATAACTCGACCTTGTAATCTGGTAACTATGTTGGTAGGAGAATTTGGCCAAACTGATTTCAGCGGTGACTGATAAGCGGGAAACAATGATCAATCCTGCGATCGTAGAGATACGTGTAATACACAGCAACCTACGTTAAAATTAAAATGTGCATACGTACATAGTTGTACAGAAGATAGCAGCAGGAGGTGGCCTTTTGGTCCTTCGAGCCTGCTCCGCCATTTATCACGATTATGGCTAATCATCCAACTCAATTCCCTCATCCTGCTTTCTCCCCATAGCCTTTGGTCCCTGTTATAACCTGCCTACTTACCATTGGCTGGGGACTAATGACTATCCCACAATCCTGTGGGTGTATGAGCTTCCCCAATGAGGGGGGGGGGCAGAGAAACCACTAGTAAACTCCTAGTATAAATAAAGCTGGGCAGTTCAGGGACCAGCAGGAAGGAGTATGTAGCAAGGGAAGTTACTGCTACTGTTATGTATATATGTTATAGTAAATAAATGTTAGTACTTTGTATCCTTAAAACACGTGCTGGATTCTTCGTGGCCCTTACAAAAGTCCCATTCTCCCCAAGTGCTATATCTAGCCGCCTCTTGAATAGATTCAGTGTTCTAGCATCAACTAATTCCTGTTGTAATGCATTCCACATGCTCACCACTCTTACAGGGAAGAAATGTCTCGTCATCTCTGTCCGAAATGGTTTACCCTCAATCCTCAGACTGTGACCCCTCGTTCTGGACACATAAATCATTGGTAATATGTTGCCTGCAGCAACCCTGTCTAGTCCTGTTAGATTTTATATGCCTCCATGAGATCCCTACCCCCCTCATTCTTCTGAGCTCCAGCGAGGACAATCCTAACCGAGTCAATATTTCCACATATAACAGTCCCGCCATCCGGGGAAACAGTCAGGCACTCCTTTGCTGCACTTCATCGATATCAAGAACATCCTGCCTCAGAAAAGGGGACCGGATCTGCACACAATATTTCAAGTTGTACATTTGCAGATTTGCAGCAACACATCCTTGCTTCTGCACGCAAAACATCTCGAAATTAAGGCCTTCTCTATCGCCTACTGCAGCTGCACGTTTACCTTCAGCGACTGGTGCTCAAGGACATCCAGGCCCTCCTGTACACTCCCCTCTCCCAATTAACAACCATTCAGGTAGTAATCCGCCTTCCTGTTTTTTCTTCCAAAGGGGAAATGTTCACACTTATCCAAATTATACTGCATCTGCCGATGATTTGCCCACTAGCCCAACCTGTCTAGATCGTGCTGTACGATCTCTGCATCCTCGTCACAGTGCACGCTCTCACCCAACCTGGTATCATCTGCAAACTTTGAGATGCTACAATTTGTTCCCACATTCAAATCGTGAATATGTATTGTGAATTGATGGGGTCCCAGCACCTATTCTCGTGGCACTCCACTGGTAACTACCTGCCAATTGAAAAGGACCCATTAATTCCTAGCATTTGTTTCCTCTCTGCCAACCACTTTTCTATCCACCTCAATGCACTTCCCCTAATCGCATGCGATTTACTTTTGCATAATAATATCTCATACGGGTCTTTGACAAACGCCTTCTGAAAGGCCAAATATTACACATCGACTGGCTCCCCTTTATCAACTGGACTGGTTACATCTTCAATGAATTCGAACAGATTTGTCAAGCTTCATTTCACCTTCATAAGTCCACGTTGACTCCGACTGATCCTGCTACTGCTTTCCAAATGTTCCCCTATAAAGTCCTTGCCAATGGATTCAAGATTTTTAATTTACCGATGTTAGGTTTACTGATCTATAATTCCCTGCTTTCTCACTGCCTCCCCTTTTGAATAGTGCAGTGACATGAGCTACCCTCCAATCTGCAGGGACTGTTCCAGAGTCTATAGAATCCGGGAACTTGGCCACCAATGCATCCACTATTTCCAGAGGCACCGCCTTAAGCACTCTGGCTTGCAGATTCTCGGGCTTGGGGATTTCTAAGCCTTCCATCCCATCAATTTTCCCAGCATAATTTCTCTACTAATGTTGACCTCCCTCAGTTATTCCCTCTCAATAAACCTTATTTATTTGTTGTATATGTAACCACCTGGATTTGGAGGCAGACGTTACAGTTAATAACTTTGCAGAAGAGTATACAATTGCTAAAGTTGTTGTGAGTGAGGAGGGTAGAACTGGGACACAGATTGATATTGATCAGCAAATTATTTGGACATAGCGATGGCAGATGGAATTGAAACGCGGTGCATGTGAAGTGATGCATATTGGGAGGTCTAATAGGAGTGGTGTACATGCAATGAACGGATGGACATAGTGTTGACGAACAGTAGGACATTGGTGTACACATCTATGGATCTCTGAAGGTAGCAGCACCTGAGTTAAATGTGGGGAAAAAGGCCAATGTATTCAATTGCTCAACCCTTTCTTTGTCCCGTGTTATGAATTCCCCTGTTTATGTCTGTAGGCGGCCTACATTTATCTTTGCCAATCTCTATCTCATCCCATATTTTTTACAAAATCTTAGTGTCAGTCTTTATGTTCCGTGCAAGCTTACTTTCGTACTGTACTTTCCACTGCTTAATAAATCCCTTCGTCCTTCATTCCTGAATTCTAAACTGCTCCCAATCCTCGGACCGATTTTTTTTCTTGGCCAATCTGCATGCGTCTTCCTTGGATCGGATACTATTTCCAATTTCGTTTGTAAGACATGGATTTCTCTCCTTAGCCATTCCGCTTTTGTGCCAGTCAGGAATGAACAGTTGCTGTAGTTCCCCAATACATTCCTTGAATGTTTGCCATTGTCTATCCACTGTCATCCCTTTAAGTAAATCTCCCCAATCTATCGAGGCCAACACAAGCCTCATATCTTCATCGTTCCCTTTGCTAAGATTCAGCACCCTAGTCTCCGAATCAACTCCATCACTCGCCACCTTGGTGCAAATATCTATCATGTTATGGTCTATCATCCCCAAGGGTTCTGCACAGCCAGATTGGCAAAGATTCCCTTCTCATTACACAGTACCCAGTCTAGGATGGCCTGCTCCCTAGTTCGTTCCTCTACATATTGTTCAAGAAAACCATTCCGTATATACTCCAGGAATTCTTCCTCGGCGGCATTGTGGCTAATTTGATTTGCCCAATCTATGTGAAGATTAAAATCATCCATGATCACCGATATTTCCTCAGTTCATGCATCTCTAATTTCCCGTTTAATGTCATTCTCAACTTCAGCACTGCAGTTTGGGGTCTATATATGACACCCGCAAATGTGTTTTGCCCCTTGGAATTTCTGAACTCTACCCACATAAACGCCACATTGTCAGAGCTAATATCCTTTCTCATTACTGTGTTAATTTCCTCTTTAAACAGCAGTGCTACGCCACCACCTTTTCTTTCATGTCTGTCCTTCGTAACTACTGAAAACCCGGGGAATTCAGATGCCATCCCTGGTTTCCCTTCAGTCATGTCTCCGGAATCCCATTTAGATCATACACAGTCATATCTATCTGCGCGATTTGTTCATCCACTATATTGCAAATGGTCCGAACAATATGGCACAGAGCCTTAAAGTTTGTCTTTTTCACACTGTTTGTCTTGCTCAAAATATTTTTCGCGGTTTGCCCATGGTTTCTCCAGTTATCTTTTTTTCTTATTCACTTTTCTACCATTTGTTTTTGTCCTTGCTCCCTCTTTCTCTGACTTCTTGCAAAGATTCCCAACATTTGAACAGTGCAGTCCTGCGTGACATGCTAATGGCAAGGAAAGGAGACTATGACAGGTGAGGAGCTAGAGACGATCATTATTCTAACGAGGTAGTGCTGGGCAAACTAATGGGGCTAAAGGTAGACACGTCTCCTGGCACTGACGGAATGCATCTCAGGGTACTAAAAGGGGTGACGAGGGAAAAGCAAATGCACTCGTTGTAATTTACCAAATTTCGCTGAACTCTGGGGCAATTCTAGCAGATTGGAAATTAGCAACTGTGCGGCCACTTTTGGAAAAAGGAGGTAGACAAAAGGCGAGCAACGACGGTCCAGGTAGCTTAGCTTCTGCAGTGGGGATATGCTTGAAACTGCCATTAAGCAAGACAAAGCGAGATATCTGGATAGAAATTGTCCCAATGGTTAGACGTAGCATGGGTTCATGAAAGGCACGTCATGTATGACTAACTTAGTGGAATTCTTTGAGGACACTACAACCACGCTGGTCAACGGGAAACCAACCGTTGGGTTGTTTCTCGATTTCCACAATGCATTCCAAAAGGCACCTGCATGAGATAAAGGCACGTGGCGTTACGTTAATCAATAGCATGGATAGAAGATTGCTTAGTTGACAGAAAACAAAGAGTGGGGTCAAGTGGGTGTTTTTCTGGTTGATCAATAGCTAGTGGTGTGCCTCAGAGATTAGTGTTATTTCCGCAATTGTTCACAATTTACAGATATGATCTGGAGTTCAGGACCAAGTGTAATGTAACAAATTTCACAGATTGCACTACGATTAATGAAGATGCACGTGTGCAGAGGACACTGAGGGATGGGTTGCTGATGGAAGGGAGTCAGTTTTTTTTGTTCACCCTGCGAGCGCTAGCCTCCAGATCAATAACAGTGTAATTGTAATAGAATATACAAGCAGGAGGGCATCATTTGAAGATCCAAGCGCTCAGGTTTTCTGTTGTCGAAAAACTAAGCAAAAAATACCGGAAAAGGAATGAACAATTGAATATCAATTTTACATTCTTGAAAGCAAGCCTGCTTATTCGAGATTCAATGTCAGTCGGAGCAAAGACACGACACAAATATTGGTTCAGTCCAAAATATATTTCACATTTGCATCAAAAAAGGATTGAAGGCGACTATTCCACTACCATTGAAATAGCTCATTGAGTTTAAAGCTGTGTTATTGAACATGATTTTACCAAAACAATGAATCCGCTTCATTCATTGAACAATCTCGGACAAAAGAAGAAGACACAGCTGATCGTGTTAGCGCGAAACATGTTCTAATTAACTGCATTTGAGGAAATACATGTGGTCACATGTATCTAATCGCCCGGATTTTATGCAATGTAGGTGCTCGAGGTGACATATACTTAAATAGGTCAGAAATCTTTGTCGAGTCGTCTTTGGAAGATGGCTAATCGCGAGGAAAATCAATATGGAATAATTTGCACGAGTCAAGTGTCTCACCACCCAATAGTTGTTATTTATTTTCATTGTGCAATCTGCATTGGCATTTTAGCAGATATGTATATTGAAATATCAAATGATTACTTTCGCACAATCCAGTTAAGATACTAATTTGGTTCTGTATGGCCGCTCGTTCATAATATTGTGATTAAAAGATTGTGATATTGGAATTGTACTCGATAATGACCCAATCGGGTTTTGTTCTAATTGGGACCATGTTACTTGCATCGTGGTCACGTTGACATTCTTATTCATTCAGATATTGATCTTGGGATCCCCTGTGTACACGTGTCCAATGGTGTCGGTATGTTCTTTCAGCATAATAGTGTTACAATTCCATTCCTCTGCCTGAATTTATCTTGGTGTTTGTCGGCTCTACCTGAGTTAAGAGATGCAACACTTAAATCTCTTGCATATCTGCGGCTCGGTGGCACGGTGGTTAGCACTGCTGCCTCAGAGCGGTGGGGGCCCGTGTTTAATTCCGACATCAGGTGAACTTTAAGAGTTTGCACATTCTCCCCATGCCGAAGTTGATTTCCTCCGAGGGCTCCCGTTTCCTCCTGCAGTCCAAATATGTGCAGCTTAAGTTGATCGGCCATGGTACATTGGCACATTGTCGTGCAAACGTTCGGTTGGGGCGGGGGGTGCGGGCCCAGCTCGGGCGCTTATGTAGGGTTTCAGATGGTCGGTGGGTATTCGATGGGCCGAATACCTCCTTCCTCACTGTCGGGGCTGCAAGGATTCTTGGAACCCAATTGGAAATCTTGGAAATGAGAGTTGTCACTTCCATAACATCGACCTTCGCCTCGATCCGATCAGCACTTATTCGTTGATTATGTTGCTTTACGTTCTTGGAGATTGCGGTTTTATAATTGTGTCTTGTGTTTTGTCAGATTTTGGCTCTAATGGGCTTGCCGAAAATATACTCTTCATCCGACTCGACGAAGTGTTATCAATAATGCTGAGTTGTCGGATGCAATAAATGTTGACAGCAAAACTGCATTTCTGCTCTGAGGAAGATACACAAAATTGTCCATCCTCATTCTCGGACTTATCAGCAATAATATCAAAGCCTGAACTAAAAACTCTGCTTAAGTTGATAACGTTGTTGATGTCACCTTTTTTGACGGTCAGATACAACTGCTGCCATTATACTGACTTAGAACATCTCAAAGTCACACTGTTTCTCTTAAATTTTGAAACTAATAATCTCCTTGTTCAATCAGACTCCTGAAAACAACAATGCCAGGCAAACTGTTGCCATTTTTACTATCTTCCCCAGTCATATTATTTGATGCACGGGAGCCGTTACTCAAGGAGTGTTTGCATGGTGGCGAAGATTTTCTTGCAGAGAGTTTCTGCTGATAACAGCGCCCAGCTCCATCCAGTACGAAATGCGCGTTGCCAAAGTTTGACGTATTTGTTCTTGTTTACTCTGTTCCAGTTAAGAAAGGTTTGAAATAGCACATTCCGAACGCTATTTCAGTAGCGGTATGCAGATAGTGGCGAGTCGGTTTCTGACATAAGAATTTAAGTAGAAAATAAATGTGAACCAAGTCGATCTTCCGAAGTTTCCAAGCTTGCTATCTCTTAATATTATTGCGGCTGATTGCTTTGTGCTTCTATTTCAGCCTTCCTGACCTTACCCGATGAACTGTGTCTCCCCTGTTTACCACGCATCTACCTACTTCCGCATTATGGATTTGCAATGACTGCAGACATAACTTATAATAATTAAACGGCAGATGCACTTCGGAAAAAATTAGCGGCGGTCGCTGATAATGGCAATCTAACTCTCAACAGTTTCCCTAGCTTTCAAGTGAAGATCGTATTAAATATTGTAAACACTCTTATCCTCTGCTTTTTCGTCAACGTGTAGGGCATGAGGGAAAAGGAAACAGCGTTATGTTGAAAACATTTCAACAAATCGCATGTTTTCACATGTTCATCCCCAAATGCAAAGACTTTTCGGCGGCCTCACCATCTTTGGTCCTTTTCAGTTCTGTTGGATAGGATAGGATAGTAGTCAATGTTCCTCCAATGTACCACTGCTTATTGAAAATTAAGCTAGTTCCACGACGAACAAAGGGAATGCAATACCCAATTGTTCACATATTTCGGCAGTTCTGATGTCAGTGGAGCCTTATGCAATTGCAATGAAATGTCAATTATGCGTGTTATAAATGATGTAATTTGGCGTATCTTGTAATTGAGAATGCAGTAACGTACAGTTCAATAAATGTGTACCTCAACGGGCGTGCTAAATTTTTCATTGCTGAACATAGATTGACAACAACAAAAACAGAAACGGAGACACACACGTTCCGTGCCGCAGGGCAACGAGGTATGCCCACTCACTGCACTATACAAATTGCCACTCTTGATATATCCCCACTGAAGAATTGTATGTCAAATGGCCAGTATGTTTATTCTTCTGTTGGCTCATTATATTTGGCTGCCAACGATCCAATTTGACTCCCTAAATTCAGATGGCCCGGCAGTCTCAAAAAAAAGAACAACACTTTCTCAGCTTCTGATCGGCCCGACATGATACGGATCCCCGGAGAAGCATAACTACTAGTAAACGTACGATGAACCATAAGTACAATTTCCAGTGCTCCAACATCACAGTGGAAATGCAACCCACACCTTGGTTCACTACGGACCCCGAGTGCACCTCTGATGGGTTCAATCGCCTCTGGCCCTGCAAACTGACAATGCACACTCACATCGGGCAGGATAAATGAACACCTTTCCCAACGACTCGGACCCTACAATACACAAGCCCCGAACATCACTCCCCCGCGCAAACAAAGATGTGTCTTCTCCCCAGATTACTATTAGATGGACCACGGACAACACATGATTAACGTTAGCTGCTGCGTGACAATGAGGAATTGATTTCTTTGCACCGGACAATGCCGGCGCCGGAGTACCGTCGAGAGTGAAGGTTAGGCGAGGAAGGATATATATTGTTCAAAGAGGAAATTGCAGAGAATCTGGACTTGGCAACTGAAAGCCAGACATAAATTAAGGAAAAAGAAAAGGCACCATGTGCTTGACCACTTAGATTGATTTGTGCAGGTGAAGGCATGTTCGCTGAAATGAGGTCAATCAAGAGAAGACAACAGCGGCAGCCTGAAGAATAGCTCCTCGGCTGGCTCTATAGTATATAGATCCATGGAATAGTATATTCTGATCCATGGAAGAGATTGGACGAGCGAATATGGCGGATTATAGAGGTATTCGATTAAACTACACGCTTCCGTAAGGCAGTAGGAGGTGGAAATAGCGTCAATGGATGGGAGGCGGGTTCGGATGCAGGACTGAGCTGCGTTCACAACCGTCTCTAATTTCTTACGACTTAGGTCGAGTCGTTGCCTAACTAAGCTGTGATTTAGCATTCTCTGATGCTGCTTTTAAATTGGTCAGAGTCGATTTGGACGCTCTGAATTCCGTTCATTTCCTGAGGAACCAGAGGCGCTACTGTGCTCTCTTGCTCGTTGCCTCACGTTGGCTGTCCATGACAGGTTTTTGGTGATGTGTGCAACTAAGAATTTGTCGCTGTCAATCATCTCCACCTCGCCACAATTAATGGGGCGGAGTTGTCTTCGACACTTCACTTGATGATCAATGACCAGCTCCTTCGTTTTGTTGACATTGAGGGAGATACAGTTGCCATTTCACCATGCCACTAGTTTCGCCATCTCGCTCCTGTACTCTGACTCATTATTTGAGATGCGACCAATAACGGTCGTGTAATCAACAAACGTGTAGTTGGAATTGTAGCTGAGTGTTTCCATACAGTCTTGTGTGTCTAACGAGTATAGTAGGGGGTTAATAAACACTTCCAAGTTCCCAGTATTGACAATTATAGTCGAGGATGTGTCTATGCTGATCCTTACTCATTGAGGTCTACGAGACATGATGTCGAGGTTACAGAGGGAGAGGGCGGGGCCAATTCCTGGGTTTTGGAGTTTGGATGTTGTGGTGATATGCGGAGACGCATATCTACATATAACCCACTCACGATTACAAGCAGATAGCCACAGCAAAGCCGATGTGAAATTCGGCCTTATTCATAGTGGCGACACAATCGTTCGTCAATGCTGTTGACATGAAAATTTTAGTCAGTGGGAAATGACTTGGGGCCTTCAGCATCTTGAGTTCTTGTTGGTCAGTGAGCTGTTTTGGAATTTACTGCAAATAAAAAATTGATAGCTATGATAGAATACTGTATAACGTAGCACAGAGGATTGTAAAGATGTGTTTTGAATTACCATCTTGGTTCTTTATCAGCTCTGGGGAGTACAAGGTGGGCATATAAGTGAATCAATAAACACTGAACAAAAATTATTATCCTGATGTGCAACTAACCACTATGAGTAAAATAAAAATTTAAATCTACGAAGGTAAGTGTCTGACAATCCCACTTGAATAAAGCATTCTGAAGGTTGACCAGAAATTGAACTCGGGGGGTATCTAAATCTGCAGTTGCAAGAGCAGTCGAAAAGCTGCAGTCCTGCAACGATTTGCACGCCTCCTTCCTCCCGAAGTCTGTGCACAAACCACAATGCACGAGTCTGACGTAAAATAAATGAGTGTTGATTTAAAGCTTCTGCAGACGGCGACGGGTACATTACAAACAAAAGAGGCTGCCTGATTGGCAGCGCACTGACAAACATTTATTCCACAAAACACCGACTAAAGAATCAGGTGTGTGTTCCAGCTATATCGTGCAATGTAGGTGCTCTCTAACGCTAATGAGGTAGCACCTTCCAATCTCGCGAAGGCACCAACTACAGAGGCAAGTGTAGCAGTGACTTACTGATCAGCATCTCTTTGAATTTTCAGTTCCTGGCATCCAGCTTCCTGATTTAACACTGTATAGCCGTTCCATCACTACGATTGGATGGAAATCGCTTCCTCGCAACCGGGTGGATCTAGGTACACCAGATCAACTGCAGCGGCTGGAAAATGCAGATAAGCTCGAAACGTTTGACCATGAGGGATGAGTCGGAAACCTTGTGTAACCAGAGCCACGTTGACCTTTTTCATGAATCAAGGTTGATCCATTTGCCTTGGAAGTTTCAACCAGCAACCTGCAGATTTGCCAATTGCAGGACATCACTATTTCAGTCTTTATACGACTTCATGTCAGCTTTGCTCTTTTTGCGATAAAAAGTTAAGAGCGCAAAGCTGCCAGCAAATAGATCCATGTTTCAAGATCTTGCATAAGCTTAACTCTCAAGGAAGGGTCAACTGTGGCTTATATATTCGTTGTCCAATCGTGTGAATGTTGACAATTTAATCTTCCACATATATGTCAGCATTTAATTCCGAAATAATGCAGCCACTTAAGTTTATTACATTCAAAGCTTTCTATTACAAATCTACCAATTCATGGTTAAACCTGCCTCAATATGCTGGAGTGTCATGTATCAATTCTGAATGCAGCTGTGCTTCCAGCTGTCAATCTCCGTTTCGCCCGTCCTGTAATTTGTCAGATCACCTAGTTATTTCCTGCCTCACCCGTGATTTCCTGAAGTTTAAAGTTAAATAGTTTGGAAAAGTAGCGTTTGGCTGGTCCAGGATATTCCGAGCAGATGTATCAATGGTTGAACGCCAATAGTCGGCATTTGGATGACAACCTGCTTTTTTTTGTGACTATGAAAATGACAAAGCATGTCAGTTTTGATTTTTACCAGTGTGAATTATTGGACCCGCACGGTAAATGCTGCTTTGCTAAACACCGTCTCATCATCTATTCACTGCACAAACAGAAACTGAGGACCTAAACCTACTCTAGATGCTCTAGTGCATCTGGAAATACACCTACATTGCACTTTTCCAAGCACATATCCTTGTGATGTTGCCAATAAATTGTACGGCAATTACCCGCATGTTCGATCTGCTAAGAGACAAATAGACTGCGGTGCGATCAATTCAAAATTGCGATTTAATTGATGTGCATTGTCCCACTGTCTCACACCAACAATCTCCCAGAACATTTTGAAAGAATTAGAGTCACTCTCGCTGCTGGTTCACTATTGTATTGCCTCCCCAACATCTTATGGAAGGCTGGTCTAGCTTAACTCACAGGAAAAGCATAGCGGTACCTCCTGAGAAATTTCACTACTTCCTGCATTTGGACAGCTGATCCTCAACACCCCGCCCCTCACGGATCCTAGCCCAGCCCCAGAGTGACCTCTTCTTCTCGAATTCAGGACCATGCAGGCTGTGCAGTGAACTGACGACACAGGTCCTATTGGATATTCAGACATATGGAAATATATACACGTAGCTAACCGCTCTGCTTCTACCTTGATATAAATTGGTTGGACATTTGAAAATATTTGATTTCCATTAGCAAGTGCTTCTCACTGTGTCAAACTTTGCAGCCGCGACAAAATGGCGCCGAAGTATATCAGAGTACGGAGGTCAGAAAGTAACGACCTGATATTCTGTCAATAATGTCGGAGCAGATAATAACCCGTCGCTGATTTCAAAACTGCGGAACAGCAGGCACAAAGTTTATCTAAACCTCGTTGAATGTTCGGACGTGCGTTTCATATGACTTGTTTGCATAAACGGACATCATTTAATTGAAGGGAACATATGGAGAGACCGCTAAGTTAAGTTGGCGCGAAGAATTTAAGTGCATGAAATGAACAATCCAAAAAGAACATCGAGTTGATTTAAGAGGGAATTACGGAGAACATGGACTTTTCAACTGATGCAGATCTTTATTAACAGTTTTAGTATCTATTAATGAATTCTCAAAAGGCCAGAATTTGAGTGACAATTTGAGGAGGTGTTTACATGTTCCAAATGTTCGCGGAAATGAGGCAAAATGAAACGTGCATTTGGAAAGAGGAGCGCACGGTGTGCAGATTCCAGATTGATGATCACGATGTACAGAATCCCAGACAAAAGTGCAGCCACAGAATGCACTGGTAATTTGCCGCTGTGATGCAATCATTCTTACATTCTTGTTTCACCACCATAACTTGCAAACTTCCATTCAAATACTTATCACACTGGATGTGGAAGCAAATTGTTGCTCCCCTTCCACTGCCATCGTCATCATTCACTCCACTGAAAACAGTACACCAAAACTCGTGTTTGGCTAATGCTTTCGACGGTGCCACCTGTTTAGCAGACTGGGTCATGCGTGTAGCAGCACTTTGATCGCAAATTATCGTCAATGCACTTTCCAATATATTTATCTTAACTGCAAATGAATTGACTTTTCAAAAAGATTCCCTTATTTGGATTGCGATACAGCACTTTAACTTTGATTCCATCATGTGGTGAGTTTATGGAAAGCATGCTCAATAATATAGTATTTGAAAACTGAATTGCTGGCTACGTTATTTATTTTATTCCTCCGGTAGTCCTGACATGGCGATCCTGTTGTCCTGCAGGGACGTAAAGTCGATATTCGGTCTTTTCAATTCCATGCTAATCGCACCTGTTTTCTGAAGCGGTGACTGACAAACTGTATATAGCCAATTAGTCGAGAATAAATGATTCTGTTGACTACCAATCATTTCCATTCTATTTATTCCTCCTTTTTAACTATTCTACTTTTGCAAGGTAAACAGTATTCCATCCTCATTCCGGTCAGATTCTCAATGATCCACGTATGCCTTTAAATAACTCGACCTTGTAATCTGGTAACTATGTTGGTAGGAGAATTTGGCCAAACTGATTTCAGCGGTGACTGATAAGCGGGAAACAATGATCAATCCTGCGATCGTAGAGATACGTGTAATACACAGCAACCTACGTTAAAATTAAAATGTGCATACGTACATAATTGTACAGAAGATAGCAGCAGGAGGTGGCCTTTTGGTCCTTCGAGCCTGCTCCGCCATTTATCACGATTATGGCTAATCATCCAACTCAATTCCCTCATCCTGCTTTCTCCCCATAGCCTTTGGTCCCTGTTATAACCTGCCTACTTACCATTGGCTGGGGACTAATGACTATCCCACAATCCTGTGGGAGTATGAGCTTCCCCAATGAGGGGGGGGGGGCAGAGAAACCACTAGTAAACTCCTAGTATAAATAAAGCTGGGCAGTTCAGGGACCAGCAGGAAGGAGTATGTAGCAAGGGAAGTTACTGCTACTGTTATGTATATATGTTATAGTAAATAAATGTTAGTACTTTGTATCCTTAAAACACGTGCTGGATTCTTCGTGGCCCTTACAAAAGTCCCATTCTCCCCAAGTGCTATATCTAGCCGCCTCTTGAATAGATTCAGTGTTCTAGCATCAACTAATTCCTGTTGTAATGCATTCCACATGCTCACCACTCTTACAGGGAAGAAATGTCTCGTCATCTCTGTCCGAAATGGTTTACCCTCAATCCTCAGACTGTGACCCCTCGTTCTGGACACATAAATCATTGGTAATATGTTGCCTGCAGCAACCCTGTCTAGTCCTGTTAGATTTTATATGCCTCCATGAGATCCCTACCCCCCTCATTCTTCTGAGCTCCAGCGAGGACAATCCTAATCGAGTCAATATTTCCACATATAACAGTCCCGCCATCCGGGGAAACAGTCAGGCACTCCTTTGCTGCACTTCATCGATATCCAGAACATCCTGCCTCAGAAAAGGGGACCGGATCTGCACACAATATTTCAAGTTGTACATTTGCAGATTTGCAGCAACACATCCTTGCTTCTGCACTCAAAACATCTCGAAATTAAGGCCTTCTCTATCGCCTACTGCAGCTGCACGTTTACCTTCAGCGACTGGTGCTCAAGGACATCCAGGCCCTCCTGTACACTCCCCTCTCCCAATTAACAACCATTCAGGTAGTAATCCGCCTTCCTGTTTTTTCTTCCAAAGGGGAAATGTTCACACTTATCCAAATTATACTGCATCTGCCGATGATTTGCCCACTAGCCCAACCTGTCTAGATCGTGCTGTACGATCTCTGCATCCTCGTCACAGTGCACGCTCTCACCCAACCTGGTATCATCTGCAAACTTTGAGATGCTACAATTTGTTCCCACATTCAAATCGTGAATATGTATTGTGAATTGATGGGGTCCCAGCACCTATTCTCGTGGCACTCCACTGGTAACTACCTGCCAATTGAAAAGGACCCATTAATTCCCAGCATTTGTTTCCTCTCTGCCAACCACTTTTCTATCCACCTCAATGCACTTCCCCTAATCGCATGCGATTTACTTTTGCATAATAATATCTCATACGGGTCTTTGACAAACGCCTTCTGAAAGGCCAAATATTACACATCGACTGGCTCCCCTTTATCAACTGGACTGGTTACATCTTCAATGAATTCGAACAGATTTGTCAAGCTTCATTTCACCTTCATAAGTCCACGTTGACTCCGACTGATCCTGCTACTGCTTTCCAAATGTTCCCCTATAAAGTCCTTGCCAATGGATTCAAGATTTTTAATTTACCGATGTTAGGTTTACTGATCTATAATTCCCTGCTTTCTCACTGCCTCCCCTTTTGAATAGTGCAGTGACATGAGCTACCCTCCAATCTGCAGGGACTATTCCAGAGTCTATAGAATCCGGGAACATGGCCACCAATGCATCCACTATTTCCAGAGGCACCGCCTTAAGCACTCTGGCTTGCAGATTCTCGGGCTTGGGGATTTCTAAGCCTTCCATCCCATCAATTTTCCCAGCATAATTTCTCTACTAATGTTGACCTCCCTCAGTTATTCCCTCTCAATA
The DNA here is from genome assembly GCF_047496885.1 of Scyliorhinus torazame. Taxonomy (NCBI): domain Eukaryota; kingdom Metazoa; phylum Chordata; class Chondrichthyes; order Carcharhiniformes; family Scyliorhinidae; genus Scyliorhinus; species Scyliorhinus torazame. The sequence continues at coordinate 109,582,946 of NC_092718.1, forward strand.
AACCTTATTTATTTGTTGTATATGTAACCACCTGGATTTGGAGGCAGACGTTACAGTTAATAACTTTGCAGAAGAGTATACAATTGCTAAAGTTGTTGTGAGTGAGGAGGGTAGAACTGGGACACAGATTGATATTGATCAGCAAATTATTTGGACATAGCGATGGCAGATGGAATTGAAACGCGGTGCATGTGAAGTGATGCATATTGGGAGGTCTAATAGGAGTGGTGTACATGCAATGAACGGATGGACATAGTGTTGACGAACAGTAGGACATTGGTGTACACATCTATGGATCTCTGAAGGTAGCAGCACCTGAGTTAAATGTGGGAAAAAGGCCAATGTATTCAATTGCTCAACCCTTTCTTTGTCCCGTGTTATGAATTCCCCTGTTTATGTCTGTAGGCGGCCTACATTTATCTTTGCCAATCTCTATCTCATCCCATATTTTTTACAAAATCTTAGTGTCAGTCTTTATGTTCCGTGCAAGCTTACTTTCGTACTGTACTTTCCACTGCTTAATAAATCCCTTCGTCCTTCTTTCCTGAATTCTAAACTGCTCCCAATCCTCGGACCGATTTTTTTTCTTGGCCAATCTGCATGCGTCTTCCTTGGATCGGATACTATTTCCAATTTCGTTTGTAAGACATGGATTTCTCTCCTTAGCCATTCCGCTTTTGTGCCAGTCAGGAATGAACAGTTGCTGTAGTTCCCCAATACATTCCTTGAATGTTTGCCATTGTCTATCCACTGTCATCCCTTTAAGTAAATCTCCCCAATCTATCGAGGCCAACACAAGCCTCATATCTTCATCGTTCCCTTTGTTAAGATTCAGCACCCTAGTCTCCGAATCAACTCCATCACTCGCCACCTTGGTGCAAATATCTATCATGTTATGGTCTATCATCCCCAAGGGTTCTGCACAGCCAGATTGGCAAAGATTCCCTTCTCATTACACAGTACCCAGTCTAGGATGGCCTGCTCCCTAGTTCGTTCCTCTTCATATTGTTCAAGAAAACCATTCCGTATATACTCCAGGAATTCTTCCTCGGCGGCATTGTGGCTAATTTGATTTGCCCAATCTATGTGAAGATTAAAATCATCCATGATCACCGATATTTCCTCAGTTCATGCATCTCTAATTTCCCGTTTAATGTCATTCTCAACTTCAGCACTGCAGTTTGGGGTCTATATATGACACCCGCAAATGTGTTTTGCCCCTTGGAATTTCTGAACTCTACCCACATAAACGCCACATTGTCAGAGCTAATATCCTTTCTCATTACTGTGTTAATTTCCTCTTTAAACAGCAGTGCTACGCCACCACCTTTTCTTTCATGTCTGTCCTTCGTAACTACTGAAAACCCGGGGAATTCAGATGCCATCCCTGGTTTCCCTTCAGTCATGTCTCCGGAATCCCATTTAGATCATACACAGTCATATCTATCTGCGCGATTTGTTCATCCACTATATTGCAAATGGTCCGAACAATATGGCACAGAGCCTTAAAGTTTGTCTTTTTCACACTGTTTGTCTTGCTCAAAATATTTTTCGCGGTTTGCCCATGGTTTCTCCAGTTATCTTTTTTTCTTATTCACTTTTCTACCATTTGTTTTTGTCCTTGCTCCCTCTTTCTCTGACTTCTTGCAAAGATTCCCATCATTTGAACAGTGCAGTCCTGCGTGACATGCTAATGGCAAGGAAAGGAGACTATGACAGGTGAGGAGCTAGAGACGATCATTATTCTAACGAGGTAGTGCTGGGCAAACTAATGGGGCTAAAGGTAGACACGTCTCCTGGCACTGACGGAATGCATCTCAGGGTACTAAAAGGGGTGACGAGGGAAAAGCAAATGCACTCGTTGTAATTTACCAAATTTCGCTGAACTCTGGGGCGATTCTAGCAGATTGGAAATTAGCAACTGTGCGGCCACTTTTGGAAAAAGGAGGTAGACAAAAGGCGAGCAACGACGGTCCAGGTAGCTTAGCTTCTGCAGTGGGGATATGCTTGAAACTGCCATTAAGCAAGACAAAGCGAGATATCTGGATAGAAATTGTCCCAATGGTTAGACGTAGCATGGGTTCATGAAAGGCACGTCATGTATGACTAACTTAGTGGAATTCTTTGAGGACACTACAACCACGCTGGTCAACGGGAAACCAACCGTTGGGTTGTTTCTCGATTTCCACAATGCATTCCAAAAGGCACCTGCATGAGATAAAGGCACGTGGCGTTACGTTAATCAATAGCATGGATAGAAGATTGCTTAGTTGACAGAAAACAAAGAGTGGGGTCAAGTGGGTGTTTTTCTGGTTGATCAATAGCTAGTGGTGTGCCTCAGAGATTAGTGTTATTTCCGCAATTGTTCACAATTTACAGATATGATCTGGAGTTCAGGACCAAGTGTAATGTAACAAATTTCACAGATTGCACTACGATTAATGAAGATGCACGTGTGCAGAGGACACTGAGGGATGGGTTGCTGATGGAAGGGAGTCAGTTTTTTTTGTTCACCCTGCGAGCGCTAGCCTCCAGATCAATAACAGTGTAATTGTAATAGAATATACAAGCAGGAGGGCATCATTTGAAGATCCAAGCGCTCAGGTTTTCTGTTGTCGAAAAACTAAGCAAAAAATACCGGAAAAGGAATGAACAATTGAATATCAATTTTACATTCTTGAAAGCAAGCCTGCTTATTCGAGATTCAATGTCAGTCGGAGCAAAGACACGACACAAATATTGGTTCAGTCCAAAATATATTTCACATTTGCATCAAAAAAGGATTGAAGGCGACTATTCCACTACCATTGAAATAGCTCATTGAGTTTAAAGCTGTGTTATTGAACATGATTTTACCAAAACAATGAATCCGCTTCATTCATTGAACAATCTCGGACAAAAGAAGAAGACACAGCTGATCGTGTTAGCGCGAAACATGTTCTAATTAACTGCATTTGAGGAAATACATGTGGTCACATGTATCTAATCGCCCGGATTTTATGCAATGTAGGTGCTCGAGGTGACATATACTTAAATAGGTCAGAAATCTTTGTCGAGTCGTCTTTGGAAGATGGCTAATCGCGAGGAAAATCAATATGGAATAATTTGCACGAGTCAAGTGTCTCACCACCCAATAGTTGTTATTTATTTTCATTGTGCAATCTGCATTGGCATTTTAGCAGATATGTATATTGAAATATCAAATGATTACTTTCGCACAATCCAGTTAAGATACTAATTTGGTTCTGTATGGCCGCTCGTTCATAATATTGTGATTAAAAGATTGTGATATTGGAATTGCACTCGATAATGACCCAATCGGGTTTTGTTCTAATTGGGACCATGTTACTTGCATCGTGGTCACGTTGACATTCTTATTCATTCAGATATTGATCTTGGGATCCCCTGTGTACACGTGTCCAATGGTGTCGGTATGTTCTTTCAGCATAATAGTGTTACAATTCCATTCCTCTGCCTGAATTTATCTTGGTGTTTGTCGGCTCTACCTGAGTTAAGAGATGCAACACTTAAATCTCTTGCATATCTGCGGCTCGGTGGCACGGTGGTTAGCACTGCTGCCTCAGAGCGGTGGGGGCCCGTGTTTAATTCCGACATCAGGTGAACTTTAAGAGTTTGCACATTCTCCCCATGCCGAAGTTGATTTCCTCCGAGGGCTCCCGTTTCCTCCTGCAGTCCAAATATGTGCAGCTTAAGTTGATCGGCCATGGTACATTGGCACATTGTCGTGCAAACGTTCGGTTGGGGCGGGGGGTGCGGGCCCAGCTCGGGCGCTTATGTAGGGTTTCAGATGGTCGGTGGGTATTCGATGGGCCGAATACCTCCTTCCTCACTGTCGGGGCTGCAAGGATTCTTGGAACCCAATTGGAAATCTTGGAAATGAGAGTTGTCACTTCCATAACATCGACCTTCGCCTCGATCCGATCAGCACTTATTCGTTGATTATGTTGCTTTACGTTCTTGGAGATTGCGGTTTTATAATTGTGTCTTGTGTTTTGTCAGATTTTGGCTCTAATGGGCTTGCCGAAAATATACTCTTCATCCGACTCGACGCAGTGTTATCAATAATGCTGAGTTGTCGGATGCAATAAATGTTGACAGCAAAACTGCATTTCTGCTCTGAGGAAGATACACAAAATTGTCCATCCTCATTCTCGGACATATCAGCAATAATATCAAAGCCTGAACTAAAAACTCTGCTTAAGTTGATAACGTTGTTGATGTCACCTTTTTTGACGGTCAGATACAACTGCTGCCATTATACTGACTTAGAACATCTCAAAGTCACACTGTTTCTCTTAAATTTTGAAACTAATAATCTCCTTGTTCAATCAGACTCCTGAAAACAACAATGCCAGGCAAACTGTTGCCATTTTTACTATCTTCCCCAGTCATATTATTTGATGCACGGGAGCCGTTACTCAAGGAGTGTTTGCATGGTGGCGAAGATTTTCTTGCAGAGAGTTTCTGCTGATAACAGCGCCCAGCTCCATCCAGTACGAAATGCGCGTTGCCAAAGTTTGACGTATTTGTTCTTGTTTACTCTGTTCCAGTTAAGAAATGGTTTGAAATAGCACATTCCGAACGCTATTTCAGTAGCGGTATGCAGATAGTGGCGAGTCGGTTTCTGACATAAGAATTTAAGTAGAAAATAAATGTGAACCAAGTCGATCTTCCGAAGTTTCCAAGCTTGCTATCTCTTAATATTATTGCGGCTGATTGCTTTGTGCTTCTATTTCAGCCTTCCTGACCTTACCCGATGAACTGTGTCTCCCCTGTTTACCACGCATCTACCTACTTCCGCATTATGGATTTGCAATGACTGCAGACATAACTTATAATAATTAAACGGCAGATGCACTTCGGAAAAAATTAGCGGCGGTCGCTGATAATGGCAATCTAACTCTCACCAGTTTTCCTAGCTTTCAAGTGAAGATCGTATTAAATATTGTAAACACTCTTATCCTCTGCTTTTTCGTCAACGTGTAGGGCATGAGGGAAAAGGAAACAGCGTTATGTTGAAAACATTTCAACAAATCGCATGTTTTCACATGTTCATCCCCAAATGCAAAGACTTTTCGGCGGCCTCACCATCTTTGGTCCTTTTCAGTTCTGTTGGATAGGATAGGATAGTAGTCAATGTTCCTCCAATGTACCACTGCTTATTGAAAATTAAGCTAGTTCCACGACGAACAAAGGGAATGCAATACCCAATTGTTCACATATTTCGGCAGTTCTGATGTCAGTGGAGCCTTATGCAATTGCAATGAAATGTCAATTATGCGTGTTATAAATGATGTAATTTGGCGTATCTTGTAATTGAGAATGCAGTAACGTACAGTTCAATAAATGTGTACCTCAACGGGCGTGCTAAATTTTTCATTGCTGAACATAGATTGACAACAACAAAAACAGAAACGGAGACACACACGTTCCGTGCCGCAGGGCAACGGGGTATGCCCACTCACTGCACTATACAAATTGCCACTCTTGATATATCCCCACTGAAGAATTGTATGTCAAATGGCCAGTATGTTTATTCTTCTGTTGGCTCATTATATTTGGCTGCCAACGATCCAATTTGACTCCCTAAATTCAGATGGCCCGGCAGTCTCAAAAAAAAGAACAACACTTTCTCAGCTTCTGATCGGCCCGACATGATACGGATCCCCGGAGAAGCATAACTACTAGTAAACGTACGATGAACCATAAGTACAATTTCCAGTGCTCCAACATCACAGTGGAAATGCAACCCACACCTTGGTTCACTACGGACCCCGAGTGCACCTCTGATGGGTTCAATCGCCTCTGGCCCTGCAAACTGACAATGCACACTCACATCGGGCAGGATAAATGAACACCTTTCCCAACGACTCGGACCCTACAATACACAAGCCCCGAACATCACTCCCCCGCGCAAACAAAGATGTGTCTTCTCCCCAGATTACTATTAGATGGACCACGGACAACACATGATTAACGTTAGCTGCTGCGTGACAATGAGGAATTGATTTCTTTGCACCGGACAATGCCGGCGCCGGAGTACCGTCGAGAGTGAAGGTTAGGCGAGGAAGGATATATATTGTTCAAAGAGGAAATTGCAGAGAATCTGGACTTGGCAACTGAAAGCCAGACATAAATTAAGGAAAAAGAAAAGGCACCATGTGCTTGACCACTTAGATTGATTTGTGCAGGTGAAGGCATGTTCGCTGAAATGAGGTCAATCAAGAGAAGACAACAGCGGCAGCCTGAAGAATAGCTCCTCGGCTGGCTCTATAGTATATAGATCCATGGAATAGTATATTCTGATCCATGGAAGAGATTGGACGAGCGAATATGGCGGATTATAGAGGTATTCGATTAAACTACACGCTTCCGTAAGGCAGTAGGAGGTGGAAATAGCGTCAATGGATGGGAGGCGGGTTCGGATGCAGGACTGAGCTGCGTTCACAACCGTCTCTAATTTCTTACGACTTAGGTCGAGTCGTTGCCTAACTAAGCTGTGATTTAGCATTCTCTGATGCTGCTTTTAAATTGGTCAGAGTCGATTTGGACGCTCTGAATTCCGTTCATTTCCTGAGGAACCAGAGGCGCTACTGTGCTCTCTTGCTCGTTGCCTCACGTTGGCTGTCCATGACAGGTTTTTGGTGATGTGTGCAACTAAGAATTTGTCGCTGTCAATCATCTCCACCTCGCCACAATTAATGGGGCGGAGTTGTCTTCGACACTTCACTTGATGATCAATGACCAGCTCCTTCGTTTTGTTGACATTGAGGGAGATACAGTTGCCATTTCACCATGCCACTAGTTTCGCCATCTCGCTCCTGTACTCTGACTCATTATTTGAGATGCGACCAATAACGGTCGTGTAATCAACAAACGTGTAGTTGGAATTGTAGCTGAGTGTTTCCATACAGTCTTGTGTGTCTAACGAGTATAGTAGGGGGTTAATAAACACTTCCAAGTTCCCAGTATTGACAATTATAGTCGAGGATGTGTCTATGCTGATCCTTACTCATTGAGGTCTACGAGACATGATGTCGAGGTTACAGAGGGAGAGGGCGGGGCCAATTCCTGGGTTTTGGAGTTTGGATGTTGTGGTGATATGCGGAGACGCATATCTACATATAACCCACTCACGATTACAAGCAGATAGCCACAGCAAAGCCGATGTGAAATTCGGCCTTATTCATAGTGGCGACACAATCGTTCGTCAATGCTGTTGACATGAAAATTTTAGTCAGTGGGAAATGACTTGGGGCCTTCAGCATCTTGAGTTCTTGTTGGTCAGTGAGCTGTTTTGGAATTTACTGCAAATAAAAAATTGATAGCTATGATAGAATACTGTATAACGTAGCACAGAGGATTGTAAAGATGTGTTTTGAATTACCATCTTGGTTCTTTATCAGCTCTGGGGAGTACAAGGTGGGCATATAAGTGAATCAATAAACACTGAACAAAAATTATTATCCTGATGTGCAACTAACCACTATGAGTAAAATAAAAATTTAAATCTACGAAGGTAAGTGTCTGACAATCCCAATTGAATAAAGCATTCTGAAGGTTGACCAGAAATTGAACTCGGGGGGTATCTAAATCTGCAGTTGCAAGAGCAGTCGAAAAGCTGCAGTCCTGCAACGATTTGCACGCCTCCTTCCTCCCGAAGTCTGTGCACAAACCACAATGCACGAGTCTGACGTAAAATAAATGAGTGTTGATTTAAAGCTTCTGCAGACGGCGACGGGTACATTACAAACAAAAGAGGCTGCCTGATTGGCAGCGCACTGACAAACATTTATTCCACAAAACACCGACTAAAGAATCAGGTGTGTGTTCCAGCTATATCGTGCAATGTAGGTGCTCTCTAACGCTAATGAGGTAGCACCTTCCAATCTCGCGAAGGCACCAACTACAGAGGCAAGTGTAGCAGTGACTTACTGATCAGCATCTCTTTGAATTTTCAGTTCCTGGCATCCAGCTTCCTGATTTAACACTGTATAGCCGTTCCATCACTACGATTGGATGGAAATCGCTTCCTCGCAACCGGGTGGATCTAGGTACACCAGATCAACTGCAGCGGCTGGAAAATGCAGATAAGCTCGAAACGTTTGACCATGAGGGATGAGTCGGAAACCTTGTGTAACCAGAGCCACGTTGACCTTTTTCATGAATCAAGGTTGATCCATTTGCCTTGGAAGTTTCAACCAGCAACCTGCAGATTTGCCAATTGCAGGACATCACTATTTCAGTCTTTATACGACTTCATGTCAGCTTTGCTCTTTTTGCGATAAAAAGTTAAGAGCGCAAAGCTGCCAGCAAATAGATCCATGTTTCAAGATCTTGCATAAGCTTAACTCTCAAGGAAGGGTCAACTGTGGCTTATATATTCGTTGTCCAATCGTGTGAATGTTGACAATTTAATCTTCCACATATATGTCAGCATTTAATTCCGAAATAATGCAGCCACTTAAGTTTATTACATTCAAAGCTTTCTATTACAAATCTACCAATTCATGGTTAAACCTGCCTCAATATGCTGGAGTGTCATGTATCAATTCTGAATGCAGCTGTGCTTCCAGCTGTCAATCTCCGTTTCGCCCGTCCTGTAATTTGTCAGATCACCTAGTTATTTCCTGCCTCACCCGTGATTTCCTGAAGTTTAAAGTTAAATAGTTTGGAAAAGTAGCGTTTGGCTGGTCCAGGATATTCCGAGCAGATGTATCAATGGTTGAACGCCAATAGTCGGCATTTGGATGACAACCTGCTTTTTTTTGTGACTATGAAAATGACAAAGCATGTCAGTTTTGATTTTTACCAGTGTGAATTATTGGACCCGCACGGTAAATGCTGCTTTGCTAAACACCGTCTCATCATCTATTCACTGCACAAACAGAAACTGAGGACCTAAACCTACTCTAGATGCTCTAGTGCATCTGGAAATACACCTACATTGTACTTTTCCAAGCACACATCCTTGTGATGTTGCCAATAAATTGTACGGCAATTACCCGCATGTTCGATCTGCTAAGAGACAAATAGACTGCGGTGCGATCAATTCAAAATTGCGATTTAATTGATGTGCATTGTCCCACTGTCTCACACCAACAATCTCCCAGAACATTTTGAAAGAATTAGAGTCACTCTCGCTGCTGGTTCACTATTGTATTGCCTCCCCAACATCTTATGGAAGGCTGGTCTAGCTTAACTCACAGGAAAAGCATAGCGGTACCTCCTGAGAAATTTCACTACTTCCTGCATTTGGACAGCTGATCCTCAACACCCCGCCCCTCACGGATCCTAGCCCAGCCCCAGAGTGACCTCTTCTTCTCGAATTCAGGACCATGCAGGCTGTGCAGTGAACTGACGACACAGGTCCTATTGGATATTCAGACATATGGAAATATATACACGTAGCTAACCGCTCTGCTTCTACCTTGATATAAATTGGTTGGACATTTGAAAATATTTGATTTCCATTAGCAAGTGCTTCTCACTGTGTCAAACTTTGCAGCCGCGACAAAATGGCGCCGAAGTATATCAGAGTACGGAGGTCAGAAAGTAACGACCTGATATTCTGTCAATAATGTCGGAGCAGATAATAACCCGTCGCTGATTTCAAAACTGCGGAACAGCAGGCACAAAGTTTATCTAAACCTCGTTGAATGTTCGGACGTGCGTTTCATATGACTTGTTTGCATAAACGGACATCATTTAATTGAAGGGAACATATGGAGAGACCGCTAAGTTAAGTTGGCGCGAAGAATTTAAGTGCATGAAATGAACAATCCAAAAAGAACATCGAGTTGATTTAAGAGGGAATTACGGAGAACATGGACTTTTCAACTGATGCAGATCTTTATTAACAGTTTTAGTATCTATTAATGAATTCTCAAAAGGCCAGAATTTGAGTGACAATTTGAGGAGGTATTTACATGTTCCAAATGTTCGCGGAAATGAGGCAAAATGAAACGTGCATTTGGAAAGAGGAGCGCACGGTGTGCAGATTCCAGATTGATGATCACGATGTACAGAATCCCAGACAAAAGTGCAGCCACAGAATGCACTGGTAATTTGCCGCTGTGATGCAATCATTCTTACATTCTTGTTTCACCACCATAACTTGCAAACTTCCATTCAAATACTTATCACACTGGATGTGGAAGCAAATTGTTGCTCCCCTTCCACTGCCATCGTCATCATTCACTCCACTGAAAACAGTACACCAAAACTCGTGTTTGGCTAATGCTTTCGACGGTGCCACCTGTTTAGCAGACTGGGTCATGCGTGTAGCAGCACTTTGATCGCAAATTATCGTCAATGCACTTTCCAATATATTTATCTTAACTGCAAATGAATTGACTTTTCAAAAAGATTCCCTTATTTGGATTGCGATACAGCACTTTAACTTTGATTCCATCATGTGGTGAGTTTATGGAAAGCATGCTCAATAATATAGTATTTGAAAACTGAATTGCTGGCTACGTTATTTATTTTATTCCTCCGGTAGTCCTGACATGGCGATCCTGTTGTCCTGCAGGGACGTAAAGTCGATATTCGGTCTTTTCAATTCCATGCTAATCGCACCTGTTTTCTGAAGCGGTGACTGACAAACTGTATATAGCCAATTAGTCGAGAATAAATGATTCTGTTGACTACCAATCATTTCCATTCTATTTATTCCTCCTTTTTAACTATTCTACTTTTGCAAGGTAAACAGTATTCCATCCTCATTCCGGTCAGATTCTCAATGATCCACGTATGCCTTTAAATAACTCGACCTTGTAATCTGGTAACTATGTTGGTAGGAGAATTTGGCCAAACTGATTTCAGCGGTGACTGATAAGCGGGAAACAATGATCAATCCTGCGATCGTAGAGATACGTGTAATACACAGCAACCTACGTTAAAATTAAAATGTGCATACGTACATAGTTGTACAGAAGATAGCAGCAGGAGGTGGCCTTTTGGTCCTTCGAGCCTGCTCCGCCATTTATCACGATTATGGCTAATCATCCAACTCAATTCCCTCATCCTGCTTTCTCCCCATAGCCTTTGGTCCCTGTTATAACCTGCCTACTTACCATTGGCTGGGGACTAATGACTATCCCACAATCCTGTGGGAGTATGAGCTTCCCCAATGAGGGGGGGGGGGCAGAGAAACCACTAGTAAACTCCTAGTATAAATAAAGCTGGGCAGTTCAGGAACCAGCAGGAAGGAGTATGTAGCAAGGGAAGTTACTGCTACTGTTATGTATATATGTTATAGTAAATAAATGTTAGTACTTTGTATCCTTAAAACACGTGCTGGATTCTTCGTGGCCCTTACAAAAGTCCCATTCTCCCCAAGTGCTATATCTAGCCGCCTTTTGAATAGATTCAGTGTTCTAGCATCAACTAATTCCTGTTGTAATGCATTCCACATGCTCACCACTCTTACAGGGAAGAAATGTCTCGTCATCTCTGTCCGAAATGGTTTACCCTCAATCCTCAGACTGTGACCCCTCGTTCTGGACACATAAATCATTGGTAATATGTTGCCTGCAGCAACCCTGTCTAGTCCTGTTAGATTTTATATGCCTCCATGAGATCCCTACCCCCCTCATTCTTCTGAGCTCCAGCGAGGACAATCCTAACCGAGTCAATATTTCCACATATAACAGTCCCGCCATCCGGGGAAACAGTCAGGCACTCCTTTGCTGCACTTCATCGATATCAAGAACATCCTGCCTCAGAAAAGGGGACCGGATCTGCACACAATATTTCAAGTTGTACATTTGCAGATTTGCAGCAACACATCCTTGCTTCTGCACGCAAAACATCTCGAAATTAAGGCCTTCTCTATCGCCTACTGCAGCTGCACGTTTACCTTCAGCGACTGGTGCTCAAGGACATCCAGGCCCTCCTGTACACTCCCCTCTCCCAATTAACAACCATTCAGGTAGTAATCCGCCTTCCTGTTTTTTCTTCCAAAGGGGAAATGTTCACACTTATCCAAATTATACTGCATCTGCCGATGATTTGCCCACTAGCCCAACCTGTCTAGATCGTGCTGTACGATCTCTGCATCCTCGTCACAGTGCACGCTCTCACCCAACCTGGTATCATCTGCAAACTTTGAGATGCTACAATTTGTTCCCACATTCAAATCGTGAATATGTATTGTGAATTGATGGGGTCCCAGCACCTATTCTCGTGGCACTCCACTGGTAACTACCTGCCAATTGAAAAGGACCCATTAATTCCTAGCATTTGTTTCCTCTCTGCCAACCACTTTTCTATCCACCTCAATGCACTTCCCCTAATCGCATGCGATTTACTTTTGCATAATAATATCTCATACGGGTCTTTGACAAACGCCTTCTGAAAGGCCAAATATTACACATCGACTGGCTCCCCTTTATCAACTGGACTGGTTACATCTTCAATGAATTCGAACAGATTTGTCAAGCTTCATTTCACCTTCATAAGTCCACGTTGACTCCGACTGATCCTGCTACTGCTTTCCAAATGTTCCCCTATAAAGTCCTTGCCAATGGATTCAAGATTTTTAATTTACCGATGTTAGGTTTACTGATCTATAATTCCCTGCTTTCTCACTGCCTCCCCTTTTGAATAGTGCAGTGACATGAGCTACCCTCCAATCTGCAGGGACTGTTCCAGAGTCTATAGAATCCGGGAACTTGGCCACCAATGCATCCACTATTTCCAGAGGCACCGCCTTAAGCACTCTGGCTTGCAGATTCTCGGGCTTGGGGATTTCTAAGCCTTCCATCCCATCAATTTTCCCAGCATAATTTCTCTACTAATGTTGACCTCCCTCAGTTATTCCCTCTCAATAAACCTTATTTATTTGTTGTATATGTAACCACCTGGATTTGGAGGCAGACGTTACAGTTAATAACTTTGCAGAAGAGTATACAATTGCTAAAGTTGTTGTGAGTGAGGAGGGTAGAACTGGGACACAGATTGATATTGATCAGCAAATTATTTGGACATAGCGATGGCAGATGGAATTGAAACGCGGTGCATGTGAAGTGATGCATATTGGGAGGTCTAATAGGAGTGGTGTACATGCAATGAACGGATGGACATAGTGTTGACGAACAGTAGGACATTGGTGTACACATCTATGGATCTCTGAAGGTAGCAGCACCTGAGTTAAATGTGGGGAAAAAGGCCAATGTATTCAATTGCTCAACCCTTTCTTTGTCCCGTGTTATGAATTCCCCTGTTTATGTCTGTAGGCGGCCTACATTTATCTTTGCCAATCTCTATCTCATCCCATATTTTTTACAAAATCTTAGTGTCAGTCTTTATGTTCCGTGCAAGCTTACTTTCGTACTGTACTTTCCACTGCTTAATAAATCCCTTCGTCCTTCATTCCTGAATTCTAAACTGCTCCCAATCCTCGGACCGATTTTTTTTCTTGGCCAATCTGCATGCGTCTTCCTTGGATCGGATACTATTTCCAATTTCGTTTGTAAGACATGGATTTCTCTCCTTAGCCATTCCGCTTTTGTGCCAGTCAGGAATGAACAGTTGCTGTAGTTCCCCAATACATTCCTTGAATGTTTGCCATTGTCTATCCACTGTCATCCCTTTAAGTAAATCTCCCCAATCTATCGAGGCCAACACAAGCCTCATATCTTCATCGTTCCCTTTGTTAAGATTCAGCACCCTAGTCTCCGAATCAACTCCATCACTCGCCACCTTGGTGCAAATATCTATCATGTTATGGTCTATCATCCCCAAGGGTTCTGCACAGCCAGATTGGCAAAGATTCCCTTCTCATTACACAGTACCCAGTCTAGGATGGCCTGCTCCCTAGTTCGTTCCTCTACATATTGTTCAAGAAAACCATTCCGTATATACTCCAGGAATTCTTCCTCGGCGGCATTGTGGCTAATTTGATTTGCCCAATCTATGTGAAGATTAAAATCATCCATGATCACCGATATTTCCTCAGTTCATGCATCTCTAATTTCCCGTTTAATGTCATTCTCAACTTCAGCACTGCAGTTTGGGGTCTATATATGACACCCGCAAATGTGTTTTGCCCATTGGAATTTCTGAACTCTACCCACATAAACGCCACATTGTCAGAGCTAATATCCTTTCTCATTACTGTGTTAATTTCCTCTTTAAACAGCAGTGCTACGCCACCACCTTTTCTTTCATGTCTGTCCTTCGTAACTACTGAAAACCCGGGGAATTCAGATGCCATCCCTGGTTTCCCTTCAGTCATGTCTCCGGAATCCCATTTAGATCATACACAGTCATATCTATCTGCGCGATTTGTTCATCCACTATATTGCAAATGGTCCGAACAATATGGCACAGAGCCTTAAAGTTTGTCTTTTTCACACTGTTTGTCTTGCTCAAAATATTTTTCGCGGTTTGCCCATGGTTTCTCCAGTTATCTTTTTTTCTTATTCACTTTTCTACCATTTGTTTTTGTCCTTGCTCCCTCTTTCTCTGACTTCTTGCAAAGATTCCCATCATTTGAACAGTGCAGTCCTGCGTGACATGCTAATGGCAAGGAAAGGAGACTATGACAGGTGAGGAGCTAGAGACGATCATTATTCTAACGAGGTAGTGCTGGGCAAACTAATGGGGCTAAAGGTAGACACGTCTCCTGGCACTGACGGAATGCATCTCAGGGTACTAAAAGGGGTGACGAGGGAAAAGCAAATGCACTCGTTGTAATTTACCAAATTTCGCTGAACTCTGGGGCGATTCTAGCAGATTGGAAATTAGCAACTGTGCGGCCACTTTTGGAAAAAGGAGGTAGACAAAAGGCGAGCAACGACGGTCCAGGTAGCTTAGCTTCTGCAGTGGGGATATGCTTGAAACTGCAATTAAGCAAGACAAAGCGAGATATCTGGATAGAAATTGTCCCAATGGTTAGACGTAGCATGGGTTCATGAAAGGCACGTCATGTATGACTAACTTAGTGGAATTCTTTGAGGACACTACAACCACGCTGGTCAACGGGAAACCAACCGTTGGGTTGTTTCTCGATTTCCACAATGCATTCCAAAAGGCACCTGCATGAGATAAAGGCACGTGGCGTTACGTTAATCAATAGCATGGATAGAAGATTGCTTAGTTGACAGAAAACAAAGAGTGGGGTCAAGTGGGTGTTTTTCTGGTTGATCAATAGCTAGTGGTGTGCCTCAGAGATTAGTGTTATTTCCGCAATTGTTCACAATTTACAGATATGATCTGGAGTTCAGGACCAAGTGTAATGTAACAAATTTCACAGATTGCACTACGATTAATGAAGATGCACGTGTGCAGAGGACACTGAGGGATGGGTTGCTGATGGAAGGGAGTCAGTTTTTTTTGTTCACCCTGCGAGCGCTAGCCTCCAGATCAATAACAGTGTAATTGTAATAGAATATACAAGCAGGAGGGCATCATTTGAAGATCCAAGCGCTCAGGTTTTCTGTTGTCGAAAAACTAAGCAAAAAATACCGGAAAAGGAATGAACAATTGAATATCAATTTTACATTCTTGAAAGCAAGCCTGCTTATTCGAGATTCAATGTCAGTCGGAGCAAAGACACGACACAAATATTGGTTCAGTCCAAAATATATTTCACATTTGCATCAAAAAAGGATTGAAGGCGACTATTCCACTACCATTGAAATAGCTCATTGAGTTTAAAGCTGTGTTATTGAACATGATTTTACCAAAACAATGAATCCGCTTCATTCATTGAACAATCTCGGACAAAAGAAGAAGACACAGCTGATCGTGTTAGCGCGAAACATGTTCTAATTAACTGCATTTGAGGAAATACATGTGGTCACATGTATCTAATCGCCCGGATTTTATGCAATGTAGGTGCTCGAGGTGACATATACTTAAATAGGTCAGAAATCTTTGTCGAGTCGTCTTTGGAAGATGGCTAATCGCGAGGAAAATCAATATGGAATAATTTGCACGAGTCAAGTGTCTCACCACCCAATAGTTGTTATTTATTTTCATTGTGCAATCTGCATTGGCATTTTAGCAGATATGTATATTGAAATATCAAATGATTACTTTCGCACAATCCAGTTAAGATACTAATTTGGTTCTCTATGGCCGCTCGTTCATAATATTGTGATTAAAAGATTGTGATATTGGAATTGCACTCGATAATGACCCAATCGGGTTTTGTTCTAATTGGGACCATGTTACTTGCATCGTGGTCACGTTGACATTCTTATTCATTCAGATATTGATCTTGGGATCCCCTGTGTACACGTGTCCAATGGTGTCGGTATGTTCTTTCAGCATAATAGTGTTACAATTCCATTCCTCTGCCTGAATTTATCTTGGTGTTTGTCGGCTCTATCTGAGGTAAGAGATGCAACACTTAAATCTCTTGCATATCTGCGGCTCGGTGGCACGGTGGTTAGCACTGCTGCCTCAGAGCGGTGGGGGCCCGTGTTTAATTCCGACATCAGGTGAACTTTAAGAGTTTGCACATTCTCCCCATGCCGAAGTTGATTTCCTCCGAGGGCTCCCGTTTCCTCCTGCAGTCCAAATATGTGCAGCTTAAGTTGATCGGCCATGGTACATTGGCACATTGTCGTGCAAACGTTCGGTTGGGGCGGGGGGTGCGGGCCCAGCTCGGGCGCTTATGTAGGGTTTCAGATGGTCGGTGGGTATTCGATGGGCCGAATACCTCCTTCCCCACTGTCGGGGCTGCAAGGATTCTTGGAACCCAATTGGAAATCTTGGAAATGAGAGTTGTCACTTCCATAACATCGACCTTCGCCTCGATCCGATCAGCACTTATTCGTTGATTATGTTGCTTTACGTTCTTGGAGATTGCGGTTTTATAATTGTGTCTTGTGTTTTGTCAGATTTTGGCTCTAATGGGCTTGCCGAAAATATACTCTTCATCCGACTCGACGAAGTGTTATCAATAATGCTGAGTTGTCGGATGCAATAAATGTTGACAGCAAAACTGCATTTCTGCTCTGAGGAAGATACACAAAATTGTCCATCCTCATTCTCGGACTTATCAGCAATAATATCAAAGCCTGAACTAAAAACTCTGCTTAAGTTGATAACGTTGTTGATGTCACCTTTTTTTGACGGTCAGATACAACTGCTGCCATTATACTGACTTAGAACATCTCAAAGTCACACTGTTTCTCTTAAATTTTGAAACTAATAATCTCCTTGTTCAATCAGACTCCTGAAAACAACAATGCCAGGCAAACTGTTGCCATTTTTACTATCTTCCCCAGTCATATTATTTGATGCACGGGAGCCGTTACTCAAGGAGTGTTTGCATGGTGGCGAAGATTTTCTTGCAGAGAGTTTCTGCTGATAACAGCGCCCAGCTCCATCCAGTACGAAATGCGCGTTGCCAAAGTTTGACGTATTTGTTCTTGTTTACTCTGTTCCAGTTAAGAAATGGTTTGAAATAGCACATTCCGAACGCTATTTCAGTAGCGGTATGCAGATAGTGGCGAGTCGGTTTCTGACATAAGAATTTAAGTAGAAAATAAATGTGAACCAAGTCGATCTTCCGAAGTTTCCAAGCTTGCTATCTCTTAATATTATTGTGGCTGATTGCTTTGTGCTTCTATTTCTGCCTTCCTGACCTTACCCGATGAATTGTGTCTCCCCTGTTTACCACGCATCTACCTACTTCCGCATTATGGATTTGCAATGACTGCAGACATAACTTATAATAATTAAACGGCAGATGCACTTCGGAAAAAATTAGCGGCGGTCGCTGATAATGGCAATCTAACTCTCAACAGTTTCCCTAGCTTTCAAGTGAAGATCGTATTAAATATTGTAAACACTCTTATCCTCTGCTTTTTCGTCAACGTGTAGGGCATGAGGGAAAAGGAAACAGCGTTATGTTGAAAACATTTCAACAAATCGCATGTTTTCACATGTTCATCCCCAAATGCAAAGACTTTTCGGCGGCCTCACCATCTTTGGTCCTTTTCAGTTCTGTTGGATAGGATAGGATAGTAGTCAATGTTCCTCCAATGTACCACTGCTTATTGAAAATTAAGCTCGTTCCACGACGAACAAAGGGAATGCAATACCCAATTGTTCACATATTTCGGCAGTTCTGATGTCAGTGGAGCCTTATGCAATTGCAATGAAATGTCAATTATGCGTGTTATAAATGATGTAATTTGGCGTATCTTGTAATTGAGAATGCAGTAACGTACAGTTCAATAAATGTGTACCTCAACGGGCGTGCTAAATTTTTCATTGCTGAACATAGATTGACAACAACAAAAACAGAAACGGAGACACACACGTTCCGTGCCGCAGGGCAACGGGGTATGCCCACTCACTGCACTATACAAATTGCCACTCTTGATATATCCCCACTGAAGAATTGTATGTCAAATGGCCAGTATGTTTATTCTTCTGTTGGCTCATTATATTTGGCTGCCAACGATCCAATTTGACTCCCTAAATTCAGATGGCCCGGCAGTCTCAAAAAAAAGAACAACACTTTCTCAGCTTCTGATCGGCCCGACATGATACGGATCCCCGGAGAAGCATAACTACTAGTAAACGTACGATGAACCATAAGTACAATTTCCAGTGCTCCAACATCACAGTGGAAATGCAACCCACACCTTGGTTCACTACGGACCCCGAGTGCACCTCTGATGGGTTCAATCGCCTCTGGCCCTGCAAACTGACAATGCACACTCACATCGGGCAGTATAAATGAACACATTTCCCAACGACTCGGACCCTACAATACACAAGCCCCGAACATCACTCCCCCGCGCAAACAAAGATGTGTCTTCTCCCCAGATTACTATTAGATGGACCACGGACAACACATGATTAACGTTAGCTGCTGCGTGACAATGAGGAATTGATTTCTTTGCACCGGACAATGCCGGCGCCGGAGTACCGTCGAGAGTGAAGGTTAGGCGAGGAAGGATATATATTGTTCAAAGAGGAAATTGCAGAGAATCTGGACTTGGCAACTGAAAGTCAGACATAAATTAAGGAAAAAGAAAAGGCACCATGTGCTTGACCACTTAGATTGATTTGTGCAGGTGAAGGCATGTTCGCTGAAATGAGGTCAATCAAGAGAAGACAACAGCGGCAGCCTGAAGAATAGCTCCTCGGCTGGCTCTGTTCTTCAGCAGGGAAGGTGAAAGTGAAGAATAGTGATCATTATAGGGGAATCCATTGTCAGTAGAACAAATAGGCGCTGCTTTTGCCGTGAATGAGACTCCAGGATGGTATGATCCCTCCCTGGTGGCAGCATCAAGGATGTATCTGAACGGAGATTGACAACTCCGAAGGGCGAGGTTGACAATGCGGAGGTGATGGTGCACGGTGGTACCAGTGGCATAGAATGAATGAAGGATGAAGTTTTGCATCAATAATTCTGGAAGTTGAGTCGTACACCAAAAAACAGCACCATTCGGTATGCAAAATTTGGATAACATGATAGTATCGTATGCTAGCCAGTTCAGAAATATGAAACTTTGCAGATGAATGCGTGCCTTAACAGTTAGTGCAGGACGAAAGGTTTTATAATCTCTGCTCACTGGGAAGATCTATGGAGAAAGTGGGATATTTGCAAACGGTATGGACTACATCTGAACCAGAGCGGGAACAACATCCTTGCTCGTGGGTTGCTCGTGGCGTTGGGAAGAGTTTAATTTAAGTAACCAGCGGAAGGGTTTGCAGACTGTAAGAAGAATGGTATGCAGCATAAAACAGAAAACCAAATCAGAGTCAATGCAGAGGCAGTATGCTTCAAGGCAGTAAGAAAAGGCTGTATGGCCTCTTCCTTAATGGCAGTCGTATTAAACATAACACTTCTGAGTTAAGGGCGGTGATTGACACATGGAATTGTAATATCGTAGCCATCGCTGAGGCGTGATTGATTGAGGGGCAGGATATTCAGTTCCATACTGGGATATAGAATCTTCATCAGAGGCAGAGGAGGGTTAAATAGGAGGAGGCAACGCATTATTACTTAAGGAGTCCGTTTCTGCAGTGAGACAAATTATTTATTGGAGGTGCATCAAATTAAGCTTTGTGTGTCCAGCATAGGAATAAGAAATTGAATGCCACATTGCTGGGTGTAGATTATAGAAGTCGAGGTAGTCAGTGTGAA
Organism: Scyliorhinus torazame; assembly: GCF_047496885.1. Classification (NCBI taxonomy): domain Eukaryota; kingdom Metazoa; phylum Chordata; class Chondrichthyes; order Carcharhiniformes; family Scyliorhinidae; genus Scyliorhinus; species Scyliorhinus torazame. The sequence continues at coordinate 109,603,092 of NC_092718.1, forward strand.
ATTGAGGAGAAACTATGTGTGCCATTCACAGAGGTGTATGAAAATAATAACAGGGTAAGTATATCGGTGCTTTCAAATGTTAAAATAATAATCGGGATATTCACTGTGTTATGGTCTTAGACGGAGTGTCGTTCTGAAAATGTATTCAGGAAAACGTTTAATTTCAACATATAGAGGGTCCAACAAGGGATTGTGCAACGCTGGACCTAATTTTGGGCAATGAAGACGGACGGGAGACTGATGAGTTGGTGGGAGAGCATTTTGATGATAGCGACCACAACACGGTTTAAGTTTGTTGTGTGGAAAGAAATGAACCCATTATACAAAAAGGTGTTGGATTGAGGGAGAGCGGAATGTATTAAAATAAGGCAGAATCCGGCCAATGAGGACTGGAAAGAATTACTTATGGGGAAATCTGTAGAAGAACAGTTTGTTTGTGTGTGTGTGGGGGGGGGGGGGGGGGGGCGGTGTAAAAAACGAAATGTGGTGGGTATTGGCCCAACATCATCCCTCGGGGCAACAGGAGGACGTGACACACCAAAAGTGCCATGAATGACTAGGGACTTTCAGCATACGGTGAGAAGGAAATGGGGAATTCGGAAAGTACAAGGGTAGGAAGATCAACGGAGGCATTAGGGGAGTACAGACAATGTGGGATGGAGCTTAAGTAAACAATTAGGAGAGGAAATTGGGGCTTCTGTTCCAAGTAGGGGCGTGCCAAGATATTCTATAAGTATTTCAATGGGAAGATGATAGCCAGGGAAAACGTAGGACTCATTAGGGAGCAACGGAGAATTTGTTGGTGGAGCCAGAGAACATTGGTATGCTGCCGAACGGATATTCATTATCTATCTTCAGCAAGATAATGAGCACGTCCAAATAGAAGTCGGGGAGAGGGGCTGCGAGGTTCCAGCGAAAATTGTCGTATGAAGTGTCAATGTATTCGAGGTGTTGGTAGACTTAAAGTGGTTAAATCTGCAGGTGTAGGTAAATTGTGTCCCAGGCGCGGCAGAGGATTTCAGAGGGTCTGATGTTTTTTAAAAATCCTCTCCGGCTTCGGTGGAGGTGCCAGCGCACTGGGGAACAGCTAAAGTGGTCCAACTGTATAATTAGTGTTGCTGAGATAAGCCAGAGAACCACAGACCAGTGAATCTCACGTTGGGGGTAGGGAAAGTATTGGACAAAATTATGAATGAGAGAATGATTCTCCAATCGGAGAGGCCACGTTTGATCTGGCATAGTCAGCATGGCTTTATCAAAGGGAGTTCATGCTTCACAAATGTGACTGGTTTTTTGAGCATGCGACCAGGTGTGCAGATGAAGGTAGTGCAGTTGATATATTTTACATGGATTTCACCAAAGCCTTTGAAAATGTTCCACATGGGAGACATATAAAGTAGGCAAATGCACATAGGATACAAGTTATCTTGCTGAGCTCGATACAAAAGGAGCTTAGCAGTAGGAGACCGAGGTTGATGATTGGCAGCTACGTTAGTGACTGGAATACAGTATCCAGTATCGCAGGCGTATCCAGTATCGCAAACCTCGGGTGGGTCGCGGGCGGGTGTCGGGAGGGTCGCGGAGCCGTCCTTCGTGGCGCTCTCGATCGCGCAAATGTGCGCGAAACCGCCACAGCGCCCGGCTGTTAAAAACGGTGGCTGCAAGCGGTCTTCAAAATGGCCGTGAACATGTAAAAAAATGCGGTCGCACTGCGCACAAGTGCCAGATCATCGACACACATGCACAAAACTAAGCGCATGCACGACGATAATCGGGCACGCATGCGCAGTGCCGCCTCTTCTTTTTGAAACAGTCACAGCGTTTTGTTTTACAAGTTGGGTGGGGTTATTCATTTATTTTATTCATTTGATTTTTTAAAAATTTATTTTATTCATTTTACACTATTTTTTGGGAACTTCGGGCGGTTTATATTTGATAAACCGAACACTAAGGGCACTCAAATTGTCATTGGATAGACATACGAACGATAAGGGAATAGTGTAGATGGGCTTTAGAGTGGTTTCACAGGCCGGCGCAACATCGAGGGCCGAAGGGCCTGTAAAGCGCTGTAATGTTTTTTGTTCTATGTCCTAAAACTTTACAGGAAAAAATGCAGAACTTTGGAAAGGTGGAGACTCCATACTTTCCGACACGGGACGGCTACACCTTCATCCAACAGGTTCCATTGGTGGAGCGTCTACGAGGGCCAAAGGGACCCAAAACCATTTCCTCCATTTTTGTCAGCAGCAAACAAGGTAAGAGAAAATGGTGGGTCGTGCAGATCGGCCGTCGTAGGTCGCGAAGGTCGGCCGGTGTGGGTCGCGAAGGTCGGCCGGATTGGGTCCCGAAGTTGGCCGGTTGGTAAAAATGGGTCCCTGGAAAACAAGTTTGAAGAACACTGCAGTGCCATACCAAAGGAATCTGTGCTGGTCCCACTATTGATTGCCATTTATGTGCACATCGTTGATAGCTATGGGGGGGGGGGGGGGGGGGTAGGAGCATTACGTTTGCGGATGACACAAAGAGTGGTTGAGGGTGCGGTTGTGTATCTTGGGTTACCAGAATGATATCAGCAGCATGGTTAAATGGGCCGAAAAGTGAAAGTTGGAATTTAGTCCTCAAAAGTGTGAGGTTATGCACTTTGGAAGTGAATGCACTTTTGGAAATGAATATCTTGACACTGGGAAGTTTCGAGGAAGAAAGGGAACTTGGCGTGTTCCTCTAAATATGTCTAAAGGCAGAAGTGTCGGTGAATAGAGTGGTGAAAAAGGCATATGGAACACTTGTCGTTATCAATCGAGGCATAGATTGTAAAAGCAGGGAGGTCACGTGGGAGTTTATTGAATTTATATGCGGCCACAGCTGGACTATGTTTGTCATTGTGGTCGCCATCTTACAGGAAGTGTGAAGTTGCTCTGGAGGGGTGCATGGGCGGATGTCGCCTGGGATCGAACATTTACATTATGAAGAGAGGTGCAGGAGCTTTCGGGGAGATTTGAGAAAGCCGTTGGTAAGCACTCACAGACAGAGCTGTGGTCAGCTGTGAAACAGAATATTCCCAAAGCACAAGGGTGTGGCTCCAACCAGCTATTTGCAAATCTTATAGAAGCACAACGCTGAATTCAAGGAATGATGTCTAAACCCTAGGGCAACTCGTGAGTCGTATCCTTGGTTATCCTCATGGAGTAACACTCAAAACGTGTACCTTTGCTTGTACTGTTTATTTTTATGTAGAATATTCTCGTTTCAGCAATACACATTGTTGTTTGGCATACTAATAGCAAGACTGCGCATTTCTTCAGTAGTTTGCATATTGTCCTCTCTTCATACAACACAACACAATGGAGATTTAAAGATCGGTGTTCCATGTTACCGTGCTGGCTTTTGCGCTAACATCGCATCAAACATCAGCAGTGTACTTAACGCCCTATCCCCGAGAGTTCAGGCACTTCCAGGCAGTGAATTATTGGAAACACGGCTTTTGAGCTTGAGAGGACATTGTACAATCCTACCTGACGTTTTCCCACCACAGTTAATTTCAGTGCATGTTAATTAATGCATGTAATTTCTAAGAAATGCAACAAATAAAGATGACGATAAAGCAGAATATATGTTTTCTTCCTTTCACCACTGTATGACATTTGTGCACACATTCAGTGCTTGAGTTTTTTCATTGTTTTAAAAGTATATTATTAGAGCTGCAGTTTCAAAGCAAACAATAGCGGTGTTTCGATGGAATGTGGTAAATGGCAGGCAAGCGACCACACGGAAGCGATGACTGTAGAGACGTTTCGGTTTATTCTCCTGACAGTCTGCACCTCCTACACCTCGAAAAGCCTCCCGCGTTCGGCCGTCACCCGGAACTGGTGTTTATGTCCCTGCAGTCCCAGTAAAGGCGACGTGGTCGCCGTGTAGTCCTCTACTGGGTAAATCGTAGTCAGTGGTGCCACAGGGACACTGAGGATGCAGATCCCTGGGAGTTCTGTCGAGTTAAAATACCGCTTCACAAAAAAAGATACGTCATCGATTTCGATGGGCGGGGAAGATCATTTACCCTCTTCTCCTGGAGCTATCTATCGAGCCTCCACGCTGCCGCGCCGGAGATGTATACCGGACGGAGGAGTATCGTTTTATGATTGAACGTCTGGGCGGTTCCCCTGTTAAAAGCATCGCAGTCACCCCCAGACCGGTGTCGACTTCCGCAAGCAACATCTCCATATTCGAATGTGTCGCCCTCTTGAATTTCAGACTCAGAATGCTCATCCGCATCATTGGACATCATCGGCAGATCTTCCGGAGATAGGGGCGCCACCGGCTTCGCTGGAATTGGTCGGTCCTCGGGTACATATTCTACGCGGCAACCCAGAGCCAGGTTGGAACCTGGGATCTCCGCGCCGTGTAGCAGCTGTGCTGCCACCGTGCTGCCCCCCCAAATATACTCAAATGCCGCGAAGTGGAGAGTCCAATGCTGAATGCGGGTGGACGCCACTGGGATACGTCTTATCCCCTTTCTTGAACCTCCGTCGGGGTTTATGGTCTCTATACACTGCGAACGTATATATTGCAACCTATTTGCCAAACACAAGTGAACATAGAACATAGAACATACAGTGCAGAAGGAGGCCATTCGGCCCTTCGAGTCTGCACCGACCCACTTAAGCCCTCACTTTCACCCTATCACCAATAACCCCTCCTAACCTTTTTGGACACTAAGGGCAATTTAGCATGGCCAATCCACCTAACCTGCACGTCTTTGGACTGTGGGAGGAAACCGGAGCACCCGGAGGAAACCCACGCAGACACGGGGAGAACGTGCAGACTCCGCACAGACAGTGACCCAGCGGGGAATTGAACCTGGGACCCTGGCGCTGTGAAGCCACAGTGCTATCCACTTGTGCTACCGTGCTGCCCAAGTGCCAATGATTATTTTTCTATCTGAGCATAATTCCGCTCTTTTACCGCCAAAGTGCGTGAAGAGAACACACTCAGCCGCACGTTACCATTGTCCACCTTGTGTGTCTGGCCAGCCCAGATTCCGTTCGGCCTGGCATTAAAAGTGAGCAATAAGGATTCCATGGTTTGAAGTGACACAGCAGATGTGAGGACGATCGTCGTCTTTTCACTTCACCGAGAGCAATCTGCTGAAGCAGGCCCCAAAACCACCGCTGGCCCTTCTTTAACGATAGGTGCAGTAGGCCCAGAACTGTTCAGAAGCTCGGGATGAATTCCTGTAAGTGTTTCTACGGCCCAAGAACGAGCAGATTTCTACTGGATCCTTCGGTATGGACGGCTACCGGTTGTCCTGTAGTTTAGCGTCTACTGGGGGCAGTCCATGCCTGTCGTCCCTGAGCTTAAAGATACCACCTTATTTGTTTAGAAAATGCATGGTTCGCGCCCAGGTGGACACCGGCTGTTTCGAACTATTGTAGCACGTCCTCTAGATTTTCGGGGTGGTACCAGTCGGATGAACTGTTGATCAGCATGTAGTCACATAACTGGCACCTGGATGACTTCCACAATCTCCAAACGTTCCAATTTTCTGCCGAGCTTTGGATTCAAAGCGTAGATAATGCTGCCGCCCTGAGGATAATGTGTTGCGGCTTCTGGATCGACTGATATCTCATGGGAAGCTGCCCAGTTGGTACCGGTGCTTTCCTGGAATACCTCCTGGAAAAGTGCCAATACGACTTTCAACCTTTCACGGTTCATGCGACACACCTGCTGCCAGTCAACCCTGAGACATTTAAGCCAGTCACGGCCCCGAAATGTTGTGCCGACTGAATCCCGATTTCCCCTGGGATTTCAGTGGTGCCAGCGATCTCCAACGGCTCCGGGTGTCAGCACCTCATAATGTCAAGACCGTGAGCGAATTTCATCTTTCCTGTGGTAGCTGATCACAGTAAAAAGCTCCATCCGTATTTGGAAACCGTTGACATGGGCCGTAAATGGGATAGGCGCCGCCAGTGCCACCCGTGCTGAAATGCCGTAGATGCGGTGGGCAAACTCCGGCCCGGCATAGGGAAATGCGTCCGAACTGTGGTACGGTCATTGTGGTGGCGGAAATTGTTGGATGTTATTTCTAGTAGGAATGTGCCCCGTTGACTCCCTCTGCTGCCGCCTCGTACTCGCTTCAATGGTGTGCGAAAAGCATGGCGGCGCTCGCCAGGAATACCTTGCTGTCATTCCTCGTCACCCGGAGTCTGCCGCCTGCTCATCCGCACGATGAGCACCAAGGGATATGTGCACTCTGTGGATGTTCAGGACGATCATCACAAAGCCCTTCTGGAAACTGGATTCTGAGCACACGGGGGACACAGCTATCTCGTTCCATTTACAGCATCTTTTCACCCAATACACGTTCTTGGATTGTCCAATTTGTGAAGACCCAACCCAAACTGTCTCTGAGTGCTTCAGACAATATCGGGCAGAACTCAGAGAACTCGGCGGCTTTTCGCAAACAGCCCAGAAATTCCGTTATCGGTTCGCATTGGAGCTTAGAAGCTGTGTGGGAAATAAGGTATCGAACAATTGGCAACAGTTTCGGGCTTAATGTATACCGACATTGGAAGGAGATGCATAAAGTGGCGGGTGTCAGAAGAGTTGTTTGTCGACCCCGACGATGCTACTCAGACGAAAAAGGTTGCACATATGCTCAGATTACACTGCCCAATCCCCCATCTCGGGGAGGACATCCTGCAGGTTAACAATGAGTGGCATAGCTGCTGCCCTAGGTACCCCTCCTAAGACATCATGAGGCCGAATCGCGGCGAGCCTGATCTGGAGGAAATGGCTTCTCCTTGATCTCTACCTTATGATTGTCACCAATGCAATGTCTCAGGCAAGCGATTTCTCGCAAGCTTCTAAAAAGATGTTGATGTCTTCTCCTCACAATTTATACCTATTACTTCTCGGTAGATGCTGGCTGTTCTCCACCGACATAAAACCTTTCAAAACATATACCACACATTTATGGTCTCACTGCAGCAATCCTCAATGCCCCCCACCCCCCTCTCCTGTCATCAGGCCATCTGCCACTTATTCTAATGGTTTCTACATCTTGGTTCCATCTCTCACATATTGAGTATAATGTGTAACACGTTTTGCTTCACGTTAGTACTGCGGAACAGGAAAACAAACTCGAAACGTTCACACCGTTTTCTCTGCCAACCAGTTGTCACAATACTTCCTGTGTTTTTCCAACTTACCCTTCTGTTGCTTTAAATTACAGTATCGCAAGGTTTCGCTTATTTTGCTCAATAGGTTCAGTTGATTTGCAAGTAAGTGCCAGTGAATGGGGCAGGTGCAAATAGAAACAAATAAGGACTGCAACTTTATTGCAATTATACATAACGAATCGATTCCATCTGTGACTACTGGCTAAACTGTACTTGTATGTTTTTTTAAATTGTCTTCGATGGTCGTAAACTAACCACCGACAGAAAGTTTATTTATTTTTATTTAAAATTTTAGAAAGATCATGTTTGTATAGATTGACCAAATTTCAACCGGAGCTGGAAAATTATTTCATGATTTCTTTATCACCTCTGCACTTTCTATGGTATGTCGTGCAGAAGAGCCCAGTATTGCGAATGATTTGCAAAATGTGTATTTGTACTGAACAACAAAAATAACCCGACGACCGAAGATAAATTCCAGGACTGCACCCTGCTCAAAGATACACAAACCACATGCCTCAGGTTCAAATCACGTGTGGTCCATGTGTGTTCAATTTCACGTTTTGACATTGCATCACTTTATCGTGAAAGGATCTGAAACAAGCAAGCATTTTTTAGTTTCTACAAATTCCCCTTGATCGCAAAAAAGAACAACCCTATGACATCCACGCCATCTTTATTCTTTTTAACTTCTGTGGAGCAGAAGAACGGAGTTGTCAATATTGAGCATGGACTGAAAATCTGAAATCCGTAGCCAACATTGTGGAAAAAAGCGAATGGCATGCTACATGGTTTCAATACAAATGGATCACACGGACAAAGAACAAATAACGAAGAACAATACAGCACAGGAACAGGCCCTTCTGCCATCCAAGCCTGTACTGGTTATGATACCAACCTTGACCGAAACCATTAGCACTTCCTTTTGCCATATACCTCCACAACGATCCTATGCAGGTATTTATCAAGATGCATTATGAACGCCGTTAATGTATCTGCCTCTATAACATCCCCCTGGCAACGCATTCCAGGCACTCAACACACTCTGTGTAATTAATCTGCCTCACACATCTCCTTTAAACTTTCGCCACGGACCTTAAAACTATGCAGCCTGGTTACTGGCCTGTCCACCCTGGGAAATAGTGCCTGCCCATCCATTCTATCCATGCTCCTCATAATCTTATTCACCTCTATCACTCGCACGTCATCTTCCGTCGTTCTAATGAAAACAGCCCGAGTCTATTCAGCCTCTCTGCATCGCTAATACCCTTCAGACCAGGCAACATCGTGGTAAACCTCCACTGCGCCCTCTTCAAAGCCTGCACATCCTTCTGGTAGTTTGGCGACCACAATTGTTCGCAAAATTCCAAGTGTGGCCTTACCAAGGTTCTGTACAACTGTAGTATGGTTTTCCAGTATTTGTACTCAATGCTCCGTCCAATGAACGCAAGCATTCCTTATAATTTCTTCACTACCTTGGCAACTTGTGTTGCCACTTTCAAAGAACAGTGAACCTGCACTTCCGGTCTCTCTGACTTTCTGTATTCCTAAGAGTTTTGCCAATGACAGTACATTTCCCCTTTATTTTGTACCTACCAATATGCACTACCTCACATTTGTCCTGATTAAACTCCATTTGCAATTTCGCTGTCCAAGTCTCAAAACTATATGTGTCTTGTTGAATCCTCTGACTATCCTCAACACTATTTGCCACTCCACAAACCTTTGTTTCATCCGTGCACTTACTAAGCAGGCCAGCTGCATGATCCTCCAAATCATTCGTGTATCATACGAACAACAAAGTCCCCAGCACAGATCTCAGTGGAACACCTATGGAAACAACCTTCCATTCAGAAAGTCAACCTTCTACTGCTACCCTTTGCCTTCTGAGACCGTGCCAGTTTTGTATCCGTCTTACCATCTGATGCCGTGTGACTTCACCTTTTGTATCAGTTTGCCACGAGGCAGGTTGTTAAAGGTGATACAGAGGTCCATGTGAAAAATATACACCGCCTTGCCCCATCAATCATCTTTGTCACTTCTTCAAAAACGTCTATTAAGTTCGTGAGGTGCGACATGCCCTTCAGAAAACCATGCTGCCTATCGCTAATGAGTCCACTTTTTTTCCAAATGGGTAGAAATTCTGTCCCTGAGAATTCTCTCCGATAATTTATCTACTACCGACGTGAGACTAACCGGCCAATAGTTTCCTGGATTTATCTGCTACCTTTCGTAAACGCGGTACCTTGTTAGCTATTCTCCTGTTAAAAAACGGGAAATTACCAATTGACGTGGAATTCCATTAATTTATGATTAAATGAAAAATCAACCAAAAGCAATTCAAATGATTTGAGCTCTTCAAATTGCACACATCTGAGGCGAAATTTTGGTTCATGGCCGTAGCTACGGCAAATAAATATCTATTGACGTCGTTAAAAAGAATGATCAATGAAACAATGGACTGGTGCTTAGAGTGAATTTCATAGATTACTATCTGAGGAAATATAAATCCGTCCCAAATATCTGTGCTACGCTATATAACAATTTCACTTTGTGCCCGGCGGTTCGTAAACCTGCATGTGTAATTTTGTTTCTGTCTGCCAGAGGAACATCTGACTACAGCATTTCATATGTGTCAATAAAATTGCTTGTTCTAATGTCTGCATAGAGTCCGTTGTGTTTAAAGTATCTCACATTGATCATTGATTTGCTGCTAAAGGTGAAGATTATTTTCAGTTTGCGTGTCATCACGATTTCTGCACATATTCCCGCTCCACTTCGCTTCCAGTGATTCGTTAGAATGGAATGCGCTCATTTCCGCCAAATATTATGTATCAATCGTTTATTCGATGCATTATATCAGCAATGATTACACACTGCCGCTGTCTTCCCGAGTGAATATGATATACATCCAGCAACATAATTCTGTTTTAAAATAAATTTAGATTACCCAGTTATTTCTTTCCAATTAAGGGGCAATTTCGCATGGCCAATCCATCTAACCTGCACATCTTTGCGTTGTGGGGGTGAAACCCACGCAGACATGGGAAAAATGTGCATACTCTGTACGGGCAGTGACCCAGGGCCGAGATTCGAATCCGAGTCCTCTGCGGCGCAGTACCAGTGCTAACCATTGTGCAACATGCCGCCCTCAGCAGCACCATTCTAAAATTATGGAAGCCCATCAAAAATCGCTGGCTTTCACCGATTAGCCTTGAGCAAAATACCGAGGAGGTTATTTCGAATAACAGCTGTCCACATGATATAGTTTTTTGCTTAAATCAAGTATGAACTCATCGTTCAGATACTTTCAATTCCAGGCAGTGATATGAAAACAGTTTAATTTCTCTTACCGTCGTTGCACTTTGTCTGTCCTGCGGGCAGAAGAGAAAGCTTGTGAATATTCTGCACACTATTCACTTTGTTGTGAACCACATATAGAACCCGACGAATTAAATATCAATTTAGGGCTGAACTCTGTTCCAAGATCCAAACAACCACACGTACTGCACGTTTGCGATTAATAAATCCCCTTTGAGTTGCACCTCGTTTGTCATGAATGTCCCGAAAACTCGCGATTATTGTTCACTCTCTGCAATTTCACACGAATATCAAACAACGACCTGGTGATTTCCTCACCATCTTTGCTCTTTTTTAAGTTATGTGGGCCAGAATAGTAAGCTTGTGAAAATGTTGATACTTTACATTTTAATGTGAACACCATTCATAAGTCCAGTGTCAGAAAATATAAATTCAGAACTATGCTTTGCAGAATGATCTGAAAAGCACGGGACAGAGCTTTAAAGGAAATGGGACGCACGCGTGATCAATCTAATGCCGTGCAACTGCATTGTTTTATCGATAAAGACTAATAAGTTTAAAAGATCACGTAGATCACTGGGAGTAAATGTTTTAAGCTTTCTTTGAATTGCGTATTCGGAGATCCATCAAACATCTCATATTTGTCAATCAGTATACATTTCGGACACACGGTGAATGTGAAAAGCTATAAAAAATAATCAACTTACTTCTGTTATGCATCTATCAGCCATCAATATACCTTGCGATTGCGTAAAGTTTTTAAATGTCTCGCTGGTTGTATCTGCACTTTGATATCCGTGAACAAAGGTTCACGGTGTTGTCAAAGTTTTGTGACACATGTGGGCCCCAACTCGATGCATCCTCCCTATGCATTTATGCTGAAAGTCGCTCTTCCGTGACTCTGAACTTTTAACTCCCGATTTATATGTCTCACTTGTCATTTGTCTCTTGTTCATGTACATATATGTAAATGAACTTCCCAGTGCATTTCTTACTAACTGGCTCACGAGAAAATATTTAGAAGGCTCTGCACACTTGTACATCCCTTTGGGAGACTGGAGCTTTTCCATGGTTTATGTTCCGTCATTAATAAGTGACGGCGTTATTTTGCCTATCGTCCAATTACTATGAACTATCGGCTATCCATCCAGACGCTTGCGAACAGGTGCTCGCTTCATATCGCTCACTTTGATGGGAACATTGGTAAACGCTCAGTCTGTATCTGGACGTTGAATATCAACAAATGTTTCACGTTGCTGCCCTCCATCCGAGAGCAACAGATATGCATTGAGGAAGGTCATTTTTAATCCATCAACGTTCATCAGAATTCACTGGCATTTTACAAGTCAGTTAGCCTTCAGCAAATCGTAAACTCAGTTGTGTTGCACCTGTTGAGTTCAGGTACTTTCGACGAGTTTAATTACAGAAAGTTTGAATCAGGTGCCCTTTATAGCGAGGAGAACAAAGAATACACAGAAATGGGAATGCAAGATTCAGAATTAGACACACAATTAACCCTTACATTAACACAAAATACATATACTGGAAACACCCAAGATTTGGTTGCACTCTCCGCAAAGATGTTTCTCTTGAAGGGTGGGTCCGATGCCTTAGACTCTCTCGTCTATCGTCAAGAATGCAGCGTCGCTAGCAGCGTCTTATTTCCTTCTTTCTTGGTTATTTCTTCGGATGGTCAAAGTTAGCTCCCACGTGGACTCTTCGCTGTCGATGTGTCCACGTGTCTATTTTTATCGTGCTTCGTGCCATTTTGCCACTTACCCTGGCCTCGCGAAAATGTGTCTCAGCACAATGGTCTGATTGATGATCTGTTGACAGGACACCTTGCCCCGTCTCCCCTCTATGTGTCCATCTTCGATAATATGTCCTGCATGTACCACCTTACGACATCAAGTGTTGCCGGGAACTCAGTACATCCAGGACTCTGGCTGAATCAGACTGTGTACAAAAGGGCGTTGGAAATATATAGAGTGCACTGATCTCTTGAGAGACGATTGGCAGGGAGGGTACAGACAAGCCAAGGCTGCCTGTCTGAGTTTTCACATTCGACTCGACAGGCCGAATGGCCTCCTTCTGCACTGTAAATTCTACGATAATCTCAACTTGGACAAGTTCGAATTACGAGCAGCGCATTTGCTGAAGCGGACTGTAATTTAATTTAAAGTGTCTAATTCTTGAATTTAGCATATCCAATTCATTTGGGCTCAAAACGAATCTTGCTAGGTCACCACAGGCCCATGCTCCAGTGAGTGTCAGTGAAACGGATCACACAGCCATAGCCAACACATCTAAACCAGCAGGTATCCGAATCTTTGGCTTCCAATACTATTTGCCGAACCCACAACAGCGACAGAAAACTACATAAATGAAACAGATACGATGGGAGACGCACAGCAACACATACATGGCGTCAGAACGAAAATATGCAATAACAGTAAATGTAAAAACAAACATCATATACATCATCGTTCCTCATACTGGAACAAATCAGCTGGATTGAAACTACAGGTAGAGTGACGGTGGTGATAATTTGGAGTTGATAAGGAAACTATGGGTTAATGTTAGTAAGTGTTTCTCTTTGAAAATTCAGGAGACTGGTGTATAGTGTAACAACCAACTGACCCAGGTATATAAGTGGCTGTTATCTGCCAATCGATTGCAACCTGATTGGGACCTCAGTAGAGGTGGTTATTTAGGAATTTTAAACTAGTGTGTGTGTCATCCTCGCCCTACTCAGCTATGTATAACGCAGTAGTTTAAGCAAGCGCACGAGAAGTGAACTTGAGAACGACCTGTCAGCCAGAGTGAAGGCTTCAGCCAGAGTGAGGGTATTGAGAATTTGAAGCTGTGCAGGATATCGGTGCTGAGGAGGGTGACGTGCTCCTCATCGTGTCGGGATAAGTGGGGGTGGGTGGTGAGAGAGGGGGAGGCGGAGCCACGAAGGACACTCAAGGGCAGGTGAGAAGAAGAAATGAATCACACCGTGACGTCACAGCCGTCAGTAAATGATTGGCTGGTGACTGGTCAGTAGTTTTTACTTTCATGTTTCCATTTTTATCTTGGCATTGTAATTGTTGTAAGTTAACTAAAAGGAGGCCTGAGGCCAGCCGTGTCAGGGACCAGTCCTGTGTTGACTGTTATTTGTTATTTATATGAATTATTTGGGCGAATATTTAGGAAGGATGGTTCATAATTTGCAGTTGACACCATAATGGGTGGCATAGTGGCAGTGAAGTAGGTTAGCGAGGATAGCAACGGCATCTTGAGCAATTGGACCAGTGGACCGAAGAATGGCAGATAGAGGTTAATTTAGATAATTGTGAGCTGATGCATTTTGGTAGGTCGAATCGGGGAAGGACATACTCAGTTAATAGAAGGAATTTAGGGAGTGTGACAGAATAAAGAACTCTAGGAGTAGAGTTTCAAAGCTCCCTGGAAGTGGAGTCATAGCTGGACAGTATCGTATATTCGGTTAGAACATTAAATACAGGAGTTGGGAAGTCTTATTGAAGTTGTGCAATTCATTAGTAAAGCCACACTTGCGATAATGTCTACGGTTCTGGTCACATTATTATAGAAAACTAGAAAGAGGGCAGAATAGTGTTGATAGGATGCTAACGGGACTTCATGGTTCGAGTTATAAGCAGAGGCTAGATAGACTGGGACAGTTGTCCCTGGAACATAGTAGGCATAGCTGTGGGGCAGCATGGTAGCATTGTGGTTAGCACTATGGCTTCACAGCGCCAGGATCCCAGGTTCAATTCCCGCTTGGGTCACTGTCTGTGTGGAGTTTGCACGTTCTCCCCGTGTCTGCATGGGTTTCCTCAGGGTGCTCCGTTTTCCTCCCACAGCCCAAATATGTGCACGTTAGGTGGATTGGCCATAGGTTAGAAGGGGTTGCTGGGATACGGGTAGAGGGTGAAGATGCGGGCTTAAGTAGGGTGCTCTTTCCAAGAGCCGCTGCAGACTCGATGGGCCAAATGGCCTCCTTCTGCACTGTAAATTCTATGGTCTGATAGGCGTACATAAAATAATGTGGGGTATAGATAAGACAGATAGTCAACGTATTTTCCCAAATGTAGGGGAGTCTATAACGAGAGAGCATAGAATCTTAGAACTTACATACAGTGCAGAAGGATGCCATTCGTCCCATCGGATATTCAACGGCCCTTGGAAAGAGCACCTTACCAATGCCCATACCCCCACCCTATCTCCGTAACCCTACACAATACCTTTGGACACTAAGGGCAATTTCGCATGGGCTGTCCACTTGACCTGCACATCCTTGAACTGTCGGAGGAAACCGAAGCACCCAGGTGAAACCATGCAGGCACGGGGAGAACGTGCAGACTCCGCACAGACAGTGACCCAAGTCGAGAATCGAACCTGGGACCCTGGAGCTGTGAAGCAACTATATTAACCACTGTGCTACCATGCTGACCCAGGTTTAATTTGAGATGGGAGAAAGACAAAAGTGTCCAGATGGACAATTTATTCTAATATGGTGAGTGTCCAGAACTAGCTTCCAGGTGCAATAGTAGAGGAGAGTATAATTTAGCCTTTTAATTCGCATTTAGACTTTTATATGGGTAATATGGGTATCGAGCGCATGGGCCAAAGATGGGAAATTGGGCTAGCTTAGTGGTTAAACATTGGGCACATTGGACATGTTGGCTCGAGTGGTCTGTTTCCATGCCTTAAACCTCTGTGACTATAATTCTCACCTCCCATGACGTAGGATTGCAACTTCCGAATATGAATGTCATATTAGTTGTTTCTTCCCGTGGACAAATTTGAGTATGAGGCCGGTGAACTACAGAGCCATGAGCAGAATGCCTATTACAAAGAACAGGCCGTTCCAAGCCTGTACCGGTCATGATATCACCTTTGGCAAAACCTTCAGCACTTCCTAGTGCCGTATCCCTCTATAATCATACCGTCCATGCTTTTTTCTAGATTGACTTGTGAATTCACTATTGTATCTACTGTACAACCTCCCCTGGCAACGCGTTCCAGACACTCACCATTCTCTATGTGAAAGAAAAACTGTCTCGCACATTTCCTCTAAACATTGCCCAACGGACCGTAAACCAATGCCCACTAGTGATTTCCACCTCAACCCTCGGAAAGAGAGCCATCCCATACCCTCTACCCATGCCATGATAATATTGTAGACCCTCAATCAAGCCATTCTAATGATAACAGTCAGAGCCTCTTCAGGCTATTCCCATTGTTAACACCCTCCATAGCAGGCAACATCCTGGTATAGCTCCTGTGCACCCTTTTCAAAGCCTCAACGCCCCTATGGTAGTGTGGCAATCAGGATTGTGTGCACAATTCCAAGCGTAGCCTTACCAAGGTTCTATACAACTGCAGCAAAACGTGTTAGTTTTTATACTGGATGCCCCGTCCAATGAAGTCAAGCATTCCGTATGCTTTCTTGACTACCTTGTCCACTTGTTCTGCCACATTCAAAGATCTGTGGACCTATACGCCCAGAACTCTCTGACCTTTTGTATCCCTAAGTGTTTTCCCATTTTCTGCATATTTCCCATTTTAACAAAGTTCTTTACCTCACACTTGTATGGATGAAACACCATTTTACATTCCTCTGCCCATGTGTCGAACCTATCTATGATCTGCTGTATCCTCTAATAATCCTCATCAATCTCTGACACTCCACCAACATTCGTGTCATCTGCAAACTTATTAATTAAGCCAGCTACATTTTCTTCAAAATTGTTTATGTATACTGTAAACAAGAGAGCCGGAGAACCAATCCCTATGGAAGACCACTAGTCACAACCTGACATTCAGAAAATCATTTTTCTACTGGTTTCTGTGACCGAGCCAGTTCTGTATTCATCCTGCCACCACACCTGTGATCCCGTGTTATTTTGCATTTTGTAGCAGTCTGCCACGACACGCCTGGTCAACGACTTTACTGAAGTTCAACTAAAAACATCCACCCCCCTCCGCTCATCAATCATTTTTGACACCTCCTCAAAAAATCTGAACAAGTTAGTGAAACACGACCTGCCCTTCACAATACCACGCTGCCTATTGCTAATGAGTCAACTTGTTTCTAAATGGCTGTAAATCCTGTCCATAGAACTCTCTCCAATAATTTGCCTCCTCCCAGGCGAGGCTCACCAGCCTATAGTTTCCTGGATAATCCCTGCAAACTTTCTTAAAAAGCGAGATCACATTAGCTATTCTCCAGTCCTCCTGGATCGCACCTGTAGCCAATGAGGAGACAGAAATGTCAGTCAAGCCCAGGCATTTTGCTCCTTTGCTTCCCTCGGTATTCTGCGGTAAATTCCATCCGGCCCAGGAGACGTATCTCCCTTAATGTATTTCAAAAGACCCAATACTTCCTCTTTGCTGCTGTCAACATGACTCAGACTATCCACACACGCTACCCAAGAATCATGTTCCACAAAGTTATTTTCTTCAGTGAACACTGATGCAAAGTACTCATTTAGTACCTTGCCCATTTCCTTTTCTCAACACATAGATGTATCCCACTGTCTGTAAGTGGTCCAAACCTTTTCCTGTTTTATTTACATATGAAATTAAAACGCTGTGCTTCAACTTAATCCTTCTTACCAATGCTTTTTCAAGACTCCTCCTGTCCCTCCTAATTTCCCGCTGAAGTACTGACCTACTTTCCTTATACTCCTCAAGGGTTGCAATATCCCTATCCTTCTAGGCCGTACAACGCATCGTTTTTCTTTTTGGCGATGTTCACAATATCCCTCGTTACCCAAGGCTCCCTAAACTTCTCACAGTAATCCTTGTTTCTCTGAGGGAAGAATATCCACTTTACTGTCAGCTGGCCGGGGTATTCGCAGGCATCTTCAACCTCCCATCACAACCATCTGAGGTCCTTATCTACTTAACAAAGACGACCATCATCCCTGTACCAAAGAAAAGCCAAACAGCGTGCAGTGACTATGTTCCGTGTGGTTTCTTGAAAACGTTGCGCCCTTATGTTAACTCTTTCAAAGATCTGTGGACATGCACGCCCAGATCTATCTGACTTTCTACAATCATAAGTGGTTTGCCAATTATGGTATAGTTCCCCTCTATGTCATACCTTCAAAATTGACTCCATCACATTTGGCTGGACTATATTCCGTTTGCCGTTGATCAACCCAAGTCACCAAGCAACATATGTCCTGCTGTACTCTCTGGCAATCCTCAACACGATCTGCCACTCCATCAAACTTGGTGTCACTGGACTATCGTCCAGTGGCTCTGACATCCATCATTATGAAGTGCTTCGAAAGGTTAGTCATCGCACAAACCAAGTCCAGCCTCCCGGATTGCCTTGATCCATTGCAGTTCGCCTACCGCTGCAACAGGTCCACAGCAGACGCCATCTCCCTGGCCCGACACTCAATACTGGAAAACTAGATAACAAGGACACCTATGTCAGACTCCTATTTATTGACTATAGCTCAGCCGTCAACCCCATTATTCCTACGAAACGCATCTCCACACTCCGTGGCCTGGGCCTTGGCTCCTCCCTCTGAGACTGGATGCTGAACTTCCTAACCGACAGACCACAATCAATAAAGATAGGCAACAACACCTCCTCCACGATCAACCTCAATACCGGTGCACCACAATCGTCAATCCCCTACTATACTCCTTATACACCTATGACTGTGTGGCTTAATTCCACTCCAACTCGATTTTCAAATTTGCTGATGACACCACTGTAGTGGGTCGGATTTCAAACACTGACGTGAGAGTACAGGAATGAGATAGAGAATCTGGTGAACTGCTGCGACGACAATAATCTCTCCCTCAATGTCAACAAAAAGAAGAAGACTGTCATGGACTTCACAAAAGAGGAGAACATGCCCCTATCTGCATCAATGGGAACGAAGCAGAAAGAGTTGAGCTCCATGTTTTCAGGTGTCCAGATTATCAGCAACCTGTCCTGGTCTCCCCATGCCAACACTATAGTAAAGAAAGCCCACCAACGACTCTACTTTCTCAGAACACTAAGGAAATTTGGCTTGTCAGCTGAGACTCTCTCCAGCTTTTACAAATGCACCATTGAACGCATTCTTTCTGGTTGTATCACAGCTTGGTATGGTTCATGCTCTGTTCAATATCGCAGGAAACTACAAAAGGTCGTGAATGTTGCCCAGTCCATCATGCAAACGACCCTCCCATCTATTGACTCTGTCTATAATTCTCGGTGCCTCAAAAAGGCAGCCAGCATGATTCCGGACCCCACGCACACCGGACATACTCTCTTCCATCTTCTTCCGTCAGGAAAAAGAAACAGAAGTTGGAGATCACGTGCCAACCGACTCAAGAACAGCTTCTTCCCTGCTGCCATCAGACATTTGAATGGAGCTACTTCGTATTAAGTTGATATTTTCCCTACACCCTAGTTATGAGAGTAACATTACATTATGTAGTCGCAACTTCCTTCCCTACGCGTTGTTTGCATAGCATGCAAGAAACAACATTTTTCACTGTATACTTATGCATGAGACAATAAGAAATCAAATCAAATCAAATCAGGAACAGGCCCTTCAGCCCTGCAAGCCTATACCGGTGATGTTACCAAACTTGGCCAAAACTCTCATCAATTCCTTGTGCTGTATCTTTCATTATCCATCCTATCCATGTATTTCTCAAGAGACCTTTTAAACGCCGTAAATGCATTTGCTTCTACAACCTTCCCTGGCAACGCGTTCCAGGCACTTACCCCATTCTGTGTTAAAACCTGCCCCACACAACTCATCTAAACGTTGCCGCACGGACGATTAACCGATGCCCCCCGGTGACAAACGCCTCCACCCTAGCGAAGAGTGCCTGCCCATTAATTCTCTCCATGCCCTTCATTATCTTGTAGCCATCTATCATGGCAACCCTCAAGCTCCGTTTT
The DNA here is from genome assembly GCF_047496885.1 of Scyliorhinus torazame. NCBI lineage: Eukaryota > Metazoa > Chordata > Chondrichthyes > Carcharhiniformes > Scyliorhinidae > Scyliorhinus > Scyliorhinus torazame. The sequence goes on from NC_092718.1 coordinate 109,622,520, forward strand.
TCGAATGAAAACAGTCCTAATCTGTTCAGCCTCTCTGCATTGCTAACACCCTCCAGACCAGGCACCTTCCTAGTGAACCTCCTCAACGCCCTCTCCAAACACTCCACATACTTCTGGCAGTGTGACGCCCAGAATTGTGCGCAATATTGCAAATGCGACCTGATCATGATTCTATACAGATGCAGCACGACTTGTTAGGTTTTTTTTCGACTTGTTAATATTTTTGCGCGATGCAAAGTCCAATGAAGGCAAGCATTCCGTATGGTTTCTTGATAGCATTGTTCCCTTATGTTAACACTTTCAAAGATCTGTGGACATGCACGCCCAGGTCTATCTAACTTTCTATATTCCTAAGTGTTTTGCCATTTACGATACACTTCCCCTTTATGTTCTTCCTACCAAAATGGATTACATCACATTTCGCTGGACTGTACTCCGTTTGCCATTGATCAGCCCAAGTCACCAACCTACATATGTCCTGCTGTATTTTCTTACAATCCTCAACACGATCTGCCAATCCACCAACCTTGATGTCAACCACAAACGTACTAATCAGGCCTGCTACATGTTCTTAGAAATCGTTAAGGTATACTACAATCAATAAAAGTGCCAGTACAGCACCCTGTGCAACACCAACAGTCACAACATCTTCAGAAGAAGAACAGCCTTATACTGCTACATTTGCCTTCTGTGACCGAGCCAGTCCTGTATCTCTCTTACAACCTCAACTCTGATCCCGATTGACTTCACCTTTCGTACCAGTCTGCCATGAGGCACCTTGTCAAACCGTTTACTGAAGTCATTGCGAAACACATCAAACGCCCTACCCTCATCAATCAACTTTGTTAAGTCCTCAAAAAGGACGAACAAATTAGTGAGGCACGACATCCCCTTCACAAAAGTTGTTTCCAAATGGGAAGAATTTCTGTCTCTCAGAATTATCTCCGATAATTTACCTGCTACCGACGTGAGGTTCACTGGCCCACAATTTCCTGGAATATTCCTGCTACATTCAGCGGGACCACATTAGCTATTCTCCAGTCCTCTTGGATCTCACCTGGAACCAATGAGAATACAAATATATCAGCAAATTATATATTTCCCTCCGTTTACTGCGGTAAATCCGATCCGCCGCAGGAGATTTATCTACCGTAATATATTTGAAAAAAGCTTATGATGGGGCGATGGGATGTGGATGAGAGGAATCTATGTGGTGTGTTTTGGCTATTTCTGATTTTTTCCACTGGAGTGCTGACTTTGGACTGCATTAGATTGCTAAAGTGGAAGATCGGTTACTAAGGGACATTAAGGGTTCATTCTTTTATTTCGTAAATTAACTTAAACGTTGCTGTTTGGTTGAGACCTTTTAGATGGTCTTCCACTCTAATTTAACGAATCAAAAATATTTTTGTTTATGTGTTTTGCGGTTTTATTTTTGTTATTTTTGTGGTGTTTGTTTCGTGAATTGGTGACCTGTATGTTTATCTACGTGTACAGGAGTTAACCCAGCATCCACCACTGACACTGGCGTGGTGCTGGGTGTGACAATCAACCAAAAGAACATAAAGTAACTGATGGATAAAACAAAAGAGGAGTGTGTCCCAAAACAACGAGTGGAGCACAGCCCAAAATGACAGAGAAAGGAAACAAAAACTTATTAAAAACCCGTCAAATTAAAGGGCGTAAACCGGGTGGATAAGGCAATCCAACCCTTGCGGTGTCCACCGAGCACAGAAAGCCTCGAGTGTGCCCGTGGACACCGCATGCTCCCACTCCTGGGAAACCGGGCCGCGTACGAGGCCGCCGAAGATGGGCAGACGGTCAGGCTGGATGACCTCCTCGATCGCCCGCTGCCTGGACCTATCAATGGCGCGTTTGACCATTGCCAGAAACAGGTATACGAGGAGGTCCTCCGCCCTCCCCGCACCCGTCCACACTGGCTGTCCATAGATCAGGAGCGGTGGGGCGGAAGTGCAACGAAAACCTCAACAATAAAGGGTGTGCAACCTTTGACAGGCAACATGAACGTGCTCCACGGTCACCACCAAGCCGCATAAACGATGGTTGCACGGCACTGCCATGAGCACCACTCTCCACCCCTGCTCCACTAGATTTACGGAGAGGACACCTCCGTACAAGGACATCCAGTGCGGACCCCCGCCGCCAGACGGCAACGAGGTACGCCAAGGCGTGTTCGGACGGCGGGCGAAGACAAGGAGGTGGAAGGTGTACAGAACGCCGTACAGGAAACCCTTCCGCGCACTGCAAAAAGGCACAAAGGGTATTTCCGCGAGGTGCCTGGGGCTTTGCGGCACCAGCACCCGGGGGGGGGTTCCGGAGTTTGCGACCAATGTGCAAATCCGTCGGAGCAAGGGTCCGCTCAAACGGGATGCCGCCGCACAACCGCGCCGTCTCGAATCCATGTGTGCCCACGGGGCAGAGCTCGACCGTTTTCAGGCCGTGGATAACATTGGCCATGCACCTTATAGAGACCGCTCCTTGCCTGAAAAGCTCGAAGGGTGCCATCCATCCCGCCACTCGGCCACCAAGCACGTCCCCAATTCTGGTCACCCTGACATCTCAGCCCGCCGCTCCACTAGCCACCTGAATGGATATTGGCGGAGGTGCGGATTCCCTTACGACAGCCACTACTCCTGACGGGTGAGAGCTGCGGCGCGTGGAAACCGTGTTCCATACTATGAGACGGTCCTGGTACAAGACGGGAAGCGCCGACAAAGAGTTCCAAAGACTATTCCGGTCAACGAACAGGAGATGCACGTCATAGTTCAGGCCGTGCACATGGGGGAAAAATATATCGCCAGAGCACACCATCGTGGAGGAGGCTCAACGTACAGGTATCGCTGCAGAGTCTGAAGGCGGAAAGTCGCGACCTGGGTGCAAAGGCACATTGTGCCTAACGACCCTCCACAATCGAGAGACTCAAGACCTCCGCAGCGGCCCACTGCAATCCTTTGCCCCAGAAGCAGGGTTCTCTTGATGCGTGTGACAAAGTCAGGGGGAGGGGTCAAAAGTGACCAGCGGTACCAAAGCATGAGGGCGATCAGCTGTTTTAAAACGAGAACTACACCCCCGTGGGACAGCTCTCGGAGCAGTCCTGTCCAGCGTCCCAAGCGAGTGGTGACCTTAGTCTCCAGCTCCTGCCAGTTCGCCAGCCTGGTTTCCTCTGCCGGGCAAAGATGGACTTCCAAGTAGAGGATGTTGGTCCGTATCAAGGAGAAGGGCATGAGCTCCTCTGGGAGGGAGTCCATCCGCCACCGACCGACCAAATGTCTGGAGCGTTTAGCCCAGTTAATCCCAGCAGACGACGAAGCGGAGTACACAGCCAGGCACTCTCGCATCCTCCGCAGTTCACCGAGGTAATTGAAAAAGAGAAGCATGTCATCAGTGTAAGGTGAGAGGACCACTTCCATGGCCGGCTCGCCCAGACTCAGCCCCGACAACCTCCTCCGCAGGAGGCGGAGGAAATGCTCCACGCTCAGAGAATAAAGTTGGCCGGACAAGGGGCAACCCTGGCGCCCTCCTCTCCCAACGCGAAGGAACGTTGTCAGTCCCCGTTAGCCTTAATCAGACACGCTGAGGCAGCGTACAGTAATCGGATCCGGGCAACAAAGTGTGTCCCAAACACGGAAGCTCGCATAGTCCCGAGCAAATACTCGTGGCCAACCATTCGAACGCTTTCTCCCGGTCAAAAAACAGGAACGCGCTCGGCATTCCAGTCCTCTGGGTAAAATGAATTATGTCCCGGACCAGGTGGGTGTTGTCATAGATTGTGTGGTTCGGGACTGTGTCGGCCACATTAGGGTGCATCATGTGGTCCAGCATGAGGCCAAGGCGTAAAGACATTGCCTTGGCAAAAATGTTGCAGTCCGTGCTGAGGAGCGAACCGGTCCCCAGTTTTTAAATAGGCGGAGATCCCAATTTGTCGACAGCTGGGCAATGCCACTCCTGTGTCACGAAAGGGGCATCTCCCCGGCCGCGATACATTACCCCAGGACCCCCGCATAGTCGCTCCGCACTTCGTCCCATAACGCCCTGAAGCACTCCACTTTCAGTCCGTACAGCCCTGGAGTTTGCCCCGTGACACGCTGTCCAGGGCGCCGGTCAACTCTCGGAGATTGATGGTTTTATCGAGCTTTCGGGCGCCCTCCGGGCCGACCTACGACAGGTCCTCCCAAAAATCTCTGCAAGCGTCCCCCGGAGGGAAGAGGTCAAACAAACGTCCCTGAGCAGCCTCCTAACCCCCGCCGCATCCGAGACGTGGGGTCCGTCGTCGGACAGCAGCGTAGAAATCTGCCCACGAGCCCCACGTCCTCTTTCCAGCGAGTAAAATGGGGAGCCGCGGTCCATGTCCGTCAGGATACTGATCTGCAACCTCACATAAGCACCGCAGGACCCGGCAAGTTGCAGCTCCCGCACCGCGCCCTTCTTCCCTCTGTATACCAGCCCCAGGGCCGTCTCCTCATCATGCTGAGCGAGACGTGACTCCAGATCGAAGACTTCCTCAGCCAATTTGGCGAACGACGAGTTCCGCTCCGCCAGAGACCCCTTCCTGTACCGCTGACAGAAGCGCGGGCGTGAGTCTTGCCGACTTCCCACCATAGCCTCAAGAAGGGTGAGCCACCACGCCTCCTTCTCCAGCCGGCCGAGAAATGGCGAAAACAGTGCAGGAACAACTCGTCCTCCAGCAGCAGGTTGTTAAAGTGCGAGTATGCGGACTGTGTCTGAGCGCGGGACGGCGCGAGCGCTGCCCACACCACGTGGCGATCCGTGCACGGAACCTGCTCAACGGAGGCCGTCGGAACGCTGGGCATGTACATCTTGGAAATGTAAAGACGGTCGATTCTGGAGGCTCTGAAAGGAGGGCGCACAAAGGTGTACACCAGCAATTCAGGATGGAGAGTCTGCCAGACGTCCACGAAGTCGAGGGCCTAACAGGGTCCCTCAACTTCACTATCGCCGGCGAGCTACGCTGGACTCCACGACGGTCCTTGTCCTGGAGGGTGCAATTAAAATCCCCTCTGAGGACGATGCACTCGGCCACTGGGATCGTGCCTAGATGAGTGGTCATATTTTCGGAGAAAGTCGCCAACAGCGGCACGACCAGGGAGCTTCGACATTCACAAAATGAAGTAACACATCCCCGTTGCGGACCGGTATGTCCAATAGGCGGCGAGATGTTAGACGTTTTAGTTGCTGTGATATAAAGAGTCTAAAGTTCTGTTCCTTTTTCACAAATACTCATTTATTTCATTCCAACAGCCTTTGCACAAAACTCTAACTATACATCACCTGACAGAGGCCACCTGCAGCCCCTTTACATATCAGTGTCAATTAATGGATACTTAACATAAATGAGACAACTAATTGCAATGTCTCTTAACCCATTACTTAACAGTCTCCCCTTCCTTGGAGAAAAAATAATAATTAGGTGAAAACAAAATTTCAAGAAACTCAAAAACACACACAATTCCCCCACCTTTTTTTTTGTCTGGACGAGAAAAAAAAAGTCACAGAAACAAGCGCCCTTCATTAACAATATCCAAAAGTTTCTGTGAACTCGACCCTCTTTTCGTAAAACAGTCTGACAGTTGAAAGCTCCTGTCAACCCATGTAATTTTTGTTATTTCCCCTCTGTCCAACATCTGCTGCAAATTTGCGATGTCTATCCGTAAACTCTTTTCATTGACACTTTGTGTAGAGTGCACATTTTCCCATAGGGATTTATTGTCAATATGACAATCAATAGGTATATTACGCAAATTGCCTAATCCCAAGATTTCTGTCAATATCATGTATATAAAAGGCCTATCCACCCCCTCTACAAGGCTTAGCGTCTCAGCAGCCAAAGTGTTTTTTTTTACCAGGCTCCTTATTTTCTTTCTTTCCCACACAAGCGGGCAACATGTACCATTTTTCCCCAAAAGGACAATTATAAAACCTCCTGCGCTTGAAACCCTATCACATAAATATGCGTAGGACGCATCACTATAGACTATGAGTTTCAAGTCCCTAAGGTCACATAAAACCGGGAACTTCAAAACACACTTCTGCAATTTTTAGTTTGGCCAACGCTTTATTTGCTCTTATTATATCTTCCACTTTGGGATCATTCAGTTTTGCACTCAACTCTAAGACATCAAAACTCACGTCCTGTCTAGTCTATCTACCTAACCCGATCAGTAACGCTATTAAACTTCGTAGTTGCTTTTTTTCTATCTTTGAAACCATTGCGTCTCTTTGTGAAACTCGGCCACCACTAATTGCTATTGGGCTGATGCTTTCCAAATAAGATTGCTGACGTAAAGTTGCCCCTAACTTCGTCTGTCCAATTTCCAGTCAAATATATTTAAATGCACCGGAAGCCTGGATTCCAACCCTGAATTCTTTCCTCAAACGAGAGATTACAATAGCTTCAAAACTACTACTTCCACCCCACAAAAAAAATCATCGACATGCATCAGAAAAATGCCAGAAACATTTCCTTTATGGTGCCAGTAAAACATTGCAGGATCTGCTTTCAACTGGCAACATCCTAACTTTAACTAAACTGATCTTACCGAAAAATACCAGACTCTAGATGCATCATTTAATCCATGCACACATTTGGTCAACTTCCAGAGTACCCATTCTGTGTTAGCTGCTTCTTTCGGAGGACGGAGAAAAATGTCTCTGTTGACCTGATGCCCCTGCAAAAAGGCAGCTTTTATATCTAGATATTTGCATTCCCATGCCTTTGTGGCTAATAGAGCCAAGACGATCTTTAAAATAACCTTTCCTGCTGTCGGTGAATCTACCCTTAAATCCTGATCTTCTAAGTTTTCTTCATATCCCCTTGTCACAAGCCTGGCCTTTGCCTTATAATTCCGGAAGAACCTTTTCCGTGCAAATCCATCTCTGGGGTAGAACTCTTTGTCCCGTATCCGGTACTTCGGTGTATACCCCAAATGCACTCCAACTATGCAATTCTCGCTGTTTAGCTTCTTTGATGACGTTTTCATCTAATGTATTTGAAGCCACCAAAATCTCACGTGCATGTGGGCGTCTACTCCTATTCGTATTCGTAGTCTTACTCATGTTCCGAGATCTTGATCAACTACGTCCCCTCTCCCGCCCGGTATCTCGTTCTGTACTGCTACTGCTTGAACTTTTTCTTTTGCTGCGGGATGTCCTTTCAATAGTTCTCGACCTTTTCCAGCGGACCTGTTCACGATCCGATGTACTATCTGAACTGGCACTGCTTTTCTGTGCCCTCCATTTTTGAACTTCGTTTTCCCAATCCATTGCCTTGACTCCTTCCCTTGAATACTGTACATTAAACCAATGTTTATACTTTGCAGTGGCCTTCCCTGCTCTACTGATAACAGTTGCATCCTTTCATTGACTAGACCCTTCAGGCAAGTATGTCACTTTTGTACCAACCTTTGGTAGTTGCCCTTTCGGAAAAATGGCTGGTAATTCATCAGAAGTGTTGTGTTCCTCCACAGAAACCCTGTCTATATCAGTTAATTGGTCCTCATAGTTCTGTAACACATGAGTACCAGATGACTCTGGTTCCTCGTCATGTCTATCAGCTCTGTCTAAATTTGAAAATTTGTAATCTGTACCCAATTTCCTTGATGAGTGTACCCTAACAGTTTGATTACCATGTTGCAAAATAATTGTTTTGCCATCTGTGCCTCTGATCTTCTATGAGCCTTTCCATTCATGAGAATTGTCCCTCTTATAGTATACCATGCCTCCTTGCTGAAAAACGGCATCTGATGGCCGTACGTTGTGTCTTAAACCTCTGCGAATTCTTTCAGAGACTTCTGCTTCCAAAAAAGCTCTTCTACTGCTATGTAATGCATTTAAAAGTTCAGCAAAACCAGAGCTAATTTTAGGATTTCTACCAAACACTAATTGATAAGGACTATAGCCCAAACCATCTGTAATGAATTATTTGCATGTACTGCCCATGCTAAAGGTGAGTTTGCCTGCAATTTGGTCGATCTGCCAAAATTTTCCGAAGCATGTCATCGATGACAGCATGAGTTATTTCACAGACACCATTACTAAATGTAATCTGTTCGAATAACGTATCATTATCAGTAAACTGAACTCTTGCCAATAGCAGGAGTATATCCATGTTGCTCACTCTAGCACAGTCAAGTAATTTAAAGGCCAACACAGGCTGTACCTGAACCGCCACCTGAACCGAGCTGGGACCAGTGTTCTGGCGAAAAGAATAAATAGGGTGGTCAATAGGACTTTAAACTAAAGATTGGGGGGGGGGAGTCAGGGAACCAAGAGGTGAAGTAATCAGTGGGAAGCATAGCTGCTTAGGAATACAAAAAAGCACGAAAAGACAAAACTCAGGAGAGGTTACGATAGTACCCATCCCACAAAATACGACACAGTGTATGGAATGGCTCAGTAAACCAAGGTCCACCACACTAAGAAAACAAAAAGGAACGGTCAATAGAGAATTAAAGGTGCTATATTTAAATGCGCGCAGTGTACGGAACAAGGTAGATGAGCTTGTGGCCCAGGTTGTGACTGGCAGGTATGATGTGGTAGGCATCACAGAGACATGGTTGCAGGGGGTTCAGGACTGGGAATTAAACATCCAGGGATTCACAACCTATCGAAAAGACAGGAAGGTGGGCAGAGGGGGCGGGGTTGCCTTGTTAATTAGGAATGAAATTAAATCAATTGCACTAAATGACATAGGGTCAGATGATGTGGAGTCTGTGTGGGTAGAGTTGAGGAACCACAAAGGCAAAAAAAACATAATGGGAGTTATGTACAGGCCTCCTAACAGTGGTCAGGACCGGGGGCACAAAATGCACCACGAAATAGAAAGTGCATGTCAGAAAGGCAAGGTCATAGTGATCATGGGGGACTTCAATATGCAGGTGGACTGGGTAAATAATGCTGCCAGTGGACCCAAGGAAAGGGAATTCATTGAATGTTTACAGGAGGGCTTTTTGGAACAGCTTGTGATGGAGCCCACGAGGGAACAGGCCATTCTGGACTTAGTGTTATGTAATGAGCCAGACTTGATTAAAGATCTTAAAGTAAGGGAGCACTTAGGAGGCAGTGATCATAATATGGTAGAATTCAATCTCCAATTTGAAATAAAGAAGGTAGAATCAGATGTAAAGGTGTGACAGTTAAATAAAGGTAACTACAGGGGCATGAGGGAGGAACTGACGAAGATCGACTGGGAGCAGAGCCTAGTGCGAAAGACAGTAGAACAGCAATGGCAGGAGTTTCTGGGAGTAATTGAGGACACAGTGCAGAGGTTCATCCCAAAGAAAAGAAAGGTTATCAGAGGGGGGATTAGGCAGCCATGGCTGACAAAGGAAGTTAGGGAATGCTTCAAAGCAAAAGAGAAAGCCTATAATGTGGCAAAGACTAGTGGGAAGTCAGAAGATTGGGAAGGCTACAAAAACAAACAGAGGATAACAAAGAGAGAAATAAGGAAAGAGAGGATCAAATATGAAGGTAGGCTAGCCAATAACATTAGGAATGATAGTAAAAGTTTATTTAAATACATTAAAAACAAACGGGAGGCAAACGTTGACATTGGGCCGCTCCAAAATGACGCTGGTCATTTTGTGATGTGAGGCAAGGAAATAGCTGAGGAACTAAATAAATACATTGCGTCAGTCGTCACAGTAGAAGACATGAGTAATATCCCATCAATTCCGGAGAGTCAGGGGCAGAGTTGAATATGGTAGCCATCACAAAGGAGAAAGTGCTAGAGAAACTAAGAGGCCTAATAAATGATAAATCTCCCGGCCCAGATGGACTACATCCTAGAGTTCTAAAGGAGATAGCTGAAGAAATAGTGGAGGCAATAGTTATGATCTTTCAAAGTCACTGGAGTCCGGGAAAGTCCCAGAGGATTGAAAAATCGCAGTTGTAACCCCCCTGTTCAAGAAGGGAACAAGGAAAAAGATGGAAAATTATAGGCCAATTAGCCTAACCTCGGTTGTTGGCAAGATTCTAGAATCCATTGCTAAGGATGAGATTTCTAAATCCTTGGAAGTGCAGGGTCAGATTAGGACAAGTCAGCATGGATTTAGTAAGGGGAGGTCGTGCCTGACACACCTGTTAGAGTTCTTTGAAGGGATAACAAATAGGTTAGACCAAGGAGAGCCAATGGATGTTATCTATCTTGACTTCCAAAAGGCCTTTGATAAGGTGCCTCACGGGAGACTTCTGAGTAAAATAAGGGCCCATGGTATTCGAGGCAAGGTACTAACATGAATTGACGATTGGCTGTCAGGCAGAAGGCAGAGAGTTGAGATAAAAGGTTCTTTTTCTGAATGGCAACCGGTGACGAGTGGTCTCCCGCAGTGTTCAGTGTTGGGGCCACAGCTGTTCTCTTTATATATTAACGATCTAGATGACGGGACTGGGGGCATTCTGGCTAAGTTTTCCGATGATACAAAGATAGGTTGAGGGGCAGGTAGTATGGAGGAGGTGGGGAGGCTGCAGAAAGATTTAGACAGTTTAGGAGAGTGGTCCAAGAAATGGCTGATGAAATTCAACGTGGGCAAGTGCGAGGTCTTGCACTTTGGAAAAAAGTATAGAGGCATGGAATATTTTCTAAACGGTGACAAAATTCATAATGCTGAAGTCCAAAGGGACTTGGGAGTCCTAGTCCAGGATTCTCTAAAGGTAAACTTGCAGGTTGAGTCCGTAATTAAGAAAGCAAATGCAATGTTGTCATTCATCTCAAGAGGCTTGGAATACAAAAGCAGGGATGTACTTCTGAAGCTTTATAAAGCATTAGTGAGGCCCCATTTAGAATACTGTGAGCAATTTTGGGCCCCACACCTCAGGAAGGACATACTGGCACTGGAGCGGGTCCAGCGGAGATTCACACGGATGATCCCAGGAATGGTAGGCCTAACATACGATGAACGTCTGAGAATCCTGGGATTATATTCGTTGGAGTTTAGGAGGTTGAGGGGAGATCTAATAGAAACTTACAAGATAATGAATGGCTTAGATAGGGTGGATGTAGGGAAGTTGTTTCCATTAGCAGGGGAGACTAGGACCCGGGGGCACAGCCTTAGAATAAAAGGGAGTCACATTAGAACAGAGATGAGGAGAAATTTCTTCAGCCAGAGAGCGGTGGAATTCATTGCCACAGAGGGCGGTGGAGGCCGGGACGTTGAGTGTCTTTAAGACAAAAGTTGATAAATTCTTGATTTCTCGAGGAATTAAGAGCTATGGAGAGAGAGCGGATAAATGGAGTTGAAATCAGCCAAGATTGAATGGCGGAATGGACTCGATGGGCCGAATGGCCTTACTTCCGCTCCTATGTCTTATGGTCTTATGTACAAACTTTAGGTTGTGTTCCTGCAGCCGTTGATATAGTCCGCTAAATTCCAATATATAGTCTTCCATCGAGATATCCTCCATTTTCTGGAACTGACCAAAATCCGACCATGCTTCATACGCACTTAACAAGTCATCTTTCTTATAAATCTTATCCATTCAATGTAATAAAGACTACAGACCTTCTTCTGAGTCTAACTCGTCCAATTCCAGCTCAGAAAGCACTTTGTTTCGGATTTTGCTGCCATATGGTAGAGAAAGAGCCAATGCCATACCTTGTTTTCTCTTTACCAAAGCAGTGACCTTGGTCCACATAACTACTGCACTTCTCCATTGGTTGTCCGTTTCCCTTTCAGAAAATAAGGGAGGATAGTCATATCCAGCCATCTTTATCCTCGGTTCAGCCATGTATCCATTTTTTTCTTTTCTCACTCACTCCTTGGTTTGATCTGGAAAGTTGTATCTTTCAACCCTTCTCATTTACACAGCAACCATTCTCTGCTACCAATTGTTAGGCGTGAGCCTTACTTCTGTTGTGGGAAAAATCTTGTAAAGGTTTATAAGAGATAGGGTGTATAATCATCTGGAAAGGAATAATTTGATTACAGATAGTCAATACGGTCTTGTGAAGGGTAGGACGTGCCTCACAAACCTTATAGAGTTCTTTGAGAAGGTGACCAAACAGGTGGTTGAGGGTAAAACAGTTGATGTAGTGTATATGGATTTCGGTAAAGCGTTTGATAAGGTTCCCCATGGTAGGCTCCTACAGAAAATATGGGATTCAGGGTGATTTAGCAGCTTGGATCAGAAATTGGCTAGCTGCAAGAAGACAAAGGGGAGGAGTAAAACTGCGCCGGGTGGAACGAGCCCTTGGGTCCACGTCTCCGCCTTGACCCGGGCCTCCGTGCTCGGGGGACCCCGGAAGCTCGGACGCCTCGGTGGCCCCCCTGACTTTATTTTTAACGGGACCGAGCTTCAGGGTGATGGGGGCAAACACAGAAGACACCCAACCCCGCTCGCCTGGGGAGGTGTCAGCGAGATTCATCACCTCTTCCTGCCCGGGCAAATGGGACTTGCGGCTGGCAGGCTCATCGAGCTCCGTGGCCTCCATCGCTGGAGGTCCCTCGGCAGCCGCCAGCCCCCCCCCCCCCCCCCCCACCCCCCCCCCCCCCCGCCCACACCCGCATCCGCATCGCCCAACTCCTGGGACTGTGGCGAGGCCGGAACAGCCTCCAGGTCGGGACCATACATAAGCTTCCAACCCCCCACCAGAGCACGTGTGGTGGTCCCTCCGCGTCACTCATGTCTTTGCGTGGCGGTGGCAGTATCCGGAGGTGAGGCTGCGGCCTCTGAGTTAGTTGGGAGGTGCACGGGTTCAGTATCGGTGATGGGGCCGAGGAGTGTATGGGCCCGGTCCGACCGCCGTGCCGTCTTCCGTTTAGCCTTTTTAGGCTGCCTCTGGTCAGCGGAGAGCACCCCCCCCCCTCCACCCGCGCATGCAGCCGCAGTGTTGTTAGGGGCCGGCTTCAGGGCAGACGAAGAGGTGGTAGAGGAAAGGGGGCTGTGCCAGCCGCTATCATCCTGGAGAATGTGTTGGCGGCGGCCTTTACGGTGGGACAATTCCGGCGAATAGGCCCCATCCGTCTGCTGGCATGACGGGCACATCATGATCTTTCTCTTGGTGGGAGACCACAACACCTCCCTCTGTGACACCTCCCGGAGGAGGCGGAAAAAATCCTGACGCCGGAAGGATATCATGACGGAGGGAGGGGTCCCGCAGGCCGAGCGACAGGGACGCCACCCCGGACCTGACCTCCCCCAGTAGTTTGAGATGGGGGAGGAGGAGCTCGGTGGGGAGGTAGGGCGGGACGTTGGAAAGAACGACACGCTCGGCGGTGGCCTCCAACCGGTCCAGCGCCATGTGTGTCCCTCCGCCCGTGAGATAACTTTCCAGGACACGGTGGACTGCCTGCTCTGCCCGCAGGAAAAACACGGCCTTGCCGTACATCCTTGTGGCGGCTACGATGGCCGAGGGACCACCGACCCGGCCAGCGCACGAGTGCACGCCTCGGTGGTCATGCTGGTGCGGGCATAACATTTCACTCCAAGTTGCCGCGTTAGTAGAGTTGTTGCGTTAGGAGACGGAAGGGTGAGGGGGCTGCGGAGGGAGCAGAACATCGAAAGGCTGCCTCTCCCGCATCGGTTCTTGCCCGCCCTGCCCCCGGCAGAGTGGTGAATGCCCCTGGGGTACTGGCCATGCACACCCCTGGCATGGCAAGGCCGTGTAACTGAGATCAGGGTAGTAGGGGAGAATTGTGGGGGTGGCTGATGGATGTGGCACCACAACAGTAGGTGCCACATTGGAAGGTGCTGCAGGACAACAGCATAGCGGAGCAGCGTTGTTCAGCCCTGGAGGCGCTGAAAGCAATGTCTCAAGATGCGCCACACCCGCCACAGGTGGTGAAAAAAAAGGCAGGCGGACGACGCTCTGCTGCCCTGTGGGAGCCCAAAACAAAGACTGTTCTCGCCTCAGCAGCCCCAGTTGGTCCCACTCCCAACTCAGGCAGAGGGCTGGGAGGACAGAGAGCAGTGTCTTCACCCCAGGAGGGGGCACAGCACTTGGCCGCAGGCGGTCCCAATCCCACCACAGACAGAGGGCTGGGACGACAGAAGGTGCGGCAGGTAGGGTTGGGGATTGGGAAGGTGGCTGTGGGACATTCACTCCAAAGTGAATGCCACAAAACCTCCCTCCGTGACCTCCTCCCCATATAGGTTAGACCAAGGAGAGCCAATGGATGTTATCTATCTTGACTTCCAAAAGGCCTTTGATAAGGTGCCTCACGGGAGGCTGCTGAGTAAAATAAGGGCCCATGGTATTCATAAGAACATAAGAACTAGGAGCAGGAGATTGCCATCTGCCCCCTCGTGCCTGCTCCACCATTCAATGAGATCATGGCTGATCTTTTGTGGTCTCAGCTCCACTTTCCGGCCCGAACACCATAACCTTTAATCCCTTATTCTTCAAAAAACTATTTATCTTTATCATTAAAACATTTATGAAGGAGCCTCTGCTGCTTCACTGGGCAAGGAATTCCATAGATTCAGAAACCTTTGGGTGAAAACGTTTCTCCTAATCCAAGTCCTAAATCTACTTCCCCTTATTTTGAGGCTATGCCCCCTAGTTCTGCTTTCACCCGCCAGTGGAAACAACCTGCCCGCATCTGTCCTGTCTATTCCCTTCATAATCTTATATGTTTCGAAAAGATCCCCCCTCATCCTTCTAAATTCCAACGAGTACAGTCCCACTCTACTCAACCTCTCCTCGTAATCCAACCCCTTCAGCTCTGGGAGTAACCCAGTGAATCTTCTCTGCACACCCTCCAGTGCCAGTACGTCTTTTCTCAAGTAAGGAGACCAAAATTGAACACAATGCTCCAGGTGTGGCCTCACTAACACCTTATACAATTGCAGCAGAACCTCCCTAGCCTTAAACTCCATCCCTCTAGCAATGAAGGACAAAATTCCATTTGCGTTCTTAATCACCTGTTGCACCTGTAAACCAACTTTTTGCGACTCATGCACGAGCACACCCAGGTCTCTCTGCACAGTAGCATGTTTTAATATTTTATCATTTAAATAATAATGCCTTTTGCTGTCATTACTACCAAAATGGATAACCTCACATTTGTCAACATTGTATTCCATCTTCCAGACCCTAGACCATTCACTTAGCCTATCCAAATCCCTCTGCAGACTTCCAGTATCCTCTGCACTTTTTGCTTTTACACGTATCTTAGTGTCGTCTGCAAACTTGGACACATTCCCCTTGGTCCTCAACTCCAAATCATCTATGTAAATTGTGAACAATTGTGGGCCCAACAATGATCACTGAGGGACACCATTAGCTACTGATTGCCAACCAGCAAAGCGCCAATTAATCCCCGCTATTTGCTTTCTATTAATTAACCAATCCTCTATCCATGCTACCACTTTCCCCTTAATGCCATGCATCTTTATCTTATGCAGCAACCTTTTGTGTGGCACATTGTCAAACGCTTTCTGGAAATCCAGATACACCACATCCATTGGCTCCCCGTTGTCTACCGCACTGTTAATGTCCTCAAAAAACCCCACTAAATTAGTTAGGCATGACCTGCCCTTTATGAACCCATACTGCGTCTGCCCAATGGGACAATTTCCATCCAGATGCCTCGCTATTTCTTCCTTTATGATAGATTCCAGCATCTTCCCTACTTCCGAAGTTAAGATCACTGGCCTATAATTACCCGCTTTCTGCCTACCTCCTTTTTTAAACAGTGGTGTCACGTTTGCTAATTTCCAATCCGCCGGGACCACCCCAGAGTCTAGTGAATTTTGGTAAATTATCACTAGTGCATTTGCAATTTCCCTAGCCATCTCTTTTAGCACTATGGGATGCATTCCATCAGGTCCAGGAGACTTGTCTGCCTTTAGCCCCATTAGCTTGCCCATCACTACCTCCTTGTTAATAACAATCCTCTCAAGGTCCTCACCTGTCATAGCCTCATTTCCATCAGTCACTGGCATGTTATTTGTGTCTTCCACTGTGAAAACCGACCCAAAAAATCTGTTCAGTTCCTCAGCCATTTCCTCATCTCCCATTATTAAATCTCCCCCCCCCCTCTCATCCTCTAAAGGACCAACATTTACCTGAGCCACTCTTTATTGTTTTATGTATTTGTAGAAACTTTTACTATCTGTTTTTATATTCTGAGCAAGTTTACTCTCATGATCTATCTTACTCTTCTTTTCGCTTTTTTTGTAGCTTTCTGTTGCCCCCTAAAGATTTCCCTGTCCTCTAGTCTCCCACTGATCTTTGCTACTTTGTATGTGTTTTCCTTCAATTTGTTACTCTCCCTTATTTCCTTAGATATCCACGGACGATATTCCCTCTTTTTACCGTCCTTCGTTTTTGTTGGTATAAACTTTGCTGAGCACTGTGAAAAATCACTTGGAAGATTCTCCACTGTTCCTCAACTGTTTCACCATAAAGTCTTTGCTCCCAGTCTACCTCAACTAGTTCTTCTCTCATCCCATTGTAATCTCCTTTGTGAAAGCACAAGACGCTAGTGCTTGATTTTACCATCTCACCCTCCATCTGTATTTTAAATTCCACCATATTGTGATCGCTCCTTCCGAGAGGATCCCTAACTATGAGATCCTGAATCAATCATGTCTCATTACACAGGACCAGATCTAGGACCGCTTGTTCCCTTGTCGGTTCCATTCCATACTGTTCTAGGAAACTATCGCGGATACATTCTATAAACTGCTCCTCAAGGCTGCCTTGACCGACATGGTTAAACCAATCGACATGTAGATTACAATCCCCCATGATAACTGCTGTCCCATTTCTACATGCATCAGTTATTTATTTGTTTATTCCCTGCCCCACCATAATGTTACTATTTGGTGGCCTATAGATTACTCCTATCAGTGAATTTTTCGCCTTACTATTCCTGATTTCCACCCAAATGGATTGAACATTATCCTCCATATCACCGATGTCCTCCCTTACTGTTGCACGAAACCTCCCTCCGTGACCTCCTCCCGGGTCAGCCGGACCAAAAGCTGGCGCCGGAAGGAGTTTACATGACGGAGGGATAAGTCCCGCCGGCCGAGCGGCAGCGGCGCCACCCCGGGCCTGACCTCCCCCAGTCGGGTGAGATGAGAGAGAAGGAGCTCGGTGGGGATGTAGCGCAGACCTATGGGAAGAACGACACGTTCGCCGGTGGCCTCCAACGGGACTACCGCCACGTGCGTCCCGCCCACCATGAGTACCCTTTCGAGGACACGGTGGACCGCCTGTTCGGCCCGTACGAAAAACATGGCCATGCCGTATATCCTTGAGGCGGCTACGATGGCCGAGGGGCCGACGACCCGGGCCATCGCACGAGTGCACGCCTCGATGGTTATGGCGGGGTAGGCATAACATTTGACCCCAGGTTGCCGCATCAGTAGGCGGAAGGGCGAGGAGGCCGCGGGGGCAGCAGAGGGTCGAGAGGCTGCCGCCGCCGCATAGGTTCTTGGCCACCCTGCCCCGCCCCCCCACCCCCCCCCCCCACCCCCCCCCCACCCCACCCCTAGAGTGGAGGATGCCCCTGGGGTCTGGGGTACTGGCCATGGCCACCCCTGGTACGGCACGGCCGTGTAACTGAGATCAGGGCAGATTTGGTGGAAGTGTGGGGTCGGTGGGGTGCTGGATGTGGCACCACAACAGCAGGCGACACAAGGGAACGATGCTGCAGGGCAAGAGCAGAGCGGGGCATCGTCCATCAACCCTGCAGGGGCCTAAAACAATTTCCCAAACTGCCCCAATCCCGCCAAAGATGGTCAGCAAGGCTGGCTGGCGACGCTCTTCAGCCCTGTTGGGGCCCGAAACAAAATCCGTTGTCTTCACGGCAGCCCACGTTGGTCACACTCCCACTTCAGGCAGAATGGTGGAAGGACAGAGGACAGGATCTTAACCCCCGGAGAGGGCCTACAGCAATAGGCCCCAGGTGGTTCCACTCCCAGAATAGACACAGAGCTGTGAGGACAGGAGGTGGGGCAGGTAGGGTTGGGTATTTGCATGGAGGCCGTGGGACATACACTCCAAAGTTGCAGTTTGGTTTAGACCTTTTACATTGTCTTACTGCTCTAATTTAACAAATGAAAAATATTCATGTTTATGAGTTTTGTCTTTTTTCTTTTTTTGTGTGAATGTATGACCTGTACGTTTATCTACACGCAGAGGAATTAAGCCAGCATCCGCCACTGACACTGGCGTGATGTTGGGTTTGACAACGAAGCAAAAGAACATAAAGTAACTGATGGATAAAACAAAAGTTAGAGTGCCCCCAAAGGAACGAGTGGAGCACAGCCCAAAACGAAGGAGAAAGGAAACAAAACTTATCAATAACCCGTCAAATTAAAGTGTGAAAATCGGGATCGATGAGGCAATCCAATCCC
Organism: Scyliorhinus torazame; assembly: GCF_047496885.1. Classification (NCBI taxonomy): domain Eukaryota; kingdom Metazoa; phylum Chordata; class Chondrichthyes; order Carcharhiniformes; family Scyliorhinidae; genus Scyliorhinus; species Scyliorhinus torazame. The sequence goes on from NC_092718.1 coordinate 109,640,865, forward strand.
TGCGATGTCCACCAAGCACGGAAGGCCTCGAGTATGCCCGTGGACACCGCGTGCTCCCGCTCCAAGGACGACAGTCAGGCTGGACGACTCCCTCGGTCGCCCGCTGCCTGGACTGTCATGTGAGGGTATCTTTAAGATATGAATGTTAAAGCAATGTACTTCAAGAAAACAGTGGCGTCAGAGAGTGGGTGGGGCTGAGGTCAGGTCAGACATTTTGCAGTTTTGTTTTGCAGTTTTGTTTCTCAGTTTGCAGTAAGAAAGCAAGATGCTGGAGCTGAAGTCACCCAATCTAATATATCTCTGCCATTCTACAGAAAATAAATATATCCTTTAACCTGATGTGATACTGTTTAAAGGTGTTACATCTCTTGGAGTTTGAAGGAGCATTTGAAGGAGTTTTTTAATGTTGCAATATTTTCTGAGTTATCTTTGAAGTAAGGGGTGTGAAGTGATCCAATGTTTATTTGAGATGTTAAGTTGAGTTCATGGAATAAACAGTGTTTTGTGTTTAAAACCCCACGTGTCAATAATTGTAATACCACACCAAGGGAAATAACCGTGTGCTCGGAAAAGCAACAAATCCATTAAAGGGAGAGGTTGGTTGAATTCCATGATACATTTTGGGGTTCAGAAAACGACTCGCCCATAACAATTGGGGGCTCGAGGGGGATGAAAGTCAATCTCTTGGATTAGCTTTTGTGAACTTAAAGACAGTGAAGGATTGTTGCTTTTCCGGTTTGGTATTTTAGTTTAGCTGGGGAGAGTTTTGTGAACAATGGCTCTTTCAGAGGCTCAGATGTTTTTCGGTGTGAATAATGTTACACGTAATACCTTACGGACAGAACCGAAAAGCAGGCTGCTGGATTTGTCAAGAATTTTGCAGTTAACATTACCTGACAAAATGCGAAAAAATGAGGTCATTATGGCGGTGGTTAAGCATTTAATGTTGCCTGAGAACGAGTTTGACTCATTGAAAATGGCAAAAATTCAGCTGCAAATGAAACAAATTGAACATAAGAAAGACTTAAAGCGGCTTGCATACGAGAGTGAGAGATAGGAAAAAGAAAGAGAAAAAGAGAGAGAGAGAAAAGAAAGAGAGCGAGGAAAAAGAAAGAGAAAGAGAAAGTGAGGAAAAACAAAGAGAAAGAGAGAGAAGGGAAAAAGAAAAGGAAAGGAGAGAGAAGAAATGAGAAAAGAAAGAATAGCCCAAGCAGAACAAAAAGAAAAAGAAAGGGAGATACAGATCAGGGAAAAAGATAAAGAGAGGGAGTCTGAACTTCGAAAAATGGCTATGAAACATGACAATCAGTTAAAATTGGCAGACGTAAAGGGAAACGTACAGTTGGGTGATAGTGAAGAGGATAGTGAGAAAGAGCGTCATAGACGAAGGCTTGGTGGGAATCTATTTAAATATGTCCAAGCATTGGCAAGGTTTGACGAGAAGGAAGTGGAAGCCTTTTTCATTTCATTTGAGAAGGTAGCTAAACAAATCAATTGGCCACGGGACATGTGGGTTACTGATTCAAACAAAGCTGGTAGGTAGAGCTAGTGCAGTGTTTGCATCACTACCGAAGGAGGTATCTGGAACTTATGAGGAGGTGAATAAATCCATCTTAAGTGCATATGAGCTAGTGCCTGAAGCTCACAGACAAAGGTTGAGAAAATTAAAGAAAGAAGTTGGTGAAACATACAGGGAGTTTGAAAGGCTCAAACAGAGTAATTTTGATAGGTGGATAAGGGCTTTGAAAATAGACCAAACGTATGAAGCTCTCAGAGGAATTATACTATTGGAGAAGTTTAGAAATTCAATTCCTGATGCAGTGAGAACTGATGTGGAAGAACAGAGGGTTAAAACTGCGAGATTAACAGCGCAAATGACAGATGATTATGAATTAGTTCATCAATCAAAGATTGTTTTCGGACATCAGTTTCAGACGGTGAGGGATAGAAACTGGGGACATGAGAAATACTCAAGTGGTAAAGGTAAAGGTGATCTGAAGGGAGACAATAAAGAGAGTGTACCTCAGATTAAAAAAGTAATCCAGGAGGGTGGAAAAGAAATGAAACGTTTCAGAAGTTTTCACTGTAATAAACTACGCCATGTAAAGTCACAGTGTTGGTGGTTGAAGAAAAGCACTGGGAAGGCTGATGGGGGAAAATAGGATATGACAGTGGGGTTTGTTAGAGTGGTAAAGGGAAGTCCAAGGGAAGCGAAGGAGGTGCAAACGATTGGACAGCCGGTTTAAAAAGTAATTGTTGAGAAGTTGCCAGATGTCTTTAAATAATTTAACTGTGTGGGTAATGTTTACTCATGTGTATCAGGAGGAGCAGGTAAAGAAGTCACAATTTTAAGAGATACAGGGGCTAGTCAATATTTAATGCTAAGTGATGAGGAATTACGTAGTTTGGGAACAATGTTGCCAGAAAAGGTGATGATGTGTGGAATTTAGGGTGAGAGGAGTAGTGTTCCATTATATAAGGTAACGTTGGAAAGTCCAGTGAAGAGTGGTGAAGTGGTAGTAGGAGTAATAGATAAATTATCTTGTCCAGCAATACAGTTTATCTTGGGTAATGATATAGCTGGATCGCAGGTGTGGGTGATGCCTACTGTGGTTGATAAGCCACTGGAAAATCAGACAACTGAAGTGTTGAAGGACGAATATCCTGGGATTTTCCCGGATTATGTAGTGAGGGAGGAACTGACGAAAATCGACTGGGAGCAGAGCCTAGTGGGAAAGACAGTAGAACAGCAATGGCAGGAGTTTCTGGGAGTAATTGAGGACACAGTACAGAGGTTCATCCCAAAGAAATGCAAGGTTATCAGAGGGGGGGGGGGGCGATTAGGCAGCCATGGCTGACAAAGGAAGTTAGGGAATGCATCAAAGCAAAAGAGAAAGCCTATAATGTGACAAAGAGTAGTGGGAAGTCAGAAGATTGGGAAGGATACAAAAACAGACAGAGGATAACAAAGAGAGAAATAAGGGAAGAGAGGATCAGATATGAAGGTAGGCTAGCCAGTAACATTAGGAATGATAGTAAAGGTTTGTCTAAATAGATTAAAAACAAACGGGAGGCAAAAGTAGACATTGGACCGCTCCAAAATGACGCTGGTAATCTAGTGATGGGAGACAAGGAAATAGCTGAGGAACGAAATAAGTACTTTGCGTCAGTCTTCACAGTAGAAGACATGAGTAATATCCCAACAATTCAGGAGAGTCAGGGGGCAGAGTTGAATATGGTATCCATCACAAAGGAGAAAGTGCTAGAGAAACTAAGAGGTCTAAAAATTGATAAATCTCCGGGCCCAGATGGGCTCCATACTAGAGTTCTAAAGGACATAGCTGAAGAAATAGTGGAGGTGTTTGTTATGATCATTCAAAAGTCCCTGGAGTCCAGGAAAGTCCCAGAGGATTGAAAAATCGCTGTTGCAACCCCCCTGTTCAAGAAGGGAACAAGGAAATAGGTGGAGAATTATAGACCAATTAGCCAAACCTCGGGTGGTGGCAGGATTCTAGAATCCATTGTTCAGGATGAGATTTCTAAATTCTTGGAAGTGCAGGGTCGGATTAGGACAAGTCAGCATGGATTTAGTAAGGGAAGGTCGTGCCTGACAAACCTGTAGAGTTCTTTGAAGAGAGAACAAATAGGTTAGACCAAGGGGAGCCAATGGATGTTATCTAACTTGACTTCCAAAAGGCCTTTGATAAGGTGCCTCACGGGAGACTACTGAGTAAAATAAGGGTCCATGGTATTCATAAGAACATAAGAACTAGGAGCAGGAGTAGGCCATCTGGCCCCTCGAGCCTGCTCCACCATTCAGTGAGATCATGGTCGATCTTTTGTGGACTCAGCTCCACTTTCCGGCCCGAACACCATAACCCTTAATCCCTTATTCTTCAAAAAACTATCTATCTTTATCTTAAAAAAAATATGAAGGAGCCTCTGCTGCTTCATTGGGCAAGGAATTCCATAGATTCACAAACCTTTGGGTTAAAACGTTTCTCCTAATCCCAGTCCTAAATTTACTTTCCCTTATTTTGAGGCTATGCCCCCTCGTTCTGCTTTCACCCGCCAGTGGAAACAACCTGCCCGCATCTATCCTGTCTATTTCCTTCATAATCTTATATGTATCGAAAAGATCCCCCCTCATCCTTCTAAATTCCAACGAGTACAGTCCCACTCTACTTAACCTCTCCTCGTAATCCAACCCCTTCAGCTCTGGGATTAACCCAGTGAATCTTCTCTGCACACCCTCCAGTGCCAGTACGTCCTTTCTCAAGTAAGGAGACAAAAATTGAACACAATACTCCAGGTGTGGCCTCACTAACACCTTATACATTTGCAGCAGAAACCCCCTAGTCTTAAACTCCATCCCTCTAGCAATGAAGGACACAATTCCATTTGCCTTCTTAATCACGTGTTGCACCGGTAAACCAACGTTTTGCGACTCATGCATTAGCACACCCAGGTCATAGATGTCATAGAATTTACAGTACAGAAGGAGGTCATTCGGCCCATCGAGTCTGCACCGGCTCTTGGAAAGAGCACCCTACCCAAGGTCAACACCGCCACCCTATCTCCATAACCCAGTAGCCCCACCCAACACTAAGGGCAATTTTGGACACTAAGGGCAATTTATCATGGCCAATCCACCTAACCCGCACATGTTTGGACTGTGGGAGGAAACCGGAGCACCCGGAGGAAACCCACGCACACACGGGGAGGATGTGCAAACTCCACACAGACAGTGACCCAAGCCAGAACCGAACCTGGGACCCTGGAGCTGTGAAGCAATTGTGCTATCCACAAGGCTACCGTGCTGCCCCATCTGCACAGTAGCATGTTTTATAATTTTATCATTTAAATAATAATCCCTTTTGCTGTTATTCCTACCAAAATGGATAACCTCACATTTGTCAACATTGTATTCCATCTGCCAGACCCCAGCCCATTCACTTAGCCTTTCCAAATCCCTCGACAGAATTCCAGTATCCTACGCACTTTCTGCTTTACTACTTGTCTTAGTGTCGTCTGCAAACTTGGACACATTGCCCTTGGTCCCCAACTCCAAATCATCTCTGTAAATTGTGAACAGTTGTGGGCCCAACACCACTAGCTACTGATTGCCAACCAGCAAAGCACCAATTAATGCCCACTATTTGCTTTCTATTAATTAACCAATCCTCTATCCATGCTACTACTTTCCCCTTAATGCCATGCATCTTTATCTTATGCAGCAACCTTTTGTGTGGCACCTTGTCAAAAGGCTTTCTGGAAATTCAGATGCACCACATCCATTGGCTCCCCGTTGTCTACCGCACTGTTGATGTCCTCAAAAAACTCCACTAAATTAGTTAGGCATGACCTGCCCTTTATGAACCCATGCTGCGTCTGCCCAATGGGACAATTTCCATCCAGATGCCTCGCTATTTCTTCCTTTATGATAGATTCCAGCATCTTCCCTACTTCCGAAGTTAAGATCACTGGCCTATAATTACCCGCTTTCTCCCTACCTCCTTTTTTAAACAGTGGTGTCACGTTTGCTAATTTCCAATCCGCCGGGACCACCCCAGAGTCTAGTGAATTTTGGTAAATTATCACTAGTGCATTTGCAATTTCCCTGGCCATCTTTTTTAGCACTCTGGGATTCATTCCATCAGGTCCAGGAGACTTGTCTACCTTTCGCCCCATTAGCTTGCCCATCACTACCTCCTTGGTGATAACAATCCTCTCAAGGTCCTCACCTGTCATAGCCTCATTTCCATCAGTCACTGGCATGTTATTTGTGCCTTCCACTGTGAAGACCGACCCCAAAAATCTGTTCAGTTCCTCAGCCATTTCCTCATCTCCCATTATTAAATCTCCCCTCTCATCCTCTAAAGGACCAACATTTACCTGAGCCACTCTTTATTGTTTTATGTATTTGTAGAAACTTTTACTATCTGTTTTTATATTCTGAGCAAGTTTACTCTCATAATCTATCTTACTCTTCCTTTCGCCTTTTTAGTAGCGTTCTGTTGCCCCCTAAAGATTTCCCTGTCCTCTAGTCTCCCACTGATCTTTGCTACTTTGTATGTGTTTTCCTTCAATTTGTTACTCTCACTTATTTCCTTAGATATCCACGACGATTTTCCCTCTTTTTACCGTCCTTCATTTTTGTTGGTACAAACCTTTGCTGAGCACTGTGAAAAATCACTTGGAAGGTTCTCTACTATTCCTCAACTGTTTCACCATAAAGTCTTTGCTCCCAGTCTACCTCAGCTAGTTCTTCTCTCATCCCATTGTAATCTTCTTTGTTTAAGCACAAAACACTAGTGCTTGATTTTAACTTCTCACCCTCCATCTGTATTTTAAATTCCACCATATTGTGATCGCTCCTTCCGAGAGGATCCCTAACTATGAGATCCTGAATCAATCCTGTCTCATTACACAGGACCAGATCTAGGACCGCTTGTTCCCTTGTCGGTTCCATTACATACTGTTCTAGGAAACTATCGCGGATACATTCTATAAACTGCACCTCAAGGCTGCCTTGACCGACATGGTTAAATCAATCGACATGTTGATTAAAGTCCCCCACGATAACTGCTGTACCATTTCTACATGCATCAGTCATTTCTTTGTTTATTGCCTGCCCCACCATAATGTTCCTATTTGGTGGCCTATAGATTACTCCTATCAGTGACTTTTTCGCCTTACTATTCCTGATTTCCACCCAAATGGATGCAACCTTATCCTCCATAGCACCGATGTCATCCTTTACTGTTGCCCGGATTTCATTCTTAAATAACAGAGCTACACCACCTCCCTTACCATCCACTATGTCCTTCCGAAATGTTTGACCCCCTTGGATATTTAACTCCCAGTCGTGACCATCCTTTAACCATGATTCAGTAATGGCCAATAAATCATATTCATTCACGATGATTTGCGCCATCAACTCATTTACCTTATTCAGAATACTACGAGCATTCAGGTAAAGTACACTTATGTTGGCTCTTTTACCTCTGTTCTGAATCTTAAAACCTCGATCAGTAACCTCTCGAGGCAAGGTACGAACATGGATTGACGATTGGCTGTCAGGCATAAGGCAGAGAGTTGGGATAAAATCATGTTTTTCGGAATGGCAACCAGTGACGAGTGGTGCCCCGCTGGGTTCAGTGTTGGGGCCACAGCTGTTCTCTTCATATATTAACAATCTGGATGACGGGACTGGGGGCATTCTGGCTAAGTTTGCCGATGATACAAAGATCGGTGGAGGGGCAGGTGGTATGGAGGAGGTGGGGAGGCTGCAGAAAGATTTAGGCAGTTTAGGAGAGTGGTGCAAGAAATGGCTGATGAAATTCAACGTGGGCAAGTGCGAGGTCATGCACTTTGGAAAAAAGAATAGCGGCATGGACTATTTTCTAAATGGTGACAAAATTCATAATGATGAAGTGCAAAGGGAGTTGGGAGTCCGAGTCCAGGATTCTCTGAAGGTAAACTTGCAGGTTGAGTCCTTAATTAATAAAGCAAATGCAATGCTGTCATCTATCTCAAGAGGCTTGAAATAGAAAAGCAGGGATGTACTTCTGAAGCTTTAGAAAGCATTAGTTAGGCCTCCTTTAGAATACTGTGAGCAATGTTGGGCCCCACACCTCAGGAAGGACATACTGGCACTGGAGCAGGTCCAGCGGAGATTCACACGGATGATCCCAGGAATAGTAGGCCAAACATACGATGAATGTCTGAGGATCCTGGGATTGTATTCATTGGAGTTTAGGAGGTTGAGGGGAGATCTAATAGAAACTTACAAGATAATGAATGGCTTAGACAGAGTGGACGTAGTGAAGTTGTTTCTATTAGCAGGGGAGACTAGGACCCGGCGGCACAGCCTTAGAATAAAAGTGAGTCACTTTGGAACAGAGATGAGGAGAAATGTCTTCAGCCAGAGAGTGGTGCGTCTGTGGAATTAATTGCCACAGAGGGCGCTGGAGGCCGGAACGTTGTGTGTCTTTCAGACAGAAGTTAATAAATTCTTGATTTCTCTAGGAATTAAGGGCTATGGAGAGAGAGCGGGTAAATGGAGTTGAAATCAGCCATGATTGAATATGGAGTGATCTCGATGGGCCGAATGACCTTACTTCCGCTTCTATGTCTTATCTTATGGTCTTATGGAGTTCTTCGATCGACTTCAGGAGGCGGGTTTGGAGATGAACCGAGCCGAAATTGAATGTGGAGAAGCCCGAATCACTTTCCTTGCGGAGTTTCCGTTATCCTCAAGACAAAGGGAAATAATGCGATTTCTTCGCATGAATGTCTTTGATCGAACAGTTGTGCAAAAGATTTGTGGCGTGATTACTCCACTGATGGACTTGCTAAAGAATCCTAAAAAATTTCAGTGGACAGCGGTCTTTCAACAGGCATTTGACTGCCTGAAAGCTGTGATCACCAATGTTCCTGTATTGGAGAATTGCAAGGGACTCTGTGGTCAGACTGAACTGAAGTATCTGATTCCAAAGAGAAATGCCGAGGAGTCGAGGAATGGATGGATCGTGCTGAGATCTTGTTCAAAAAGTCCGTCAATCAAGAAGGATTTCGCTTGAAGGCAGGAGAATGATGAAAAATGGACTATATTATTACACCTGTTTGCATGCGTTTTTTAAAAAAAACCGAATAGGTATATTTACTGTGTACATTTCTTAGTGGATGGTGCAAAAGTGAAAAATGAAACCGTCTTCATGTTGATGGTTTATTTTTTTTCTTGGGGGGAGGTGTCATGTGAGGGTACCTTTAAGACATGGATGTTAAAGCAATGTACCTTTACGAAAAGAGTGATGTCAGAGAGTGGGTGGGGCTGAGGTCAGGTCAGCCATTTTGTAGTTTTATTTTGCAGTTTCGTTTTGCAGTTTGCAGGAAGAAAGCAAGGTGCTGGAGCTGAAATCACCCAAGCTAATATATCTCTGCCATTCTACAGAATATATATATATCCTTTAATCTGATGTGATACTGTTCAAAGGCGTTAAGACTCTTCGAAGTTTGAAGGAACATTTTAAGAAGTTATTTACTGTTGCAATATTTTCTGAGTTATATTTGAAGTAAGGGGTGTTAAGAGATCCAATGTTTGTTTAAGATGTTAAGTTGAGTTAATGGAATAAACAGTGTTTTGTGTTTAAAAACCCACGTGTCCATAATTGTAATACCACACCTAGGGAAAAAAACCGTGTGCTCCGAAAAGCAACAAATCCATTAAAGGGAGAGGTTGGTTGAACTCCATGATACATTTTGAGGTTCTGAAAACGCCTCGCCCATAACAGGACAAATAAATGGCAAGTTCCCTCTTTGGTTCAGACCTTTTATATGGTCTCACTCCTCTTATTTAAGACATTAAAAATATTTATGTTTATTATTTCTTTTTTGTTTGTGCTTTTATGACCTGTACGTTTATCTGCACGAACAGGAGTTAAGCGGGCATCCGCCACTGACACTGGCGTGATGCTGGGTGTAACAGTCAAGCAAAATAACATAAAGTAACTGATGGATAAAAGAAAAGATGGGAGTACCCCAAAAGTACGAGTGGAGCACAGCCCAAAAAGAACGAGAAAGGAAACAAGAACTTATCAACAACCCGTCAAATTAAAGTGTGAAAATCGGGGTCTAGAATGCAATCCAACCCCTGCGGTTCCCACGGAGCACGGGAGGCCTCCAGTGTGCCCGTGGAGACCGCATGCTCCCGCTCCAGGGACACCCGGCCGCGAACGAGGCTGCGAAAGATGGGCAGACAGTCAGGCTGGATGACCCCTCGGTCGCCCCAAGTCTGGACCAATAAATGGCAAGTTTCCTGTTTCGTTCAGATGAAGGTGAGTTTTGAAATAGCTTCAAACAGAGATTACTGAGGATTGAATTGCAGCTGCAGCGTGTAAATTAGTGAATTGGATTCAGCCGGTATGAAGAGGCTAGAGATAGACAGTATAAATGTGGACAATCTAATAGTGCTGACTTTGTTTGCACTGGACTGCTGACTTTGGGCTGCATCGAGTACTAAAGTGTGAGGTCGGTAACTGAGGGATATTAATGTTTCATTTTTATCGAAAGTCTGGTCTTTCATTTATTTATTAAATTAACATCAGTTAGGGTGTTTGGATTTGAATAAAGTGAGTTTGAAACCAACTTTTAAGACTGTTTACTCAGACTTTACTTGCAGCTGCAGCTTGTCAATTATTTATTTCGATTTAGCCTGTTTCCAGGGGCTATAGTTATACAGTATAAAAGTGGATAATCTTACAGTGGTGACATTGTTTCCACTGTAGTGCTGACTTTGGGCTGCATTCGAGTGCAAATGTGGAAGTTCGATGACTGACGGAGTTTGCTGAGGAGGGAGCATTTCCTTCATTCCCTCAAAGAGCGCGAGAGTAGCCTGTTCTTTACAAAGTGTACAGCTGACTGGGACAGAGTCTGAGGGCGGAGTGCCAGCTCGTTCAAAGGGCAGACTCTCAGTTACATTCTGCAAGGTAAGAGTTTTTTGTTTGGGGCGAGTGGGGCTGGGGGGGGGGGGGGGGGGGGGAGGTGAGGTGGACAGCAAGCTATGCTTGAATCATTCAGTAGAATCACCAGTTTTAGAGGGTTCACTTGACAGAGTGGCAGCAGCATATATATATATTTCAAGGGCCTGACCGTTGTTTAATCCTTATTTTTTGATTTAGTTTTGTTCTTTAAAATCTCTTTGGGAATTCAGGTAAGAGGGGATGCAAGCTAAGGCAGTTTCACGCTGCTCCGGTAGGCTGTGGGAGGTAAGGGTCACCAATTGTGTCTACACCTGCGGGAAGTGCACCCAAATCCAGCTCCTCGGAGACCGCATTCGGAAAATGGAGCTGGAGCGGGATGAACTTCGGATCATCCAGAAGGCAGAGTGGGTGATAGAGAAGAGTTACAGCGAGGTAGCCACTCCCAAGGTTCAAGACAAGAGTATCTGCGTTACTGTCAGGGAAAGGAATAGGAACGGCAGGGATCCGTGGTGGTCGTTGCACTTCAAATCAAGTACACCGTTTTGGATGCTGTTGGATGGACGATCTACTAGCGGAAGGCCATACGGCAAATCCCTGGAACTGAGCCTGGCTCTGTGGCTCAGAAGGGAATAGTGGAGAATAGCAAATCGATAGTCATAGGAGACTCAATGGTTAGGGGAACGGATAGGATAATCTGGAGTCACGACCGAGGCTCCCAGAAGGCATGGCACCTCCCGGGTGCCATGTCTCGGATCGAGTCTACAGGATTCGTAACGGGGAGGGTGAGCAACCAAACGTTGTGGTACACATCGGAACCAACGACATCGCTATGAAAAGGGATGAGGATCTAAAAAGTAATTTTAGAGAGGTAGGTGGGAAGCTAAAGAACAGGACGAGGATAGTAGTAATCTCAGGATTACTACCGGTGCCACACGTAACGGAGGCAAGGAACAGAGAGCGAGTGCAGCTGAGCACTTGGTTACCGGGCTGGCGCATTGGGATATCTTCTGGTGAAAGTGAGACCTGTAGATGAAGGATGGGTTGCACCGAAATTGGAGGGGGACCAATATCCTGGCGGGCGGTTTACTGGAGCTCTTTGAGAGGGTTTAAACTAGTTTGGCAGGGAATGGGATCCGGAGATACGGATCAGAGGAAGGGGTAGCTGTTGAACGGGCAGAAATAGAATGCAGCGAGTAGAGACAGCAAAAATGATAGACAGTTGATGGGCAAAGTTGTACTCTGTGGAATGAGTTGCAATGTGTCTGTTTGAATGCAACGAGTGGCAGGAATAAGAGAGATGAACAGAGAGCATGGATCAGTGCTTGGAACTACAATGGTGTGGCCATTACGGAGCCATGGATTTCACAGGTGCAGGAATGGTTGTTAGATGTTCCGCGGTTTAAATGTTATAAGAGTAAGAAGAATAGGATGGGACGTAAACAGGATGGAGAGTGGAAATGTTAATTAGGGAGTGCATCATAGCTGGAGAAAAAGAGGTAGAGGTTTGTCTACGGAGTCAGTATGGGTGGAAGTCAGGAACAAGAAAGGAGCAGTGATTTTAAGGGGCTTTTTCTATAGACCTCCCAATAACAGCAGAGAGATAGAGGAACAGATTGTGTGGCAGATCTTGGAAACGTGCAAAAGGGCTTCCGGTTGCGGCTATGCAGAGCTAAGTCGCAAGTTCGGCAGCTCCCGCTTGGAACGGACCTTTGGGCTCTTTTTAGGGCCCGCAACGGCATTTTTTCGACATTTCCCTGTGTGGGAAGGCGATTGCAATATTTCCCCGACAGTATATGGCTTGGACCAGGAGCGGGGCGATTAAAAATGTGGTGGTGAACCCAAAGAAAGTGCGAGGGAAGACGAGCAAGATGGCGGCGGGCGGGGACCAGGCAGCGTGGATGCAGTGGGCAAAGGAACAGCAGGAGGCTGTCCAGCGCTGCTTCAGGGAGATCAAAGCGGACCTGCTGGAGCCGATGAAGGCTTCTATTGACAAGCTGCTCGAGAGGCAGACGGCCCAGGGGGTGGCGATCCGCGAGGTCCGACAAAAGATCTCCGACAACGAGATATTAGGCCTTGCGGTAAAGGTAGAGGCGCACGGGGCGCTCCACAAGAAATGGCAGCAATGGTCCGAGGAGATGGAGAATCGGTCGAGGCGGACGAATTTGCAGATCCTGGGCCTCCCGGAGGGGCTGGAGGGGGTCGGACGTGGGGGCCAATGTCGTCACCACGTTAAACTCGTTGATGGGAGCGGGGTCTTTCCAGGGGCCTCTGGAGCTTGAAGGGGCCCATAGAGTGCTGTTGAGGAGGCCCAAGCCTAACGAGCCGCCGCGGGCGATGCTGGTGCGGTTTCATCGGTTCGTTGAGCGGGAGTGCATGCTCAGGTGGGCCAAGAAAGAAAGGAGCAGCAGTTGGGAGAACGCGGAGGTTCCAATATATCAGGACAGGAGTGCTGAGGTGGTGAAGAAGAGGGACCGGTACAACCGGGTGAAGGCGGTGCTACACAGGTAGGGGGTGAGGTTTGGCATGCTGCAGCCGACGCGACTGTGGGTCACCTACTAGGACTGGCACCATTACTTTGAGTCCCTGAGGAGGCATGGACCTTTGTTCAGGCCGAGAAGCTGGACACAAACTGAGCGTCGGGCTGGTTGGTCGGGATTGCTGTTGGTGTGTTACATTTTGAGGTGGGGGTACTCTGCTCTTGTTTCTTTTTGGTTCGCTGTGGGTGGTTAGGGTGGGTTGGCCACAGTTTTGGTTCGGTCTGTCGGGTGTGCTCTTGGAGGGGGGTAAGTAAATGGAGTAGGGGTAGATGGCCGGTAGGGGGGATGAGGCCACGCGGGGGAGGGGGAGGCCCGAGTAGAGGGTGAGGGGACTGGGCTTGTTAAAGGAATCTGCGTCAGAGGTGGCGGGCCGGCCAGGTTGAAAGCACGGGCTTATTCCCGCGCTGAAGGCTTGGGGGGGCGGAGCCTGGGTTGGGAAGTGAGGGTTGTTTCCCGCGCTTGGAATGGCAATTGGAGGCGGAGAGCATGCCGATGGGTAATGGAGGAGTAGGATATGTCCCACAATGGGAGGAGTCGAAGGAGAGGCGGGACTGGCCGGGGTCAGCAGGAGTCTGCTGACTTGCGGGAGTGCAATGGGGGAGCAATGCAGCAAGGAGGGGTCCTAGCTGGTAGGGCGGGGGGGGGGGGGTGAGGGGGTTACCGGGTTGCTGATGGTATTGTCAAGGATGAGCTGGAGCGAGTAGAGAGTGTTGGGACGGGTGTCTGCCGTCGTGGGGAACGGGCCGTGCGTGGTGTGCGGGCACGTGGCTGGCCGAGGAGGGGTTATGGATAGTCGGCGGGGGAGGGGGGCGGGTTGCCCCTTGATCTGGCTGATAACCTGGAATGTAAGGGGAATGAACGGGCCGGTCAAGCGGGCTGGGGTGTTCGTGCACCTGAAGGGGCTGAAGGCGGTTGTAGTCATGCTCCAGAAGACACACCTGAAGGTTGCAGACCAGGTAATATTGAGGAAGGGGTGCTTAGGCCCGGAGTTTCCTTTGGGGCTGGATGCCAAAAATCGGGGGGTGGCGATCTTGATGGGAAAGAGGGTGTTGTTCGAGGCGTCGAGCATTGCGACAGACAATGGCGGTAGGTACGTAATGGTAAGTGGTAAGCTGCAAGGGGAGAGGGTGGTGCTGGTCAACGTGTACGCCGTGAACTGGGACGATGTGGGTTTTATGCGGCGCATGTTGGGTCAGATTCCGGACAAGGAAATGGTGGGCCTGACAATGGGGGGGGGGGGGCGCGGGGTGGGGGGGGGGGACTTTTACACGGTGTTGCATCCGGCAGTGGATCGCTCCAGGTCTGGGACGGGTAGGAAGCCGGCGGCGGTTAAAGTGCTGAGAGTGTTTATGGACCAGATGGGAGGGGTGGACGCTTGGAGATTTGCAAGGCCCAAGGGCTCGGGAATTTTCATTATTTTCGCATGTTCATAAGGATAATTCCCAGATCGACTTTTTTATTATGAGTAGGGCGCTGATAGTGAGAGGAGAGTATACCGAGTACTCGGTGTGAGCCATTTCGGATCACGCCCCGCATTGGGTAGACCTGGAGCTGGGGGAGGAGAGGGGCCAGCGCCCCTTGTGGCGCTTGCAGGTGGGGTTGTTGGCGGATGAGTAGGTGAGTGAGTGGGTTCGAGGAGGCAAATGATAATGGGGGGGTACGAGTGCGGATGGTATGGGAGGCGCTGAAGGCGGTGGTTAGGGGAGCTCTGATCTTAATAGGGCCCGCAAGGAGAGGAGAGAGCAGAGGGAGAGGGAGAGGCTGGTAGACAGGAGGTATGCGGAGGTGCCTGTGGAGGTACTGTTGAGGGAGAGGCGTAGCCTCCTGGCCGAATTCGACCTGTTGACCACCAGGAAGGCGGAGGTGCAGTGGAGGAAGGCCCAGGGGTCGATTTATGAGTATGGGGAAAAGGCAAGTCAGCTGCTGGCGCATCAGCTTCGGAAGCGGGACGCAGGTAGGGAGATCGGGGGAGTTAAGGGTCGGGGAAGGAGTGTAGTGCGGAGTGGGGTCGGCATCAATGGGGTCTTCAGGGACTTTCATGAGGAACTCTATCGGTCCAAGCCCCCACTAGAGGACGGAGGGATGGACCGCTTTCTGGACCAATTGACGTTTCCGAAGGTGGAGGAGGGACTGGTGGCGGGATTGGGGGCCACGACTGGGCTGGAGGGGCTGGCCAAAGGGATAGGGAGCATTCAGGCGGGGAAGGCACAGGGGCTGTGCTGTTTCCCGGTCGAATTCTGCAAAAAATATGTGGACCTGTTGGGCCCATTGCTAGTTAGGACCTTCAATGAGGCAAGGGGGGGGGGGGGGGGGGGGCGGGCTTTGCCCCCCGACGATGTCCCGGGCACTGATCTCCTTGATTCTGAAGCGGGACAAGAATCCCCTCCAGTGTGGGTCTTACAGGCCGATTTCGTTGTTAAACATAGATGCTAAGGTGCTGGCGAAGGTCTTAGGCACGAGTATTGAGGATTGTGTGCCGCAGGTGATCCACGAAGACCAGACGGACTTCGTGAAGGGTAGGCAGTTGAACGCGAATGTGCGGAGGCTCCTGAACGTTATTACGGTACTGGCGAGGGATGGGGAGGCGGAGATAGTGGTGGCGATGAAATCTGAGAAGGCCTTCGATAGCGTAGAGTGGGGGTACTTGTGGGAGGTGCTGAAGACGTTCGGGTTTGGGAAGGGGATTGTCAGGTGGATTAGTCTGTTGTACGAGGTCCCGATGGCGAGTCTGGCCACAAACAAGAAGTGGTCTGAGTACTTTTGGTTGCATCGAGGGACGAGGCAGGGGTGTCCCCTGTCCCCCCTGCTCTTCGCACTGGCGATTGAACCCCGGGCTATGGCACTGAGGGAGTTGATGAACTGGAGGGGGTCAGTGCGGGTGGGCCGGAGCATAGGGTGTCACTCTATGCGGACGACTTGCTGCTATATGTGGCGGGCTCGGTGGGGGGGGGGGGGGGATGCCGGAGGTAATGAGGATCGTTAGGGAGTTCGGGGATTTCTCAGGGTACAAGCTTAACATGGGGAAGAACGAGTTGTTAGTGATTCACCCAGGGCACCAAGCGAGGGGGATTGGCGAGCTCCCACTAAAAAGGACGGAGCGGAGCTTCAGGTATTTGGGGATCCAGGTGGCCTGGAGCTGGAGGGGGGGGGGGGGGCCCTGCATAGACTTAATTTCACTCGGCTAGTGGAGCAAATGGAGGAGGAGTTCAAGAGGTGGGACGCGTTGACGCTGTCCATTGCCGGTTGGGTGCAGTCAGTTAAGATAACGGTGCTCCCAAGGTTTTTGTTCCTCTTCCAGTGCCTCCCCATTCTTGTCCCGAAGGCCTTCTTTACGCGGGTCAACGGGAGCATAACGGGGTGAGTGTGGGCGCGAGGGACTCCGAGGGTGAGAAGGGTGTTCCTGGAGCGGAGCACAGATGGGGGTGGGCTGGATGGCAGATGGAATTCAACCTCGATTGATGAGAAGTCATTTAATTTGGAATGTCAAATTCGAATGCTGAATACAGGGTTAAAGGCAGAATCCTTGGATGTGTGGAGGAACAAAGGATCATGGGGTCCACGAACATATATCCCTCAATGTTGCCACCCTGGTTGATAGGGTTATTAAGACGGCATATGATGACTTGGCTTTCATTAACAGGGTGATTGAGTTTATGAGCCGAGAGGTTTTGCTGCAGCTTTAGGAAACCGTATTTAGACAAGACTTGGAATATTGTGTCTAGTTCTGGTCGCCTCATTATAGTCAGGATGTGCATGATTTGGAGAGGGTGCAGAGGAGTTTTACCAGGATGCTGCCTGGACTGGAGGCCATGGCGTATGAAGACAGTTTGAGGGAGTTAGGGCTTATTTCTCACTGGACCAAAGAAGGAAGCGAGGTGACATGATAGACGTGTTCAAGGTGATGAGTGGCATAGCTACAGTGGATAGCAAGAGATTATTCCCCAGGGCGCAAATGACTCTCTCGAGGGGACATAATTGTAATGCAATTCAGGGAGTATTCGGAGAGATGTCAGAGTTCGGTTCTTTACTCAGAGAGTGGTGGGTGCAAGGAATGAACTGCGAGCGGAGCTGGTTGAGTCAGAGTCATGAGGGACATTTAATCGATTCTTGGACAGGCATAAAAACAGCAGGAAATAAAAGGCGTGTGGGTTAGTTTGATATTTGCATAGAAGAAACGGTCGGCACAACATCGTGGGCCGAGGGGCCTGTAATGAGCTGTACTGGTCTCTGTTCTATGTTCTATATTAGTCCAGGTTTCTGCTGTTTAACTGGCTCTGGAGACTTTCAACGGACCAAGCGGCTATGGGATTCCCATTGCCAGTGGTGCCACAGTGAGTTAGGGTTGTTGCTTCCCCGTCTTTTCCGTCGGCGTCGTCATGAGCGGGGATTGACCACCAAGGCTCGGTGAATTGTGTCTGGAACGATGCGGTCGTGAAGTGGTCACGAGGGTCCCGCATTCTGACCATCCCTTCTGGAGTGACTAGGTGTTGGTGAAAGTTTTGTTGAAGACCATGGTTTTCACGTGATTGACATGATACCATCCGGCTTACATTCAACAGCAACTTGTATACGGAAATCCCAGCTTTGTTTATTATTGTATAGGATCGGCGTATTTCAGGGACAAATTCGGAGAGGCATGCAACACATGGAGCACGGCCTGTTGTCCCACTTCGTACTCGCCGGGTTTCACTTTCCGACCGAAGTAGGCTTCAATTTGTTGCGTTCTCTTGGCTAGGTTTATGACTGCTGCCTGCTGGGAGGCGAAAAAAATTGTATTCATCGTTCTATAGCGCTGTCGTGTGTTAGAGCTGCGACTTACGGTCCAGATAGATCAACGTAAGTACCGGTTTCAGTCCTCGTATAAACCGCCGGTCATTAAGACATGGGAAATGAAACCGATGGAACTAGACACAATGTTTTGCACCGCCAACAGTGGTCATTCTGCTGAACAATGTTGCGGAGAATGCCTTCTTGGGTACTGTTTCATATTATTCTTAAAAATAAATTTTGAATAGCCAATTCATTTTTCCAACTACGGGACAATTTAGCGTGGCCAATCAAACTCGCATGCACATTTTTGGGTTGTGGGGGAGAAACACACGCAAACACAGGGAGAAAGTGCAAACTCCACTCACACAGTGACCGAGAGCGGGGATTGAACCTGCGATCTCGGCTTCGTGAGTCAACAGGCCTAGCCAACGTGTTGCTCTGGATACTGTTCATTATTTCAACAACAGGACTTGATTGTGGTTACCTGAGCACAAACACACCCATCACCCATGTCATTATCTGTGAAATTAGCGCCCTGGTTAGAATCGATTCTCTGGCGTTCGACCACACCTAGTGAATATGTGCTGCACCCGGATCTGAGCCCGGACTTTGATCGTATTCATTCTGATTGGAAACACCTCCACTCTCATAAAAAGCAGAAACATTGGGCAGCACGGCGGCACAGTGGGTTAGCCCTGCTGCCTCACGGCGCCGAAGTCCCAGGTTCGATCCCGTCTCTGGGTCCCTGTCCATGGGGAGTTTGCACATTCTCTCCCTGTTTGTGCGGATTTCGTCCACACAATCAATAAATGTGCAGGCTAGGTGGATTGGCCACACTAAATTACCCCGAATTGTAAAAAATGAATTGGGGACTGTTTGTGCTGAACGGTGGAAGTGCGGGCTTGTGGATCGGTGCAGACTCGATATGCCGAATTGCCTCCTTCTGCACTGTATGTTCTGTGTATTCTGCCCCTGGGTCACGATCCCAGCAATGTGTGGTCTGCGTTTAGTTAGTACTGTAGTCTCTCTAACGCGCGCAGGCATTTGGTGTGGTCGGCTGCATGGCAATTTACTCTTTCGCTGCTTGGTGCAAGACTTATACTGCAGCTTGTAGGTAGCTTCTTTTCATTAAGTTGCTCCAATTGCTTCGCTGCGGTGTCTGTTTCAATGATAGCGAGCTGTGTTTTTAGTTTCGCAGTCTTGTACTGAGCTTGCAACTGGCTCATAGTTGATCTGACTCATGACTAAACTGTGGATGCACTTCATAATGATAGATGGAAAGCTCATAGGACTTTCGTCTTTGAGGCACGTTGCCTGGTTCTTCGTTGGAAGCGGCATGATGGCTGTCTTCTTAAAGGAAGTGGGAAACTCGAAATGGAGTAGAGAGCGGTTGAAAGCATCTAGCAACGCATCCGCCAGTTGCTCTGCGCAGTATCTGGGTGCACGACCAGTGTCTCGTCAAGACCATTTACTTTCCGGAAGGATCACTTTCATGAAGTGCGATCTAACTTTGAAATCTTTGACAGGAGGTATGCGTTTCCCCGAGCCTGTTGGGAACGTTGAAAACAGTTTGTTGGTTTCCTGCTCGAAATGGCCATTGAGTGCGTTGTGTTCGTCGTGGAAGGATGCTCTGTTGCAAGCGATTGTACTTGGCTTTGCTTTGGAGCCCGTGAACTGGCGTTCTACTACTTTGTTAGCGCTGAACGGAAGTTTAAACTTGCCCCCAGGTTCCAGCGGCCTACATTTTCGGAAGCGGGAGAGAGAGAGGGAGCCGGATCGCAGTGACTGCAGCTTGGGATTTCAGGTAGGTGTTTAAACTTGCCCCCAGGTTTCAGCGCTCTTCATTTCCGAGAGGTGAGAGAGGGGGAGCCGGAGCGCAACGAGTGCAGCTTGGGATTCAGGTAGGTTTTGAAACTTGCCACCCAGGTTCCTGCGGTCTTCATTTCCGGGAGCGGGAGAGGGAGAAGGAGCCGGAGCGCAGTGAGTGCAGCTTGGGATTCAGATAGGTGTTTAAACTTGCCGCCAGGTTCCAGTGTCCTTCATTTTCGGGAGCGGATGAGAGAGGGAGCCGAAGCGCAGCGAGTGCAGCTTGGGATTCAGGTAGGTGTTGGAACATGCCCGCACGTTCCAACGGCCTTCATTTTCGGGAGCGGGAGAGAGAGAGGGAGCCGGCACGAAGCGAGTGCAGCTCGGGATTCAGGTTGTTGTTTAAACTTGCCCCCAGGTTGCAGCGACCTTCATTTCCGGAGCGGGAGAGAGAGAGGGAGCCGGAGCGCAGCGAGTGCAGCTCGGGATTCAGGTTGTTGTTTAAACTTGCCCCCAGGTTGCAGCGACCTTCATTTCCGGGAGCGGGAGAGAGAGAGGGAGCCGGAGCGCAGTGAGTGAAGCTTGGGATTCAGGTAGGTGTTTAAACTTGCCCCCAGGTTCCAGCGGCCTTCATTTCCGGGAGCCGGAGAGAGAGAGGGAGCCGGAGCGCAGCTTTGGAATCAGGAGAAGCGGCCTTCAGATTTTCGGCAGGAGCAGTGGCCAGAGGTCTGTCTGGAAGGTAAGTAGCTGGGAGAAATTTAACTCTTCGTGGGTTGGTAAGTATTGTGATTGGTAAGTAAAATCCTTATTCCTTTCACTTATTCATTATTTGGTATTATATTTGTAATCATTTCAGGGAAAGTGTAAAAATGGCAGGAGATCCCACACCCGTGTTATGCTCCTCGTGCTCGATGTGGGAGTTCAGGGACGTGGCCGATGCCCCGGACTCCATCATGTGCGGAAAGTGTATCCAGCTGCAGCTGCTGATAGACCGCATGACTGCTCTGGAGCTGCGGATGGACTCACTTTGGAGCATCCTTGATGCTGAGGAGGTCGTGGATAGCACTTTCAGTGAGTTGGTCACACCGCAGATTAGGGTTGTTGAGGGAGACAGGGAATTGTTGACCAAAAGGCAGAGAAAGAGCAGGAAGGCAGTGCAGTTGTCCCCTGGGGTCATCTCCCTCCAAAACAGGTATACCGTTTTGGATACTGTTGAGGGAGATGTCTCACCAGGGGAAGGCAGTAGTAGCCAGGATCATGGCACAATGGTTGGCCCTGCTGCACAGAAGGGCGGGAAAAAGACTGGCAGGGCCATCGTCATAGGGTATTCAATGGTAAGGGGAGTAGACAGGCGTTTCTGTGGTCGAAAACGAAACTCCCAAATGGTATGTCGCCTCCCGGGTGCACAGGTCAGGGATGTCTCAGCTCGGCTGCAGGATATACTGAAGGGGGAGGGCGAACAGCCAGTTGTCGTGATGCATATAGGCACCAACGATGTAGGTAGAAAACGGGATGACGTCCTACAATCAGAATTTAGGAGATTGGGAGATAAGTTAAAAAGTAGGACCTCAAAGGTAGTAATCTCAGGATTGCTTCCAGTGCCACGAGACAGTCAGAGTAGAAATTCAAGAAAAGTCAGAATTAATACGTGCCTTAAGAGATGGTGCTGGAGGGAGGGGTTCAGATTTGTGGGACATTGGAACCGGTTCTGGGGGCGGTGGGACCATTACAAATCGGATGTTCCACGCCTGGGCAGGACTTGAACCAATGTCCTAGGGGGTACTTTTGCTAACACTGTTGGGGAGGTTTTAAACATATGTGACAGGTCATGGGGACCAGGTTAGGAAGTTAGAGGTCATTAAAGAGGCAGCAACTAAAGCCTGTAAGGTACGAGATAATAAACTTAATGTGACTAAG
Source organism: Scyliorhinus torazame (assembly GCF_047496885.1). Lineage (NCBI taxonomy): Eukaryota > Metazoa > Chordata > Chondrichthyes > Carcharhiniformes > Scyliorhinidae > Scyliorhinus > Scyliorhinus torazame. The sequence continues at coordinate 109,662,379 of NC_092718.1, forward strand.
GGGAAGAGTAGACAGGGAAGAGATGATGAACGTAAAGGGACAGGTGCTCTGAGGTGCATTTGTTTCAAAGCGAGAAGTGTAGCAGGTAAGGCAGATTAACTTGAGTCTTGGATTCGTACCTGGGAATGTGATGTTATTGGTATTACGGAGACTTGGTTGAAGGAAGGGAAAGACTGGCAACTAAATACCCCAGAGTATAGATGCTTTAGGAGGGATAGAGAGGGAGGTAAAATGGGTGGAGGAGTTGCATTACTGGACAGAGATGATATCACAGCTATGATGAAGGAGGGTACGATGGAGGATTCGAGCACTGAAGCAATATTGGTAGAGCTAAGAAATAGGAAAAGTGCACTAACATTTTTGGGACTTTGCTACAAGCCTCCCAAAAGCGAGCGTGAAGTAGAGCAACAAATATGTAGACAGATTATAGAAAAATGTAAGAGCAATAGGGTGGTCGTGATGGGAGATTTTAACTTCCCCAACATTGAATAAGACTCATGTAGTGTTGGAGGCATAGATGGAGCATGATTTGTAAGGAGCATCCAGGAGTGTTTTTTAGAGCAGTATGTAAATAGTCCAACTCGGGAAAGGGCCTTACAGGACCTGGTATTGGGGAATGATCACGGCCAGGTGGTTAAAGTTTCAGTCGGTGATTACTTTGGCAATAGCGATCACAATTCCATAAGTTTTAGAATACTCATGGACAAAGACGAGAGTGGTCCAAAAGAAAGAGAGCTAAATTGTGGAAAGGCCAAGTATAACAAAATTTGGCAGGAGTTAGGGAATGTGGATTGGGAGCAGCTCTTTAAGGGTAAATCTACATTTGAAATGTGGGAGTCTTTTAAGGAAAGGTTTATTAGAGGGCAGGACAGACATGTCCCTGTGCAAATGAGGGATATAAATGGCAAGATTAGGGAACCATGGATGACGGTGGAATTGTGAGACTAACGAAGATGAAAAAGGAAGTATATATAAGATCTAGGCGATTTAAATCTGAGGAAGCTTTGGATCAATATCGGGAAAGTAGGACAAATCTCGAACGCCTCATAAAGAGGGCTAAAAGGGCTCATGAAATATCTTTGGCTAACAGGGTTAAGGAAAATGCCAGCGCCTTGTATTCGTATATAAGGAGCAAGAGGGTAACTAGAGAAAGGATTGGCCTACTCAAAGACAAACGAGGGAATTTATCCGTGGAGTCAGAGGAAATGGGTGAGATTCTTAATGAGTACTTTGCATTGGTATTCACCAAGGAGAGGGACATGACGGATGTTGAGTCTAAGGTTGGAAGTTTAAATACTCTAAGTCAAGTCGGCCTAAGGAAGGGGGAAGTTTTGGATATTCGAAAAGGCATTAAGGTGGACAAGTCCCCAGGTCCGGATGGGATCTATTCCAGGTTTTTGATTGAATCGAGGGAATAAATAGCTGGGGCCTTAACAGATATCTTTGCAGCATCTTTGAGCATGTGTGAAGTCCCCCGGGGGGGGGGGGGGGGGGGGGGGAGAATTGCTTATGTTGTCTCTTTGTTTAAGAAGGGTAGCAGGGATAATCCAGGGAATTATAGACCTGTGAGCTTGACGTCAGTGGTCAGCAAACTGTGGGAGAAGATACTGAGGGATAGGATCTCTTCACATTTGGAACAAAATAGACTTATCAGTGATAGGCAGCATGGTTTTGTGCAGGGAAGGTCATGTCTTACACAACCGAATAGAATTCTTTGAAGAAGTGACAACGTTAATTGATGAGGGAAGGGTTGTAGTTGTCATATACATGGACTTCAGTAAGGCGTTTGATAAAGTTTCCCATGGCAGGTTGATGGAAAAAGTGAAGTCGTATGGGGTTGAAGGTGTACTAGCTATATGGATAAAAAAAACTGGCTGGGCAACAGGAGACAGAGGGTAGTGGTGGAAGGGCGTGTCTCAAAATGGAGAAAGGTGACTAGTGGTGTTCCACGGGGATCCGTGCTCGGACCACTGTTGTTTGTGATATATATGAATGATCTGGACGAAGGTATCGGTGGTTTGATTAGAAAGTTTGCAGATGATACTAAGATTGGTGGACTTGCAGATAGCGAGGAGGACTGTCAGAGAATACAGCAAAATATAACTAGATTGGAGAGTTGGGCAGATAAATGGCAGATGGATTTCAATCCACGCAAATACGAGGTGATGCATTTTGGAAGATCTAATTCCAGAGCGGACTATAAGGTCAATGGAAGAGTCCTGGGGAAAATTGATGGACCGAGAGATCTGGGAGATCAGGTCCATGGAACCCTGAAGGTGGCAACGCAGGTCGATGGAGTGGTCAAAAAGGAATACAGCATGCTTGTCTTAATCGGACGGGGTATTGAGTACAAGGGTCGGCAGGTCATGTTACAGTTGTATAGGACTTTGGGTAGGCCACATTTGAAATACTGCGTGCAGTTCTGGTCGCAACATTACCAGAAGGGTGTGGATGCTTTAGAGAGGGTGCAGCGGATGTTCACCAGGATATTGCCTGGTATGGAGGGTGCTAGCTATGAAGAAAGGTTGAGTAGATTAAGATTGTTTTCGTTGGAAAGACAGAGGTTGAGGGGGGCTCTGATTGAGGTGTACACAGTTATAAGAGGTATGGACAGGGTGGATAGCAACAAGCTTTTTCCAAGAGTGGGGGTGTCAATTAAAAGGGGTCACGATTTCAAGTTGAGAGGGGGAGAGGGAGGTGTGCAAGGTTTTTACGCAGAGGGTGGTGGGTGCCTGGAATGCTTTGCCAGCGGTGGTGGTAGAGGCGGGCACAATAGCATCATTTAAGATGCATCCAGACAGATACATGAACGGGCGGGGAACAAAGGGAAGTAGATCCTTGGAAGATAGGTGACAGATTTAGATAAGGGATCTGGATCAGCGCAGGCTGGGAGGGCCGATGGGCCTGTTCCTGTGCTGTAATTTTTTTTGTTCTTTGTTCTTTGTTCTAAGTGTACTTCTATTGTATTTTTTACTGACAGAGGGGAAAAAATAGAACATAGAACAATGAACAATCCAGCTCAGCAAACAGGTCCGTCGGCCCTCCAAACCTCTACCGGTCATGGTACTAACCATGGTAAAATCTCTCAGTACTTCTAGTGCCGTATCCCGCCATACCCATCCTTTTGAATGCGCTCAAAGAATCTGATTTCGCAACCTCCCCAGGCAACGCCTTCCAGGCAATCATCGCCCTCGCACATCTCCTCTAAACTTTGCGCAAAACACCTTTAGCCTATGCCGCCCGCTGAATGACCATTCCACCCTGGGAAAGAGTGTCTGCCCATCCATTCTATCCATGCTCCGCATAATCTTGTCGATCTCAATCACAGCACCCCTCAACTTCCGTAACTCTAATGAGAACACTCCGTGTCTATCATGCCGCTCGGCATTGCTAACACCCTCCAGACCAGGCAACATCCTGGGAAACATACTCTGTACCGTCTCCAAAGCCTGCACATCGTTCGAGTACCGTGGCGACCAGTATAGTGCGCAATACTCCAAGTGTGGCCTTACCAAGTTTCTGTACAACTGCAGCACGATTTGCCAGGTTTTCTACTCGCTGCACCATCCAATGAGGGCAAGCATTCCGTATGCTTTCTTGCCGATCTTTTCCACTTGTGTTGCCACTTTCAAGGATCTGTGGACCTGCACCACAGATCTCTCTGTCCTTCTATATTCCTAAGCGTGTTGCCAATTACGGTATATTTCCCCTCTGTATTAAGAAGATATGAACGAGGAGAAGGAGTACGGCATCTGGCCGTTCGAGCCTCCTACGCCATTGGATAAGATCATGGCTGATGTTTCGCGGACTTAACTCCACTCTCCCGCCCGAACATCATAGCCCAAAAAACAATCCAGATTTATCTTCAAAACACGTAATGAAGGAGCCTTAACTGCTTCACTGGGCAGGGAATTCCAGAAAATAACAATCCTTTGGGTGAAGAAGTTCCTCCTAATCAGAGTCCTAAATATACCTCCCCTAATTTTGCGGCTATGCGTCCTAGTTCTGCTTTCACCCGCCAGTGGAAACAACCTTTCCACCCGCCGGTGGCAACAACCTTCCCGCATCTGTCCTATCTATTCCGATCATAATATTATATGCTTCTATCGGATCCAGCCCCCCGCCATCCCCCACCCCCACCCCACATCATTCTAAATTCGTCGAGTATAGTCCCAGTCTACTCAATCTCTCCTCGTAATACAATCGCCTCAAATCTGGGATTAACCTAGTGACTCTCCTCTGCATACCCTCCAGCACCAGTACGTCCTTTCTCAGGTAAGGACACCAAAACTGCACATAATACTCCAGTTGTGGCCTCACTAACACTTTATATAGTTGCAGCATAACCTCTCTAGTCTTAAACTTCATCTCTCTACCGACGAAGGACAAACCTCCATTCGCCTTTTTAATCAACTGTTGCACTTGTAAATCAACCTTTTGCGACTCATGCACGAGGACACGCAGTTCCCTCTGCAAAGCAGCATGTTTTAATGTTTTTAATTGAAATAATAACCTACTTAGCTGTTCTTCCGACCAAAATGGATAACCTCACATTTGTCAACCTTGTCTTCCATCTACCAGGCCCTATTCACTTAAACGATCCAAATCCCTCTGCCGACTTCCATTATCCTCTGCACGTTTTGCTTTACCACTCATCGCAGTGTTGTCTGCAACCTTGGACACATTGCACGTGGTCCCCAACTCCAAATCATCCCTGTACACTGTGAACAGGTATGGGCCCAACACTGATCCCTGAGTGACGCCGCTAGCTACTGATTGTCAACCAGGGAAACAAACATTCATGCACAGTCTTTGCTTTCTATTAATTAACCAATCCCCTATCCATGCTATTACTTTACCATTAGCGCCATGCATTTTTATCTCATGCAGCAACATTTTTATGGCACCTTGTCAAAAGCTTCCTGGAAATCCCGATAGAACACATCCATTGGTTCCCCGTTGTCTACCGCACTGTTAATGTCAACAAAAAAATTCAACTAAATTACCTGCCCTTTATGAACCCATGCTGCGCCTTTCCAATTGGATAATTTCCATTCAGATGCCTCGCTATTTCGTCCTTGATGATAGATTCCAGAATCTTGCCTACTACCGATGTTAGGCTAACTGGCATATACCTGCCCGCTTTCTGCCTACCCCGTCAGACCTACCAAAATGCATTACGACACATTTGATAGTATAAAAGATCATTTGCCATTTTTTCTACCCATTGGTCTCCAACCTATCTATAACGTCAGTATCCTCTGACAATCCTCAACACAATTTAACACTCCACCAACGTTCGTGTCCTCCGCTAACTTACTAATCAAACCGGCTACATTTTCCTCCAAATGTATATCACAAACAACAGAAGTCCCAGCACAGATCCCTGTGGAACAAAACTAGTCACGACCTTCCTTTCAGAGGAAACACCCTTCTACTGCTACATTTGCCTTCTGTGGCCAAGCCAGTTCTCTATCCATCTTAACATCTCACCTCTCATCACGCGTAATTTCACCTTGTGCACCAGTCTGCCATGAGACACCTTGTTAAAGGCGTGCCTGAAGTCCATGCAAACAACAACCACCGCCCTCCCTAATCAATCATCGAAAGTCACCTCCTCAAAAAACACGATCAAGTTAGTGAGGCACGACCTCCCCTTCACAAAACCTTGCATTTTGGGCTAAATAATCCATTTGTTTTCAAATGGGTATAAATCCTGCCCCTGAGAATTTTCTCCAATAATGCACATACCACCGAGGTGAGGCGCACCAGCCTATAGTTTCCAGGATTGTCCGTGCTACCTTTCTTAAATAACGGTACCAATTTATGTATTCCCCATTGCTTGGGGATCTCACCTGTAGCCATTGAGGATAAAACGATATCAGTCAAAGACCCAGCATATTTCTTCCCTTCCTTCCATCGGTACTCTGGAGTAAACCCCAGCTGGCCCAGGAGACGCATCTAAATTAATGAATTTTAAATGACGCAAGGCTTCCTCCTTTTCGATGTCAACATCACCCAAACTGCCCCCACAGCCTATCCAAGAATCATCTTACCCAAGTCCTTGTCTTTGATGAACACTTATGTAAAGTACTCATTTAGGACCTCACCCGCCCATCAAACACATTTATTTCACTCACTGTCCTATAGTGGCTTAATCCTTTTCTTGGCCACCCACTTGCTGTTTACGTATGACTCAAAAGCTTTGGGATTCACCTGAATCCAACTTGCCAAGCACATAGGTTGAAGTGCCCTGGGCAAAGAGTCGAGTAGATGTGCGAGGCAGGTTTCTTAACGTAGACGGCGCTGAGTACCTGCAACGGGTTGCCAGGGGAGGGTGTGGAAGCAGATACATTAATGGCGTTGCGCAGGTCAAGGACACAGCCTGAGTGAGAGAGATACAGACCGAGTGAGAATTTGGTAATTTGGTGCAGTGAGGTAATTCGGTGAAGAGTGGGAGAAGGTGCTTTTTCCCTATTGTTTTGTTCTCTCTCTTTCTTCGGGCCTAATTTCGGGAGCCTTTCGGAGGAGGAGGAGCAGTCTCTGTGAGTATAAAAACCTAACGGAAACTTCCTGTTTTCCAGTTTTTTTCTCAAAAGTGACGTCGAGGGAAGCTGTGACCTGAGTGGTTGATAGCAAATCTGCCCCAAATTAAAAAAAAAAACACAGCTAAACTGATAAACTTAAATTAAACTAATTAATTAATTAATGATGGCTGGTTAGGTGATGTGCTTGAGCTGCTTGATGTGGGAGCTGGCAGATCCCATTGCGAGCTGCAGCGACCACATCTGCAGTAAGTGTTGGCTGCTCGAAGAGCTCCGGCTCAGAGTGGATGAGCTGGAGTCTGAGCTTCAAACACTGAGGCACATCCGGGAGGGGGAGACTTACCTGGACACTGTGTTTCAGGAGGCAGTCACACCTGTCAGAGTAAGTAGTTTAAATCCTGCCAGTGGCCAGGGACAGCAGGGTGTGACTGCAAGTCAGGCAGGTAAAGGGAACCAGCAGTCAGGAACTCAGGAGCCTCAGCCCTTGACTATGTCCAACAGGTATGAGGCACTTGCTCCCTGTGTGGATGGCGAACAGGGCTGCAGGAAGGATGAGTCAGCTGACCAAGGCACCATGGTTCAGCAGGCCATTCAAGGGGAGGGAGTAAATAGGCAAGTTCTCGTTGTAGGGGATTCTATTATCAGGGGGATAGATAGTATCCTTTGTGAGCAGGATAAAGAGTCCCGCATGATATGTTGCCTGTCCGGTGCTAGGGTGCGGGACATCTCTGACCGGCTTGAAAGGATACTGGAGAGGGAGGGGGAGGATCCAGTTGTTGTGGTCCATGTCGGTGCCAACAACATAGGCATGTCGAGGAATGAGGACCTGTTTAGAGATTATAACGAGCTAGGATTCAAATTAAAAAACAGGTCCTCAAAGGTCATAATCTCCGGATTACTGCCCGAGCCACGTGCAAATTGGCAGAGGGAGGCAAGAATAAGGGAAGTTAACACGTGGCTGAAAGAGTGGTGTGGGAAAGAGGGTTTCCTTTTCATGGGACACTGGCATCAGTTTTGGGACAGGGGGGACCTATACCTTTGGGATGGTCTCCACCTGAACCGAGCTGGGACCAGTGTTCTGGCGAAAAGAATAAATAGGGTGGTCAATAGGACTTCAAACTAAAGATTGGGGGGGTGGGGAAGGGTAAGTCAGGGAACCAAGAGCTGAAGTAATCAGTGGAAAGCGTAGCTGCTTAGGAATACAAAAAAGCACGATAAGGCAAAACTCAGGAGAGGTTGCGATAGTCCCCATCCCACTAAATATGACACAGTGTATGGAAAGGCTCAGTAAACCAAGGTCCACCACACTAAGAAAACAAAAAGGGACGGTCAATAGAGAATTAAAGGTGCTATATTTAAATGCGCGCAGTGTACGGTACAAGGTAGATGAGCTTGTGGCCCAGGTTGTGACTGGCAGGTATGATGTGGTAGGCATCACAGAGACATGGTTGCCGGGGTTTCAGGACTGGCATTTAAACATCCAGGGAATCACAACCTATCGAAAAGACAGGGAGGTGGACAGAGGGGGCGGGGTTGCCTTGTAAATTAGGAATGAAATTAAATCAATTGCACTAAATGACATAGGGTCAGATGATGTGGAGTCTGTGTGGGTAGAGTTGAGGAACCACAAAGGCAAAAAAACCACAATGGGAGTTATGTACAGGCCTCCTAACTGTGGTCAGGACCGGGGGCACAAAATGCACCACGAAATAGAAAGTGCATGTCAGAAAGGCAAGGTCATAGTGATCATGGGGGACTTCAATATGCAGGTGGACTGGGTACATAATGCTGCCAGTGGATCCAAGGAAAGGGAATTCATTGAATGTTTACAGGAGGGCTTTTTGGAACAGCTTGTGATGGAGCCCACGAGGGAACAGGCCATTCTGGACTTAGTGTTATGTAATGAGCCAGACTTGATTAAAGATCTTAAAGTAAGGGAGCACTTAGGAGGCAGTGTTCATAATATGGTAGAATTCAATCTCCAATTTGAAAGAAAGAAGGTAGAATCAGATGTAAAGGTGTGACAGTTAAATAAAGGTAACTACAGGGGCATGAGCGAGGAACTGACGAAAATCGACTGGGAGCAGAGCCTAGTAGGAAGGACAGTAGAACAGCAATGGCATGAGTTTCTGGGAGTAATTGAGGACACAGTGCAGAGGTTCTTCCCTAAGAAAAGAAAGGTTATCGGAGGGGGGATTAGGCAGCCATGGCTGACAAAGGAAGTTAGGGAATGCATCAAAGCAAAAGAGAAAGCCTATAATGTGGCAAAGAGTAGTGGGAAGTCAGAAGATTGGGAAGGCTACAAAAACAAACAGAGGATAACAAAGAGAGAAATAAGGAAAGAGAGGATCAAATATGAAGGTAGGCTAGCCAGTAACATTAGGAATGATAGTAAAAGTTTCTTTAAATACATTAAAAACAAACGGGAGGCAAAAGTTGACATTGGGCCGCTCCAAAATGACGCTGGTAATTTTGTGATGGGAGACATGGAAATAGCTGAGGAACTAAATAAGTACATAGCGTCAGTCTTCACAGTAGAAGACATGAGTAATATCCCACCAATTCCGGAGAGTCAGGGGGCAGAGTTGAATAGGGTAGCCATCACAAAGGAGAAAGTGCTAGAGAAACTAAGAGGTCTAAAAATTGATAAATCTCCGGGCCCAGATGGACTACATCCTAGAGTTCGAAAGGAGATAGCTGAAGAAACAGTGGAGGTGTTAGTTATGATCTTACAAAAGTCACTGGAGTCCGGGAAAGTCCCAGAGGATTGTAAAATCGCTGTTGTAGCCCCCCTGTTCAAGAAGGGAACAAGGAAAAAGATGGAAAATTATAGGCCAATTAGCCTAACCTCGGTTGTTGGCAAGATTCTAGAATCCATTGTTAAGGATGAGATTTCTAAATTCTTGGAAGTGCAGGGTCAGATTAGGACAAGTCAGCATGGATTTAGTAAGGGGAGGTCGTGCCTGACAAACCTGTTAGAGTTCTTTGAAGAGATAACAAATAGGTTAGACCAAGGAGAGCCAATGGATGTTATCTATCTTGACTTCCAAAAGGCCTTTGATAAGGTGCCTCACGGGAGACTGCTGAGTAAAATAAGGGCCCATGGTATTTCGAGGCAAGGTACTAACATGGATTGACGATTGGCTGTCAGGCAGAAGGCAGAGAGTTGGGATAAAAGGTTCTTTTTCGGAATGGCAACCGGTGACGAGTGGTGTCCCGCAGGGTCCAGTGTTGGGGCCACAGCTGTTCTCTTTATATATTAACGATCTAGATGACGGGACTGGGGGCATTCTGGCTAAGTTTGCCGATGATACAAAGATAGGTTGAGGGGCAGGTAGTATGGAGGAGGTGGGGAGGCTGCAGAAAGATTTAGACAGTTTAGGAGAGTGGTCCAAGAAATGGCTGATGAAATTCAACGTGGGCAAGTGCGAGGTCTTGCACTTTGGAAAAAAGAATAGAGGCATGGACTATTTTCTAAACGGTGACAACATTCATAATGCTGAAGTGCAAAGGGACTTGGGAGTCCTAGTCCAGGATTCTGTAAAGGTATACTTGCAGGTTGAGTCCGTAATTAAGAAAGCAAATGCAATGTTGTCATTCATCTCAAGAGGCTTGGAATATAAAAGCAGGGATGTACTTCTGAAGCTTTATAAAGCATTAGTTAGGCCCCATTTAGAATACTGTGAGCAATTTTGGGCCCCACACCTCAGGAAGGACATACTGGCACTGGAGCGGGTCCAGCGGAGATTCACACGGATGATCCCAGGAATGGTTGGCCTAACATACGATGAACGTCTGAGGATCCTGGGATTATATTCATTGGAGTTTAGGAGGTTGAGGGGAGATCTAATAGAAACGTACAAGATAATGAATGGCTTAGATAGGGTGGCTGTAGGGAAGTTGTTTCCATTAGCAGGGGAGACTAGGACCCGGGGGCACAGCCTTAGAATAAAAGGGAGTCACTTTAGAACAGAGATGAGGAGACATTTCTTCAGCCAGAGAGTAGTGGGCCTGTGGAATTCATTGCCACAGAGGGCGGTGGAGTCCGGGACGTTGAGTGTGTTTAAGACAGAAGTTGATAAATTCTTGATTTCTCGAGGAATTAAGGGCTATGGAGAGAGAGCGGGTAAATGGAGTTGAAATCAGCCATGATTGAATGGCGGAGTGGACTCGATTGGCCGAATGGCCTTACTTCCGCTCATATGTCTTATGGTCTTATTGTCTTATGGCGTTCAAAATACATCTGAACAAACACATGGATAGGATGGGTATAGAGGGATAACGCACAAAGAAGTGCTGAGTGTTTTGGCAAAGGTTGGTATCATGACCAGTGCAAGCCTGGAGAGTCGAAGGGCCTGTTCTTGTACTGTGTTGTTTTTTTTTTTGTTCTTTGGCCCTTCTTAGCCCTCCTAATTTCGCGCATAAGTACCTTCCCTCTTTATTTAAACTCCTCTAGGGATCGACTGTCTACACCCTTATGGACCGTACAAACGCCTCCTTTTTGATTCTGACGATGTTCACAATATCCCTCACTATCCAACGTTCCCTGAACTTCCCATCGTTATCCTTTGTTCCCTCTGGAACGTGATTTTCCTGAATCACTATCAACTGTCGCTTGAAACACTCCCACATGTCCGATGTTGATTTGCCCTCCAACAGCCGCACCAATCCAAATTCTTCAGTTCCTGTCTAATGTTTACGTAGTTTGCCTTTTCATAGTTTAGCACCCGAACGAGAGGGTTACCTTCATCCCTGCTCAAACGTACCTTAGAACTTACGGAATTGTGGCCACTGCTCACAAACAGTTCCTGTACGAAACCTCTACTACCTGTCCAGGCGCATTTGCCAAAAGCAGGTCCAGCACTGCCGCTTCCCGAGGTGGATTCGCTGCGAATTGCATCAAGAAGGATTCCTGGGTCCACCTTACAAACTGTGCCCTATCCATCCCCAGGCCTAAGTGAGTCCCAGTCGCAATAGGGGAAATTAACATCCACAACAAGAACAAACTTGTTTATTTTGACGCATACGAAAGCTATCTACCTGTCTTCTTCTCTATCTCTTGCAGGCAGTTGGCGGTCCTGCAATAAACGCACAACATTGTGATTGCCCCCTTCCTGTTCTGCAGCTTTACCCAGATTTCCACATTGTATGATCCCTCAAAGGTGTCCTCCAGCAGTACGGTTTTAACATTCTCCTTAACCAGTAATGCTACTCCCCCCCACCCTTTGTACAGCACATTCTATCTCCCCTGGAGCATCTGTATCCTCCACCGTCCAGCTTCAAATCCTGCCCTTCCTTTATTCATGTTTGTGTGATAGGCACATCAGCTATGGGGAGAAAGCAGGATTAGCCGATTGAGTTGGATGAGCGGCCATGATCGTGATGAATGGCGGAGCAGGCTCGAAAGGCCAAAATGCCTCCCCCTGCACTATGTATCTTTGTATCGTAAATTCCAAATATTAATGAGTGCTCTTAGCCTATCTGCCTTACCTGATATACTTCTGGCTTTGAAACAAATAAACCGCGAACCACTGCGTTTGAGAAGACACGATGAATTGTTCTCTTATTTTGGTTTACGATTTCCCCTACAGTTATTTCCACTTCACAGCTAACGGTCTGGTTCCCACCCCCTGCCATACTAGTTTAAATCATCCAGGGTGGCTCCAGAAAACCTCCCAGCCAGGATACTGGTGCCCTTCCAGTTTAGATGCAACCCGTCCTCCTTGTATAGGTCACACCTGCCCCGGACGAGATTCCAGTGGTCCACAAATCTGAAACTCTCCCTGTCACACCAGCAGTTTAGCCAAGTATTTAGCTGCACAACCCTCCTATTTGTAGCCTCATTGGCACGTGGCACAGGAAGCAATCATGATATTACAACCGTAGAGGTTCTGCTTTTTATATGCAATGGCAGCAATGGTATTTGTTTTTGAAGTGGGTTGGCCTTACGGTTCTGTTTACCTCCAAATGTTTCCATGCCCCTTATATGCATGAATAGTTTGCTTTTCAAGGTATGTATTAGAAGCGGCTTGCCCACCATCATACTGTTTTATAATAAACCCTCCCGGGTGTGCTTGAACTGAGAGCATTCAAGCACCTCACCGTTGAATGTCAGTGTTATTTTCGCGCACACAATAAATCGGAAAAGAAATTCTAAAAAAGCTTGGTGTTCCTGCATTTTGTTTGTATCTGTTGTTAATATTACTTTCAAATGCATAGTGTTTCAATGCTTCCGCACGGTGTTTAAACGCAGTGATATCACGGAACAGATATATCACTGATTCCAGCTCTCCCGTTAGAGGTGCGTCACCAGGTCAGTCTTATTTCACGATATTTTCAGCACGAGGCAAGGCTTGCCGTGATTCTGACATTTTAGTTCGCTACTTACGTTCCTCAGAGCTCTCGTTGGTTCCTTTTGCATGTATGTTCATGTAAATATATATGCCAGTACCTTTTCTATCTTTGGCACCCGTACACGTAGGTGGCTTTTGTCGTTGTCTCTCCATTTTCTCCAAATTAATGCCATTTGTGCCATGACATTGAAAAGTCGATGTCGCTTTGCCTATCGTCTTGTCACTTTGAATGATAACCTATCAATCAATAAGTTTCTGTACTGATAATCATTTCCCATCACTCTCTTTGATTGAAAATATTGGTATAGGCGCATCTCTTTCAAACAAGTCTTCATATTTCGGACGACATGCAGTTGGTGAATAACACATTGGCGCATATCCAGAAGGCATCAAATATCACGGCAATAGTATATAACTACTTTCATTGTGGCAGGCGGCTTAAGTGTCCGTCTGTTGATTCTTTTTTTAATGATTTGCGAGAGTCAAATAAAACCTTTCTGTGCAGCATTTGGATATCTTGATAACGTGGTTTAATCTAACGGTTCTCTATATTACCAAATATGTTAGAAAGATCAACTATTTCCTTTTTAAACTGAAGATTATTAGCGATTTGCGTAATCCAAATTATTCACAATGTTCTGCGTCACAGGAGAGCAATGAATAACGTCTCATTCTTCTGCCAGTACTTTCGTCGCAACGCAATCAAGGTAAAAATCTACAACAATGAGTAGGTTCCTGCATTTTCTGTCCATTCGATATGTCTTCGAACGACATAATGTGTCATTTCCCTCAATCGATGTAACTGCGCTGTGATATCAGTGAAGAAACATGTATTTATTCCCAGCTGTCGCGAATCACACGCGACCTCATGTCTGTTCATGTTATTTGGTCCTTATCCTGAACAACGCATGCCCGTGTTATAATTATTAAACTCCTAATTTATGTGTCGCATTTGGCATTGTCAGCTTTTGCATGTGAATTGCTGTAAATGTACATGTCAGTCTTTTTTCCCAATATTTCTCAATTTAAAATAAAAATTGGCTGTGTATCATTGACAATATTTTTATTGAAATTTAGCGTTTTCTCCGTTTATTGTCTCACATGATTAAGGAGCAATGTTTGTTTACCTATCGACTTACGACAATGCATTGCACGCCAGTTCTCAACGGGCGCTTTCTGAAGATACGTCCATCATATTGCTCCCTTTGATTGCATAATTTTTCATACGCTCAACTGTCAACGCAAGTCTGCCGATCTCAGTCTATGAACAAATCCTTCACACTTCCTCTATTCCTCCCAGAGAAGGAAATATATATCCAGGAACTTAAGGCTATCAATGTTGTTAGAAATCATAGGCTTCTTCCTGTGAGCCGTGAGTAGCTGTCCACACGTTTTACATATTTATACATGTCCATCTTGCACAACAAAATGAAAATTCCCGCCTGCCGTTCACATTCTTCCAATGAAACACCGTGAAACAGTGATGGCTTACTTACCGTCTTTGCACTTGGTAAATTCTGTGGGGCAGGAAGCAAGCATCCGTAGATTTTCCACATGTTTTATTTTGTAATATAAGCAAAAGAAGCACGACGGCAGGAAGTGTAATAATAATCGCTTATTGTCACAAGTGAGCTTCAATGAAGTCACTGTGAAAAGCCCCGAGTCGCTAGAATCCGGCGCCTGCCCAGTCACGACTGAATTCCGACAAATCATCCAACAAGCGCACCACACAGCTTCGAACAGAAGTGTTGCGAACGTGTGCTGAATTAAACCAGTTAGAATTACAATCATTTTTCATGAATGGTTCAAAAACTCACGAACATTCAATTTCACACGGGCATCAACCAACCGACTTATGACCTACTCACCATCTTTGTTCTCTTTAAGTTCTGAGGGGAATAAGACACCGCTTGTGAAGAGTTTGCACTCATTTTGAGATCACGGGCTGCTAGATAATTTCGAGAATTAACTTCGTTCAACGATCCAAAAAGCAAGCGGAACCGCTTCAAACCAAATTCTGCGCAAACCCAATCAATCTAGTGCCGTGATCTTGCAATGTTTTAATTTTACTGATAAAAAAGAACATAGATCAGTGAAATAAAAATTACAAGGATCGTGTTTATACATTTAATAAATTGGCCCTGATATATATTGCACAGAGCCGCCTGTTTTGGTAAAGTAATTGTTTTCAACATCTTTATGAGGGACTGTCAGTTAAATGGGCATCTGTTTGCAGATGCGAACCTGGATAAATTAAAAACAGGAGATCAACATCAGGGCTATAACTGTTCATCTCTCTTTGTACCTGGTGAATTAATTCTACTTATATTGTTTCGATGTATTCGGACGAGCGAGAAAAAAATGCTTTGAATGCAGCATTTTGTCTCTATTTAAAAACTGTGTTTTTTATGGTTCTGTACACCACCAAATATTTCTGTGCGTATTATATGCATCAGCAATTTGTTATTCAAGGTTAACATTATTTGCGGGTTCCATACCATTACGCCTTTTAAAAATAATTCATTATGGTGTGAGTGAACTGAGAAAAAGGAAACACCTCGCATTCAATTGCCAGTGCATTCTTCGTCCACAATATTAAGGTTCTAACTCTATATATATGGTCAGGATCCTGGATTCTGGGTGCATCTAGTTTTTATAAGACTTTAAATGACATAATATTCTATTTTCTCGCTTGATGCATATTCATGTTGATGTCACTGAAAGAACATGACGCACTTTCTGGTTCGTCCGTTGCAGGAGGTTCCTGCAGTCAGTGTGTCTTCCGGTGCATCTATACTGAACAAGCCATGCGCTGATTCTGATCTTTTAACAGTATATTTATCTGTCCCGAGTGGTGCATGTACCGTTTACAGGTAAATGTATGCAAATCAACATGCAAGCGCATTTTTTCTATCTTTAGAACTCGTACCTATGGAGCTGACTCTTTCACTTGTCCATCTATTCGTGCAAATACTATTATTTCGCAGGTTACGCTTTCGCATTCAGAAGTCGCTGTGGTTTTGCACATCGTCTTATCATTACGAATTATAGAGTATGAAATAATAGGTTGTTCTATAAATACTCGCTTTATTTCGATCTCTTTGATTGGACACCTTATTGTCTCTTTCACAAAACACAGTATATTTAATTCTACATGCAGTTTTTAGGAAGCGCCTGGGTGAATATAAAGGTGAACTATAGAGGGCAGCACGGTAGCATTGTGGAGAGCACAATTGTTTCACAGCTCCAGGATCCCAGGTTCGATTCCGGCTTGGGTCACTCTCTGTGCGGAGTCTGCACATCCCCCCTGTGCGTGGGTTTTCTCCGGGTGCTCCGGTTTCCTCCCACAGCCCAAATATGTGCAGGTTAGGTGGATTCGCCATGATAAATTGCCCTTCGTGTCAAAAATTGCCCGTAATGTTGGGTGGGGTTACTGGGTTATGGGGATAGGGTGGCGATGTTGACCTTGGGTAGGGTGCTCTTTCCAAGAACCGGTGCAGACTCGAGGGGCCGAATAGCCTACTTCTGCACTGTAAATTCTATGATAAAATAAATGAGATATCAGCCTATTCTATCTAACAGCTTTCTTTGTACCATGCAGATTAATTGAACTTATGTTGGGTTTTTTTCTTCGTGTGGTCATGCCACAGAATGCAGCATTGGCATATTGTATTATTTCAGTTTATTCTAATGGTTCTCTATATGTCTCCAAATAGTTTAATCCAGCGTACAAGGGCAACGATTTACTTTTCAAGGCGAAGCCATTCGCGGATGACACACGATCATAGTTTTTCAATGTAATTCATAATGCTCTGCGTAAACTGAGACTATTCAGCACGTCTCCTTGGTCTGTCAGTGCGTTCGTCGCACAGACTATCAATTTGAAAATATGTGGAAAGTTCACACGCCCCTTCATTTTGGCTGTATCTTTCATCAATCTGTCTTTGTAAGTCATCATATTTTACTCGCCGCATTCGCTTTATCTGCAACTTGAATTCGGTTACCAAACATGGCGCGGTTACCACCTGTCCCGAAGTCTGTGCTTGTGAGCTGTGTATTTCGCATGATCAACGCACAACCATGATTGCATTTGTTTTGACTTCCGACTTATATTTCTTATTTGGGGTTCGTCCCTTTCATGTGTGCTTTTATGCCAAAGTGAAAAACAGTTCATTTTGATTAATTTATTTCTCATTCATAAATATATACGTGGCTCCGTATCGTTGTCTATCGATTTTCTCAAGTTAGACATGGTGTACATTCACTATTGACAGGCTTTTAACAAGATACTTGAATCATATCACTCTCTTCGATTGCATAACTTGGAATAAGCTCAGATCTTCCACACATATCTGCCTATCTCAATCTATATGTTTCTGCCGATGGGCAACAGATCGTTCACACTTCCCATCTCTCTCCAGCACAAGAGAGAGATAGCCAGGAACATAATTTCACGTTCTATCAACTCTCGGTAAAGATGACAGGTCCCTTCCTGTGAGGCGTATTAATGTCGTGTACTCGGTCGCTTGGACCAATATCTGTTCACATGAGTTGCATATTTATACACATTTTCAACGCAAGAATGGAACCTCTCGGCTATCGCTCGAATTCCCCCAATTAAACACAAGAATATTTATAAAAGTTTAACAGTAAATTACTTCCTTACCATCTTTACACTTCATGCATTCTGTGGGGCAGAACACAGGCTTATGAAAAATTTGCACACTTTTTTTGAAGTTCATAATCAAATCTAACAGAACACGACGGAAGGAAATATCAAGTCAACAGTAACTCTGATTAAATATCGCAGAAAGCACATGGCACTGATTCGAAAATAAGTATTTCACAAATGTTCTGAATTTAAAACCTTGCAATTAAAACCATTTATCATGAATGGATAAACACTCGCGATCATTGTTCAACATGTGCAATTTCAAGGGCAGCACGGTGGCGCAGTGGTAGCTCTGCAGTCTCACGGCGCCGAAGTCCCAGGTTCGATCCCGGCTCTGGGCCACTGTCCTTGTCGAGTTTGCACATTCTCCCCGTGTTTGCGTGTGTTTCGCCCCCACAACCCAAATATGTGCAAGGTAGATGGATTGAACACACTAAATTGCCCCTTAATTGGAAAAAATGAATTGGGCACTCTAAATGTACATAATAAAAAACATGTGCAATTTCAGAAACGTATCGGAAGCCTACTTTCATCGTCCTCAATCCTAGCTCTTTTTTCAGTTATGTTCGACAGAACCACTGTCTTGTCAATATTTTGAACACTTTCTATATGATGTGAAAACATTTGAGATCAAGAACTGCAAACCTAAATATAAGACTTAACTTGGTTGAACGATGCTAACAGAATGCGAAACCCTTCAAGTCAAAAGGAGCAAAAACTAATCAATCGATTTTGCATTGATTTATCTTGCATTCTTCAACAAAATCAGAAGGCGATCATTTCCAATGGTATAGTTTTAGATTGCATAAATGTAAAGTGAGATAATTTCACAAGGCGACACATTTCGCGCGAAAATAATAGTTCCCAGCATCTTGATGAGGAACTTTGAGGAAAATTGTGGGGTGGTTCACAGACTACATTTTATAGATTGGCACCTGGGCAGTTTTCAAGCAGAAGCCCAGATACCCACTCTATGCTTTAGATCCATTCTTCTTGCTTTATGCTTGGTGGATGAACTGTACTTGTATTATTTATTTTTCTTTCCCTGCGAGCGGCATATAATATATTCAAAGGTGGCATTGGTATATAATTTTGAATGAGTTCGTCTTATTGTTCTGTATATCTCCACCTGTTTCCATTGGCCTTATATGCATCAACAATTTGTTATTCAAGTTTAGGAGAGTGGTCCACGAAATGGCTGATGAAATTCAACGTGGGCAAGTGCGAGGTCTTGCACTTTGGAAAAAAGAATAGAGGCATGGACTATTTTCTAAACGGTGACAAAATTCAAAATGCTGAAGTGCAAAGGGACTTGGGAGTCCTAGTCCTGGATTCTGTAAAGGTAAACTTGCAGGTTGAGTCCGTAATTAAGAAAGCAAATACAATGTTGTCATTCATCTCAAGAGGCTTGGAATATAAAAGCAGGGATGTACTTCTGAAGTTTTATAAAGCATTAGTTAGGCCCCATTTAGAATACTGTGAGCAATTTTGGGCCCCACACCTCAGGAAGGACATACTGGCACTGGAGCGGGTCCAGCGGAGATTCACATGGATGATCCCAGGAATGGTAGGCCTAACATACGATGAACGTCTGAGGATCCTGGGAGTATATTCATTGGAGTTTAGGAGGTTTAGGGGAGATCTAATAGAAACTTACAAGATAATGAATGGCTTAGATAGGGTGGATGTAGGGAAGTTGTTTCCATTAGCAGGGGAGACTAGGACCCGGGGGCACATCCTTAGAATAAAAGGGAGTCACTTTAGAACAGTCATGAGGAGAAATGTCTTCAGCCAGAGAGTGGTGGGTCTGTCGAATTCATTGCCACAGAGGGCGGTGGAGGCCGGGACGTTGAGTGTCTTTGAGACAGAAGTTGACAAATTATTGATTTCTCGAGGAATTAAGGGCTATGGAGAGAGAGCGGGTAAATGGAGTTGAAATCAGCCATGATTGAATGGTGGAGTGGACTCGATGGGCCGAATGGCCTTACTTCCGCTCCTATGTCTTATGGTCCTAATGTTTATTCGCGGTTGGCATGCTGTCACACTGTTTTAAAACATTTCTTCATGTTGTGTCTCAAGCGAGAGCAATCAAGCACATCGCAGTGAACTGTCAGAGGTTTCTTCGTGCACACAATTAATCTGCAAATGAATTATAAAAATGCTAGTGGTCCTGTATTTTCTGTGTATTTAGCCGCATGGTGCACATACGCGTCGATATCACTGAATAGGCTACGCGCTATTTCCATTTCTCCCTGTACAGGTGCGGCAGCAACTCAGTGGTCTACATTGGTGTACCTAAACTGAACGAGGCATATCATTGTACCTGATCTTTTAATACCCGACTTAGCTTCCTCACTTGACGTTGGTTCCGTTCACGTGCATGTTTATACAAAAAGACGTGCCAGAACATTTTTAAATCTTTCGCATTAATACATATAGATGTCTCTTCCCGTTTTCCATCTACATTTTGCAAATTAAGGACTTGCCACTCTGTATGTTAGCGCATTGAAAAATCGATGTTCTTTTGCCTGCCGTCTCATCACTTTGAATGCGAGCATTTCATTAAACAGATCTCGGTGCAGATCATAGTTTCACATCGCTCTCTTTGATCGGTTCTATTGTATATATTCATCTCTTTCAGACAAATCCGTAATTTCACACCACATGCAGTTAGTGAACAATACTTTGGCGAATATAAATCAGGAATCAATTAACAGCGCCATTGTAAATAACTACTTTCATTGAGCCAGTGAGCTTCAGTGTCCTTCTGCTCATTCATTTTGCTTTTCTTTTTCTGCGAGAGACAAGTGATACCGCTGAATGCAGCTTTGTGGTATTTTGTTTGAGTGGTTTATCATAATCGTTCTCAAAATCTCCAAATATGTTCATACATCTTACATGGATCAACACTTTGCTATCTAAACGGAAGATTATCAGCGATTTGCAGAACATCACCAATGTTTCAGTCAATTCGTAATGTTCTGCGTTTAGGGATAGGGTAGAATAACGTATCGTTCTTCTACCAGTACTTCCGTCGCATATAAGATCAATGAAAAACACTGCAACAATGCACAGGTTCCTGCAATTTGTGTATATATGCCGTAATCATGTTTCTGAATGACGTTGTTTTTCCTCTGATTTTATGGAACTGCTCTTTCATATCAGGGAACTTTATACAGCATAATTCCCAGCTCTTGCGAAACACCTGGGTCCTCAGGTCTCTGTGTTTCAGTGTGTACTTTTCTGGAACAACGCATGCTCCTTGTCTAATTATTTAAACCCAGGCGCATTCAGCGTTGGTCCCTTTTGCATGTGCCTTTTTGTAAATGTTATGGCAGTAAATTATTTTGGTATTTCTCACTTTTAAATATATTTCTGGCCGTATCATTCCCGAAATATTTCATTAAATTTACAATTTTCACAGTTTCTCTTTTCATATCGATTGACTTGCGGTGTATTTTTATCCTATCGTCTGACGACTAAGCAGTGAAGGCCAGCTCACAAAAAGTGTTTGTCAAGATACGTACAGCATATCGCTCGCTTTGGTTGCATAATTTATCGTAAGCTTATCTCTGCTACACACATGCGCCTACTCAGTCTGTCGGTACATGTTGATACCAACAATTCTTTCACACGTCATCTCTTTCTCCGAGAGATGGCGACATATATACAGGGGCACAAGTCTTTGAAGGTTCGTTTGGAATCATATGCATTTTCCTGTTCGCCTTGACAAAGTCGTGAACTCGGCTATTTTCTCCCAAAGCTGTCGACACGATTTACACGATTAAAAATAAATGATTACTCGGAGAATGAAAATTCCCGACCATTGATCATATTCGTCCATAGAAACAACGTTATCTTTGTAAAACAAAAACAGTTCATTGCTTGCTTACCGTCTTTGCCCTTTGAAAAGTCTGTAGGGCAGAAAGTAAGCTTGTGAATGATTTGCACACGTTTTATTTTGTAACCTCAAGAAAATGAGCACGACAACATGAAATAGCAGTTCCGCACTGAAGTCAACCGAAGCATTCAACCACCACATGACACAGCTTCGAACACAAGTCCGGCGAAAGTGCGCTGAATTGATACCCTTATTCTTTCAACCATTTATCATGAATGAACGAAAACCCGTGAACATTCTTCGCATGTACAATTTCACACAGGCATCAAACAACCGACATATGAACACCTCACCGTCTTTGTTCTTTTTAATTTCTGTAGGGCAGAAGACACCGCTTGTGACTACTTTGCACTCGTTCAGAGATCACGGACAGCAAGTTAAATTCAAGACTTCACTCATTTAAACAATGCGAAAATCAAGCGGGCGCAGTTTTGAAACCAAATGCTGCACAAACTCAATCAATCTCATGCCATGATCGTGCATTACTTTATTCTAACGGATGGAAATAACATTAGATAATTGAAAGAAAATTGACAAGGATCGTGCATTTAGTTTTCAAAAATCAACTGTGATTTTATTTGTACCAAGTCACGTGTTTCGGTAAAGTCGGCCCTTTGAGCGACTTTATGTCTGACAGTGAGTTCAATGGCGGGCTTGTTTGCATATCGGAACCTGGGCAAATTATATGTATGACTGAAATATTGGTGCGATTATATGTAAGTGTTCAACTATCCTGTTCTCTGGTGTATTAAGTGCACAGCTATTGTTTCTTTGTTTACGTAAAAGCAAAGAAAATATGTTTAGAATGCAGCAATTTGTTTGTATTGATAAAGTGTTGTTCTAATAGTTCTGGAGCATCACCAAATCTTTCCATGCGTCTAGTATGCATCAGCAATATGCTATTCAAGGTAAAGTTTATTCGCGGTTTGCATGTAATTCATCTTTAAAAAATTTTGCATTATGGTGTGCTTCACCTCGCATTTGATTGTGTGTGCATATTTTGCACACAGTGTCAAGGTGACAACACTATCAACATTCTGAAGTTCCTGCATTTCCACTGCATCAGATTTCAATATGACTTGAATTACATAATGTTCTATTTTCCACAGGATGCATATGCGCGTTGCCGTCACTGAAATGACACAGCTATCAATCGAGCTCTCCCGATGCAGGAGGGTAATCTAATCCGTGAGTTATACCTGTGTATCTATACAGAATGATGCATACCCTGATTCTGATATTTTGATATCCAATTTCTCTACCCCACACGGTGCAGGTCCCTGTTATTTATAGCTGACTCTTACCGTTTTTCATCCACACCTGCAAATTCCGTTTTTTTTAACTCTTTAGTTCTCGCATTCATAAGTCTCTGTTGATTTGCCTGTCTTCTTATAATGAATGATAGCTTATAAATCATTAGTTTGCTGAACTAATACCCGCTTCATATCGCTCTCTTTGAATGGTTGCATTGGTGGGAACTCATATCTTACAGGACTGCCCGTACATTGCATTGCACGTGCAGTTGCTGGATAGCGACTGGGCGAATGTGAAGCAGGAATCAGACATCGGCATTTCCTTTGTGCCATGCGGCACAACATGTAACAACAGTCCTTCTGCTGTTGTTTGTTCCGAGAGATAAATAATACTTCTGAATTATTATATGGTTTCTTTCAATGATTCTCTTCATCTCCAAGTAGTTCACTGCAATGTACAAGAGTCACCAATTTGGTTTGCATTGTGAAGCCATTCGCGATTTGCACACCATCACCGTTTTTCAAAGTAATTCATTATTCGCTGCAAAAATTGAGATCATGCAGCACGTCGAAATTTGCTTTCAGTACTTTCGTCGCACGCACCATCAATTTGAAAACGTATACAATTCATACGCTCCTGTATCTTGGGTTTATCTTTCTGCAATGTGATTTTGAAACACATTAGATTTAAATTCCCGCATTCGACCTATCTTCACTTTGGTAACAGTGAACAAACAAGGCGCTATTTCCCGGTCTCCCGGATCCCTTGGGTCCGAGGTCTCTGCGTATTAGTTGTGCACTTACCTTGATGAAAGCATGACTGTGATTTTATTTTTTAACACCTGATTTCTCTTTTGCGCGTTTGGCGTTGATCACTTTTAACTGCGCATTTATGTAAAGGAAAAAGTCAGGTATTTTAATATTATTTTCCTCTCATTCATAAATATACATGTGGCTACGTATCTTTACCTATAGAATTTGTCAAATTAAGCGTTTTGCCTGTCGTCTTATGACTAATCACGGCACGTTCGCTCCGGGCAGCTTGTTTCAAGATACGTGCATCATATCGCGTACTTTGATGGCATAATTTGGCATGAGCTCTCATCACTCGCACAGGTTTGTCTATCTGAATCTATATGTACACGCTGGATATCAGCAAATCTTTCACACTTCCGTTCCTTCTCAGAGCGCAAGCGATAACTATCCAGGATCTTAATTTTACATCTGTCAACGCTCGTCTGAGATGAGGGTTTCTTCCTGTGAGACTTCAGTACTGCGACCCAGGTGTATCCACATGACGTGCACATGTATGCATGTTTTTAATGCAAGATTGGCATCTCTCGGCTGACGTTCACATTCTCCCAATTAAACACAGTAATATTTATAAAAATAAAAGACTTAATGATTTCCATACCATCTTTGACCTTCCCAAAATCTGTGTGGCAAAACACAGGCTTGTTAACATTTTGTACGTTATTTTTTTATTCTTTAGTGCAACCAAACAGAGCCCGACGAAAGGAAATACCAATTGAACAGTAACCTCTGATGAAATATTTAAGAAACAGATGACACCAATTCGAAAATAAGTGTTTCCAAAAATGTGCTGTATTTAAACATTTGCAATTAAAACAATTTATCATGAATTATCGGAACACTCGCGACCATTGTTCATCATATGTATTTGCACACAGATATTAAACAACCAAATTATAATGTCCTGAATCTTAGATCCTTTTAGGTTTTCTGGGACAAAGGAGCTCGCTTGTGCATATTTTGAACAGTTTTCATTTGGATGTGAAAAGCATTCTGAGATTACCTACAGCAAACCTAAATGCAAGATAAAACTTTGTTGATCGATACATGAAGAAAGCGGCACTGCAACACGTCGAATAGAGCACAACATCAATCAATCCAATGCCGTGGTCTTACATTGCCTCATCTTGAATTCAATAACAAAATCAGACGGAGGTATATTAAAGTACACTTTCAATGGTCTTGTTTTTACATTGCATCAATGTAAGGGGTGATTTCATTGCACAAGGCCCCATGTTTAGCTAATGTTACAGCTTGCAGCATGTTTGTGAGGGACATCGTGTAAAACTGTGGGCTGGTTAGTTAATTAAATTTCAGAGATCAGCATCTGCACAAAGATAAAGCAGATTCCCAAATATCAACTCAATTATCGAGAGCTATTCTCGTTGCTTTGTGTTTGGCGGATGAAGTGTGATCTCCTGTTTCTTTTTCCTTCCCTGCGAGTGGCAAATAATATATTCGAAAACAGTATTGGCAAATATTTTTAAAGACGTTTCTTCTTGTGGTTTTCTACATGTGCAATTGTTTTCGTGCACATTATATACATCAACAATTAGCTATGCAATGCAAAGATTATTCGCGATTTACACTCCATCGCGCTGTTTTATCATTTGTTCTCATGGTGTGTCTCAACTGAGAGAAATGACGCACCATGCATTGACAGTCAGAGTTCTTTTCGCGCACGCAAACAATCTAGAAAAAGAACAATAAATATTTTCATTCTCCCCTATGCTGTACATACGCGTTGTCATCACTGAACCGACATTGCGTTGCTTCCAGGTCTCCAGGCACATGTGCATCCCCAAGTCAGTCCTACTTACTGGTACATCTATATATACTGAATAAGGCAAACCCGTGATTCTGATCTTATAACATCCTATGTATGCTTCTCACTTGGAGTTGATCATTTTTCCATATGCACTTATGTAAATATGCAGGCCAATACATGCACAGGAAATTAATTCTACATTTATCAACTGTGACATTAGAACGAAATATCCCTCCGACCATTCACTTTCTTCCATATAAACTCCATTATATTTGTTAAAGGAAATCAGTTTTTTGCTTGCTTACCATCTTTGAACTTCGTTGATTCTGTTGGGCAGAATACAAGCTTCCAATTAATTTGCACACGTTTTATTTTGTAGTCTGGACAAAAGGAGCACGACGACAGGAAATGTCAATTCACCACTGAACCCTGACGGATCATTCAACAAGCTCACGCCTCAGCTCCGAAAACAAGAGTTTTGAAATGTGCTGAAATTAATCTCTTGTAATTGAAACCATTTATCATGAAGGCGTATTGCGCACAGTGTGGGTCTCTTTACTTGAGAAAGGATCATAGAATAATTGAATCATAGAATTTACAGTGCTGAAGGACGCCATTGGGCCTATCGAGTCTGCACTGGCCTTTTGAAAGAGCACCCTACCCCAGCCCACACCACCACCCTATCCCTGTAACACAGTAACCCCAGCTAAACTTGTTGGACACGAAGGGGAATTTAGCATTGCCAATCCATTAACCCGCATACCTTTGGATTGTGGGAGGAAACCGTTGCACCAGGAGGAAACTTACGCACATACGAGGATAATGTGCAGACTGCGCACAGACAGTGATCGAACCCGGGAATCGAACTTGGGGCCCTGAAGTTGTGAAGCAAATGTTCTAACCACTATACTAACGTGCTGCCCAAGATTTACTGGCACTGGATTGTGTGCAGGGGAGATTCACTGCGTTGATTCCGAAATTTTAGTTGATTTGCTTATGTGGAGAGACTAAGTAGACTGACACGATACGCCTTGGCATTTAGAAAAATGAGGGGAAGACTTTAGAAACATATCAAATTATGAAGCGAATGGACAGTACAGAAGCAGGTAGTTTGTTTCCTCTTGCGGTTGAGACTAGAACGAGGGACATCGTCTCAAATAAAGGGGGAGCAGATTTAGCACTGTTTTGAGGAGGACCACCTTCCCCAAAGGGTTGTGCATCTGTGGAATTCCCTCCCCAATGAATCTGTTGAGGCTACCACGTTAAATGTTTTTAAGGGAGAGATGCATAGATATTTGAACACTAAAGGAACAAACAGTTATGGTGAGCAGGAGGATGAATGGGTATGAGTCCAGAAAAGATCAACCGTGATCTATTGAATGCTGGACCGAGCTCCAGGGCCCAGGTCAAATCAATTGTCCATAAGATCATAAGACAAAGGAGTAGAATTAGTCCACGCAACCCATCGAGTCTGCTCCACATTTCAATCATGGCTGATACTTTTTCAAACCCCATTCTTCAGCCTTCTCCGAATAATCCCTGATCCCCTTATTAATCAAGACCATATTTATCAATGTCTTACAGACACTCAGTAATATGGCCTCCGTAGTCTTCTGCAACAGATATCCATTGATTTACTACAATGTGGCTGTAGAAATTCCTCCTAACCTCTGTTTTGAAGTATCGTCCCTTTAGTCTGAGATTGTGTCCTCTGGTTCTAGTATTTCCTATAAATAGAAACATCCTCTCCACGGCCACTCTACCCAGGCCTCGCAGTATCCTGTTAGGTTCAATAATATTCGCGCCCATCCTTCTAAACTCTACAGAGTACAGGCCCAGAGTCCTCAACCGTTCCTCATATGACATGCTCTTCATTCCAACGATCATTCTTGTGAATATCCATAGATCTTTCCAAGAACTATTTTCTTCGATACAGGGCCAAATGCTGCTCACAATATTCGCAATGGGATTTGCCCAAAGCCTTGAAAAGCCTCAGACGAAAAGACCTGGCCTTGTATTCTCGCCCACACGACAGGAATGCTAACACTGCACTTGCCTTCGTGACTGCCGACGGAACTTTGACGTTGACCTTAAGAGAACCTTGAACAAGGCCTCCCAAGTCCCTTTGTGCTTATGATTCCTGAAGCATTTCCCCATTTAGTAAATGGACTTTCCCTCTGCTCCTTCTTCCAAACTACATATCCTCGCACCTTTCCACACTGTATTCCACCTGTCACTTAGTTTCTCACTCGGCTAGCCCGTCCAAGTCCTTCTGCAGCCTGCCTGCTTCCTCAATACCACCTGTCCCTCGACATATCTCTGTATTATCTACAAACCGAGAAACAATGCCTTTAGTTTCTTCTTCCAGATCATTAATGTATGTTATGAAAAGTTGTGGTCCCAGCACTGACCCTTGAGGCACACCAGTTGTCGCCGGCTGCCATCATGAAAAAGTCCACTTTATCCTCAAACTTTGCACTCTGCCAGACAGCCAATCCTCTATCCATGCCAGAATCGTACTCTTAACCCCACTGTTCTTAATTTCGTTAACAATCTCCGATGCGGCACAATACTCATTGAATTCTTTGAGGGTGTGCCGAGACACATTGATGAAGGTCGGACAGGGGATGTGGTGTATATGTATTTCAGGAAGGCATTTGATAAGTTTGCCCACTGTAGGCTCATTCAGAAAGGCAGGTGGAATACGATACAGTGAAATGTGGCTGCCTGTACACATAATATGAAAGAAGACAGCGAGTGTTAGTTAATGGGAAGTTTTCCGCCTGCAGGTCGGTGACCAGTGTTGTCCCGTAGGAATCTGTTCTGGGACCTCTGCTGTTGGTGGTTTTTATAAATGACGTGGCTGAGTCGGTGGGAGGTTTGCTTTATAAGTTTGCCAATGACACGAAGGGTGGTGGAGTTGTAGATAGGGTCGACGGCTGTTGCAGGTTACAACAGGACATTGATAGGATGCAGAGCTGGGCTGAGAAGTGACAGATGGAATTTAACCTAGAAAAATGTGAAGTAATTTATTTTGGAAGGACGAATTTGAATGCTGAATACAGGGTAAAGGCAGAATTATTGGATGTGTGGAGGAACAGAGGGATCTTGGGGTCCACGTACATATATCCCTCAACGTTGTCACCCAGGTTAATAGGGTTATTAAGAAGGCATATGATGACTTTGCGTTCATTAACAGGGAGATTGAGTTTATGAGCCGCGAGGTTTGACTGCAGCTTTATAAATCCATACTTAGACCACACTTCGAATCTTATGTCCAGTTCTGGTCGCCTCATTATAGGAAGGATGTTCATGCTTTGGAGAGGGTGCAGAGGAGATTTACCAGGATGCTGCCTGGCTGCAGACCATGGCGTAGGAAAAACGTTTGAGGGAGCTCGGGCTTATTTCTCACTGGAGCGAAGAAGGAAGAGAGTTAACATGATAGAGGTGTACAGGGTGATGAGCGGCATGGATACAATGGACAGCGAGAGACTATTCGCCAGGGCGCAAATGACTGTCACGAGGGGGACATAATTTTAATATGATTGGAGGGAGTTACAGGTGATACGTCAGAGGTCGGTTCTATACTCAAAGAGTGGTGGGAGTGCGGAATGCACAGCCAGCAGAGCTGTTGGAGTCAGAGTCATCAGGGACATTTAATCGACTGTTGGACAGGCACAAGAACAGCAGTAAATAAAAGGGGTGTAGTTTAAATTGAGATTAGATTAGGTTAAACGGTCGGCACAACATCGTGGGCCGAAGGGCCGGTAACGAGCTGTACTGGTCTATGCTCTATGTTCTGTATTAGACCGGGTATCTGCTGTTCCACTGGCTCTGGTGACTAACAACGGACCAAGCGGTTGTGGGAGTCCCGTCTCCAGTGGTGCCACGGTAAATAAGGGTTGTTGGTTCCCCGTCTTTTCCGTCGGCGTTGTCATGAGCGGCGATTGGCCAGCAAGGCTCGGTGAACTGTGTCTCAATTGATGCGGGCATGGGTCGGCCCCTCCTGCTCGGGAAGTGGTCATGAGGGACCCGTAGTCTGACCACTCCTTCTAGGGTGACTGGGTGTTGGTGAAACTTTTGTTGAAGCCCAAGGCTTTTACGTGCTTGACATGACACCACCTGGCTTCCTTGGGATCCAACAGGATCTTCTATGCGGGAGTCCCAGCTTTGTTTATTATTGTAAAGGGTCGACATATTTCAGGGACAAATTCGTAGAGGAATGCAACACATGGAGCACGACCTGTTGTCCCACTTCGTGCTCGCCTGGATTCAATTTCCCACCGATTAGGCGTCAATTTGTTGCTTTCTCTTGGTTAGGTTAACTACTGCAGCCTGTTGGGCGACGTATAAAATTTGCATTGCACCTTCCTTGGCGCTGTCGTGCGTTAGGTCTGCGACATCCGGTCCAGATAGATCAACGTAAGTACGGGTTTCATTCCTCGTATAGGAATGGCAGGAACATTCCTGTCTGGTGATTGTCCTGCCAGGCAGCAATGTTCCCTTCCAGTCAGGGAACACTTCAGCAGTCAAGGGCATTCAGTCTCTGATCCCCGGGTAAGCGGTCTCCAAGGCGGCCTTCACCACGTGCGACCCGCAGAATCGCCGAACAGAAACTTATAGCCAAGTTCCAAACACATGGGTGCGGCCTCAACCGGGACCTGGGATTCATGTCGCATTACATTTATCCCCCACCATCTGGCCTGGATTCCCCCAGCCACGGTTTCGGGGCCGGGTAGGTAGAATGGATTACGGAGTTTAAACATAGTAAAATAACCGTGAACTCTTCTGCCTCATCTAGGCTGCTTCAAATACGGTATTTCACAATGTTGTCAAGAAAGTGTTTGGTCCACAGAGAGTTCGAGCAGTCCAATTATTTTCGGGATGTTGGTGATGTTGGTGATGTCGGTGTCACCCGCGTCACATTTGGTGTATCTCCGCACTTGCGGCTGATGGCGACTTGATTCATAGGAAAGGATGAGACTCAGGGGGTGCTGTCAGATTTGACGTATGGAAAGAAGGTTGAGGTCTCCAGTCATTAGTGCGGCTCACCATCGCCAAGGCACTGACATCTTCTTATAATTCCTCCCACTCTTAGTGGTCAGCATGGTAGCACAAGTGGATAGCATTGCGGCTTCACAGCGCCAGGATCCTAGGTTCTATTCCACGCTGGGTCACTGTCTGTGCGCAAGGGTGGAGGTGAGGGCTTGTGGGTCGGTGCAGACTCGGTGGGCCGAATTTTCATCATTCCGCATCGTATGTTCTGTGTATTCTACCCCTGGGTCACGATTCCTTGTATGTGTGGTGAAGATATTCATTACCCTGCGTTTAATTAGTACTGTAGACTCTCTAACTCGGGCAGGCATTTGGTGTGGTCTGTTGCGTGGGCAATCTTCTTTTTCCCTGCTTGATGGAAGACTTTTACTGCTGCTTTTAAGCAGCTGCTTTTCATAAATTGCTCCAATTGCTTCGCCGTGGTGTCTTTTTCAATGACAGCGAGCTGTGTTTTTGCAACCGGCTCAAAGTATGTAATTGATCTGTCTCATGACTAAACTCTCGAAGAACTTCATAATGATAGATTTCAAGCACATCGGACTTTAGTCGTTGAGGCACGTTGCCTGGTTCTTCTTTGCAACCGGCATGATGTCTGTCTTCTTAAAGCAGGTGGGAAAATGGAGTCGGGAGATGTTGAAGGCATCCAGCAATGCAGCCGCCAGTTGCTTTGCGCAGTATCTGGGTGCACGACCAGGGACTCGTGAAGCCCATTTACTTTCTGAATGGTCACTTTCATGAAGTGCGATCTAACTTTGAAAGCTTTGACGGGAGATATGCGTTTGCTCGAGTCTGTTGGGCCAGTTGAAAACAGTCTGTTGGGTTTCTGCGCGAATCGGCCATTGAGTTCATCGCGGAAGCGTCCTCGGTTGCAAGCGATTGTACTTGGCTTTGCTTTGAAGCCCGTTATCTGGGGTTATACTCCTTTCTTAATGCTAAGTGGAAGAAGTGTACTTCTATTGATTTTTTTTCTGAGAGAGGGAAAAAATAGAAGAAAGAGCAATCAACAATCCAGCTCAGGAACAGGCCCGTCGGCCCTCCAAGCCTCTACCGGTCATGGTACTAACCATGGACAAATTTCTCAACACTTCCTTGTGCCATATCCCTCTATATACACATTGTTGAAATGTCTTTTGAATGCGCTTAAAATATCTGATTCCGACACCTCCCCAGGCAACGGCTCCCACACAATCATCCCCCTCGCATATCTCCTCTAATCTTTGCGCAAATGACGTTTAACCTCTGCTGCCTGCTGAATGACCACTTCACCCTGGGACGAGTGTCTGCCCATCCACTCTATCCATGCTCCTCTTAACCTTGTAGAGCTTTATTAGGTCACCCCTCAACCTCCGTAATTCTACTGAGAACAGACCGAGTCTATTAAGCCTCTCCACATAGCTAACACGCTTCCGACCAGGCAACATCCTGGTAAACATCCTCTGCGCGTTCTCCAAAGCCTGCACATCCTTTGGTTAGTGTGGCGACCAGTATTGCGCGCAATATTCCAAGTGTGGCCTTACGAAGTTTCTGTAAACTGCAGCATGAATTGCCAGGTTTTCTGAACGATGCATCATCCACTGAGAGCAAGCATTCCGTATGCTTTCTTGACGACCTTGTCGACATTTGTTGCCACTTTCAAAAACTTGTGAACCTGCACCCCAGATTTCTCTGTACTTCTATATTCCTAAGCGTGTTGCCAATTACAGTATAATTCCCTCTATGTTAAGAAGATATGAACGAGGAGAAAGCATACATCATCTGGCCGTTCAAGCCTCCTCCGCCATTCATTGAGAACATGGCTGATGTTTTGTGGACTTAGCTGAAATCCCCCGCCCAAGCAACATAACCCTTTGTTCCATTATTCTTCAAAAATCTATCCAACTTTATCTTCTAAACATGTAATGAAGAAGCCTTAACTGTTTCACTGGCCAGGGAATTCAATATATACACTATCCTTTGGGTGAATAAGTTCCTCCTAAGCTCAGTCATAAATCTACTTCCCCTTATTTTTGAGGCTATCCCCCCTAGTTCTGCTTCCACTCCCCAGTGGAACCAACGGCCCCGCATCTATCCTGTCTATTCCCCTCATAATTTTAGATGTTTCTATAAGATCCCCACCCCACCCCGCATCCTTCAAAATTCCATCGAGTATAGTCCTGTCACGTTTGATAATTTTCAGTCCTTCAGACCTACCAAAATGCATTACGACACATTTGACAGTGTAAAAAAACATTGACCTTTTTCTACCCATAGGTCTCTAACCTATCTATGAACTGCAGTATCCTCTGACAATCCACAACACAATTTAACACTCCACCAACCTTGGTGGCATCCGCGAACTTACTAATGAAACCAGATATAGTTTCCTCCAAATGTATATCACAAACAACAGAAGTTCCAAGATAGATCCCTGTGGAACACCACTTGTCACAACCTTCCTTCCTGAGGAAACACACTTCTACTGCTACACTTTGCCTTCTGTGACCGAGCCAGTTCTGTATCCATCTTACCACCTCACCTATCATCACGCGTGATGTCACATTGTTTACCAGTCTGCCATGAGATACCTTGTCAAAGGGTTCTCTGAAGTCCATGTAAACAACAAGCACCGCCTTCCCTTCATCAATCATCGTTGTCACCTCCTCAAAAAACTCGATCAAGTTAGTGAGGCACGATGTCCCCTTCACAAAACCTTGCTTGTAGGGCAAATTCGTACATTTGTTTCCAAATCGGTATAAATCCTGACCCTGAGAATTCTCTCCAGTAATGTACATGCCACAGAGGTTAGCTGAATCATCCTATAGTTTCCAGGATTATCCCTGCTACATTTCGTAAACAGCGGAACCAAATTTGGTATCCCCCATTCCTTTGGGATCTCACCTGTAGCCATTGAGAATACAACTATATCAGTCAACGCCCCTACAATTTCTTCCCTTGCTTCCATCGGTACTCTGAGTAAATCCCAGCTGGTCCAGAAGACGCATCTACATTAATGTATTTTTAATGACGCAATGCCACCTCCTTTTCGATGTCACCATAACCCTGACTGTCCCCACACCTTACCCAAGAATCATCGTCCACAAAGTCCTTGTCTTTGGTGAACACTTATGTAAAGTACTCATTTAGTACCTCACCCTCCGGTCAAACACATAGATTTCACTCACTGTCCTTAAGTGGTCTAATCCTTTCCGTGGCCACCAACTTGCTATTTACGTATGACTCAAAAATTTTGGGATTCACCTGAATCCTACTTGCCAAGTACATAGGTTGAAGTGCTGTGGGGCAAAATTTCGAGTAGATGTGCGAGGCAGGTTTTTTATGCAGACGGCGCTGAGCACCTGGAACGCGTTGCCAGGGGAGGTTGTGGAAGCTGAGACATTAACGGCGTTCAAAAGACATCTCAACAAACACACGGATAGGATGGGTATAGAGGGATACGGCACAAAGAAGTGCTGAGTGGATTGGCAAAGGTTGGTATCATGATCAGTACAAACCTGGATTGCCAAAATGCCTGTTCCTGTACTGTATTGTTCTTTTGTGTCCTTCTTTGACGCCTATTAGCACTCCTAATTTTTCGCATCTGTCCCCTCTGACTTTATTTATACTCCTCAAGGGTTTCGACTGTCTCCACCCTTGTGGACTGTACAAAAGCCTCCTTTTTGATTCTGACGAGGTTCACATGATCCCTCATTATCCAACGCTCCCTGAAATTCCCATTGTTTTCCTTTGTTCCCTCTGGAACGTGACTTTCCGGAATCCTAATCAACTGTCGCTTAAAAGACTCCCACATGTCCGATGTTGATTTACCCTCCAACAGCAGCACCCAATCCAAATTCTTCAGTTCCTGACTAATGTTTACGTCATTTGCCTTTTCCCAGTTTAGCACCTTAACGAGAGAGTTACCTCCATCCCTGCTGAAACGTACCCTAAAACTTACGGAATGTGGTCACTGCTCTAAACAGTTCCTGCATGAAACCTCAACTACATGTCAAACCCTGTAGAGGGGAAATTAACAGAAATGAAATACTGCTGAAATATTCTGGTTTCGGCCTAATTATGAAAACACACTGTCCTCCGAAAGATAACACAATGTGTATTCGAATTGTTTTTAGCCAAGGGCAAGAACATACATACTACGTATTTCACCGTACATACTTTCCAAAGTCTATTTAATATAAACATGCCTGTTTACTTCAAGTTCTAAAAACATACTGTCTTCAATCGAATCTCAGAGTGCAGTGCAATGGCTTTGCAGCTAGAACACTCTCTCTCTTAAATATATTTGTGTCAATAATTTTCCTGAAATCGAACCTCTAGGAATTTGTCTTTAGTATGATTCCCCAATACCGGGTCCAGCTCTGCACCTTCCCGAGGTGGACTCGCTGCGTATTGCATCAAGAAGCATTCCTGGGAACGCCATACAGACTCTGCCGTATCAATCCCCCAGGACTAAGTGTGTCCCAGACGCAATAGGGGAAATTAAAATCGACCCCCAGAACAAGCCTGTTGATATTGCACCAGTCCAAAATCTTTCTACCTATCTGCTCCTCTATCTCTTGCTGACAGTTGACGGTCCTGCAATAAACGCACAGCATTGTGATAGCCCCCTTCCTGTTCTGCAGCTTTTTCCATATTTCCACATTGTATGATCCCTCAAAGGTGTCCTCCAGCAGTACGGTTCTAATATTCTCCATAACCAGTAATGCTACTTCCCCGCCCTTTGTATAGCCCATTCTGTCTCCACTTGAGTATCCGTATCCTCCAACTTTCAGCTGCCAGTACTGCCCTTCTTTTATTCACGTTTCAGTGATAGCCACATCAGCTATGGGGAGAAAGCAGGGTAAACCAATGGAGTTGGAGGAGCAGCCATGAACATGATGAATTGCGGAGCTGGCTCGAAGAGCCAAAAGGCCGCCTCCTGCACCTATCTTCTATGTATTTTTGTACCATAATTCCGAGTATTAATAAGTGCTCAAAGCCTATCTGCCTTCCTGATATACTTCTGGCTTTGAAATAAATGCACCTCAAACCACTGCGTTGATGATTTGTTCTCTTATTTTGATTTACGATTTGCTCTTCAGTTATTACAACTTCTCAGCTAACGCTCTGGTTCCCACCCCTGCCATACTAGTTTAATCCTCCAGGGTGACTCTAGCAGACCTCCAAGCCAGGACACTTGCGCCCTTCCAGTTTAGAAGCAACCCGTCCTCCTTGTGCAGGTCACACCTGCCCCGGACGAGATTCCAATGGTCCAGAAATCTGAAACTCTCCCTGCCACACCAGCAGTTTAGCCACGTATTTAGCTGCGCAACCCTCTTACGTGTAGCCTCATTGGCACGTTGCACAGGAAGCAATCCTAAGATTACAACCCGAGAGGTTCTGCTTCTTATATGCAATTGCAGCAATGGTATTAGTTTTTGAAGTGGGTTCTTCTTACGGTTCTGTTTGCCCCTTATATGCATCAACAGTTTGCTCTTCAAGGTAAATATTATTAGTGGCTTGCACACCATTATACCGTTTTAAAATATATCCTCCTGTTGTGCTTCAACTGAGAGCAACCAAGCACCTCACCTTTCAATGTCAGTGTTATTTTCGCGCACTCAATAAATCTAAAAAGGAATTCTAAAAAAACCTCGTGTTCCTGCATTTTGTTTGTATCTGTTGTCAAAATTACTTTCAAATGCATAGTGTCTCAAAGCTTCCGCACGGTCTTTAAACGCAGATACATCACAGTACAGATATAGCACTTATTCCAGCTCTCCCGTGAGAGGTGTGTCACCAGGTCACTCTTATTTCACGATATTTTCAATACAAAACAAGGCATGCCGTGATTCTGATCTTTTCGTTCGCTACTTATCTTCCACTGAACTCTCGTTGGTACCTTTTGCATGTATGTTTATGTAAATATATATGCCTGTACCTTTTTTTCTATCTTTGGCACTCGCAAACCAAGGTGGCTATGACCGTTGTCCACCCATTTTCTCCAAATTAAGTGCCTTTCACCACTTTTGTCATGGCATTGAAATGTCGCTGTTGCTTTCCCTATCGTCTTATCACTTTGAATCATAACCGATCGATCAGTAAGTTTCTGTGCTGATAATAATTTCACATCGCTCTCTTTGATTGGAACTGTTCGTTACGGTTCATATTTCGTACTACATTCAGTTGGTGAATAACACATTGGCGCACATCAGGAAGGCATTAAATATCACGGCAATTGTACATAACTACTTTCATTGTGGCAGAGGGCTTAAGTGTCCCTCTGTTGATTATTTTTATTATTATTTGCGAGAGGCAAATGAAACCTTTGAATGCAGCATTGGGAACTCTTGATAATGTGTTTTATTCGAACGTTTCTCTATACCCCCAAGTATTTTACGAAGATCAACTATTTCCTTTTTGAACTGAAGTTTATTAGCGATTTGCATAATCCAAATAACTCAATATGCTCTGCGTCAAGGGAGAGCAATGAATAACGTCTCATCCTTCTGCCAGTACTGTCGTCGCACACACAATCAAGGTAAAAATCAACAACAATGCGCAGGTTCCTGCATTTTCTGTCTATTCAATATGTTTTTGAATTACTTAATGTCTTATTTCCCTCAATCATAGAATCATAGAATCATAGAAGTTTGCAGCATGGAAACAGGCCCTTCGGCCCAACCAGTCCATGCCGCCCAGTTTTTACCATTAAGCTAGTCCCAGTTGCCCGCACTTGGCCCATAACCCTCCATACCCATCTTACCCATGTAACTATCTAAATGCTTTTTAAAAGACACAATTGTACCCGCCTCTACTACTACCTCTGGCAGCACATTCCAGACACTCACTACCCTCTGAGTGAAGAAATTGCCCCTCTGGGCCCTTCTGAATCTCTCCCCTCTCACCTTAAACCTATGCCCTCTAGTTTTAGACTCCCCTACCTTTGGGAAAAGATGTTGACTATCTACCTTATCTATGCCCCTCATTATTCTATAGACCTCTATAAGATTACCCCTAAGCCTCCTACGCGCCAGGGCAAAATGTCCCAGTCTATCCAGCCTCTCCTTATAACTCGAACCATCAAGTCCCGGTAACATCCTAGTAAATCTTTTCTGCACTCTTTCTAGTTTAATAATATCCTTTCTATAATAGGGTGACCAGAACTGCACACAGTATTCCAAGTGTGGCCGTACCAATGTCTTGTACAACTTCAACAAGACGCCCCAACTCCTGTATTCAATGTTCTGACCAATGAATCCAAGCATGCCGAATGCCTTCTTCACCACCCTGTCCACCTGCGACTCCACCTTCAAGGAGCTATGAACCTGTACTCCTAGATCTCTTTGTTCTATAACTCTCCCCAACGCCATACCATTAACTGAGTAGGTCCTTTCCTGATTCGATCTGCCAAAATGCATCACCTCACATTTATCTAAATTAAACTCCATCTGCCATTCGTCAGCCCACTGGCCTAATTGATCAAGATCCCGTTGCAATCCTCGATAACCTTCTTCACTATCCACTGTACCACCAATCTTGGTGTCATCTGCAAACTTACTAACCATGCCTCCTAAATTCACATCCAAATCATTAATATAAATCACAAATAATAGTGGACCCAGCACTGATCCCTGAGGCACACAACTGGTCACAGGCCTCCAGTTTGAAAAGCAACCCTCTACAACCACCCTCTGTCTTCTGTCGTCCAGCCAATTTTGAATTCAATTGGCAACCTCACCCTGGATCCCGTGAGCTTTAGCCTTCTGCAACAACCCACCATGCGGTACCTTGTCAAAGGCTTTGCTAAAGTCCATGTAGACAACGTCTACTGCACTACCCTCATCTACCTTCTTGGTCACCCCCCTCAAAAATTTCAATCAAATTTGTGAGACATGATTTTCCACGCACAAAGCCTTGCTGACTGCCCCGAATCAGTCCTTGCCTCTCTAAATGCTTGTAGATCCTGTCTCTCAGAATACCTTCTAGCAACTTACCTACTACAGACGTTAGGCTCACCGGTCTGTAGTTCCCAGGCTTTTCCCTGCTGCCCTTCTTAAACAAGGGCACAACATTCGCCACTCTCCAATATTCAGGCACCTCACCTGTGGCTGCCGATGATTCAAATATCTCTGTTAGGGAACCCGCAATTTCCTCCCTAGCCTCCCACAACATCCTGGGATACATTTCATCATGTCCCGGGGATTTATCTACCTTGATGCGCTTTAAGACTTCCAGCACCTCCTCCTCTATAATATGCACACTTCTCAAGACATCACTATTTATTTACCCTTGTTTCCTAACATCCATGCCTTTCTCCACCGTGAATACTGATGAGTAATATTCAGGATCTCACCCAACTCTTGTGGCTCCTTGTTGATCCTTAAGAGGCCCTACTCTGTCCCTAGTTATTCTTTTTCCCTTTATGTATCTGTAGAAGCTCTTTCGATTCTCCTTTGCATTATTTGCCAAAGCAATTTCATGTCCCCTTTTGGCCCTCCTCATTTCCCTCTTAGCTCTATTTCGACAATCTCTATACTCTTCAAAGGATCCACTTGATCCCAGTTGTTTGTGTACGTCATATGCCTCCTTCTTCTTTTTTACCAGAGTCTCAACCTCTCGAGTCATCCAGGGTTCCCTACTTCTACCAGCCTTGCCCTTCACTCTAAAGGGAATGTGCTTACCCTGAACCCTGGTTAACACATTTTTAAAAGCCTCCCATTTACCAGCCGTCCCTTTGCCTGCCAACAGTCTCCCCCAATCTACCTCTGAAAGTTCCTGTCTGATAGTGAAAACAGCGCGGGAGCTGAGTGCGCCGGGGCAGTGAAAACAGCGCGGGAGGTGAGTGAGCCGGGACAGTGAAAACAGCGCGGGAGTTGAGTGAGCCGGGACGATGAAAACAGCGCGGGAGATTTAAAAAGCGCGGGAGCTGCGAGTCGGAGCGGAGATTGTAAAAGATCGCGGCCTAGTTTCGGGAGCCGTTCGGAGGAGGAGGAGCAGTCTGTGTCAGGGAGAGAACCTGAGAACATCTAAGACACTCAGAGGGTAAGAAGGTAAGTAAGTGAGTTTTACTCATTTTTACTTTCATACCTTTTTCAAATTGTGTGTGTCGGGGGGGAAACTGAAGCGACATCACAGAAAGGCTGTGGCCTGAGTGGCTGGTTGGGAATCTACACTAAATTGAAAAGATTAAGCATTGGTAACTAATTAAACATAAGTACTTAATTATAATTTAGAGGGATATCTAAGCCAGAGATCGGAGAGTACTATATTTAGCTTTCGCATTCCTATTAGAAATATAGTGCTAGGAAACAATAACTTTGACATTTTAAAAAAAAAATTTAATTTTAATTAATTGACGCAATGTCAGTTAGAGTGGTGCAGTGCTCTGAATGTGAGATGTGGCAGGTCCGGGAGGCTTCAAGCGTCCCGGATGGCTTCATCTGCCGAATGTGCACCCAACTGGAGCTCCTCACAGACCGCATGGTTCGGTTGGAGCAGCAATTGGATGCACTTAGGAGCATGCAGGTGGCGGAAAGCGTCATAGATCGCAGTTACGTAAATGTGGTCACACCCAAGGTTCAGGCAGAGAAATGGGTGACCACCAGAAAGGGCAGGCAGTCAGTGCAGGAATCCCCTGTGGTTGTCCCCCTCTCGAACAGGTATACCCCTTTGGATGCTGTCGGGGGGGGGGGGGGGATAGCCTATCAGGGGAAAACAGCAGCAGCCAGATCAGTGGCACCACGGCTGGCTCTGATGTTCAGAAGGGAGGGTCAAAGCGCAGAAGAGTAATAGTAATAGGGGACTCTATAGTCAGGGGCACAGATAGGCGCTTCTGTGGACGTGAAAGAGACTCCAGGATGGTATGTTGCCTCCCTGGTGCCAGGGTCCAGGATGTCTCCGAACGGGTAGAGGGCATCCTGAAGGGAGAGGGCAAACAGGCAGAGGTCGTTGTACATATTGGTACTAACGACATAGGCAGGAAGGGGCATGAGGTCCTGCAGCAGGAGTTCAGGGAGC
Organism: Scyliorhinus torazame; assembly: GCF_047496885.1. NCBI lineage: Eukaryota > Metazoa > Chordata > Chondrichthyes > Carcharhiniformes > Scyliorhinidae > Scyliorhinus > Scyliorhinus torazame. The sequence goes on from NC_092718.1 coordinate 109,702,735, forward strand.
TAGGCAGCAAGTTAAAAGACAGGACCACAAGGGTTGTAATCTCGGGTTTACTACCTGTGCCACGTGCCAGTGAGGCTAGAATGAGGTAGATAGAGCAGCTAAACACGTGGCTAAACAGCTGGTGTAGGAGGGAGTGTTTCCATTATCTGGACCACTGGGAGCTCTTCCGGGGCAGGTGTGACCTGTATAAGAAGGACGGATTGCATCTAAACCAGAGAGGCATAAATATCCTGGCCGCGAGGTTTGCTAGTGTCACACGGGAGGGTTTAAAGTAGTATGGCAGGGGGTGAGCACGGGAGAAATAGGTCAGAAGGTGAGAGCATTGAGGGAGAACTAGGGAATAGGGACAGTGTGGCTCTGAGGCAGAGCAGACAGGGAGAAGTTGCTGAACACAGCGGGTCTGGTGGCCTGAGGTACATATGTTTTAATGCAAGAAGTATTACGGGTAAGGCAGATGAACTTAGAGCTTGGATTCGTCCTTGGAACTAGGACGTTGTTGCCATTACAGAGATCTGGTTGAGGGAAGGGCAGGATTGGCAGCTAAACGTTCCAGAATTTAGATGCTTCAGGCGGGATAGAGGGGGATGTAAAAGGGGAGGCGGAGTTGCGCTACTGGTTCGGGAGAATATCACAGATGTACTACGGGAGGACACCTCAGAGGGCAGTGAGGCTTTATGGGTAGAGATCAGGAATAAGAAGGGTGCAGTCACAATGTTGGAAGTTTACTACAGGCCTCCCAACAGCCAGCTGGAGATAGAGGAGCAGACAGGTAGACAGATTTTGGAAAAGAGTAAAAACAACAGGGTTGTGGTGATGGGAGAGTTCAACTTCCCCAATATTGACTGGGACTCACTTAGTGCCAGGGGCTTAGACGGGGCGGAGTTTGTAAGGCGCATCCAGGAGGGCTTCTTAAAACAATATGTAGACAGTCCAACTAGGGAAGGGGCGGTACTGGACCTGGTATTGGGGAATGAGCCCGGCCAGGTGGTAGATGTTTCAGTAGGGGAGCATTTCGGTAACAGTGACCACAATTCAGTAAGTTTCAAAGTACTGGTGGACAAGGATAAGAGTGGTCTTAGGATGAATGTGCTTAATTGGGGGAAGGCTAATTATAACAATAGTAGGCGGGAACTGAAGAACATAGATTGGGGGCGGATGTTTGAGGGCAAATCAACATCTGACATGTGGGAGGCTTTCAAGTGGCAGTTGAAAGGAATTCAGGACCGGCATGTTCCTGTGAGGAAGAAGGATAAATACGGCAATTTTCGGGAACCTTGGATGACTAGAGATATTGTAGGCCTCGTCAAAAAGAAAAAGGAGGCATTTGTCAGGGCTAAAAGGCTGGGAACAGACGAAGCCTGCGTGGAATATAAGGAAAGTAGGAAGGAACTTAAGCAAGGAGTCAGGAGGGCTAGAAGGGGTCACGAAAAGTCATTGGCAAATAGGTTTAAGGAAAATCCCAAGGCTTTTTACACGTACATAAAAAGCAAGAGGGTAGCCAGGGAAAGGGTTGGCCCACTGATGGATAGGCAAGGGAATCTATGTGTGGAGCCAGAGGAAATGGGCGATGTACTAAATGAATACTTTGCATCAGTATTCACCAAAGAGAAGAAATTGGTAGATGTTGAGTCTGGAAAAGGGTGTGTAGATAGCCTGGGTCACATTGAGATCCAAAAAGACGAGGTGTTGGGTGTCTTAAAAATATTAAGGTAGGTAAGTCCCCAGGGCCTGATGGGACCTACCCCAGAATACTGAAGGAGGCTGGAGAGGAAATTGCTGAGGCCTTGACAGAAATCTTTGGATCCTCGCTGTCTTCAGGGGATGTCCCGGAGGACTGGAGAATAGCCAGTGTTGTTCCTCTGTTTAAGAAGGGTAGCATGGATAATCCCGGGAACTACAGGCCGGTGAGCCTTACTTCAGTGGTAGGGAAATTAATGGAGAGAATTCTTCGAGACAGGAACTACTCCCATTTGGAAGCAAATGGACGTATTAGTGAGAGGCAGCACGGTTTTGTGAAGGGAAGGTCGTGTCTCACTAACTTGATAGAGTTTTTCGAGGAGGTCACTAAGATGATTGATGCAGGTAGGGCAGTGGATGTTGTCTATATGGACTTCAGTAAGGCCTTTGACAAGGTCCCTCATGGTAGACTAGTACAAAAGGTGAAGTCACACGGGATCAGGGGTGAGCTGGCAAGTTGGATACAGAACTGGCTAGGCCATAGAAGGCAGAGAGTAGCAATGGAAGGATGCTTTTCTAATTGGAGGGCTGTGACCAGTGGTGTTCCACAGGGATCAGTGCTGGGACCTTTGCTCTTTGTAGTATAAAAAATGATTTGGAGGAAAATGTAACTGGTCTGATTAGTAAGTTTGCAGACGACACAAAGGTTGGTGGAATTGCGGATAGCGATGAGGACTGTCGGAGGATACAGCAGGGTTTAGATTGTTTGGAGACTTGGACGGAGAGATGGCAGGTGGAGTTTAATCCGGACAAATGTGAGGTAATGCATTTTGGAAGGTCTAATGCAGGTAGGGAATATACAGTGAATGGTAGAACCCTCAAGAGTATTGAAAGTCATAGAGATCTTTGGGGCATTGAGTATAAGAATTGGCAAGTCATGTTGCAGCTGTATCGAACCTTAGTTAGGCCACACTTGGAGTATAGTCTTCAATTCTGGTCGCCACACTACCAGAAGGATGTGGAGGCTTTAGAGAGGGTGCGGAAGATATTTACCAGAATGTTGCCTGGTATGGAGGGCATTAGCTATGAGGAGCGGTTGAATAAACTCGATTTGTTCTCCCTGGAACGAATGAAGTTTAGGGGAGACCTGATAGAGGTATACAAAATTATGAGGGGCATAGACAGAGTGGATAGTCAGAGGCTTTTCCCCAGGGTAGAGGGGTCAATTACTAGGGGGCATAGGTTTAAGGTGAGAGGGGCAAGGTTTAGAGTAGATGTTCGAAGCAAGTTTTTTTACTCAGAGGGTAGTGGGGGCCTGGAACTCGCTATCGGAGGAGGTGGTGGAAGCAGGGACGATAGTGACATTTAAGGGGCATCTTGACAAATACATGAATAGGATGGGAATAGAGGGATACGGACCCAGGAAGTGTAGAAGATTGTAGTTTAGTCGGGCAGCATGGTCGGCACGGGCTTGGAGGGCCGAAGGGCCTGTTCCTGTGCTGTACACTTCTTTGTTCTTTGTTCTTTGTATACCATCAAAATTGGCCTTGCCCCAATTAAGAATTTTACCTCTTGGGCCTGAGCTATCATTCTCCATAGCTATCTTAAAACTAATGGAGTTCTGGTCACTTGTCCCAAAGTGATCCCTCACTAACACTTCTGTCACTTGCCCTTCCTTATTTCCCAAGACGAGGTCAAGTTTTGCCCCCTCTCTAGTCGGTCCATCCACATACTGAATGAGTAATTCCTCCTGAATTCACTCAACAAATTTCCCTGCATCCAAGCCCCTAATGCTATGGCTGTCCCAGTCAATGTTGGGAAAGTTAAAGTCCCCTACTATTACCACCCTATTATTCTTGCAGCTATCTGTAATCTCCTTACATATTTGCTCCTAATTTCCCGCTGACTATTTGGGGGCCTGTAGTACAGTCCTATCAAGGTGATCTCTCCCTTCTTATTTTTCAGTTCCACCCATATAGACTCAGTGGGCGAACCCTCGGATATATCCCCTCTAAGTACTGCCGTGATGTTCTCCCTAATCAAAAACCCCCCTCCCCCTCCTCTCTTACCTCCTGTTCTATCCTGTCTATAGAATCTGTACCCCGGAACATTGAGCTGCCAGTCCTGCCCCTCCCTTAGCCATGTTTCAGTCATAGCTATAATATCCCAGTCCCATGTGCCCATCCATGCCCTGAGTTCATCCGCTTTGCCCGCCAGGCCCCTTGCATTGAAATTAATGCAGTTTAATGTAGACTGTCCTTGCTCTCTGCCCTGCTTTCTCTGGTCATGGTTTACACACTCTCCCTTCCTGCCTTTTGTTTCCGTCCCCACTGACTTCCTACATCGGTTCCCATCCCCCTGCCACATTAGTTTAAACCCTCCCCAACTGCACTAGCAAACACACCCCCGAGAACATTGGTTCCGGTCCCACCCAGATGCAGACCGTCCGATTTGTACAGGTCCCACCTCCCCCAGAACCGGTCCCAATGTCCCAGGAATTTGAAACCCTCCCTCTTGCACCATCTCTCAAGCCACGTATTCATCCTAGCTATCCTGTCATTCCTACTCTGACTATCACGTGGCACTGGTAGCAATCCTGAGATTACTACCTTTGAGGTCCTACTTTTTATTTTAACTCCTAACTCCCTAAATTCAGCTTGTAGGACCGCATCCCGTTTTTTACCTATATCGTTGGTGCCTATGTGCACCACGACAGCTGGCTGTTCACCCTCCCCCTCCAGAATGCCCTGCAGCCGCTCCGAGACATCTTTGACCCGAGCACCAGGGAGGCAATATACCAACCTGGATTCTCGTTTGCGTCCGCAGAAACGCCTGTCTATTCCCCTTACAATTGCATCCCCTATCACTATAGCTCTGCCACTCTTTTTCCCGCCCTTCTGTGCAGCAGAGCCAGCCACGGTGCCATGAACCTGGCTGCTGCCACCTTCCCCTGGTGAGCCATCTCCCCCAACAGTTTCCAAAACGTTAAATCTGTTTTGGAGGGAGATGACCGCAGGGGATCCCTGCACTCCCGTCCTACTCTTCCTCTGTCTGTTGGTCACCCATTCCCTATCTGCCTCAGTAATTTTGGTCTGCGGTGTGTCCAACTCACTCAATGTGCTATCCACAACTTCCTCAGCATCGCAGATGCTCCAAAGTGAATCCATCCGCAGCTCCAGAGCCGTCAAACGGTCTAACAGGAGCTGCAGTTGGACACACTTCTTGAAGATGAAGGAGTCAGGGACACCAGAAGGGTCCCTGACTTGCCACATCTCACAAGAGGAGCATGGCACGTGTCGGAGCTCTCCTGCCATGACTTAAACCTGAAGTGAAATTTGAACTACACTACACAGCTAAGAGATAGTCAAAGAGAGAGAAATCACTTACCAGTCACAAGCCAATCACGTACCTTCTGGCTGTGATGTAATTGCTCCCGAGACTCCCTCATGGGTTTGCTTCTCTGCACCTCCTTAAGATGAGCACCAAATTCCCTCAACTAGTTAATCAATTTACTTAATTAATTGGATTTTTTGTTTTTGGATACTCAACCCCAAACACCAAACTCCAAAAAACACAGCCCTCACTCACCTCTTACCCGAACTCAGCCTTACCCAAACTCAGATACACTCTGTTTGCTTCCAGCACTATGTTTCTAAAGGCACTTCAGCCACACCTTTTGTATCCTTCCTGATTTTCAGTCAGCCAATAGGCCTGCTCCCGAAACTGATCTCCCGAAACTAACAGCTGAACTGTAAGGTAAGGAAGTTTTTAAACAGTACTTACCTCTCCCAGGCCGCGAACTTTTAAACTCTTCGCTCTGACTCGCAGCTCCCGCGCTTTTTAAATCTCCCGCGCTGTTTTCAATGTCCCGGCTCTCTCTCTCTCTCCTGCTCCCAGCTGACCTGCAAGGTAAGGAGTTTTTTAAACAGTCTTAATCGATGTAACTGCGCTTGCATATCAGTAAAGAAACATGGCATTATTCCCAGCTGTCACGAAACACATGTGACCTCATATCTGTTCATGTTAGTCGGTACTTATCCTGAACAACGCATGCCCGGGTTCTAATTTTAAACTCCTAATTTATCTGCCGCTTCTGGCATTGTTAGCTTTTGTATGTGAATTGCTGTAAATGTATATGTGAGACGTTTTTTTCAATATTTCTCAATTTAAAATAAAAATTAGCTGTGTATGATTGACAATATATTTATCCAAATTTAGCATTTTCTCCGTTTCTTTTCTCACATAATTAAGGAGCGATGTTTTTTCCCTATCGACTTTCGACAGTGCATTGTACGCCAGCTCTGAACAGGCACTTTTACAAGATACGTCCATCATATCGCTCCCCTTGATTGCATAATTTGTCATATGCTCAACTGTCCACGCAATTCTACCGATCTCAGTCTCTATACAAATCGTTCACACTTCCTCTCGTTTCCGAGGGAAAAAATATACATCAAGGAAATTTAGTCTATCAAGGCTCGTAAAAAATCAGAGGCGTCTTCCTGTGAGCAGTGAGTAGCTGTCCACACGTTTTACATATTTATACATGTCTAGCTTGGAGAAGAGAATGACAATTCCTGAGTGCCGTTCACATTTTCCAATGAAACACCGTGAAACAGTTTTTTGCTTACTTCCCGTCTTTGCCCTTGGTAACTTCTGTGGGGCAGGAAGCAAGCTTCTGTATATTTTCCACATGTTTTATTTTGTAGTGTAAGCAAAACCTGCACGACGGCAGTAAGTGTAATAATAATCGCTTATTGTCACACGTCGGCTTCAATTAAGTTACTGTCAAAAGCCCCTCGTCGTCAGATTCCGGCGCCTGTCCGTTCACGACTGAATTCTGACGAATCATCCAACAAGCGCAACAGACAGCTTCGAAAAGCAGTGTTGCGAACGTGTGCTCAATTGAACCAGTTAGAATTACAACCATTTTTCATGAATGGTTCAAAAACTCGCGAACATTCAATTTCACACCTGCATCAGCCAACGGACTTATGACCTGCTCACTATCTTTGTACTTTTTAAGTTATGAGGGGCTGAAGACACCGCTTGTGAATACTTTGCACTCATTAAGAGATCACGTGCTGCAAGATAATTTCAAGAATTAACTTCGTTCAACAATTCAAAAAGCAATGGAACAGCGTCAAACCAAATTCTGCGCAAACCCAATCAATCTAATGCCGTGAACTTGCAATGTTTTAATTTCACTGATGAAAAAAGAACATAGATCAGTGAAATAAAATGTTCAAGGATCGTGTTTTTACATTTAATTAATCGGTCCTGGTATTTATTGCGCAGAGACGCATGTTTTGGTAAAGTAATTGCTTTCAACGTCTTTCTGAGAGAATATCAGGAAAATGGGGGGCTGGTTTGCAGATTCGAACCTGGGTAAATTAAAAGCAGGACGTCAACATCAGTGCTATTATATATAACTATTCGTCTTTCTTTGTACCTGGTGAATTAAGTCTATATATATTGTATCGTTCTTTTCGTAAGAACGAAGAAACATGCTTCGAATGCAGCATTTGGTATATATTTAGAAAGTGGTGTTTTTATGGTTCTGTACACCACCAAATCTTTCCATGCGTATTATATGCATCAGCAATTTGCTATTCAATGTCACCATTATTTGCGGGTTGCATACCGTTACGCATTTTATAAAAATAATGCATTATGGTGTGAGTGAACTGGGAACAATGAAACACCACGCATTCAATTGCCAGTGCATTATTCGTATACAATATCAAGGTCAGAAATCTATATATATGACAAGTTCCTGCATTCTGGGTGCATCTGATTTCGATAAGACTTTCAATTACATGATATTCTATTTTCTCGCTTGATGCATATTCGTGAGATGTCACTGAAAACATGACGCTCTTTCTAGTTCTTCCGTTGCAGGAGGTTCCTGCAGTCAGTACGTCTTCCAGTGTATAGATTCTGAACAAGGCGTGCGCTGATTCTGATATTCTAACACTATATTTATCTATCCCGAGTGGTCCATGTACCTTTTACATGTTAATTTATGCAAATCAACATGCGAGCGCATTTTTTCTTTCTGTAGAACTCGTAACTATTGAGCTGCCTCTTTCGTGCAAATACCATTATTTCGCAGTTTATGCTTTCGCATTCATAAGTCGCGGTCGTTTTGCACATCGTGTTATGACTATGAATTATAGGATATGAATCAATAGGTTGTTTTATAAATACTCGCTTTATATTTATTGTGCTTAGCAATGGTTGAAAAACAATCTGTAAAGGGGTTTTGGAAATATCTTATCCGTTGCTATATATTTTCTTGAGCTGAAATTCCTTTGCTTGTGCAATTTGACATCAAGTGTCGGTTCATTCCAAGATGATGACACTGTGAGTTTGGTTCCAGTCTGCTCTCGAGATCTGTTCTCTGTTGGAACTCTCCTCAGTAGGGCTACTTTCAGGAGCAACTGAAGAACCGGTTCCTGGTGTTCTGTTGTCCGAGTCTCCCAATCGATGTTCCCTGTATAGTCAGAATATTGGTTTGTTTCCTATTGCATTCTTCTTTCAGTGAAACACTTGAGGCCTCTTCTGCATGTGCATTGTTTCCACTTGTCCACATTTTGGTTAGTTTTTCCTTTGTCTAATCTTGCAATTCCAACATCTCCTCTAGAACACATGTACAGTGTAGAATAAGCACTCTCAGTCTCTTCCATGGTTTTCTGAATGCTGCACCTTTCCTAGTCACTGTGATGTTCCAGCATTCCTCTGTTTAATTCCTGTTGCCTATTTGGTACAATCTTGTCCGTTCTCTGGTCAGCTGTAGACATAGGGACAATTTCGCCTGACGTTATTCCCTCTGGCATCTGACTAACCTTTTCCTCTTGATTGTGCTTGTTCTTGTCCCACTCCCCAGGCATTCAGATTGTCTCTTCACCAGCTTTGCTGACTAATGTGGAACACTGGCTGTCACAGCTGACACTGCCACCTGCTGACATGGCAGTTACCTGCCGCCTGGTCATTGTGCCACTGGTGGTCCCGGGTTCTGTCAATTTAACTTCATCACCGTGCCCTGCAACAGCGCCTGTCAACGGGGTAGGGTAACTGGAAGGAATTGCGCATGGCTGTTCACTGACTGATTCCGATGAGGCGTTAAGGACACCAATCGTTGATAATGTTATGGATCCAAATGTTGTTGTGTACATACTTTCAAGTGTAGTAATTGGGGTTTGCATTTTGTTGGTCTCATCGCACGCTGTAGCAAATGCCCCAGGGCATATGATCTATTTTGCATGTTCCTCTATGTACATTTTATGCCAGTAAATTATTTTGATATTTCTCACTTTTAAATATATTTCTGGTCGTATCGATGCCGACATTTTTTACGACAGTCACTATTTTCACCGTTTCTGTTCTCATATCAATTAACTTGCGATGTATTCTTATCCTCTCGTATTACGGCTATGCATTGAAGGCCAGCTCACAAAAAGTGTTTGTCAAGATACGTACAGCACATCGCTCCCTGTGATTGCATACTTTATCTTAAGCTTAGATCTGCTGCACACATGCGCCATCTCAGTCTATCGGTACATGTTGAGTACCAACAATTCTTTCACACGTCATCTCTTCCTCCGAGAGAAGGCGACATATATCCAGGAACTTAAGTCTTTAAAGGTTCGCTTGGAATCATATGCATCTTCCTGTTCACCTTGACAATGTCGTGAACTAAACTTGTCGATACGATTTACACGTTTAAAAATAAATGTTTAGGACTTCCGGGTGCGGCGATGACCAGCTAAGTCGCACGTTTCGGCACCTCCCGTTTTAACGGACTTTTAAGCTCTTATCGGGAGCCCCAACGGCAATTTCCGAAGGCTAAACCCACTGTGAGGCGACATAGAAGGGAGTCCCCTCGAATGTGAATGGACAGAAGAGATAATAGTGGCCAGATTGCGGAGGATCCTCTGGAGCAGCGGCAAAGAAGGGAAGTGAGAAGCAAGATGGCGGTGGAGGGAGGCCAGTTGGTATGGGGCCTGGAACAGCAGGAGTTCCTCCGGCGATGTGTGGAGGAGCTCAAGAAGGAGGTGCTGGCGCCGATGCTGCAGGCGACTGAGGGGTTAAAGGAGGCGCAGAAGACCCAAGAGATGGAGCTCCGTGGAGTGAAGGCAAAAGCTGCCGAACATGAGGACGAGATACAGGGCTTGGTGGTGAAGACAGAGACGCACGAGGCACTGCATAAGAGGTGTATGGAGAGACTGCAAGCCCTGGACAATAGCTCGAGGAGGAAGAACTTAAGAATCTTGGGTCTTCCTGAAGGGGCAGAGGGAGCCGACGTTGGGGCGTATGTGAGCACGATGCTTCATACCTTAATGGGAGCTGAGGCCCCGACGGGCCCCCTGGAAGTGGAAGGAGCATATCGAGTCCTCGTGAGAAGACCAAAGGCAGGAGAAATACCTCGAGCAATAGTGGTGAGGTTCCACCGCTACAAGGACAGGGAGATGGTCCTTAGATGGGCGAAAAAGGCACGGAGCAGCAGGTGGGAGAACGCGGTGATCCGTGTGTATCAGGATTGGAGTGCGGAGGTGGCGAAAAGGAGGGCGAGTTTCAATTGGGCCAAGGCGGTGCGCCACAAGAGAAAAGTGAAGTTCGGAATGTTGCAGCCGGCAAGACTGTCGGTTACATACCAGGGTAAACACCACTACATCGAGACGGCAGAAGAGGCGTGGACATTTATTGAAGAGGAGAAGTTGGACTAGATTGGAGAAAGAGTGTTTGAAATGAAGTAGTGAGGTGGTGGTAAGGGACTGTGAATTAGATGGGGGAAAATGTTCTTTCCCCTTGAAGGGGGGGACACACGAAGAAATGTGGGCACCGGTGGGGAAGGGGAGGGGGAATGAGAGAGGGAGCTGCGTCATCAGGGGCGGCTCCGAGCGGGAAGCGCGGGCTTTTTTCCCGCGCTATGGAAATTGTGGCGGGAAAAGGGGGCGCAGGAAGGAGGGGGCCTCACATAATTGGAGGCTAAGGATAAACGGGGGAAACCGAGGTCAGCCAGAGTTTGCTGACTTCGGGAAGCAATATGGGGGGAGCAACTAAGCTAGAGAGGGATCTAGCGCGGGGGGGGGGAGGGTTAACTGGGTTGCTGCTGCTAAGGGGAAGGGGGAGCTGTTACGGGATGGGATGAGAGGGATGGGAGCGCGCCGTCGGGGGGGGGGGGGGAATAAGCGGGAGCGTGGGAACCGGGTGAGGAGCTGGTCTAAAAAAGGGGATGGCTAGTCGACGAGGGGGGGAGGTAAAGAGCCCCCCCCCCCCAAACCCGGTTGATCACGTGGAACGTGAGAGGGTTGAATGGGCCGATTAAGAGGGCAAGGGTACTTGCACACCTAAAGAAGCTAAAGGCATACGTGGTCATGCTTCAGGAGACGCACCTGAAACTGGCGGATCAGGTCAGATTAAGAAAAGGATGGGTAGGACAGGTATTCCACTCGGGCTTGGATGCGTAAAATAGAGGGGTGGCAATACTGGTGGGGAAACGGGTATTGTTTGAGGCGAAGACCATCGTTGCGGACAGTGGGGGTAGATACGTGATGGTGAGTGGCAGATTGCAAGGTGAGGCGGTGGTGCTGGTAAATGTATATGCCCCGAACTGGGATGACGTGAACTATATGGAGCGTATGTTGGGGCGCATCCCGGACCGGGAGATGGGAAAGTTGGTAATGAGGGGGGGGGGGGGGGGGACACTTCAACACGGTGCTGGACCCAGGGCTGGACCGGTCCAGATCTAGGACCGGGAGGAGGCCGGCAGCGGCCAAGGTGCTTAAGGGCTTTATGGAGCAGATGGGAGGAGTGGATCCCTGGAGATTTACTAGGCCAAGGAGTATAGAGTTTTCCTTCTTCTCCCATGTCTACGAAGTGTACTCTCGGATAGACGTCTTTGTCCTGGGAAGCGCGCTGATCCCGAAGGTGGTAGGAACGGAGTATTCGGCTATAGCCATTTCCGGACATGCCCCACATTGAGTAGATCTGGAAGTAGGAGAGGAAAAGGAGCAGCGCCCACTCTGGAGATTAGATATGGGCTGTTGGCAGACAGGGGGTATGTGTAAGGGTGAGGGGATGTATAGAAAGGTACCTAGAGATTAATAATGACGGAGAGGTCGAGGTGGGAGTGGTCTGGGAGGCGCTGAAGGCCGTGGTTAGAGGGGAGCTGATCTCCATAAGGGCCCATAAGGGGAAACAAGAGGATAAAGAAAGGGAGAGATGGTTGAGGGAGATTTTGAGGGTGGATAGGCAATATGCGGAGGCTCTAGATGAAGGGCTATACAGGGAAAGACGAGATTGCACACGGACTTTGACTTGTTGACCACGGGTAAGGCGGAGGCACAATGGAGGAAGGCACAGGGAGTGCAGTATGAATATGGAGAGAAGGCGAGCCGGCTGCTGGCCCAACAACTTAGGAAGAGGGGGGCGGCGAGAGAGATCAGAGGGGTTAGAGACGAGGAGGGAAAGATGGAACGGGGAGCGGGGAGGGTGAATGGGTGTTTAAGGTATTTTACGAGAGGCTATATAAGTCTCAACCCCCGGAAGGGAAAGAGGGAATGATGCGTTTCCTAGGCCAGCTGGAGTTCCCGAAGGTTGAGGAACAAGAGATGACAGGACTGGGAGCGCAGATTGAGGTGGAGGAGGTGGTAAAAGGAATTGGGAGCATGCAGGCAGGGAAGGCCCCGGGGCCGGATGGGTTCCCGGTGGAGTTCTATAGGAAATATGTGGACCTGCTGGCCCCACTTCTGACGAGAACCTTTCATGAGGCAAGGGAAAGGGGGACACGACGATGTCGGAGGCGACGATATCGCTGATCCTGAAAAGAGAGAAAGACCCGCTGCAGTGCGGGTCATACAGGCCTATTTCCCTCTTGAACGTAGATGCCAAGCTTTTGGCCAAGGTGGTGGCGACGAGGATAGAGGACTGTGTCCCTGGGATGGTGCATGATGATCAAACGGGGTTTGTTAAAGGGAGGCAATTGAATGTTAATATACGGAGGCAGCTGGGGGTGATGATGATGTCCCCACCGGAGGGGGAAGCGGAGATAGTGGTGGCGATGGATGCAGAGAAAGCATTTGATAGAGTGGAGTGGGACTACCTGTGGGAAGTACTGAGGAGATTTGGATTTGGAGAGGGGTTCATTAGATGGGTTCAGCTCCTGTACAGGGCCCCGGAGGCAAGTGTGATTACAAAGAGGCAACAATCTGACCACTTCTGACTATATAGGGGTACAAGACAGGGATGTCCCCTGTCCCCGTTACTGTTTGCGTTGGCAATTGAGCCACTGGCCATAGCGCTGAGGGGCTCGAGGAAGTGGAGGGGGGTACTTAGAGGAGGAGAATAGCATCGGGTGTCATTATACGCGGATGATTTGTTGCTGTATGTCCGGGCCCAGTGGAGGGGATGCCTGCGATAATGCAGACACTCAGGGAGTTTGGAGAATTTTCAGGATATAAATTGAATATGGGGAAGAGTGAACTGTTTGTGATGCACCCCGGAGAACAGGGAAGGGGAATAGACGATTTACCGTTGAGGAGGGTAACAAGGGAGTTCCGGTATTTAGGGATCCAGGTGGCCAGGAACTGGGGAACCTTGTATAAGCTTAACTTGGCACGACTGGTAGAGCAGATGGAAGAGGACTTTAGGAGGTGGGAAATGGCGCCGCTGTCATTGGCGGGCAGGGTGCAGGCGGTTAAATGGTGGTCCTTCCGAGGTTTCTTTTTGTGTTCCAGTGCCTCCCTGTACTGATTACAAAGGCCTTTTTTAAAAAGGTGGACAAGAGTATTATGAGCTTTGTGTGGGCTGGAAAGACCCCAAGAGTAAAGAGGGGGTTCCTGCAGCGCAGTAGGGACAGAGGGGGACTGGCACTGCCGAGTCAAAGTGATTATTATTGGGCCGCCAAAGTGTCAATGATAAGTAAGTGGATGAGGGAAGGGGAAGGAGCGGCGTGGAAAAGACTGGAGATGGCGTCCTGTAGGGGAGCTAATCTAAAAGCACTGGCGACGGCGCCGTTACCGTTCTCCCCGAAAAAATACACCACAAACCCAGTGGTGGTGGCAACTCTGAAAATTTGGGGGCAGTGGAGACGACATAAGGGAGTGACGGGTGCCTCAGTGTGGGACCCGATAAGGAACAACCATAGGTTCGTCCCGGGAAGGATAGATGGGGGATTTAAATATTGGCAGCGAGCAGGAATTGCGAAATTGAAGGACTTGTTCTTAGACGGGACGTTCGCGAGTCTGGGAGCACTGACAGAAAAATATGGGTTGCCACCTGGGAATGCATTTCGCTATATGCAAGTGAGGGCATTTGTGAGGCAACAGGTGAGGAAATTTCCGCAGCTCCCGGCGCAAAGGATCCAGGACAGTGTGATTTCGGGAGCATGGGTGGGTGATGGTAGGGTGTCAAATATATATAGGGAAATGAGAGACGAGGGGGAGACGATGGTAGAGGAGCTGAAGGGAAAATGGGAGGAGGAGTTTGGGGAAGAGATTGAGGAGGGGCTGTGGGCAGATGCCCGAAGTAGGGTAAACTCTTCGTCCTCGTGTGCCAGGCTCAGCCTGATACAATTCAAGGTTCTACACAGGGCGCATATGACTGGAGCAAGGCTGAGTGGAGGGTAGGGCGGGAGATATGCGGGATGCCCGGCGACCACACCCACACGTTTTGGTCCTGTCCGGTATTGCATGGGTTCTGGGTGGGTGTGGCAAAAGTGATTTCAAAGGTGGTGGGGATCCGTGTCGAACCAGGCTGGGGGTTGGCTATATTTGGGGTTGCAGATGAGCCGGGAGTGCAGGAGGCGAGAGAGGCGGATGTTTTGGCCTTTGCATCCCTAGTAGCCCGGCGAAGGATTCTACTTATGTGGAAAGAAGCTAAGCCCCCGGGTGTGGAGGCCTGGATCAATGACATGGCAGGGTTCATAAAATTGGAGCGGATAAAGTACGCACTAAGAGGTTCGGCTCAAGGGTTCACCAGGCGGTGGCAACCGTTCCTCGACTATCTCGCAGAGCGATAAGGGAAAATAGGAAAGGTAGCAGCAGCAACCCAGGGAGTAGGGCTCTTTTGGGTCCTCATTGGTTTTATGTGTGTGTTTATATATTAGTTATTTATATTAGATGTTACGAAGTTACTATTTAAGTTACTATTTCTGTTGTTTCTTATTTTGTTGTTGGCAGTTGCCGTTAGTTAGCATATTATTTATTTTTTTAAACGATCAATGTATATATTATTACAAAGTTGTAAAATGGGACATTTTTGTTTGATCGAAAAACTTTAATAAAATATATTTATTTAAAAAAAATATTGAATAGCAGAATGAAAATTTCCGAACATCGGTCGCATTTGTCCATAGAAACAATGTTATCGTTGTAATACAAAAACAGTTCATTGGTTGCTTACCGTCTTTCCCCTTCGAAAAGTCTGTGGGGCAGAAAGTAAGGTTCTGAATGTTTTGCACACATTTCATTTTGTAACCTGAATATAATGAGCTCGACGACTTGAAATGGCAGTTCAGCACTGAAGACATGCGAGGCATCCAACCAGCACATGACACAGCTTCGAATACAAGTGCTAGGAACGTGCTCTGAATTTAAGTGTAACCATTTATCATGAAGGGATTCTTCGGATCTGCAATTTTACACAGGCATCAAGCAGCCGACATATGATCTCACCGTCTTTTTTCTTCTTAATTTCTGGAGGGCAGAAGACACCGCTTGTGAATACTTTGCACTCATTCAGAGATCACGGCCAGCAAGTCAAATTCAAGACTGCACTTATTTAAACCATCTATTTAAACCGGGCACATCTATGAAAGCCAATGCTGCACAAACTCAATCAATCAAATGCCATGATCCTGCATTGCTTTATTCTGAACTGATGTAAATAACATTAGAAAATTGAAAGAAAATTGGCAAGGATCGTACTTTTAGTTTTCATAACCAACTGTGAGGTTTTTGTACAAAGTCACGTGTTTCGGTAAAGTAAGCGCTGTGAGCGTCTTTATATCTGACAGTGTGTTAAATAGCGGGCTGGTTTGCAGATCCGAACAAGGGAAAATTGTAAGTATGACTGAAATATTGGTGCTATTATATATAATTATTCGACTTTCCTTTTCTCTGGTGTATTAAGTGCACAACTAGTTTTCGTAAAAGCAAAGAAAATATTTTTCGAATGCAGCAATTAGTATGTAGATATAAAGTGTTGTTCTCATGGATCTGGAGTATTTACCATATATTTCCATGCATCAACACTATACTAATCAAGGTAAAGATTATTCGCGGTTTGCCTATCATCCCACTCTTTAAAAATAATGCATTGTGGTGTGCATCAACTGAGAACAATGACAGACCTCGCATTCGATAGTCTGTGCATACTTTGCGTACAGTGTCAAGGTGACAAAACTATCAACATTCTGAAGTTCCTGCATTTCCGGTGCATCAGATTTCAATCTGACTTGAATTACATAATGTTCTATTTTCCTCAGGATGCCGATGCGCGTTGCCATCACCGAAAGGACACGACTGTCTATCGAGCTTTCCCGATACAGGAGGGTCCTCTAATCAGCGAGTTATACCGGTGTATCTATAGTGAATGACGCATACCACCCTGATTCTGATATTTTGATATCCAATTTCTCTGTCCCACTCGATGCAAGCCCCTGTTATTTATTGCTGACTCTTGGCGTTTTTCATCTACACCTGCAAATTCCGTTTTTTTCACACTTTATGTTCCCGCATTCATACGTCTCTGTTGGTTTGTCTGTCTTGTTATAATGAATGATAGCATGAATCAATAGTTTGCTGAACTGATACCTGCTTCATATCGCTTTCTTTGATTGGGTACATTGGTGTGAAATCATCTCTTGCAGGATAGCCTGGATATTGCATTCCACGTGAAGTTGCTGGATAGCGACTGGGCGAATATGAAGCAGGAATCAGACAAAATCATTTTATTTGTGCCATGCGGCTGAAGAGGCCTCCTGCTGTTGTTTTCCCCCGAGATTTAAATAATACCTCTGAATTAATATATCATTTCTTATAATGTTTCTCTACATCTCCATCTAGTTGAATGCAATTTACAAGAGTGATCAATTTGGTTTTAATGGTGAAGTCAATAGCAGTTTGCACACCATCACCGTTTTTCAAAGTAATTCATCATGCGCTGCGAAAATATGAGATCATGCAGCACATCGAAATTTGCTGTCAGTACTTTCGTCGCACGCACTATCAATTTGAAAACCTATGCAATTCATACGCTCTTGTATCTTGGGTTTACCATTCTGCAATATGCATTTAAAACACATTAGATTTAACTTCCCGTATTCGATCTTACTTCACTTTCATAACAGTGAACAGACAAGGCGCTCTCCCGCTCTCCCGGATCCCTTGGGTCCGAGGACTGTGCGTGTTAGCTGTGTACCTTGATGAAAGCATGACTGTGATTTTATATTTTAAACTCCTGATTTATCTTTGCGCGTTTGGCGTTGATCACTTTTAAATGTGCATTTATGGAAAAGAAAAATACAGTTTTAAAAATATTATTTTTCTCTCACTCATAAATATATACGTGGTGCGTACAGTTTTCTATAGATTTTGTCAAATTAAGCCTTTTGTCTGTCGTCATATAACTACGCATGGCACGTTCGCTATGGACAGGCTTGTTTAATGGTTCTTGCATCATATCGCGTTCTTTGATTGCATTATTTGGCATAAGCTCACATCTGTTTGTCAATTTCAATCTATATGTACACGCTGGATATCAGCAAATCTTTCCCACTTCCGTTCTTTCTCCGAGCACAAGAGATAACTATCCAGGATCTTAAGTTTGCATCAACAATGCTCGTCTGAGATGAGGGTTTCTTCCTCTGAGACTTGGGTACAGGGGCCCAGGTGTATCCACATGACTTGCACATTTATGCATGTTTTTAATGCAAAAATGGAACCTCTCGGCTGACCTTCACATTCTCCCAATTAAACACAGTAATATTTATAAACATGAAAGATTTAATGATTTCCATACCATCTTTGAACTTCTCGAATTCTGTATGGCAAAACACAGGCTTGTTAAAATGTTGTACGTTGTTTTTAATTCTGTAATGAAACCAAACAGAGCCCGGCAAAAGTAAATATCAATTGATCAGTAACCTCTAATGAAATATTTAAGAAACCGATGACACCGATTCGAAAAAAAGTGTTTGCAAAAATGTGCTGAATTTAAACATTTGCAAATAAAACTATGTATCATGAATTATCGGAACACTCGCGAACATTGTTCAGCATATGTACTTGCCCACAGGTATTAAACAACCAAATTATAATGTCCTCAATCGTAGGTCGTTTAGGTTTTCTGGGACAAAAGAGCTGGCTTGTGCATATTTTGTACAGTTTCCATTGTGATGTGAAAAGCATTCTGAGATTACCGACAGCAAACCTAAATGCAAGATAAGATGTTGTTGATCGATCCAAGAAGAAAGTGATACAGTGACACGTCGAATGGAGCACAGCATCAATCAATGCAATGTCGTGGTCTTACATTGCCTCATCTCACATTCATCAACAAAATTAGACGGAGATTTTCAATTGTCTTGTTTTTACATTGCATCAATGCCAGGGGTTATATAATTGCACAAGACCCCATGTTTAGCTTATGTCACAGCTTCCAGTATGTTTGTGAGGGATATCGTGTAAAATGGTGTGCTGGTTCGTTAAATAAATTTCAGAAATTAGCACCTGGACAAATATACAGCAGAATCACGAATATCAACTCAATTATCGAGAACATTTCTCGTTGCTTTGTGCTTGGCGGATGAAGTGTAATGCCCTGTTTCTTTTTCTTTCTCTGCGAATGGCAAATAATATATTCGAAAGCAGTATCGGTATATATTTTTGAAGAGGTTTATTCTTGTGGTTTTGTACATGTGCAATTCATTTCATGCACGTTATATGCATCAAAAATTTGCTATTCAATGTAAAGATTATTCGCGATTTATATACCATCGCGCTGTTTTAACATCTGTTCTTGTGGTGTGTCTCAACTGTGAGAAATGACGCACCATGCATTCGACAGTGAGAGTTCTCTTCCCGCACGCAATCAATCTAGAAAAAGAACAATAAAAATGCTCACGTACCTGCATTTTGGGTGTAGCTGCCCTCAATATGACTCTGAATTACATAATATTTTCATTCTCTCCTATGCTATATGTACACGTTTATATCACTGAACAGGCATTGTGTTGTTTCCAGCTCTGCAGGCACATATGCATCCCCAAGTCAGTCCTACTTACTGGTGGATCTATATGTTCTGAATAAGGCAAACCCGTGATTCCGATCTCATAACATCCGATGTACGCTTCCCACTTGGCGTTGTTAATTTTTCCATGTTCACTTACTTAAATATACAGGCCGAGACATATTCAGGAAATAAATTCTCCGTCTATCAACTGTGACATTAGAATGAAATATTCCTGCGATCGTTCACTTACTTCCATAAAGTCTCCGTTATATGTGTTAAAGGAAATCAGTTTTTTTCTTGCTTACCATCTTTGCACTTCATAAATTCTGTTAGGCAGAATACAAATAATTTGCACACGTTTTATTTTGTAATCTGGACAAAACCAGCACGCCGACAGGAAATAACTATTCACCACTGAACTCTGACGGATCATTCAACAAATTCCTAAAACAAGAGTTACGAAAACGTGCTGAAATTAACCTCTTGCAATTGAAACCATTTATCATGCACGGCGTACTGTGTACAGTGTGGGTCTCTTTACTTGAGAAAGGATCGTAACACCATTGAATCTTGGAATTTACAGTGCTGAAGGGCGCCATTCGGCCTATCGAGTCTGCAGCGTCCCTTTGAATGAGCACCCTACCCAAGCCCACACCCTCACTCTGTACCCTTAACCCAGTAACGCCACCTAACCTTTTTGGACACAAAGGGCAATTTCACATGGCCAATCCACTAACCCGCACATCTTTGGACTGCGGGAGGACACCGGAGCACCCGGAGGAAACCCGGTGGGAGCGTGCAGACTCTGCACAGAGAGTGACCAAAGACGGGAATCGAACCTGTGTTCCAGGAGTCGTGAAGCAAGTTTTCGCACCACTGTTGCTAACGTGCTGCCCTACATGTAATGGCACTGGATTGTCTGCAGCGGACATTCACTACGTTGATTCCGGAGTTTAGAGGAGTTGCTTATGAGGAGAGACTTAGTAGACTGGGACTATACTCCTTGGGATTTCGAAATATTAGGTGGGGGGTGGGGTTCTTTAGAAATATATAAAATTATGAAGCGAATAGATAGGATAGAAGCAGGGAGTTTTCTTCCACTTGTGGTTGAAACTCGAACGAGGGGCATTGCCTCAAATTAAGGGGGAGCTGATTTAGGATTGATTTGAGGAGGAACATCTTCAGCTAAAGTGTTGTGAATCTGAGGAATTCCCTCCCCAGTGAAACTGTTGAGCCTACCTCGTTAAATGTTTTTAAGGGAAAGAGACATAGGTTTTGAACAATAAAGGATACAAGGTTATGGTGAGTCTGTGGATAAATGGGGATGAGTCCACAAGAAGATCAACTATGAACTATTGAATGGTGGAGCGAGCTCCAGGGGCCAGATCAGATCAATTGTTCATAAGACCCTAAGACATAGGAGCAGAATGAGAGCACTCTGCCCATCGAGTCTACTCCGCATTTCAATCATGGCTGATATTTTTGTCAAGCCCATTCTCCTGCTTTCTCCCCATAATTCCTGATTCCCTTATTAATCAACAACCTATCTATCTCTGTCTTAAAGACACTCAGTAAAATGGCCTCCACAGCCTTCTACAACAAAGAGATCCACTGATTCACTCCCCTCTGGCTGTAGAATTTCCCCCTAATCTCTGTTTTGAAGGATCGTCCCTTTAGTCTGAGATTGTGTCCCCTGGTTCTAGTATTTCCTACAAATGGAAATATCCTCTCCACGTTCACTCTACCCAGTCATCGCAGTGTCCTGTTTGTTTCAATAAGACCCGCGCTCATCCTTCTAAACTCTACAGAGAACAGTCCCAGAGTCCTCCACCGTTCCTTATGTGACAAGCTCTTCATTTCAGCGATCATTCTTGTGAATATCCATGACTCTTTCCAAGACTAGCACATGTTTTCTCAGGTACGGGGCCAAACAGTGCTCACAATACTCGCAATGGGGTTTCTCCAAAGCCTTGTACAGGCTCAGACGTAAATCCCTGGCCTTATATTCTGGCCCTCACGACAGGAATGCTAACATTGCATTTGCCTTCGTGACTGCCGACTGAACTTCGACATTAACTTGCAGCGAACCTTGAACAAGTACTCCCAAGTGCCTATGTGCTTCTGATTTCTGAATCATTTCCCCGTTTAGAAAATGAAATATTCCTCCGCTCCTTCTTCCAAAGTGCATATCCTCGCACTTTTCCAAATTGTATTCCACCTGTGACTTCTTTTCCCACTCGGCCACTCCGTCCAAGTCCTTCTGCAGCCTGTCAGCGTCCTCAATACCACCTGTCCCTGTCCAGGTATTTGTATCATCTGCAAACCTAGAAACAATGCCTTTAATTTATTCTGCCAGATCATTAATGTATTTTATGAAAAGTTGTGGACCCAGCACTGACCCCTGAGGCACACCACTAGTCGCCGGCTGCCATCCTGAAAAAGACCACTTTATCCTCACTCTATGCGTCCTGCCAGACAGCCAATCCTCTATCCATGCCAGGATAGTACCCTTAACCCTAGTGGCTCTTCATTTAGTTAACAGTCTCATTTGCGGCACTTTGTCAACTTCCACTCCTGGAAATCTAAATAAATCAAATCGACTGGTTCTCCTTTGTCCGACTTTCTTGTTACCTCCTCAAAGAACTCTAACATATTTGACAGACATGTCCTTCCTTGACGAAGTCGTGCTGATTCAGTGCTACGTATTTGTTATGCACTTCCAAGCATCCACGATCTCACCTTTAATAATCGTCTCTAAAATCTTACCAATGACTAAACTCAAGCTAACCGGCCTGTAATTTCCGACCTTCTGCCTCTCTTCTTTCTTAAACAGCGGCGGTACATTAGCCACTATCCAGTCCTCTGTGACCCTTCCTGCCTCCAGTGATTTCTGAAAGCTCACCACCAATGCCTCCACAATCACCTCAGCTATCTGTTTTAGAAACCTGGGGCGTAGTCCATCCGGTCCAGGTTATTTGTCCATCTTCAGACCTTCCTGAATCCCCATAGCCTTCTCGTTAGTGTTGCCGACTTCACTCACCCCTGCCCCCTGATTCTCGAGGTGCACTGGTGTCCCACTTGTGTCTTCCACCGTGAAGACAGATGCAAAGTAGCTATCAGTTCCTCTGTCATTTCTTTGTTTCCTGTTATTACTTCTCCAGACTCAGTTTCCGGTGATCCAATGTCTATTTTTGCCTCCCTGTTATCTTTTGTACATTTGGAAAACGTCTTCCTATCTTCTTCTATACCACTTATCTTTCACTCGCTTTTCATCTTCTCCCCCCTTATTGCTTTTTTCCTTGTCCTCTGCTCACATTTGTAGGTTTACCAATTATCTGGCTTCCCAGTATTCCGCGCCACTTAGGAGCATAGAATACACAGTACAGAAGGAAGCCATTCGGACTATCGAGTATGCACCGGTTCTTACAAAGAGCACCCTACTCAACCCCACGTATCTATGCTATCCCCGTAACCCAGAAACCCTGACTTAAACTTTTTGGACACTAAGGGAAATGTGGCATGGCCAATCCATCTAACACGCATATCTTTGGACTGTGGGAGGAAACCGGAGCACCCGTAGGAAGCCCACGCAGACACTGGGAGAACGTGCAGACTCTGCACAGACAGTGACCCAGCCGCGAATCGAGCCTGGGACTCTGGAGCTCTGAAAGTACTGTGCTAACCACTATGCTACCGTGCTGCCCCAGCCACATTGCCTGCTTTTTCTTTTGCTTTTATGCTGTCCTTGGCTTCCCTCATTATCGATGGATGCCCTATCCTCCCCTTAAGATCTTTCCTCCTCCTTGTGATGAATGTCTTTTGTGCGTGTCCAATAACTCACAAAAAGTCCTGCCATTGCTGTTTCACTGTCTTCATTGCTAGGCTCCTTTTTCAACCAACTCTGTCCAGCACCTCCCTCATATCTTTGACGTTACCCTTATTTAGTTGTAATACCGTTGCATCTGATTTCAGCTTCTCCCTCTGAAACTGCAGGGTAAATTCGATCATATTGCGGTCACTGTTTCCTAAGAGTTCTTAAATCTTAAGTTCCCTCATCAAGTCTGCCTCATTACCTATCACCAAATCCAGAATCCCCTGTGCTCTAATAGGCTCTGTCACAATCTGTTCCAAAATATCATCACTTAGACTTCCAAAAACTCATTTACTTGGAATCCACGACCAATCTGACTTTCCCCAGTCCATCTTCATATGCATGTCCCCGTGCCTATTGTAATGTTTCCTTTTTTTAACGGCGTTTTCTGTCTCCAGATTTATTTTCCGCCCCACATCCTGACTACTGCTAGGAGGCCTATAAAAATTCCCATCCGGTTTTATTTTACCTTTTGCACTTCTCAACTCTACCCACAGAAATGCTATGCCTTCTGATCGGATATCGCTCCTTGTTATCGATTTAACTTCATTCTTTACCAACAATGCAAACTCGGGCCCTTTGCCCATTTGCCTGGCTTTCGATAGTACACACATACCTATATATTGACATCGCAGCCCTGATCGCCTTGTGGCCACATGTCTGTCATGCTCATAACATCGTGACAGCCAATTTCATTGTTCGCAAGAGGCTCACTTACATTATTCGGAATACTGCGTGCATTTCGGTCCACACCCTCAGTCATGCATTGACCACCTCTCTTCTCACACTTTTCAGCGTTTTTGCTCTGCCTGAAGTTGACGTTGTTCTCTTATTTTTGTTCTCTATTTCACCATCAGTTATGACACCTTCTAAGCTAACGTTCTGGTTACCAACCCCTACCATACAAGTTTAAATCCTCCCGTGTGACTCCAGCAAAACGCCCAGCCAGGATTGTGGTGTCCCTCCAGTTTAGATGCAACCCGTCCTTCCTGTATTGTCCCCGCCTGCACATGAAAAGATTACAATGGTCCAGAAATCTGAACCCCTGTCTCCTACACAATCACTTTAGCCATTTTCTCATGTTCTTATGTTCTAATAAACACTGGCGAGTATGCTTCAACCTCTGCAGTTTTCACTGATCGGAAATAACCAGGCCAGCATGGTGCAGCAGCTAGCAATGCAGCCTCACTGCGCCAAGGGCCCGAGTTCTATCACGACCACAGGTCACAGACCGTATGGAGTTTCCTCATTCTCTCCGTTGGTCCCACTCCCACAATCAAGGGTAGGTGGATTTGCCAGCCTATATTTCCTCTTATTTGGAAGGAAGGTGTGTATATTAAATTAAAATAACTCTTCGAACAAAGGTACTAAACGACCGAATTATGATCTCCTCACCATCTTTACTCTTTTTAAGTTCTGTGGGGCAGAAGACAAGCGGGTGAAAACTTTGCTCTCGTTCCATTATGATGTTAAAAACATTTAGAGATTACGGGCAGGAAAACAAAATCAAGACTAACTTCTTTGAACGTTCCGAAAAAAAAGCTTCACAGCTTCAAACCAAATCGTGCTCAAACCCAGAAAATGCAAAGCCGTGACCTTGAATTGCATTATCGTTAACGAATCAGAAAACGAGACAAAGGGGGTGAACATTCAAGGGTCGAGTTTTTAGATTGCAAAAATGTGCTGTGGTATTTTGCACAATGCCATATGTTTTGCTAAAGTGATCGATGTCAGCGCTTTCCAGAGGTACTGTGAGTTCATTGGTAGTTTGCAGATTAGAACCTGGACAAATAATGGATGGACTTAAATTTCAGTGCTTTCTGCCTGCTATATTCACTGTATAGCTGTTGCTTTTTTTCTGTTCGATTGGACAAAACGTCTTCAAATGCAGCATTTAGGATATTTTTATGTATTTTTTCTAATGGTACTGCATGACACCAAAGGTTTCCATACATCGTACATGTATCAGCAATTTGTTATTCAAAGTAAAGATTATTTGCGGTTTGCATACCATCACGTTTTTTAAAATATTCATGATGGCGTACGTCAACTGAGAACAATGAAACACCTGACATTCAATTGTCAGTGTTTTATTCGTGTCAAATTGGCAAAACTATAAAATATTCATGATTTTGCATTTTGTGTGCATCTGTCTTCAATATGACATTGAATTACATAAAGATCTGTTTCAGGCAGGAATCAGATGTGTGTTGATTTGACTGAAAGTATATGACGCTTTTTCTAGTTCTCCCGATGAAGGTGGGTACTCTTGTCTTTGTGTTTTACTGAAGTTTCCATACTAAACAAAGCATGCTCTGAATTGATCTTTTAACTCCCCATTTACCTGTCCGATTTGGTGGTAGTACCTTTTCCATGTGCTTTCATGCCAGAAAATTGTCTCTATCTTTCGAGAAAGCAGCTATGCAGCTGACTTTTGCCATTGTCCATATATTTGAGCAGATTCCGTTTTTCTTCACCACTTATGTCCTTGCATTCACAAGTCGCTGTTGTTTTGCATATGATCTATGACTATGAATGATACCCGAGACCTCCATATGTTGCCGCCCAGATATTTGCTTCATATCGCTCTCTTTGATTGAGCACACTGATATAAATTCATCTTTTGCACTCAAGCTTCTGTATTTTATTTAATATGCAGTTGATGTATAGTGGTCTGGCGAATCTAAATCAGGAATTATATTACACCGCTATTTTATGTAGCTACTTTCTTTGTGCCATGCGACTTAAGTGCCCTTCTGTTGTTTTTCTTTTCTTTTCTCCGAGAGTCAAATAATATCTCCGAATTTAGCATTGCGATAAATTGGTTTCATCTAACGATTCTCTTTTTCTACAATAGTTTCGTGCAACGTACAAGGATCAACGGATTGCTGATCAAGGGAAAGTCAAAGGAAGTACTGTAGAAAAGGAATATTCAGTCACGAATAACTAAGGAAACAAAGGACGGTATCAAATCGATAGAACTGCATACAAAGTGGCAACTATCAGTGGGAAACGCGAGGATTGGTAAACATTTAAATGTCAACAAAGGGACACGAAAACAGCGATACAGAAAAGTAAGATAGATTACGAATGTAAAATCGCTCTGAATATAAAAATAGATAGCGAAAGCTTCTCCAAATATATAAAAAGAAACAGGAGGGACAAAGTAAACATTGGTCCTTTCGAGGATGAGCAGGGAGCTTCAAAATGGAAAATCAGGAAATGGCCAAGGCATGGAACAAGTATTTTGTGTAGGTCTTCACAATGTCAAACACACATAACATGTCAATATTTGATGGCAAGGAGGCTATAGCAGTCGACGACATAGAAGTGATCACTATCACAAAGGAAGTCGGGTTGGGCAAACTAATGTGGCTAAAGATAGACAAGTTTTCTGGCCCGGATGGAATGAATCCCAGAGTACTGAGGTAGATGGCGGGGGTAATCGTAATTGCGTTTGCTGTAACTGACCGAAATTGATGTTCTAGGGAGGTTCTAGCAGATTAGAAAACTGCTGATGTGACACCACTGTTTGAAAAATGAGGTACACAACAGGCGGGTTTTTCTAGTTCTCCCGATAAAGGTGGCACCCTTGTCTTTGTGCTTTACTGAAGTTTCCATACTAGACAAAGCATGGTCTGACGTAACTTCGGTACTGGGGAAAATGCTTGAATCTACCACTAACGAAGAAGTAGCGAGACATCTGGATAGAAATCGTCTCGTTCGGGAGGCGCCGCATGGGTTCATGAAAGGACGTCAGTTCAACTAATTTATTGGAATTATTTGAGGTTGTTGTGAGCGCCATGGACAACAGGAAACCAGTGGCTGTGGTGTATCTGGATTTCCAGAAGGCAGCCGAGAAGATACCGCACAAAATGAAGCTGCATAAGAAAAATGTGCACCGCATTGTGGGTAATGTATTATCATGGGTGGATGATTGGTTAACTAACAGAAAGCAAAGAGTGGGGATACATGCGTTCTTTTTCCGGTTGGCGAGCAGTGTTTAGTGGTGTGCCTCGGGGATCAGTGTCGACAATGTAATTGTTTACAATTTACACAGATAATTTGGATTTGTAATTTGGATAATTTGCATAATTTGGACCACATGTAATGTGTCGAAGTTCGCAGATGATACGAAGATGCGTGGTACATCAATGTTTACAGAGGACACTGAATGCCTGCAGCGGGATATTGAGAAATTAAGTGCGTTGGTCAAACGCAAAACACTTGGGTCCCCAAGATTGTGCATGTTAACTATATAGTTTTGCTGATCCAACAATGCCCGTGATTATATCTTTCTTTGGCTCCTGACCTATATTTCGCATTTGGTGTTGATGGTTTTCACATGTGCATTTATGGAAACGTACAAGGCACTTCATATTTTTCACTTTTCTCATTTTTATTTCCAAATCTAGAGTGCAATATTGTATTTTTCCAGTGGACAACATTTTGGGGTGCCGAGACCCACACAGACGCGAGGAGAACGTGCAAGCTCTACAATGGGACGGTGAACTGGGTCTCGGATCGAATCACGATCTTCGGCTCGTCAAAGAAGTGATAACCACTGCGCCAGCGTGCTGCGCTTTTTTCTCACTCATAAATATATATCTTGCCCAATATTGCTCTCCATAGATTTAATCAAGTTAAGCGTTGTCACCGTTACTATTTTCACATTTTTTTATATAGCAATGTTGTTGGAGTATCGTTATGAAGGCGTATTTAAAGAGTCGTGCATCAGAGCGTTCTATTCAATTGCCTAATTTTGCATACCTTCATTTCTGCCAGACAAGGCAACCTACCTCAGACTATAAGTACATGCTGAACATCAACAAATCTTTGACACCTGCGTTCTCTCTCCACCGCAAGCGATACACATACTGGAACATTATTTTACATCGACCAATGCTCGTCTGAAATCATTGGTATCATCCTGTGCTCCGCACTAATGTCGAAAACTCAGTTATTTGGAGCCATATTTGTCCACACGACTTGCACAGTTACAAAATGTATCATTGCAAGATCGTAAACACTTAACCATCGTTCACATTCTCCCAATTAAACCCAGTGATATTTAGTAAAGCAAAATATTTCAAGCGTTTCTTACCATCTTTGCATTTCGTGAATTCTTTGGGGCAGAAAAAAGTGTTTTGAATATTTTGCATACTTTTTATTTTGTAATGAAATGGAACCGAGCCGAAAGACAGGAATTGTCAATTCGAAACTGAACTCTGCTGATCGATCTGAAAAATACATGACACGTCAGCCATAATAAGTATTGCAAATGTGTGCTGAACTTAAGCGTATGCAATTGCAACCATTTATCAGGAATGGATCGAACACACGCGAAAACTGTGCATCATGTCTTATTTCACACAGACATCAAGCCAACAACTGATAACTTCCTCACCATCTTTGCTCTTTTTAAGTTCTGTGGGACGGAAGAGCTGGTTTTATGAATATTGTGAAAACTTTCCACCTTGATGTGACAAACATTCAGCGATCAAGTACAGAAAACCTAAATGCAAGACAAAACGTTGTTGAACCATTGGAGAAGCAAGGGATACAGTTCCAAGTCAAATGGAGCACCCACCCAATCAATTGAATGCAGTGGTCTTGTAATGGTTCATCTTGAACTGATCAACAAAATCAGACGGATGACCAATTAAGCTACATTTTCAATGATCTTGTTTCCAAGTTGCAAAAGACAAGCCTGTACTTTTGCACAAGGCCACATATTTCGCGGAAGTATTAGTTTTCAGCATCTTTATGGGGGACTCTGAATATAATTATGGGCTAATTTGCAGATTACATTTCAGATATTAGCACCTGGGCAAATATAAGGCAGGAAGTACAAATATGAACTCTGTATTTTACAACAATTCGCCATTCGTTGTGCTTGCCGAACCTGCTGTACTTCTAGTATTTCTTGTTCTCTGCGAGACGGAAATAATTTAATAAAACTAGAGCACCCAATTCATTTTTCCCAATTAGCGGGCAACTTGGCATGGCCAATCCACCAACTCTGCATATCTTTGGGTTGTGGAGGCGAAACCCACACAAACACTGGAAGAATGTGCAAACTCCACGCGGACAGTGACACAGAGCCGGCGTCTATCCTGGGACCTAGACGCCGTGAGGCAGCAGGGCAACCCACTGCGCCACCGTGCTGTCCCTCGAGACGGAATAATATATTCGAATGGTGCATTGGTATTTATTTTTCAAGCGGGTTCTTCTAATGCTTCGGTATTTCTTCGATTGTTCTCATGAACTACACATGCATCAACAATTTGCTTTTGAAGGTGAAGAATATGAGCGGGCATTCGAGTCATTCTGCAGATATTTTTTTGCCATTTTCTGTGAGAGGCAAATACACCTCTGAATGTAGCAGTGGGATATTTTTAAGAGCGGTTTCTTCCGATTGTTCTCTCTATCTCCAAGTAGATAAACACATCTTACAAGTTGATCTATTGGCTTTTCAAGATGACGATTATTCGCTATTTTCATACCATCACGGCTGTTCCAAACAATGTATTGAGCTCTGCGTCAATGGGAAGCTATGGAGCACATCTCATTCATCTGCCACTACATTTGTCGCAAGCATGATTGAGGTGAATAGCTGAGCCAACACAGTTTCCTGGATGTTGGATGTATCTTTCGACAGCATGTCTTGGACTGACATAATGCTTTACGCTCTCACTCATTTGCACACCAAGGCGCTATTTTTAAATGATTCCTCGCGTTGTTCCTCAACTGAGAGCAAACGAGCACCTCGCTTTCGACTGTCAGCGTTCTCATCACATACACAATCAATCTAAAAATAAAGCTGGAAAAATGCTCATGTCCTTGCATTTTGTTGCTGTCTATTTTCAATGTGAATTAATGCCATAATGTTTTACCTCCCTCGAATGATGTGTATGCTTGTTGATATTATTGAACAGAAAAACGCTGCCTCCAGCTTCCCAGGTACAGGTGCTTCCCCAAGACAGTGCTATTTACTGGTGTATCAGTACTGAATAAGTCAGGACCGTGCTTCAGAACTTTTAACATCTAATGTGTCTTCCTTCCTTGGCATTTGTGTCTGTTACATGTATCTTTTTGTAAATATACAAGCCAGTCAACCTGTTTCCATCTTTCGCATGAGTAAACAGGCAGCTAGATCTTTTCGTTGTTCATCTGTTGGTACACATTCAGGCAGTTGCTGTTCTCGCATTCATAAGTCGCTGTTTGTTTTTTGGTATCGGCTTGTGGTTAGGAATGATAGCCTATCAATCGATACGTTTATGTACAGATAATCGCTTCATATCGCTCTATATGCTTAGAACACAGAACATAGAACATTACAGGGCAGTACAGGCCCTTCAGCCGTCGATGTTGCGCCGACCTGTGAAACCACTCTAAAGCCCATTTACACTATTCCCTGATCGTCCATGTGTCTATCCAATGACCATTTGAATACCCTTGTGTTGGCGAGTCAACTCCTGTTGCAGGCAGGGGATTCCACACCCTTACTACTTTCTGAGTAAAGAACCTACCTCTGCCGTCTGTCTTATATCAATCTCCCCTCAATGTAAAGCTATGACCCCTCGTGCTAGACATCACCATCCTAGGAAAACGGCTCTCACTGTCCACCCTATCTAATCCTCAGATCATCTTGTATGCCTCAACTAAGTCACCTCTTAACCTTCTTCTCTCGAACGAAAACAGCCTCAAGTCCCTCAGCTTTTCCTCATAAGATCTTCCCTCCATGCCAGGCCACATTCTGGTAAACCTCCTCTGCACCCTTTCCTATGCGTCCACATCCTTCCTATAATGCGGTGACCAGAATTGCACGCAATACTCTAAATGCGGCAGCACCAGAGTTTTGTACAGCTGCAACATGACCCCATGGCTCCGAAACTCAATCCCTCTACCGATAAAAGCTAACACACCGTACACCTTCTTAATAACCCTCTCAACCTGAGTGGCAAATTTCGGGGACCTATGTTCAGGGACACCGAGATCTCTCTGTTCTTCCGCACTGCCAATAATCTTGCCATTAGCCCAATACTCTGTCTTCCTGTTATTCCTTCCAAAATGAATCACCTCGCACTTTTCTGCATTAAACTCCATTTGCCACCTCTCAGCCCAGCGCTGCAGCTTATCCATGTCCCTCTGTAACTTGTAACATCCTTCCGCACTGTCCACAACTCCACCGACTTTAGTGTCATCTGCAAATGTACTCGCCCATCCTTCTACGCCCTCCTCCAGGTCATTTATAAAAATGACAAACAGCAGTGGCCTCAAAACAGATCCTTGTGGTACACTACTCGTAACTGGACTCCAGTCTGAACACTTCCCATCAACCACCACCCTTTGTCTTCTTCCAGCTAGCCAATTTCTGATCCAAACTGCTAAATCTCCCTGAATCCCATGCTTCCGTATTTTCTGCAGTAGCCTACCGTGGGGAACCTTATCAAACGCTTTACTGAAATCCATATACACCACATCAACTGCTTTACCCTTATCCACCTGTTTGGTCACCTTCTCAAAGAACTGGATAAGGTTTGTGAGGCACGACCTACCCTTCACGAAACCGTGTTGACTATGTCTACTCAATTTATTCCTTTCCAGGTGGTTATACACCCTATCTCTTCTAAACCTTTCCAAGATTTTGACCGCAACAGAAGTAAGGCTCACTGATCTATAGTTACCGGGGTTGTCTCTACTCCCCTTCTTGAACAAGGGGACAACATTTGCTATTCTCCTGTCTTCTGGCACTATTCCTGTCGACAAAGATGACTTAAATGTCAAAGCCAAAGGCTCAGCAGTCTCCTCCCTAGATTCCCAAAGAATCCTCGGATAAATTCCATCCGGCCCAGGGGACTTATCTATTTTCACCCTTTCCAGAATTGTTAACACCTCCTCCTTATGAACCTCAAGCCCTTCTTGTCCAGTAGCCTGAATTTCAGTATTCTCCTCGACAACGTTGTCTTTTTCCTGTGTGAATACTGACGAAAAATATTCAGTTAGCACCTCTCCTATCTCCTTGGACTCCAAGCACAACTTCCCATTACTGTCCTTGACTGGCCCTACTCTTACCCTAGTCATTCTTTGATTCCTGACATATCTATAGAAAGCTTTAGGGTTATCCTTGATCCTACCTGCTCAGACTTCTCATGTCCACTCCTGGCTCTTCTTAGCTCTCTCTTTAGGTCCTTCCTAGCTAACTTGTAACTCTCGAGCGCCCTTACTGAACCTTCATGTCTCATCTTTACATAAGTCTCCTTCTTCCTCTTGACAAGTGTTTCGACAGCCTTAGTAAACCACGGTCCCCTTGCTCGACCACTTCCTCCCTGCCTGACAGGCACATACTTATCAAGGACACGCAGTAGCTGTTCCTTGAACAAGCTCCACATTTCCATTGTGCCCATCCCCTGCAGTTTTCCTCTCATTCCGATGCATCCTAAGTCTTGCCTTATCGCATCACAATTGTCTTTCCCCCAGCTATAACTCTTGCCCTGCGGTATATACCTTTCACTTTCCATCACTCAAGTAAACGTAAGCGAATTGTGGTCACTATCACCAAAGTCCTCACCTACCTCCAAATCTAACACCTGTCCTGGTTCATTACCCAGTATCAAATCCAATACAGCCTCGCCTCTCGTTGGCCTATCTACATACTGTGTCCGGAAACCCTCCTGCACACATTGGACAAAAACGGACCCATCTAAAGTACTCGAACTATAGCGTTTCCAATCAATATTTGGAAAGTGAAAGTCTCCCATAACAACTACCCTGTTGCTTTCGCTCCTATCCAGAATCACCTTTGCAATCCTTTCCTCTACATCTCTGGAACTTTTCGGAGGCCTATAGAAAACCCCTGACAGGGTGACCTCTCCTTTCCTGTTTCAAACCTTTGCCCACACTACCTCAATTGACGAGTACTCATCCAACGTTCTTTCTGCCACCGTAATACTGTCCTTGACTAATAATGCCACGCCTCCCCCTATTTTACCACCTTCCCTGAGCTTACTAAAATATCTAAACCCCGGCACCTGCAACAACCATTCCCGTCCCTGCTCTATCCATGTCTCCGAAATGGCCACAACATCGAAGTCCCAGGTACCAACCCATGCCGCAAGTTCACCCACCTTATTCCCGAAGATCCTGGCATTGTAGAAGACACACTTTAAACCACCTTCCTGCCTGCCGGAACACTCCTGCAACTTTAAAACCTTACTCATGACCCCACTACTCTCAACCTCCTGTATACTGGAGCTACAATTCAGGTTCCCAAGCCCCTGCTGAACTAGTTTAAATCCTCCCGAAGAGCATTAGCAAATCCCCCCCCCCCCCCGAATATTGGAACACCTCTGGTCCAGGTGTAGTCCATCCCGTTTGTAGAGGTCCCACCGACCCCAGAATGAGCCCTAGTTATCCAGAAATCTGAAATCTTCCCTCCTGCACCATTCCTGTAGCCACGCGTTCAGCTCCTCTATTTCCCTATTCCTCATCTCGCTATCACGTGGCACGGGTAACAACCCAGAGATAATAACTCTGTTTGTCCTAGATCTAAGTTTCCACCCTAGCTCCCTGAATTTCTGCCTTACATCCCTATGCCTTTTCCTACCTATGTCGTTGGTACCTATGTGGACCACGACTTGGGACTGCTCCCCCTCCCCCTTAAGGATTCCGAAAATACGATCCGAGACATCACGCACCCTGGCACCTGGGAGGCCACACACCAACCGCGAGTCTCTCTCGTTCCCACAGAATCTATGGAGTCCCCAATGACTAATGCTCTACTCCTCTCCCCCTTCCCTTCTGAGCACCAGGGACAGACTCTGTGCCAGAGGCCTGCACCCCATGGCTTACCCCTGGTAAGCCCCCCCCCCCAACAGTATCTAAAGCGGTATACTTGTTACTAAGGGGAACGACCACAGAGAATCCCTGTACTGACCGCTTCCTGCCAGCCTCGCTCACCGTCAACCATCTATCTTTATTCTTCGGAGTAACTACATCCCTGAAGCTTCTATCTATGACCACCTCTGCCTCCCGAATGTTCCGAAGTTCATCCAGCTCCAGTTCCCTAACGTGGTTTCTGAGGAGCTGGAGATGGATGCACTTCCCACAGATGAAATCAGCAGGGACACTGTCGGCGTCCTTCACCTCAGACATTCTGCAGGAGGAACATTGCACTACCGTCCCTGCCATCCCCCTAGATAAAAAAAGAAAAAGAACGAAAGAGCTTACCTGTTATTCAATCCCCTTCTCAGCAAGCACTCACTCAGCAATCTCTGCGCCCTGCACGATAACACCTGAGGGAATATAAAAGAAAAACTACGGAGCAGTTACCAGCCAATCCCTTACCTGCAGGCTGTGGCGTCATGGTTCAACTTCTTCCTGACCTCGAGCCTTCCACTTGATCTTCACAGCTGTTGTTTTTTGGGGCGTTAGAGGAGGGGTAGAGAGAGAAACACTGAAGAAGTGTTTCGGGTTTAAGTGTCATTTGCCAACAGCTCCCCCACAAACTACCTTCGAATTAGGTAATCACGACGGAGGTATGCACATTTCCCTTGTAACACCAATCAGCAGCTCCGCACTACTGCCCTCTGCTGGATGCTTGTCTTCACTCGAACAGCTAGGGGCTTCAGCTCAGGTACACATTCAAGTTAGGGTGACCACGACGGTGGTATGCAAATTTACCTTGCAACACCAATCAGCAGCTCTGCTCTACTGCCCTCTGCTGGGTCTGCTTGCGGAAACTTGTACAAACAAATCACTTTCACAGGAGCCTCGACACTGCATTCTACATGCAGTTGCTGAATAACATTTGGAAGAATATAAAGCAGGAATCAAGTATGAGCGCAACTATGTATAACAACTTCTATTATGCCAGAGGTTGTTAGTGTCACTCTGTTGAATTTATTTTCCATTTTCTGCGAGAGGCAAATAACACCCATGTATGCAGCAATGGGATATTATGCATAGCGGTTTCTTCTACTCGTTTTCTTGACCTCCAAATAGATTAATACATATTACAAGGCACAACTATTTGCTATTCAAGAAGAAGATTATTAGCAATGTGCGTTACATCGTGGTTGCTCCAAATAATGCATGAAGCTCTGTCTCAAGGGAGAGCAATGACGTATGTCTCATTCATCTGCCAACCATTTGTCGTAAGCAAGATCAATGTGAAAAGCTGTGTCAACGCATAAGTCCCTCGATTTGAGGTTTATTTGCCTTCAGCATCTGTTTGATGACAGAACGATTTATTCCCTCACATGTTATAACTGAGCATTGATATAAATGAACAAGCACGGGGCAACTTCCAGCGTTCGCGAAAGACTAGGTTCCCCAAATATTTGTGTATCAGCCCTGCACATATCCACAACAACGCATGCCAGTGATTCTAATTATTCATTTATCTGTTGCATTTGGCGTTGGTCTATTTTACTCGTGCATTCATGTAAATGAACATTTCCCTCCCTACCATTTGTTCTACATTTATCGCTTTTAAATATGCATCTGGGTGTGCATCGACGACGATATATTCATTCAAATTTAGCGTTTTCACCGTTACTGTTCTCAGATTTCTTTTTCATAAAATATTTAATTAAAACATTTATAATTTGATCAATTTTAACCATCAGGTATCAACAAGAACAGAACAGTATAACCAACGCCCCAGCCCCCGCCCATTAAGTAACCCCAGCCAACATAGCTTGCACAAATAGGACCTCCTTCCCCAGCCACCCCCCCCCCACCCTCCGCACCCCCCCCCCCCACCCCCGCCTTTGCACCGGTACCCTGACCTTACTCGAAGTCCTCATGCCTTTCATTGCACCCCGGTCCTGCTAACAGATTAATTTTTCTCGAAGACGTCGAGGAAGGCTGCCACCTCCAAGCAAAACCTTGCACCATGGCACATTCGGGTTAGTCGAGTCTGAGAAACCCCTTCATGTTGTTAACCCATAACCCGACATCAGGGGCTCCGAATATCTCCACCCTCGAAGGGTCCGTCTCCGGGCCACCAGGGAGGCAACGGCCAGGATATGGGCCTCTCTCACCCCTGGCCTCCCGGATATTCGGACACGCCAAAGATCGCCACCGTTAGAATCGGAGCACGCCTCACTTTTAATACTTCTCACACGACGGCAACAAAACCCTGCCAGAAACTCTTCAGCCTCGAAAATGTCCGAAACATATGAAGATGGTTCGCAGGACCCCTCGTAAAGTGCCCACACCTATCCTCCACCATCTCAAAGATTCTGCGCATCTGGGCCACCCTCATTAGCACCCTGTGGACAACCTTGAATTGTATTAGGATCAGCGTGGCACACGTCGAGGATGAAGAACACGCCTTTGGGCTTCCTCCCATAATCCAGCCTCTAGAACCCCACCAAGCTCTTCTGCCTACTTCTTCTTCACACGCCTAATGGGGCTCCCACTCAACAAAGCAGTTCCTTGTAGATCTCTGAAAACTTCCGCTGCCTTACGCTTACTCTCGACACACCTTTATCCTGTATCCCCTGGGGCAACA
Organism: Scyliorhinus torazame; assembly: GCF_047496885.1. Lineage (NCBI taxonomy): Eukaryota > Metazoa > Chordata > Chondrichthyes > Carcharhiniformes > Scyliorhinidae > Scyliorhinus > Scyliorhinus torazame. The sequence goes on from NC_092718.1 coordinate 109,739,043, forward strand.
GGTGCGGGACGGTCGAAATCTGCTTCCGCACAAAGTCACTCAGCTGCAGATACCGGAACCCATTCCCAATTGGCAACTCAAACTGCTCCAGCAGCTCATCCAAGCTCGAGATGCCCTCATCAATAAATGCCCGCTGCCTCCTACAGAACTCACTACACCCCCCTCACCCCAACCCCCGCCCCGCACCTCCACTCGCCCCCGCGGAGCAAACCGGCGGTTACCACATATCGGTGCCTACATCAATACCACTTCCAGTCCCATGTGCTGCCCCAACTGTCCCCACAACCTCAGCGCTTCTACTTCTACCGGGCGTGTGGAGGGGCCGGCGAGAACGGCAGAGTTGCTCTCAGTAGTGCCTTCAAAACTCATGTCTTTACATGAGGACCCTACCACCCCCCCCCCCCCCCCCCCCAGTACGCTCATAAAATCGCCGTCGTCCCAGTTCGGGCAATAAATGTTCACTAATGCCACACGCTTCCTCCACCATTACCCAATCACCATAACATTCCTCTCCCCAGAATCCGACACTATACTTCCCTCTTCAAACGCCAGCTGCTTGTTGATCAAAATCGTCACCTCCTTCATGTTAGAATTCAATCTCTAGTGCAAAACCTGCCTAACCCATCTCTTCCTCAGTCTCGACTGGTCCACCACCTTCAGATGGGTCTCCTGCTGCATAGCCACATCCGCCTTCAATCTTTTTAAATGTACGAACGCATGGGCCCTCTTGACTCGCCATTCAACAGCCGTACGGTCCACGAGACCAGCCAGGTCAGGGTGCACCGTACCCCGCCCTCCGCCCCTGGCCCTGCCGATCAACCATTGCCCCTCGTTGGCCAGCCTGCTGCCCGTGTCCCGCAATCGCCCAGGCCCGCCCGTGGGCGCCCACCGTCATAGATTCTTCTCCTATTACATTTTAGAAACCCTTCCACTGTCAAATGTACGTCCCCCTCCCCTCCCACCCATTTCCAAAAGAAAAAACCCTACCCATTCCACCACTAACATTCTGCTCATCCACCACTGTGCTTCCGTGAACTAGCTAGCCCAACTAGCCTGGCAACCCCATCCCAGAGCGCTGAGCATATTAACCCCAACTGATTCCCCTCCCCCGTCGAACCATCCTGCTAATACAAACAAAACGCACCCCACCCCAAGCCCAATGGAAGAGAACATCGGCCTCCCATCTTCAAAGAACAGAAACAAACCTGAAGCAAAACAAATGACCCCAAACACAGAAAAAGCACAGCGCCAAATTATCTCCACCAAACTTCTATATTCTGCCTCTCCTGCCAGTCCATTGGCTGTGCCAAACTCAATCGCCTCGTCCGACGTCCCAAAGTATAGTTCCCGGTCGTCATAGGTCACTCGCAGCCGTGCCAGGTACAGCATCGTGAAATTAACAGCCTTCTTGAAGAGTGCCTCCTTGGCCTTATTGAAGCTCGCTCTACACTTGCCCAGCTGTGCAGCCAGACCTGGTACACGACGAAATCAGTGCCCTCCGAGGTACAGTACGTAGTCTGACTCGCCCACCTCAAGATCCGCTCCTTGTCCAGGAATCGGAGCAATCGCCCTTGGCTGCTTGTTTCCCTGGGGCTTCCTCATTAGCGCCCTTTGCGCGCCATCCCCTTGGGGAGGTCGTGCGCATGATCCCTCTCACAACGACATCTCCAGTATCTGTCCGACATACATGGAGGTGTCTGCTCCCTCGCTTCCTCCGGCAGGCCCATGATCCTTAGGTTCTGCTTGCGTGACGGCTCTTCAGGTCCTCAACTTTATCTTGCAACCGCCTCTGCTGATCTTACTACCATTAAGGCGAGCTGCCCCTTGTGTTTCCCTACCACCTCCTCCATCTTCTGGATCGCCTGACACTGGTCATCCAGTCTGGCCCCCATGCGGTTGATGATCGCTTTAATCGACTCCGCCGCACTGGCTTGGTCCTCCAGATTTTCCTTACGTTTCTGGGTGATCTTCCGTTCAGAAAACCCACCGACTGCTCTGTTGACTACCAAGCCGACAGGGCCGCTCCCTGCCCCGCGGCCATCTCCACGTGCGTCGCAGGCGCTGCAACAGCATTTGCAGTTTGTTTCCGTCTTTCGCGACCGTTCTCGTCCTCAGCTGCAATCACCGGTGGGTAACTCTGTCCTCCTAGCACACCTGAACATATTTTCCTCCTCACATCCGCCCGTTAACCGGCTGAAAGTTCCGAAAAAAACCACCAGGTGTGGGATTCACCAAATGTGCGACCATTCACACCATGGCCGCGACCGGAAGCAGCAATATTCTCACGTTTATTAAGCAACGATGTTTTGTTCCTATCCTCTTACTATAATCATTGTGTGAAGAAAAATAACATCACCAGAGGAAAGATCAATGAACTCTTTCGAAACGTGCAACAAACACATGACAGAACTTTGTAGTCATGTATTGCACCAATATGCTGAATTTAAACCCTGACAATGGCATCCATTCATTGTGAATGGATAGATTACTGGCACGCATCTGTTAGCGTCAGAAATTTGTCGTATAATTTAAACACAACCACAGGGCGGCAATGTGGCACAATGGTTATCACCGTTGCCTCACGGCACCGAGAATCCGTGTTCAAAACTGGCCACTGGTCGCTGTCTGTGAGGGGTTTGCACATTTTACCGTGTCGGTGTGTGATGGAGGAGCCGCCACACTAAATTTGATTTGATTTGATTTGATTTATTATTGTCACATGTATTAGTATACAGTGAAAAGTATTGTTTCGTGCATGCAGTACCAACAATGCATACCGCACATAAGAAGGAAGGAGAGACTGCAGAATATAATGTTACAGCTATAGCAACGTGTAGAGAAAGGATCAACTTAATACGAAGTAGATCCATTCAAAAGTCTGATGGCAGTCGGGAAGAAGCTGTTCTTGAGTCGGTTGGTCCGTGACCTCAAACTTCGGTATATTTTTCCTGACAGAAGGAGGTGGAAGAGAGTATGCCCGGGGTGCGTGGGGTCCTTAATTCTGTTGGCTGCCTTTCCGAGGCAGCGGGAATTGTAGACAGAGTCAATGGATGGGAGGGTGGTTTGCGTGATGGACTGGGCTACATTCACGACCTTTTCTGGTTTCCTGCGGTCTTGGGTAGAGCGGGCTACATACCAAGCTGCGATACAACCAGAAATAATTATTTCTATGATCCATCTGTAGAAGTTGGTGATGGTCATATCTGACATGCCAAATTTCCTCAGTCTTCTGAGAAAGTAGAGTCGTTGTTGGGCTTTCCTAACTATAGTGTCAGGACAGGCTGTTGGTGATCTGTACACCGACAAACCTGAAGCTCTCGACCGTTTCTACATAGTTCCCATTGATGTAGGCAGGGGCATGTTCTCCACTACGCTTCCTAAAGTTGATGATAATCTCCTTCGTTTTGTTGACATTAAGGGAGAGATTATTGTCGTGGCACCAGTTCGCCAGATTCTCTATCTCATTGCTATACACTGTCTCGTCATTGTTCGAAATCCGACCCACTACGGTGGTGTCATCAGCAAATTTGAAGATCGAGTTGGAAGGGAATTTGGCCACACAGTCATAGGTGTATAAGGAGGAGAGTAGGGGGATGAGGACAAAGCCTTGTGGGGCACCGGTATTGAGGATGATCGTGGAGGACGAGTTGTTGCCTTTCTTTACTGATTGTGGTCGGTGGGTTAGAAAGTTCAGGATCCAGTCACAGAGGCAGGAGCCGAGGCCAAGGCCACAGAGTTTGGAGATGAGTTTCGTGGGAATGATGGTGTTGAAGGCTGAGCTGTAGTCGATAAATAGGAGTCTCACATAGGTGTCTTTGTTATTTAGGTGTTCCAGGGCAGAGTACAGGGCCAAGGAGATGGCGTCTGCTGTGGACCTGTTGTAGCGGTAGGGAAACTGTAGTGGATCAAGGCAATCTGGGAGGCTGGAGTTGATTGGTGCCATGTCTAAACTTTCGAAGCACTTCATGATGATGGATGTCAGAGCCACTGGACGATAGTCATTAAGGCACGCTGCTAGGCATGTTTTTGGTGCAGGGATGATGGTCGTCTTCTTGAAGCAGATAGGGACCTCAGATTGTTGTAGAGAGGTTGAAGATGTCTGCGAATACCCCCGCTAGCTGATCCGCGCAAGACCTAAGTGCTCGCCCGGTACCCCATCCAGGGCAGTGGCTTTCCGTGGGTTGACCATCGAGAAGGCTGCTCTGACGTCCGCAGTCGTGATCTCAGATACAATTCATCCGTGGCTTCTGGGGTGGAGTGCTCACTCTCGCTGACGTCTTGCTCAAAGCGGGCATAGAATGCGTTGAGCTCATCAGGGAGGGGCGCGTTGGAGTTGACGATTTTACATACCTTCCTCTTGTAGCCTGTTATGTCTTGCAGACCTCGCCAAAGACCGCAGGGGTCCGTGTAGCTAGCACGGGACTCGAGGTTGGTCCGGTAGTGCCTTTTGGCATCTCTCATGGATTTTCTTAGATCATATCTGGCTTTGTGTAGAGGTCAGCATCGCCTGACTTGAACGCCTCAGATCTAGACTTCATCAAGCAGTGGATACCACTGTTCATCCAGGGTTTCCGGTTGGGAAACACGCAGATTTGTTTATTTGGCACACAGTCTTCCACACACTCTATAATGAAGTCAGTTACTGTAGTGGCGTACTCGTTCAGGCTGGTCGCAGAATTTTTAAACACTGACCAGTCCACTGACTCTAAGCAGTTCCGGAGGATATCATCCGATTCCTCAGACCAACAATGCCCAACTTTCTTTGATGGATTCTCCCGCTTCAGTTTTCGCTGATAAGCAGGGAACAGGAGCCTTGTCGTCAGATTTGCCAATGTGTGGGCGGGCGATAGAGCGGTAGACATGTTTGATATTTGTGTAGCAGTGGTCCAGGATGTTTGGGCCTCTGGTGGATCAGGTAATGTGTTTGTGGAAACTTGGTAGTATGAACCAGCTACAATGAACAAGGCCTCGGGATGTTTCGTTTCAAGGCTATTTGTGGTGGTGAATATTTCGTCCAGTGCGATTTTCACATTCGCATGGGGTGGGATGTAAACTGCTGTTAGGATCACGGAGCTGAAATCCCGCGGAAGGCAGAAGGGGCGGCATTTTAGCGTCAGGTATTCCAGATCCGGGGAGCAGAAACTCGCCAGTTTTGCTACATATCGGCACCAGGAGGTATTGATTAGGAGGCAGACCCACCTCTCCTTGTCTTGCCTGAGGCTGCCGTACGGTCAATTCTGTGGAGTGAGAAGCCCTCTGGTTGTAGGGCAAAGTCCGGTGAAGCAGGAGTGAGCCATGTCTCCGTGAAGCAGAGCGTTCCGGGGTGCTGTCGGGCTGCGGTTTGTCATCACATGTCGGTGGATGTCCAGACCACGCGCCGCCGTGGATGGGGTGAAGGCCAGTAAGTGAATGACGTCTCTGGGATCGCAGATGCGGATTAGGAGATGGCCGGGTCCGTGTGTTGCGGTCCGCAGCGTCCTTTCCAGATCGCAGTCTTCCTTCAGAGGACGGAGAATCTCTCGAACGTAACAGTATTAGTGATTGTTAGGCTGTGGCAGTTGAGTTTCAGGAGTGTGGGGCGACTGTAGAGGAGGGGAGTGGAAGGATTGCTGGGGGCCTGCGGGAGGTCGCAGCTCTCCGTGTCAGTGGAGTTGGGAGCTGGGGGGAGGGAGGGGGAGGGCTGCAGTTCCTGTGATGCAGGTCTGGTAGTTGGAGAGCAGCAGAGTGGCGGTCCCTGCTTCTGCGGTGTTTTCCAGATCTCTGGGAGCCTGTAGAGTGAAGGCCCTGGCTTCTAAGACGTTTTCCTGCTCTCTGGCAGACGCTGTGGGGGGATCCCCAGGGCTGGGACTACAGCTCCACCAGCTGCTCACACGTGGTCGGATTCTCCGAGTCGATTTTAGGGCGTCAGTTTTAGGTGTCTCCAGAGTCCTAAAGATCGCTAAATTTGTAAGTAATCGAATAAGAACATTATTAGAGAGTTTCAAAGAGGTAGAGCGAAGTTTTAGAAGCATAGAAGAGGCAGAGAAATGGGTGACCACCAGAAAGGGCAGGCAGTCAGTGCAGGAATCCCCTGTGGTTGTCCCCCTCTCGAACAGATCTACCCCTTTGGATACTGTCGGGGGGGGGGGGGGGATAGCCTATCAGGGGAAAACAGCAGCAGCCAGAGCAGTGGCACCACGGCTAGCTCTGATGTTCAGAAGGGAGGGTCAAAGCGCAGAAGAGTAATAGTAATAGGGGACTCTATAGTCAGGGGCACAGATAGGCGCTTCTGTGGACGTGAAAGAGACTCCAGGATGGTATGTTGCCTCCCTGGTGCCAGGGTCCAGGATGTCTCCGAACGGGTAGAGGTCATCCTGAAGGGGGAGGGCAAACAGGCAGAGGTCGTTGTACATATTGGTACTAACGACATAGGCAGGAAGGGCCACGAAGTCCTGCAGCAGGAGTTCAGGGAGCTAGGCAGAAAGTTAAAAGACAGGACCTCGAGGGTTGTAATCTCGGGATTACTCCCTGTGCCACGTGCCAGTGAGACTAGAAATAGGAAGATAGAGCAGCTGAACACGTGGCTAAACAGCTGGTGTAGGAGGGAGGGTTTCCATTATCTGGACCACTGGGAGCTCTTCCGGGGCAGGTGTGACCTGTATAAGAAGGACGGGTTGCATCTAAACCGGAGAGGCATAAATATCCTGGCCGCGAGGTTTGCTAGTGTCACACGGGAGGGTTTAAACTAGTATGGCAGGGGGTTGGGCACGGGAGCAACAGGTCAGAAGGCGAGAGCATTGAGGGAGAACTAGGGAACAGGGACAGTGTGGCTCTGAGGCAAAGCAGACAGGGAGAAGTTGCTGAACACAGCGGATCTGGTGGCCTGAAGTGCATATGTTTTAATGAAAGAAGTATTACGGGTAAGGCAGATGAACTTAGACCTTGGATTAGTACTTGGAACTATGATGTTGTTGCCATTACAGAGACCTGGTTGAGGGAAGGGCAGGATTGGCAGCTAAACGATCCAGGATTTAAATGTTTCAGGCGGGATAGAGGGGGATGTAAAAGGGGAGGCGGAGTTGCGCTACTGGTTCGGGAGAACATCACAGCTGTACTGCGAGAGGACACCTCAGAGGGCAGTGAGGCTATATGGGTAGAGATCAGGAATAAGAAGGGTGCAGTCACAATGTTGAGGGTTTACTACAGGCCTCCCAACAGCCAGCGGGAGAGAGAGGAGCAGATAGGTAGACAGATTTTGGAAAAGAATAAAAACAACAGGGTTGTGGTGATGGGAGACTTCAACTTCCCCAATATTAACTGGGACTCACTTAGTGTCAGGGGCATAGACGGGGCGGAGTTTGTAAGGAGCATCCAGCAGGGCTTCTTAAAATAATATGTAGACAGTCCAACTAGGGAAGGGGCGGTACTGCACCTGGTATTGGGGAATGAGCCCGGCCAGGTGGTAGATGTTTCAGTAGGGGAGCATTTCGGTAATAGTGACCACAATTCAGTAAGTTTTAAAGTACTGGTGGACAAGGATAAGAGTGGTCCTAGGATGAATGTGCTAAATTGGGGGAAGGCTAATTATAACAATATTAGGCGGGAACTGAAGAACATAGATTGGGGGCGGATGTTTGAGGGCAAATCAACATCTGACATGTGGGAGGCTTTCAAGTGGCAGTTGAAAGGAATTCAGGACCGGCATGTTCCTGTGAGGAAGAAGGATAAATACGGCAATTTTCGGGAACCATGGATGACGAGAGATATTGTAGGCCTCGTCAAAAAGAAAAAGGAGGCATTTGTCAGGGCTAAAAGGCTGGGAACAGACGAAGCCTGCGTGGAATATAAGGAAAGTAGGAAGGAACTTAAGCAAGGAGTCAGGAGGGCTAGAAGGGGTCACGAAAAGTCATTGGCAAATAGGGTTAAGGAAAATCCCAAGGCTTTTTACACGTACATAAAAAGCAAGAGGGTAGCCAGGGAAAGGGTTGGCCCACTGAAGGATAGGCAAGGGAATCTATGTGTGGAGCCAGAGGAAATGGGCGAGGTACTAAATGAATGCTTTGCATCAGTATTCACCAAAGAGAAGAAATTGGTAGATGTTGAGTCTGGAGAAGGGTGTGTAGATAGCCTGGGTCACATTGAGATCCAAAAAGAAGAGGTGTTGGGTGTCTTAAAAAATATTAAGGTAGATAAGTCCCCAGGGCCTGATGGAATCTACCCCAGAATACTGAAGGAGGCTGGAGAGGAAATTGCTGAGGCTTTGACAGAAATCTTTGGATCCTCGCTGTCTTCAGGGGATGTCCCGGAGGACTGGAGAATAGCCAATGTTGTTCCTCTATTTAAGAAGGGTGGCAAGGATAATCCCGGGAACTACAGGCCGGTGAGCCTTACTTCAGTGGTAGGGAATCTACTGGAGAGAATTATTCGAGAGAGGATCTACTCCCATTTGGAGCAAATGGACGTATTAGTGAGAGGCAGCACGGTTTTGTGAAGGGGAGGTCGTGTCTCACTAACTTGATAGAGTTTTTCGAGGAGGTCACTAAGATGATTGATGCAGGTAGGGCAGTGGATGTTGTCTACATGGACTTCAGTAAGGCCTTTGACAAGGTCCCTCATGGTAGACTAGTACAAAAGGTGAAGTCACACGGGATCAGGGGTGAGCTGGCAAGGTGGATACAGAACTGGCTAGACCATAAAAGGCAGAGAGTAGCAATGGAAGGATGCTTTTCTCATTGGAGGGCTGTGACCAGTGGTGTTCAACAGGGACCTTTGCTCTTTGTAGTATAAATTTAAATGATTTGGAGGAAAATGTAACTGGTCTGATTAGTAAGTTTGCAGACGACACAAAGGTTGTGCTGGGACCTTTGCTCTTTGTAGTATAAATTTAAATGATTTGGAGGAAAATGTAACTGGTCTGATTAGTAAGTTTGCAGACGACACAAAGGTTGGTGGAATTGCGGATAGCGATGAGGACTGTCGGAGGATACAGAAGGATTTAGATTGTTTGGAGACTTGGGCAGAGAGATGGCAGATGGAGTTTAATCCGGACAAATGTGAGGTAATGCATTTTGGAAGGTCTAATGCAGGCAGGGAATATACAGTGAATGGTAGACCCCTCAAGAGTATTGAAAGTCAAAGAGATCTCGGAGTACAGGTACACAGGTGATTGAAAGGGGCAACACAGGTGGAGAAGGTAGTCAAGAAGGCATACGACATGCTTGCCTTCATTGGCCGGGGCATTGAGTATAAGAATTGGCAAGTCATGTTGCAGCTGTATCGAACCTTAGTTAGGCCACACTTGGAGTATAGTGTTCAATTCTGGTCGCCACACTACCAGAAGGATGTGGAGGCTTTAGAGAGGGTGCAGAACAGATTTACCAGAATGTTGCCTGGTATGGAGGGCATTAGCTACGAGGAGCGGTTGAGTAAACTCGGTTTGTTCTCACTGGAACGAAGGAGGTTGAGGGGAGACCTGATAGAGGTATACAAAATTATGTGGGGCATAGACAGAGTGGATAGTCAGAGGCTTTTCCCCAGGGTAGAGGGTTCAATTACTCGGGGGCATAGGTTTAAGGTGAGAGGGGCAAGGTTTAGAGCAGATATACGAGGCAAGTTTTTTACGCAGAGGGTAGTGGGTGCCTGGAACTCGCTACCGGAGGAGGTGGTGGAAGCAGGGACGATACTGACATTTAAGGGGCATGTTGACAAATACATGAATAGGATGGGAATCGAGGGATACGGATCCAGGAAGTGTAGAAGATTGTAGTTTTGTCGGGCAGCATGGTCGGCACGGGCTTGGAGGGCCGAAGGGCCTGTTCCTGTGCTGTACATTTCTTTGTTCTTTGTTTGTTGTTAGAATGAGAGTAAAAGATAGAATTAAAGTGTATGCTGGGCACAGCTTGCAAAAAGTCGCCTCGCTCCGGTGCCATCTTTAAATGTTGTTCCATTAATTGGAACAAAAAAGTATTGGGTACTATAGTTTTAAATAAGACAGGTATAAATAGAGGTATAATGTCGCCCACTTATGTCCTCCTTGCCATTTTTGCTCTTGTTAAGTTCTGTGGGGCACAAGTCCCGGCTTGTGAATTCTTTGCAGTCTTTCTATTCTGATGTTGAAAAATAAAATCAGACATCACGGGCAGTTCAAGAACAAATTTTGTTGAACGATCCGAAAAGAAAGCTACACAGCTTCAAGCCAAATGATGCACAGACACAATCAAACTCATGCCGTGATCTTGAATTGATTTTTCTTGAACTGATCAAAAAAGCAGTAGATCAGTGATTAAATTTTTGAGGATCGTGTTTTAGATGCATTCATCTACACTGATATGTTTTGCTCAAGGCCATACAATTTGGTAAAGTAATCGCTTTCAGCATCGTTATAAGGGACTGCGAGTGAAACGGCTGGCTGGCTTGCAGACTAGAAGTTAGTCAAGCAACATGTTGGACTCAAATTAGAATCCTATGATATATAACTATTCTCTTTTTTATTTGGGGTAGGATGGCGCAGGCACAATCACTGTTGATGCACGGCTCCAATTCACGGCCCGTGTGCTTTTTGCACATTCTAGCGTTCCTGCGTGGGTATCAATACCAGAACCTTTAGATACGCAGGTGCATTTGCCACGCTAAATTGTCCTTTAATTGTAAAAAAAAGTTAGGTAGTTGAAAATGAAGTAAAGTAACTATTCTCCTTTCTTTCTACCTGAGGAATTAAGTATGCACAATTTCTTGTTTCTTTGAGAGGGGGAAAATATCGTCGAAAGCAGCATTTGGTAAATATTTTTGAGCGATTATTACAAATGTTTCTGCATATCATCAAGTATTTTCATTCATCTTATGAGCATCAGCAATTTGCGATTCAAGGTATAGATTATTCACGGTGTGTAACCATCGTATTTTTTAAAATGTAATTCATAATGATTTACATCAAATAAAACGATGAAGCACCTCACATTCGATTGTCTGTGCTTTAGTCGCGCACAGTGGCAAGATAGCAAACCGATAAAACTGCCCAAGTTCCTGCATTTTGGGTGCATCAGTCTTCAATACGACTTTGAATTACATAATGTTTTATTTTCCGGGGAGATGTATGTGCACGTCGATATCACAAAATGTTATGACATTGTTTCTAGCTCACCCAAGACAGGTGGATCCCGATGTCTTTCTGTTTTACAGATGTATACATACTAAGCAACTATGCACTGACTATTATATCTGGGGGAAAGGCAATTATGATGCGATGAGGCAAGACTTAGGATACATCCGATGGAGAGGAAAACTGCAGGGGATGGGCACAATGGAAATGTGGAGCTTGTTCAAGGAACAGCTTCTGCGTGTCCTTGATAAGTATGTACCTGTCAGGCAGGGAGGAAGTGGTCGAGTGAGGGAACCGTGGTTTACTAAAGCAGTCGAAACACTTGTCAAGAGGAAGGAGACTTATGTAAAGATGAGACATGAAGGTTCAGTTAGGGCGCTCGAGAGTTACAAATTAGCTAGGAAGGACCTAAAGAGAGAGCTAAGAAGAGCCATGAGGGGACATGAGAAGTCTTTGGCAGGTAGGATCAAGGATAACCCTAAAGCTTTCTATAGATATGTCAGGAACAAAAGAATGACTCGGGTAAGAGTAGGGCCAGTCAAGGACAGTAGTGGGAAGTTGTGCTTGGAGTCCGAGGAGATAGGAGAGGTTCGAAATGAATATTTTTCGTCAGTATTCACACAGGAAAAATACAATTTTGTCGAGGAGAATACTGAGATTCAGGCTACTAGACCAGAAGGGCTTGAGGTTCATAAGGAGGTGGTGTTAGCAATTCTGGAAAGTGTGAAAATAGATAAGTCACCTGCGCCGGATGGGATTTGTCCTTGGATACTGTGGGAAGCTAGGGAGGAGATTGCTGAGCCGTTGTCCTTGATCTTTAAATCATCTGTGTCTACAGAAATAGTGCCAGAAGACTGGAGGACAGCAAATGTTGTCCCCTTATTCAAGAAGGGGAGTAGAGATAACCCCGGTAACTATAGACCAGTGTGCCTTACTTCTGTTGTGGGAAAAATCTTGGAAAAGTTTATAAGAGATAAGATGTATAATCATATGGAAAGGAATTATTTGATTACAGATAGTCAACACGGTTTTGTGAAGGGTAGGTCGTGCCTCATAAACAGTATAGATTTCTTTGAGAAGGTGACCAAACAGGTGGACGAGGGTAAAGCAGTTGATGTGGTGTATCTGGATTTCAGTAAAGCGTTTGATAAGGTTCCCCATGGTAGGCTACTGCAGAAAATACGGGGGCATGGGATTCAGGGTGATTTAGCAGTTTGGATCAGAAATTGGCTAGCTGGAAGAAGACAAAGGTGGTGGTTGATGGGAAATGTGCAGACTGGAGTCCAGTTACTCGTGGTGTACCACAAGGATCTGTTTTGGGGCCACTGCTGTTTGTCATTTTTATAAATGTCCTGGAGGAGGGAGTAGAAGAATGGGTGAGGAAATTTGCAGATGACAATAAAGACAGTGGAGTTGTGGACAGTGCGGAAGGATGTTACAAGTTACAGAGTGACATAGATAAGCTGCAGCGCTGGGCTGAGAGGAGGCAAATGGAGTCTAATGCAGAAAAGTGTGAGGTGATTCATTTTGGAAGGAATAAAAGGAAGACAGAGTACTGGGCTAATGGTAAGATTCTTGGCAATGTGGATGAGCAGAGAGATCTCAGTGTCCATGTACATAGATCCCTGAAAGTTGCCACCCAGGTTGAGAGGTTTGTTAAGAAGGCTTACGGTGAGTTAGATTTTATTGGTAGAGGGATTGAGTTAAGGAGCCATGAGGTCATGCTATACACCACTCTGGTGCGGCCGCATTTGGAGTATTGCGTGCAATTCTGGTCGCCGCATTATAGGAAGGATGTGGAAGCATTGGAATGGGTGCAGAGGAGATTTACCAGAATGTCGCCTGGTGTGGAGGGAAGATCTTTTGAGGAAAGGCTGAGGGTCTTGAGGCTGTTTTCGTTAGAGAGAAGAAGGTTAAAAGGTGACTTAATTGAGGCATACAAGATGATCAGAGGATTGGATAGGGTGCACAGTAAGAGCCTTTTTCCTTGGATGGTGATGTCTAGCACGAGGGGACATACCTTTAAATTGAGGGGAGATAGATATAAGACAGATGTCAGAGGTAGGTACTTTACTCAGAGAGTAGTAAGGGCGCGAAATGCCCTGCCTGCAACAGTAGTGGACTCGCCAACACTGAGGACATTCAAATGGTCATTGGATAGACATATGGACAATAAGGGAATAGTGTAGATGGGCTTTAGCGTGGATTCACAGGTCGGCGCAACATCGAGGGCCGAAGGGCTGTAATGTTCTATGTTCTATATTTAAAACACCCAATTAATCAGTCCGACTTGGCTGACATTCCCTTTTACATCTCCATTTCTGCAAATATACATGCCAGCACATACTTACTGCTTTCCGGACTAGTGACGATGTAGTTGACTCTCACCATTGTCGCTCTATTTGTGCAAATCTGGCTTTTATTGCAGCATATGTCCTCGCATTCATAAGTCGCTGTTGTTTTATATATCGCGTTATGAATATGAATGATACCCTATGAATCAATAGATTGCTGCACAGATACTTGATTCATATCACTGTCTTTGATTGGACACGTTGGTTTAAATCCATTTATTTCCCGAAAGCCTGTTGATTTGATGTCTAGCGCCTGGGCGAACATAAAACAGGGTTCAAATATCAGCGCTTTTATATATAGCTACCGTCTTTGTGCGATGCGGCTGAAGTGTCCTTCTTTTGCTCTATTTTTAAAAATGTCTCCCAAGGTAAACGAAGCATTGCGATATTTTATTAAAGTGGTTTCTTCTAATGGTTCTCTATATCACCACATAGTTTAGTGCAGCGTACACGCATCAACGATTTACTGTTCAAGGGGAAGTTAGTCCCCGTTTTTTTTTACCATCACGGATTTTCTAAATGGTCCATTATCCTTGGCGTAAACTCAGACAATGAAGCGCATCTCATTCCTCTGAGTACTTTACTTGCATGCAATATCAACGTGGAAATCTATTCAAATGCACACATTCCTGCATTTGGTTGAATCTGTATTTGTTTGTTCTTCCCCCATTCAGTATCTGCACTTTAATATCAGTGAACACGCATGGCGCTATTTCTAACTATCCCAAAACACGTGGGTCCCTAAGTCTGCGCATGCCAGCTCTGGACTTATTCTGATCAATCCATGCCCGTCACTGAAAAATGTTTTTAGCTCCCGATGTTTCTTTCGCATTTGGTGTTCGTCGCATTCAAATGTGAAATGTAAAACTACAAGCCATTTCATTTTTTTAGTTTTTTTTCTGACAAATAACTATAGTTGGAGCTCCATATCGTTGTCTATATATTTGTTCAAGTTCAGCGTTTTAACCGTTTCTGGTCTCATATCTATTAAGCTACTGCCTATCGTCTCATAACTGTGCAGAGTAGGTCCTTTCTGGACTGACTTTTATTAAGATATGATATCGCCGTTTTTGAATGCATATGTTTGTATAAGCTCATGTCTGCCACACAACTCTGTCAATCTCAGTCGATATGCAAATGCTGAGCGATCGACATATCTTATCCTTTCTCTCCCGGAGCGCGAGCGAGAAATATCAAAGGAACATTATTTTACCTACATCAATGTTCGTCAGATACCACTGTTTTCTTCGTGTGAGACTTAATAATGCCCACATGAGTCGCATAGATATACACATTTTCAATGCAAAAATGGGAAGGTTCCACCATAGTTCAAATTAACCCAAATGAAACCCCAAAACCCCAAAACCCATGAAATAAAAACAGTTCATGCTTTGGACTTCGTGAATTTTGTGGGATAGAAAGTAATCCTGAGAATATTTTGCACACGCTTTATTTTGTAATGAAATCAAACCGACCCTGAGAACAGGAGATATCAATTCGAAACTGAAACCCGATGAAATATCTACAGGCACATGAAATAGCTTCGGAAATAAATATTGGAAAAGTTTGCTAAGTTTAAAACCTTGGAATTGCAAACATTAATCATGAATGGATCGAACACTCGCGAACATTGTTCAGCATCAGCAATTTTGCACAGGTATCAAACAGCCAACTTTTAGCTGCCTCACCATCTTTGCTCCGTTTGAGTTCTGTAGGACAGAAGAGCTGGCGTGTGAGCATTCTCCGCACTTTCCATTTTGATGTGTTAAACATTCTGCTATCACGTACAGACAACCTCCATTCAAGACTAAATATTGGTGAAAGATCCGATGGCCAAACGATACAACATCGAACCAAGTGATGCACAATCCACAAATAAAATCCTGTGGTCTTGCATTGCTTTATCTTCACATGATCAAAAATATTAGAAGGCGATCAATGAAAGTACATTGTCACGGGTTGTATTTTCCGACTACAGATATTCTATGAAATATATTTTGAATAAGCTCAAATGTTTCGACAATCCAATAACTTTCAAAGTTTTGATGAGGGACTCTGATTAAAATGATGGGTTGGTTTGCAAGTCAAATTACAGGGATCAGCTGCTGGCAAATATAAAGCAGGACCCAAAGTTAGTGCTTTTTTTCAAGAAGCATTTTCCTTTCTTCGTGTCGGGCGGGTGACGTGTACTTATATTGTATTTTTCCCTGTTGAGGTAAAAACTATTTGTGAATGCAATTCGGAATTTTTTCAAACTACTTTGCTCTAGTTGTTCCCTGTGTCACCAAGTACTTTCGTCGACCTTACATGCATCAGCAAAATACTGGCAAGATAAGATTATCAGCGGTTTCTGTATAACCATGCTATTTTCAAATAAGTCATGATGCTGTGCGTCAACTGGGAACCATAAAGCACCTCGCATTCGTCTGTCGATGTTTTTCTCGCATACACTATCATGGTGAATAAACTACAAAAATGCCGAAGTTCTTGTACTTTGGGAATATCTCTAGCCAATGTGATATTGAATTAAATAATATTTTACTTCTGTCACTCGCTGTTTATGTTCGTTAAAACGATTGAACCAACAGGGTGATATTTCTCGATCTCACGGTTAACTCACGTGGATTGTACCGGTGTACCAAGACTGAACAAGGCATGCCCCTAGTTATGAATATATTAACGCCCGACCTATTTATCCCTATATTTCGCACTATTAAACGAATAGTGCACATCTTTAGACTGTGGGAGGAAACCGAAGCACCCGGAGGAAACCCACGAACACACGGGGAGGATGTGCAGACTCCGCACAGACAGAGACCCAAGTCGGAATCAAACCTGGGACCCTGACGCATTGACCCAATGTTACCGTGCCTTTGTATTGTTGTCCATACTTTTATTCATCTGAAGCGATTTCATAGTTTCTATTCTCGCATCCTTTCCACAGAGCTGTTTTTGCGTATCCGGTTATGACCAGACAATGTAGGCCAGTTCTTAACACGCGTATGTAAATGTATTAGCGTCATATCGCTCTCTTCGATTGCATAATTTGGAATTAGCTCATTTGTAGAACACAAATCTCTCTATTTGAGACAATCTGTACATGCTGAATATAAACAAATCTTTCACACTTCACCTCTTTCTCGGAGGACAAGCTTTATATAAACAGGAACATAATTTTCCGTCTAATAATTCCTGTTAGAAATAACTGGCTTCGACCTGATAACCTTGAGAATGTCTTTGACTAGGTTCTTTGCTACCACATGAATTACATATTTACATAGTTGTAACTGTAGAATTTAAACGCCCAACAATCGTTCGCATTCTCCCAATTAAACTCCGCTTTCCTAATAAAAGAAACACAGTTCCTTGACTGCTTACCATCTTTGCACTTCGTAACCTCTGTGGGACAAAACATAGGCTTCAGGAATATTTTGCACACGTTTTATTTTATTATCTGTCAACACAAGCACGGCGACAAGACACATCAGATCAACACTGAACTCTACAAAAAAACACCTGACAAACCCGTGAAACAGTTAAAAAATCTATGTTGCGAATTTTCGGAGAATTTATACCCTTGGAATTTCATAGATATAATTTACCGTGCAGAAGGAGGCCATTCGGCCCATCGAGTCTGCACCGGCTCTTGGAAAGAGCGCCCTACCCAAGGTCAACACCTCCACCCCATCCCCATAACCCAGTAAACCCCACCCAACACTAAGGGCAATTTTGGACACTAAGGGCAATTTACCATGGCCAATCCAACTAACCTGCACATCTTTGGACTGTGGGAGGAAACCGGAGCAGCCGGAGGAAACCCACGCACAGGGAGGATGTGCAGACTCCGCACAGACAGAAACCCAAGTCGGAATCGAACCTGGGACCCTGGCGCTGTGAAGCAATTGTGCTATCCACAATGCTGCCGTGCTACCCTTATTTTAAGAGATAATTAAAACCAATTATCATGAATGGATCGAAAACTAGGGGGTATTGACAGCATCTGTAATTCTACACAGTTATCAAACAACCAACGTAGGATCTCCTCACCATCTTTGCTCTTTTTAAGTTCTGTGGGAAAGAAGGTTTGGTTTGTGAATACTTTGAACACTTTCCATTATGATGTGATCAGAGATCACGGACAGCAAATCTTAATTTATGACTGGCATTTTTGAACGACCTGATAAGCAAGATACACACCTTCAAGCCACATGCTGCGCAATCACAATCAATTTAATACCTTGATCATGCATTATGTTATATTGGATTGATCAAAACAATCAGAAGGCGATCATGAAAAGTACATTTCCAAGAGTCTTATTTTTGTGTTACACAAGTATAACGTGATATCATTTCACAAGGCCGCATGTGTCGGTAAAGTAATCACTGTCAGTGTCTTTATGAGGGATTTTCAGTGAAATTGTGGACAAATATATAGCAGGAAGCAAAACATCAGAGCTATTAAATATAACTATTCTCCTTTACTTCTTCCTGGCGGCTGAAGTATATTTTTCTTGTTTCATTTTCTTCTGTGAGTGGAAATATCTGCAAATGCAGCGGTGCGATATCATTTTAAAAGGGTTTCTTCTCATGCTTAGTTGTTCACCAAGTATTTTTATGCATCTTACATGCTCCGACAATTTTCTATTCAAGGTGAAGATGCATTGCAGTTGCATACCATCACTTATCTAGAAGTATATTTATATACACACACATGCATAGCTTTTGTTTTGCCTTTTGATTTATGTATTGTCATTTTCATCGCTCTGCCAGGCACCACACACGTTCTCTGTTTCTTTCTTCCGTTCTCCCCCGGCTTGTGTTCCTATACCGCTCTGTATGTTTCCACGTATATCTCTAGTGAACAATGTTTGTGCGTCTCGCTGCTCTCCTTACGCTCTCACTGACGACTTGCCTCTTCAACAGACACTCCATTCTGAACAAGTGCTCCTCTGCACTTGATTTTCAGTTCCCGTCCGATAAAACGACTGGTTCCTGCTCTAGCAGTTTTAGAATACGTGTAACACGCTCACTAAACGTCACATGCATACATTATTTTTTCATTGCCTTCTTTTTGGTTTAAAACTCCTCGCTGTCTGTCCAGCGAATAATGGCCTCCCCTCTTTGCATATCCAGACCGCATAAACTAAAATTCTTCGAGGTCTTATTGAGCAATGTTTTTCTTTCCCTCATTAGAAGCGAGATCGAATTCGATGTATAACAGTTACACTATCCACTACATATTATTGTATGTATTGCAATTGAAATCAAGTCCGATAATTGGTGCTCCCGTCACAATTATGAGTAATATTAACGTTATGGCAGCAAGACGTCTTGCTACAACTCCAGAAGGCCGTACAGCTAATCTCGCAAAAATAATGCAATGGACCTCGTCATGAGAATCCTGACTCATTTTCAGTTTCGTAAGGAATAAGAGCAATCCCTTGAATATATTTGCAAGCAATCTAACTGCTTCTGACCATCAAACAGTTTGCACATTCTCCCCGTGTTTGCGTGGAGAACAAATCAAAATTCAAACTTGAATTTGACGATGGATCTGGAAAACTCAAGATAAGTCAATAATTCATCAACACATGGTGCACTAGTGATGCGAACAAATGCCATAGAAGTGCATATTTAAAATAATTAAATTTAGAGTACCCAATTCATTATTTCCAATTATGGGTCAATTTAGTTTCGGCAATCCACCTACCCTGCATATCTTTGGGTTGTGGGGGGAAACCCACGCAAATAAGGGGGAAATGTGCAAATTCCACATGGACAGTAATCCAGAGCCGGGATAGAACCTAGGACCCAGACGCCCTGAGACAGCAGTGCTAATCAATGCACCACCATGCTGACCTAAAGTGCATAATTCTATAATGAAGTATTCGAAAAAAGGACGACAAAGTCCTGAAGGGGCAATAGACTAAGAAATATTAGCGTTCTTGAAATTTCGATGCGGGCATTAATTTAGAATTCAATATTTCCTTGAATATGCGCAGGTTTTATATATGTGGAAGGGTAGTGCACAGAATGTAATTTACTAAATCTGTACCCATGAGTCGGAGTATTTGCGCTGTGTTGATAAAATCCAGCTACAATTGTGCGTATTCATAACCCTACTTCTGCTGAATTGATCCCAATCATTCATTAAAATGGAAGTAGCTAAGCCATGATTAGCAGAGACGGCCACACACTTGACCAAAAGAGCACAACAAAGGATAATCAGAAATCACGTTTATATCAGCATGTGGCGGTTACTACTTTAACGTACTGTGTAACGCACACATAAGTACAGCCAACTTATTGATATTGTCAAATCAGCTTCTATGTGCATTTGTTTGCGGCACATGTGTTTTTTGAAAAATAACATTTAATTATGGAATGCGAGAGTTACAGGCTCTGCCATAATTTCTTGGTCATCGTTAGTTGCTCTTGACTTTGTGTTGATGAGCAGCATCCTTGAACCGCTGCAGTCGCATTGGGATTTTCGCACCGACATTGCTGTTAGCAGAGTAATTCCAGGGTTCTGACCCAGTGACAATCAAGCAACAGCTATATATCTCCGATACCTTATTGGAGGGGAAACACCGTATGAGTGTTGTCCAGCCAGCAGCTGACAGTGTCCTTGTTGATAGTAGCTGCCATGTGTTTGCAAGGTGCTGGCTGAGCAACTTTGGTGAGTTCCTGAAATGCATTTTGTTGATGGTACAGGTGTTTGTCATAGTTCGCCAGTAAGGTGCAAAATAAAGCTTTTGTGAAAAGGATCTCAATTAGTGGAAGACTTTCTCCTGGTTTCTGCCATATTTCTTCATTTTTGTCGAAGCAGTAATTTGAGCCAATTCAATCACACTCGTGACTTGTCATGCAGATGGCGGACGGACTTTGCAGTGTGCCCACGTGGATTACTAGCCGCGATTCACAGCCTCTGACCTAACGAGTAGTCACTTTAGATTTCTAGTCAATCGTATCCACCATAACTTCGCGAGACTGAGATTCTTCGATTTCCACACTATTGAATGTAAAGGCGCAAGTGCTAGAACTTGTTAAATTGTTTGGCACTGATATGGCGGGGATATTACTTGCAACGTGTCAGTCCAGGTCTGGATAGTGTCAAGATCCTGCTGCAATTGGATACGGACTGCTTCAGCACTTGACGAATGGTGTTGACACTTTTACAATCATCGGCGGACGCTCAAACCTATGACCACATTAAGATAATTTTGGAAATAGAAAATTGAAGATCGTTGAACATAACACGACACTGCTGGACTCCTGCAGTGATGTGCTGCTACTGGTACGTTTGAACTCCAGCAAGTAAGACTTTGTACCAAGCATGAACATGACCAGTGGACGGATTTCCACATATTTCAATCAAAGCCAATTCTGCTTGCTGTCCTTGGTATCATAGTATTTGTTGGTGTAAAGGACAGTCACTATAATTTCACATTGCATTTCAGCTACTCTGTCCATGTATGAAACAAAATTATTATTAGGTGAGTGACTGGCACATCCCAAATGGAGCGTCACAGAGATCGTTAGTGGCGAATAAGCGATGCTTGATAGCAGTATGAATTACACCATCGATCATTTTACTGATGATGGGGGTCGACGTATGTGGCGGTAAGTCAGTGTGTCAGATTTCTCGTTCTCTCTGTGTACATGCCATGTACATGGCAATTCTCCATACTTCCTGGAAGATCCAAGTGCAGTAACTTCACCAGAAAAGTATCGCTATGTGCCCAGTGAGGTATGGAGTTCAAGGCTTCAGTGCGATTTCCGGAACATTATCAGGGTCCCTAAACTTGACAGGCTCTAATGCCTTCTCCCTTTTATGAAGATAAGACTTCATAGATTTGAAGCATCTGTAATGCTTGATCTCCGAAGAACGCCTAAATGTATCATCCAATTGGCCCGTTTGGCTGATGAGTGCTGAAATGTGTTCAGTCTCGTTTTGCGCTTTAATATTCTGGCTTAGATCAGCACTGTGGAATAGCATATTTGTTTATCCTCATCATCGGCCCAGTTGTTCAGTTATCAATCAACATTCAGCAATGGATATGGCAGGAGTGCAGAATGTCGGTGTTATCCGTTGGTTGTGGATTATTGAGCTTTGTCCAGCACGTGGTGCGGATGTTTTTTGATCTGTAATTAGTCTGGGCTTGTTCCTGTACCAGGTTTGATCCGACTCAGGAAAACCGGGTGCTGCTTCTTGCATGTCGGCGTTATTATGGGGCTGAAGGTAGACAAGTCTCCTGGACCTGATGGAATGCATCCCAGAGTGCTAAAAGAGATGGCTAGGGAAATTGCAAATGCACTAGTGATAATTTACCAAAATTCACTAGACTCTGGGGTGATCCCGGCGGATTGGAAATTCGCAAACGTGACACCACTGTTTAAAAAAGGAGGTAGGTAGAAAGCGGGTAATTATAGGCCAGTGAACTTAACTTCGGTAGTATGGTAGATGGTAGGGCAGCAAGGTAGCATTGTGGATAGCACAATTGCTTCACAGCTCCAGGGTCCGAGGTTCGATTCCGGCTTGGGTCACTGTCTGTGCGGAGAGTGCACATCCTCCCCGTGTGTGCGTGGGGTTCCTCCGGGTGCTCCGGTTTCCTCCCACAGTCCAAAGATGTGCAGGTTAGGTGGATTGGCCATGATAAATTGCCCTTAGTGCCCAAAATTGCCCTTAGTGTTGGGTGGGGTTACTGGGTTATGGGGATAGGGTGGAGATGTTGACCTTGGGCAAGGGTGCTCTTTCCCAGATCCGGTGCAGACCCGATGGGCCGAATGGCCTCCTTCTGCACTGTAAATGCTATGATAATCTATTAAACTATGATAATCTATGATGCTGTAATCTATCATCAAGGAAGAAATAGCGAGGCATCTGGATGGAAATTGTCCCATTGGGCAGACGCAGCATGGGTTCATAAAGGGCAGGTCGAGCCTAACTAATTTAGTGGAATTTTTTGAGGACATTAACAGTGCGGTAGATAACGGGAAGCCAATGGATGTGGTATATCTGGATTTCCAGAAAGCCTTTGACAAGGTGCCACACAAAAGGTTGTTGCATAAGATAAAGATGCATGGCATGAAGGGGAAAGTAGTAGCATGGATAGAGGATTGGTTAATTAATAGAAAGCAAAGAGTGGGGATTAATGGGTGTTTTTCTGGTTGGCAATCAGTAGCTAGTGGTGCCCCTCAGGGATCAGTGTTGGGCCCACAACTGTTCACAATTTACATAGATGATTTGGAGTTGGAGACCAAGGGCAATGTGTCCAAGTTTGCAGACGACACTAAGATAAGTGGTAAAGCAAAAGGTGCAGAGGATACTGGAAGTCTGCAGAGGGATTTGGAAAGGCGAAGTGAATGGGCTAGGGTCTAGCAGATGGAATACAATGTTGACAACTGTGAGGTTATCCATTTTGGTAGGAAGAACAGCAAAAGGGATTATTATTTAAATGATTAAATATTAAAACATGCTGCTGTGCAGAGAGACCTGGGTGTGCTAGTGCATGAATCGCAAAATGTTGGGTTTCAGGTGCAACAGGTGATTAAGAAAGCAAATGGAATGTTGTCCTTCATTGCTAGAGGGATGGAGTTTAAGACTAGGCAGGTTCTGCTGCAATTGTACAAGGTGTTAGTGAGGCCACACCTGGAGTATTGTGTTCAGTTTTGGTCTCCTTACTTGAGAAAGGGCGTACTGGCACTGGAGGGTGTGCAGAGGAGATTCACTAGGTTAATCCCAGAGCTGAAGGGGTTGGATTACGAGGAGAGGTTGAGTAGAGTGGGACTGTACTCGTTGGAATTTAGAAGGATGAGGGGGGATCTTATAGAAACATATAAGATTATGAAGGGAATAGATGGGATAGATGCGGGCAGGTTGTTTCCACTGGCGAGTGAAAGCAGAACTAGGGGGCATAGCCTCAAAATAAGGGGGACTAGATTTAGCACTGAGTTTAGAAGGACCTTCTTGACCCAAAGGGTTATGAATCTATGGAATTCCTTGCCCAGTGAAGCAGTAGAGGCTCCTTCATTAAATGTTTTTAAGATAAAGATAGATAGTTTTTTGAAGAATATAGGGATTAAGGGTTATGCTGTTCGGGCCGGAAAGTGGGGCTGAGTCTACAAAAGATCAGCCATGATCTTATTGAACGGTGGAGCAGGCTCGATGGGTCAGATGGCCTACACCTGCTCCTAGTTCTTATGTTCTTATGTCCTTATGAAACAAGAATTGGTCCCCTGCCTTGGTGATCATTATACATTGGCACACTTTAAAGTTAGCGGAAGTGGTTGACTACATTGCTGTTGCTTGCAATCGCCAACAGTGCGTCTTGACGGTAATCTTCAGTTTCCATCACTGTTTGTAATATTCTAACACAGCCGTTTCAAAGTCAGCGTCGTGACCCCCAGATGGGTCGCGGGTGGGAGTCGGGGCAGGCGGGTCGCGGAGCGATCAATTGAGGCGTTCCCGAACGCGGGAAGACGTTCCCAATTTCAGTCACTGATTGGTTGCGGTGTTTAAGGGGCGGACGGCGCGAAGCTAGGCTGTGTGCAGGGTACGGCGCGCAGTGTTGAGGGGGATGGGACGGATGGGTTGACGGGCGTCCACATGGACGCAATGCTATCAGTGGCGGCCCCAGGTTGGAGCTCCGCTCTGGTGCTCGTAGTTTTCGCGCTGCTCGGCTGATCCCCCGCCGCGGATCGTCAGAATTCAGCCTGCAGCTAATTGGTCAATCCGTTCAAGGGTAAGTACAACGTCGGTTTGCACTCCCACGGTAAGTACTGGTCGGTAAGTGGTCTGTAACTGGGGTAGGTACAGTGAGAGGAAGCCAGTCCAGTTTCCTCGGAATACTGATTAACGGAAGCGTGTCAATAGGGCTGCAATATGTGAGCACTGGAGGCAAGCTACCGTTATCGCTTTTTTCGACACAATATAACTTTGTGTCGACACTCTCTGGAAACCAGGAAGTCAGAGCTTTTGGGGAGAATGGAGCAGGAGGTGACTTGGATGTGTGGATAGTGCAATCCAGTGGAACCAGTATGAAATAGTGTGACATTGTGTGTGCTCGACAAGTATCTTAATCTCCTCTAAAGTCGTAATTTGTAAAGTATAAAACAGATTGAACTTTTTTTTATAATTGGTTACATTTCTAAAGCAAGGAGAATATATTTAAAACTATGTCTGTGCCTAAATATAAGGCTGCACATGGTCAACTGAAGTTAATTTAATTTTTAGCGTAAAAAGTCATAAATTTGGAAAAAATTAGGGTTTAGAAAGTTTCAAAGTTAACAAAAAGAATGCCGGTCGCGACATTTCTTTAAATATAAACGATGAGTCTTCCCGCCAGAGGCAGCGGCAGCGTGAATGTCATGCACCTGGCACGTCAATGCTTTGGGCGCGACATAACAGAGGTGAGATTACTCAATTTTGTAGCTGCCAGTAAACAAGCAACAGGACTTCACGAAGAACTGAAGATGGGTTATTTTGTAAAAAGGTAGAGAGGGTCAGGGATCCAAACAGAATAGGATCTCACAACTAAATATGTTGGAGGGAGCTTCTCAGGAGGGTCCACGGTAGGACAAGGCAGTGCTAGTGTGAGCTGCATCTCGAGCTCCACGGCCTCTGGTGAACAAACAATGAAGAAGAAACTGACATCGGGAACAAAGCAATGTAAAGATGATTTCTTAATGTGTGGCGCTAATTGAGCCAATGCAAATCAGAATGCAAAGCCCATGTGTGTTATATGAAGGGAAGCACTAACAAATGAAGTTTAAAACCCACCAAATCGTCAAAGGCATTTGAAGCATAAGCATGGCGTGCACAAGGACAGATCTCTGGATTTTTTTGCAAGCATGCATCAATAATATAAATCGACAGCTGAAGTCATTAGCGGAAATGGAACGTTGAATGATGAAGCAAGACATATCGTTAGCACCAAGCAGAACTATCTGCCACATTAAAGGTAAGCAATAATGGTATGTCGCAAAGGTCGGCTGGCACGGGTTCCGAACGTCCGCGGTTGGTAAAAGTGAGTCCCGTGAAAAAAAAAGTTGAAATACACTGGTCTAACGTTACACACGGTGGTGGGGGCACAATACAGTATGAGATCAGTCAAAATGCAAAGACGGGACTTTATCGATGATCAACTCAAATTGATTTTGAACAGTTTCATCTCAATATCTTTTAAAAAATAAATTTAGAGTACCCAATTATTTCTTTCCAATTAAGGGGCAAGTTATCACGGCCAATCCACCTAGACTGCACATCTTTGGGTTGTGGGGGAGAAATCCACGCAAACACGGGGAGAATGTGCAAACTCCACACGGATTGTGACCCAGAGCCGGCACCGAACCTTATGGTCTCGGCGTCGTGAGGTAGCAGGGCTAACCCTCTGCGGCACCGAGCTGCCCACGTCTCATCTAAATATCAAACGTATTTTTACGGCATGCCGTGCCACCACACGTCAGGTATAAATTGTGGAAGTTGGTGTTCCATTGCGCTTTTCTCGTCAGCACAAATCCTCTCAGTATTCCCATTCGCTCCAATATATCACTATTTATTACAACGTCGCTCCATCTGCAGCGCTTTCTGGAGCCCTGGCTCTCGCCCTTTCATGTAAAGGTACAATAAGACACACATACATCCTGGTGGACAATAGGAGAAAATGTTCGTAGAACTTTCATAGAATCTACAGTGCAGAAGGAGGACATTCAGCCCCTCGAATCTGCACCGGCCCTTGGAAAGAGCCCCCAACCACCACCCTATCCCCGTAAACCTGTAACCCCCCACCTCATCTTTTTGGACACTCTGGACAACTTTTCATGGCCAATCCACCTAACCTGTACATCTTTGGACTGTGGGAGGAAACTAGAGCACTTGCAGGAAACCCACGCAGACACAGGGAGAACGGGCAGACTCCACGTGCAGTGACCCAAGGCGGAAATCGGACCTGGGATTCTGAGCTGTGAAGCAAATGTGCTGAACACTGTGCTCCCGTGCTGCGATAGAGAGAGAGAAAACGAGAGAGCGAAAGGGAGAGAGAGGGTGTGTGTGTCTATAGACACAAAGACATACCGACAGGGAGAGAAATTATGCAACAAGCCACGGCAAATTCCAGCCATTGCTTTGATGGCAATACTGTTGTCGGTCAATATCAATGGCTCGAAACTTAAAAATATGATATTAGTCCTTTCGAGATATCGAGGGCGACAGACCTCGTGTGAACATTTTTAAACGATCAGAAGCGAACATCAATGCACAAATTTGATCAACGGCACAGCACTGGGTATTGCTCTTTTTCGGTGTTGCACCGACCTTTGTGTTTTAAATTTCATAGCCATATTAGTAATACTGTAAATTCTTCTTCAACATTATGTTAATTGCGTGCAGATCAGTTAATCCCACGACTACAAATCTCAAATCCCCATCGATCGGGGTATTATCCCTTGTAAATCATTTGCATTATTCGCACATTACCTGGTGGCAGCTCGCCAGGTGGGGCACAAGTACCAGTAGTATAGTGCCGCAATTTACTTCTGCACAGTGCATTTAAATCTTTGAATCTCCATAGGCTAAATGAACAATAAATATTTTGAGTAAGCAGTAGGCCAATTTAGTTATTTATTTTGTATCATTCAAATGCATGCAATATTTGATTTACCTCAGTTTGAAAAGGGAATTATCATGTTCACAGAACTGGAAAGTATCCAATCAGCTCACAGATTCAGAAACAGAAAGTATTCATTGGCAACACTTGTTTACTTCGTGAGAAATTGCATTATGCACTGGAGACATTGCATGAATTATTCGGAGTGAACGAATCGAAGTTGGGTATTTGGACAGTAGGTCATATGATATGTTAAAGGGGTAGATTTTATACCCTGAAATGAGGAACAATCAATAAAAACTGTTAAGCTGATTTGGGTGTGAATTGAAAGCAATTATTAAGAACTGTCTACATTTCTCTTCACCGCTGGGCTTTAATATATTCCTTTTGAGTTCCATCGAGCCAGGAATAATTATCTTTTCTCTCCTTCGACAGAAATATACGTTATCGTGTTTTTCAAAGCAAAGCTTGCTAATTTTTCTGGGTATCTACTCGAAATTTAAGGTACCTTTCATGGATCATGAACTGAACTTCAAAGCTGAGACATGTAAAATGCTGTTACTTTCTGTTCCTAGAATTCGTTACCTGGTGCGTTAATCTACATCAATGAAGCACTTCCATGAATGTGTAATTACTTCCGGCTGACCCTCCAGCAATTTTGAATTCTGAAACAAAATGCTCATGTTTGCCAGTAACGTGTCTGTCTGCCTTCCTTATGTATCTGAATTGTACACCGTTTTCCATTCATCCGTGACGTTTCTTTATATCTCTGACAACACTTTGGCGCTTTCTCTATCTATCACGATTGAGGTGTCACCTAACCTTACGGATTCAGCAATCCGCCCCTCTCACTCCACCAGGCTCGCGTACCTCTGTTGAAAAATACATGTGCGTCATTTTGTTACATTAACTCTTCAGCTGTCCATCAAAATTGCACTTGCTACTTTTTATCGAAGTGAACCAGTCATTCTTTTATTTCGTTCACAACAATATATATATATGTCTCAGTTTCCGTGCCTATCTATTCCTGCAGAATATGCGTTTCTCCTTTCTGTCGCAAACTAGCACCTGCAAAGTTGTCCGCTTGTCTATTGACTTACCATTCGGTCTGCTAGCCTGTCAATCGGCTAGTTTGTGTGCGTGCGTGTATGTACATATATATATATGTCTGCCATCGATATATTAATACAGCCCCATCCCTGCCACTTCCCGCTGTCCATCTGAGTCCACATGCAGATTCGATGTTCCATGAATCTTTGGCACATTCGCTCCATCTCTCTGAGTGAAAGCGAGGGACGATCAGTCTGCATCGTAATTCGTGGTCTATCACCGCCCACCACATAAAAACTTGGAATTTCATTTTCGCGTTAAAAAGATCATATACTGGGTTGTTTCGACCAGTTGCTGTCCATTCATGGTTCTTAACATTGAATAAAGAATGCTCGTCACGATCCTTCTGCCTCACCCAATTTCACCCAAAGATTCAAGCACCACTTTATTATATCCTTACCATCGGTACACTTTGTCAGTGCTGTGGGACATAAAAACAGGCTTGTGAATGATTTGCACACCTTCCATTTCGTTCCGAACATGAGGTTTGTCAAAATAGTCGTGAGTAAAATTACACAGCTCGAAGCCACATGATAGACAAGCTGGATCAACTTACCTGCATGCAATTGCATTTTTGTGAGAAAGATTTGTGGAAAGAATTTTAAAAGACAGCTAGAAAATCAATGCCAATAAAAAGGCTGGATTATTTTAATCAAATTATTAATTTAGATTTAATTATTGTCTTGTGTATGGGTTTCTAGCCACAGATACAGTATCGGCAGAATTTCACTTTGAGTAAACTAATGCAACATGTAGGGCAGGGTAACAGTGGCGTTATGGTGTTGTACTAATCATCCTGAAACCTGCATTGGGAACCTGAGGTAGAATCGCAACAGGGCAGATCAGCATTAATATGGAACGATGGAAAGGTCTAAAAACATGTCGATTGTCATTGAAAAAAAACTCTGCTTCACTAATCTCTTGATGGAAATCTGTTGCCCTCATCTTGACTGGACTACAGCATGTGCTTGACTCTTAAATGTCCTCATACAGCGACGCCTACATCCCATAAAGCAAAAAAAATATATGCTTCACATTCGGGAAGACATCACCAAAATTGTAAACATTTCGCATCTCTCTGGTAATTTTCGTAATCATTTGAAAGCAACCCACTTAAGAGCTAATTTCGGAGGTTTTATTTTCCACCGATAAAGTGAAACAATAGAGGTCAAGATTTGGGACAGTTATTACGTGATCACAGATATCATTTCCAGGATAACGATGTCCGAAATGTCATTATTCGATATGTAAAATTATGACCAGCACTATGAAGCCATTGTACCAGTTTCGCAATTAACCAGGCAACAGTCCTGATGGTGCCTTACAGGTCATTGAGTGATTTGAGGAATGATTAGGTCGGTGACTGGACGCATGTTTCCTCGCCCTTTCCATCTCATGTACTCGTTACACTTGTAGCTGGATGGCTTTAGGTAGCCAGCGAATTGTAACACACAGAATGTCGATAATGGTCGATCATTCCATGGTAATAACAACGGGTGTGAGGCGGCCATCCTTAAATCATAATAATCTTCTTTAAGTTGGAAATTGAATGGCAGTATCACTTTATCAGCGGAAAAGCATACCTCCAGTGGAAGGACGCAAATATTAATTTGTATATGGCATCTAGGCCTGGATATTAGACCATAAGACCATAAGACGTAGGAGCAGAATTAGGCCACTCGGCCCGTCGAGTCTGCTCCGCCATTCAAATATGGCTGATATTTTGTCATCCCCATTCTCATGCCTTCTCTCAAAAACCCCGGATCCCCTTATTAATCAATCAGCTATATATCTCTGTCTGAAACACACTCAGTGATTTGGCCTCCACAAGCTTCTGCGGAAAAGTTTTACACAGTTTCACCACCCAATAGCTGAAGAAATTCCTCCTCATCTCTGTTTTAAGTGATCGTCCAATTAGTCTGAGATGGTGTCCTCTGGTTGTAGATTTTCTTGCAAGTGGGAACATCCTCTCCACGTCCACTCCATCCAGCCGTCGCTGTATCTTGTAAGTTTCAATAAGATCATCCCTCATCCTTGTAAACTCCAACGAGTGCCGAACAGGGCCCTCAACTATTCCTCATACGAGAAGTTCTTCAATCCAGGGATCATTCTTGTGAACCTCCGCTGGACCATTAACCCAAGAATTCCGCATATCAGGCCACTTCAGTGAAGTGGATTATTCGGACGCAGCTTCGCAGCGTCAAACCACAGTATGCAAAGGTACCAATCGTCTTATGCCAACATTTTAATTTATGTATAGCACGGTGGCGCAGTGGGTTAGCACTGCAGCCTCTCGGCTGCGAGGTCCCAGCTTCGTTCTCGGCTCTGGACCACTCTCCGTGTGGAGTTTGTACATTCTCCACGTATTTGCGTGGGTTTCATCCCGAAAAACCATAAATGTGCAGGCTCGATAGATTGGCCACACAAAATTGCCCCTTAATTGGAAAAGATGAATAGGGTACTCTAAATTTCTGCGAAAAAATTGTTTCAATATGGCAGCGTATTAGAAAGTAAACAATAAATGCACATCACGCCAATTTATTTATTGAACGCGGATATTCCATCTTCCCTATATGCAGTATCTCATGCAGCCAACTGTGTGAAAACCATATTATTAAGTTGGCAGTGCTGAACTATTTCCAATATTTTCTCAGCAGATGGCAGGAAAAAAACTTGTCTTCTTCATGAAACATTGCATACTGCTTCTAGAAACTCTCTCTCTATAATTCGGAGTTAAAATTAGTACGGTGGCAGAGTGTTACATAGATACATGGATACATGGAAGATAGGCGCAATAGGATGCCTTTTGGTCCTTCCAGTCTGCTCCGCCATTCATCACGATCACGACTGATCATCCTACTCAATCGCCTAATCCTGTTTTCTCCACGTAGCCTTTGATCTCCTTCTCCCCAAGTGCTATATCCAGCCGGCTCTTGAATATGTTCAAAGTTTTAGCATCGACTACTCACTGTGGTAATGAATTCCACAGGATCACCACACTTTGTGTGAAAAAATGTCTCCTTATCTCTGTCCGAAATGTTTTTCCCTGAATCCTCAGGCTCTGACCCTTGATTCTGGACACACCCACCATTAGTAACATCTTCCCTGCATCTACAGTGTCTAGTTCTGTTAGAATTTTATAAGTCTCTGTGAGATCCCCCCTCATTCTTCTGAATTCCAGCGAGAACAATCCCATCCTTATCGATCTCTCCTCATATGCCACTCCCGCCATCCCTGGAATCAGTCTGCTAAATCCTCGTTTCACTCCATCGAGAGCAAGAACATCCTTCCTCAGAGATGGGGACCAAAACTGTGCACAATACTCCAAGTGTGGTCTAACCAAGACCCTGTACAGTTGCAGCAACACATCCCTGCTTCTATACTCGAGACCTCTTGCTATGAAGGCAAACATACCATTAGCCTTCTTTTCCGCCTGCTGCACCTGCATGCTTACCTTCAGCGAATGGTGCACAAGGACACCCAGGTCCCGCTGCACACTCCCCTATCCCAACTTACAACCATTCAGGTAGTAATCTGCCTTCCTGTTTTTGCTTCCAAAATGTATAACCTCACACTAATCCATATTATACTGCATCTGCCATTGGTTTGCCCACTCGCCCAACCTGTCTAGATCTTGCTTTAGGATCCCTGCATCCTCGTCACAATTCACCCTCCCACCTAATTTGGTATCATCTGCATACTTTGAGATGTTACACTTTATTCCCTCATTCAAATCATTAACATATATTGTTAATATCTGGGGTCCCACCACCGATCCCTGGTACCCCACTGGTTACTGCCTGCCAATTTCAAAAGGATCCATTAATCCCTATTCTTTGTTTCCTCTCCGGCAAGGCTTTTTCTATCGACCTCAATACATGCTCTTCAATCCCATGCGCTTTAATATTGCACAATACCTCTCATTCTGGATTTTGTCAAAAGCCTTCTGAAAGTCCAAATGTACCACATCGACTGGCTCCCCCTTATCGACTGTACTGGTTGCCTATTCAAAGAATTGCAACAGATTTGTCAAGCATGATATTCCCTTCATAAATCCTTGCTGACTCTGACTGATCCTGCGACTGCTTTCGAAATGTTCCACTATAACGTCCTTGATAATGGATTGAAGCATTTTCCCCACTACCGATGTTAGGCTTACTGGTGTATAAGTCGCTGCTTTCTCTCTACCTCCCTTTTTGAATATCGGAATGACAAGAGCTACGCTCCAATCTGCAGGGACAGTTCCAGAGTCTATAGCATCCCGGAAGATGACCACCAATGCATCCACTATTTCCAGATCCACCGCCTGAAGCTCTGGGATGCAGATTTTCGTGCCCTGGGGATATTAGCGACTTCAATCCCATCAATGTTCCCAGCATCATTTCTCTACTAATGTTGATCTCCCTCAGTCCTTCCCTCTCACTGAGGCCTGCTGTTTAGGCCTGCTGCCTCACAGTATCAGGGAGCCAAGTTCAATTTCGGACTTGGGGACTGTCTGTGCGTAGTTAGCTTGTCTGCGTGCCATTCGCGGGTGTTCCGGTTTTCTCCCACAGTCCAAACATTTACATGTTAGATGGATTGGCCATGTTAAATTTTCCAATCGTGTTCAAAAATGTGAGGGTGTTCTGGGGCTGCCGTATACGGCGGAGCCTTAGGTCGGGCGATTTTTCAGAGGGTCGCTGCAGGTAAGATCGGCCGAATGGCCTCAGTCTTTACTGTCGGGATTCAACTAAATTCTAGTGAAACCAAGTCAGGTTGCATATTTGCGCAGGAGGCAACATTTTCCGTTCAAGGCGTAGCATTCAGCCTATAAAATGATGCATGATGAGTAGAAATGCGGAGTTCGTTTGTGAGTAATTCTGAAAGATAGGCGCCTGAGCTCCTAAACGAAAACAAGACACCATTTTGAAATTACTGTCTTAGTACACCTGGAGGCTTAATTATACTTTTCTTTCTGCGTAAATACCTTCCACGCTGTCAAAGGAATACAGGTGACGAATGTGATATAAAATAGTTACTTTAGAGATACTAGTTAATGTAATGTAGAAATAAGCCACTTTGATTCTGGCAGTTAGAGACAAAGGGGTTTGAGGCCGCATGGAAAAAGCAGGAAGAGGTGTGTCTATGAGAGTGATGCTGCATTGATAGGGGCCAGAGAAAGGGATTGGAAGTGAGCCAATCAGAATAGATCGAACAGGTCAGGAGGGACATAGGCTGACCCATGTCCGTCGAGTATGTGAAACTTGATACCATTTGAATTGATTTGCAGAGATCCCTTTGTTTCTTTGTTCATTCGCTTTCTGGGATATAGGAAACTGGATGTCTCTTATATTTCTATGAAATGAATCAAGCTTGCAAGCTAAATAAATAACTTCTTTTTACGTGCGAATCCATCTCAACTTTTATTGAGGCCAGACTGACAGAGAAAGAAATTTGGGGATCAACATTTGGTGCCGAAAACCGGGATTTCTCAGGGTGATCCTGATCCAACTGCGAAATCAGAATTAGACTGATTATGAACAGGAGGATTGGGAACAAAGGGCCCTCAATGTAGAACTGGAAAACGACCGCGCATTGATTGTTCCCCTCTTCTTATTGTCTAATTAGCCTGGTCACTCGCGGTTGGCACAGAAAGACCGCCTCGACGAAATCACAGGTCAGTCTGGGGATTAGCACTTTAATTGATGGGATTTCATATTGTTGTTTCGGCTTGGGTTAGGGTTTTGGGCTGATGGGACTTCATTAATGAAGGTTCAGTCTATTATAAGGGTTCAGAGGCTGATGTGACTTCATTGATGAAGGTTCAGTCTATTATATGGGTTCAGAGGCTGATGTGACTTCATTAATGAAGGTTCAGTCTATTATATGGGTTCAGAGGCTGATGTGACTTCATTAATGAAGGTTCAGTCTATTATATGGGTTCAGAGGCTGATGTGACTTCATTAATGAAGGTTCAGTCCAGTATAACTGTTTTTAAATCTGAAGATGGTTCAACTCTATGTGTGAGTGTTTTAAATATATAGTTGATTAAGCTAAAATTGTCTCCTTGGACTGTAAAGTTCCGAGGTCTAGTTGAGATTGTGAGGAATGCTGCATATTGGTTGAAGCAGAAGTCTCTCAAAGGGTTAACAGCAGCAGGCGGAGTTGGAAACAGACAGTGCTTCTCACTCAGGCTTTGAGATAACAGCAGCAGCCGTAGTGTAATCGGATACCTTTCCTTTGAGTCAGTGAACACCAGCAAAGTTACGTTTTGAATTAATTAAAGGAAACCAGTGGGTTTCTCCACCTCTTTGATAAAAGTTATTATTTTCGAAAGGAATTGATTGAAATTGCCAGAATATTAAGTTTTACTTACTTGAAATAAGGTTTATCTCATTTTATCTGGAGATTAATAGAAACTTAAAGAAGATCATGGACACCATTTTAAAAAGTGTCAATCTGGAGATGATAGTTGATTTTGCTAATACTTATGTGTATGTAAAAGAAAAAAAAAACTTGTTAAAAGAAAAATTGTTAAGATAAAGAAATAATTAAGTTGTAAATGTTATTCAAGTTTGTGTTAAGCAAATTGTAAATTTAGTTCTGAGTTGAGATCAGAGCTAAGCTTGCAAGTTGCAGTAATTCAATTTGAATTTTCAAACATTTTTAAGTTTTAAAAATAAGAGAGCAAATAGAGAAAAGAAGGACACAGATCTTGAATGCGTTGAATAGCACATTTCAAAGGCCCATAAATCTTTCTGCTATCTTCGACCTAAAACCTAGGAAGATTGAAGAGCCAGAGGAATTTCTGGAGCATTTTAATGAAATCCACCGGGGGCAGTCAGGCGATTTGCTGTATCAAAATGGTCAGAATTCCCCTCAATACTGTGCTATGTTAATGCATTGCCTACCACCTTCTGTGGTTACTGCTGTGAAATGTAATAACATGAATTGGACAGAGAACGACCCTTCCTAGATGGCAAGGGCAGTCAGATTTTACTGGAAGGAGGGTGTAGGCCAAGAAGGAGGCTCAGTTACAAAGGTTAAGACTGAGTATGTAATGAAAAAGGATGATCTGCGACCCCAACAAGCGGCAGAAATGGTAGTTTACCAGCAGGAGCCCCAATATAGTGACTTTGGGTGGGTGGATCAGCGAAGAGGAGGATGAGACAACAGTGCTATATTTCTATCACCCCCCAGTGGTGGACGTTAGACGTTGAACAGTCACTGCATCACGTTACCCTGGCCTATGACAGAACTGGACGAAACAGGGAGTTGGAGGACAAATACCGTCCATTACTTGAGACCGAATGGCCAGTCAAGGTTACAGCCACAGTCACGGGAAAAGAAGGTACAGCCGATTTTGTTACAATATCACCACATTTATGGCCACAGTCAGCTTCGGTAAGCCCTCATATTACACGTCAGGTCCATGACCAGTACCATGCCAGGGATATGGGGCGAATGGTCAGCATCTTACCGCAGCTCGTCAGAATAGGTATGAGATATACCTTTTGAACAATCCACGTCTGACATTTAAATACTGTACCACTATCAACCAGCCTGTTTTCTTAGTGGTCCCCCTGTCCATGAAGACGCACCTGGCCACGACTGTTTAGCCTTGATTCAGGAAACTACCACAATAAGGGGCGATTTGAGTGACATATCGTCAGAACAACCTGACATGATTATGTGTGGTCAAATATCCCACCGGCGTTTAGTTAATGACTTACTGCAGGCCCTCCTTATGCCCGCGCAAATTTCCGTTATTAAATGCGCTGCCCACACGAATGTTACAACCCCAGTTGACGTTGGTAATGAACGAGCAGATCGTGCAGCGCGCACAGCCGCACAAATTCAGCAAGTGATGGTGCCTAAAATGTTAAGTCAGACTAAACGATCTACTATGAATGTGTCTGCTTCTGACAAGCCAATGCCAACCATCCAAGACGTCATAAGGTTACAGGAGGACGCTCCTGAGAGTGATAAACAAATGTGGAAACGGTTAGGTTGTACATATGATTCTGTTTCCTTTTTATGGACCACGCCTGCACATCAGACTTGTATGTCTGATGTGCTGGCTTTATGGGTCATTGAATGTGTACACTTTGCAACTCATTGTGGGGCTCGATGGACTAGTGATTTGTTGCTGGACACTTGGTGGCACCCTAAAATGCAGGGGTTGGCCCAAAGTATCAGTAATCGGTGTTTGATTTGTCAGCAATATAACACCGGAAAAGGTATCCCTTGTGGGAAGGGGCAAACCCCGTTGCCCAGTGGTCCCTTTGAGACGCTCCAAATGGATTACATTGAGTTGGAAAGGTGTCAATGTTACAAATATGTTTTGGTCATTGTGGATGTGTTCAGCAGATGGGTTGAGGCGTATCCGACTATCGATAATAAAGCTGCTACTGTGGTTAAAGTATTGATGAGGGAAATCATTCCCCGGTGCGGTATACCAGCTCAGTTAAGTTCTGATTATGGGCCTCATTTTATTGGACAAATTAACAAGGAGTTTTGCTCCCAGTTGGGCATACGCCAGCAGTTACACTGTGCTAACAGACCGCAGGCGGCCGGGTTGGTTGAGAGACACAATCAGACCCTCAAAACTAAATTGGCTAAATTAAGAGCAGACACGGGACTGACATGGCTTAAGTTGCTCCCCGTTGCCCTCTTCCAGCTGCGGGTTACACCTGCGGGACCAGCCCCGCTCTCTCTCGCCGAGATTCTTTATGGCAGGCCTCTTAGAACTCCTTGGAGCCTGCAGGTTCCCAGACGGGTTCAGTTTCATCAGATGACTGAAGAAATGACCGCCTATGTTCTAGCCCTTACGCAAGTGCTCAAGGAACTCCATGGCCAAGTCCGCGCAGCTCACGAGCCATTGCCCCCCGTACCTAGCTCACTTTTAGTCCAGCCTGGTAGTTATGTCATGGTCAAAAATTGGGCTAGGAAGGGGTCGGAGCCGCGATGGGACGGGCCCTTCCAAGTTCTCCTTACCACCCCCACAGCAGTTAAAGTGGAGGGGCGAATGTGCTTGGGTCCACCTACAGCACTGTAAATTGAGTCCATCTCCACTACTGTAAAAGGTCGGATACTAACCTGCCTCCCTTCTCCAGTGCTATTTTACAGGTGTGGAGCATGATGGAGTGGCTACGCATCATCTGTCTGATATTTGGCCTCACTTCGCTTGGCGTATTATTGGCGATGGACATGGAAAAGGGGAATATTATGTATCTGTGTAGCCCCAACCAATCTACAAGGATACATCACCTTTGCAAAGGTGATGTTCTTCGCTGCCCCCATATATGAGGACATGGTATCGACTCATGGAAGGTCAGCAAAGTTAAGGAAAATGCAGGAGTCATGAAGCAGCTGCACCGGTCCCGGCGATGGGAAGGGAACATTATATGGACATTGCCTTGTTTTTGGAATACATGTAAATTTGATTTTGGATGTGTTAAGAGTGGTACAATAAAGGTAAAATCAGGCTGTCAGAAGAGTGTAGGAAGAGACCATGAGAAAGAGAAAGGGACTAGAGAGAGGACGGGGCATATGAGAAGGGAACTACAGCTAGAACGTAGGTTACCGGAGATACACTTAAGATAATTAAAGGCCAAACTGAGGAAAGCCCGGGTAGTATGAATCTCTTCTACCAGATTTACCACCGTCTGTATGGCCAGGGACGGGTTGTCTGCTACCCAAACCCCGCAGCGGTGTCTAGGTTATTTTCTGTTTCACCGCTTTGGGGCACTCCCCAAACGTTGGTTCATTGTCAGCATTCCGAGCCATTGCCCGAGCAAGTCACTCTTCCTTACGATCCGGATTCAGCACCACCGGCTATTTGCCTTCCCCTTCCTCGGGATAATTCCCATTCACAGTACGATAGGCTGCGACGGTGGAGGGCGTACATACCTAGCCACTTCACTCCCAATAGGGATTCCCGGTCGGACGAGATTTGCTTCAGCAGTGAAGGATATGGCTGTTTGCTGGTAGAGGTGCACACAAATATAACATGTCTGTTTCCCACCTGTACGGACAGGAGGTGCCATATCACCCAGGCGTCTGGCCAATGCGTTTGTTACAACATCACTTGCGTTCCATTGAACGCCGGCCTCCAGCTCCTCTGTGGCTGGGCGAATGTCTCTCATATCACTGTTGGGACTAGGGCTTTCCGCATTGCTGGGCGGCCCGAATGGGCATTTCAAAGTTGGATAAACTGGTCTACTGGGAGGTCCTTACGCAACCGATATGCTGATTGTGATCCTAGTCTCCACACGGAACAAGGATACTACTTTTTATTTAATGGTATGGCGACCAACGTTTTGTCACCCCCATTTCCCCGCCGAATTGCTATAGGGACTCTAGTCCCTACCACAGTCCCCTTCCCTTCGGCGTGGAACCTGCATAATCAGTTAGCACGCTGGGCAGTCTCTGCTGAATTTTGCGAGAACTGGAAAAAACCTCAGGTTCTTGCACCCAACCGGGGCCACTCAGCCGGGTGGGGCATTCTGAGCGTATTGACACTGGGAGGTGTGGGGGGTTCCTTGGCTGTTAGTGATCGTAATTATTTTATTTGCGGCCTTACCATCTTGGGAAATGAAACCTTGGGAGCCCTCGGGGCAATAACTAAGGAGTTGTCTCAGCTACGGTTGTTTGCAATGCAGAACCGGTATGCTCTTGACTATCGTCTGGCCCGTGAGGGTGGGGTATGCGCCATAGTACAGGGCAAGTGTATCATGGGTGTTCAGGACTTGACCGCTAACATTATTAAATTCATGGATCGCATACGGGATCACTTGGACGGGATGCAGGATCCTGGCTCTTGGGGTAACTGGGGATTTGGAGGATGGAAGGACTGGTTGATAAATATGGCCATGTATCTAGTGGTAGCTATCGGCTGCATCTTTGTGGGCCTGGCCATCCTTAAATGTGTGATGGGTAGAATGCGGGGTGCACTAGATCAGATCACCGCCCCAATCACCTGAAAAAAAAAATTAACTGTTAAAATCCATGAGGGTGAGGCAGATGAAGGGGGGCTAAGACAGGAATTGGAAATGCAGCGACAAATCTTTTTAGATGAGCAACCGTTGCTATGGATTGGATAGTTCGGTTATCATGGAATGATAAAAGGAGGGAATGACGAATGTGATATAAAATAATTACTTGAGAGATACTAGTTAATGTAATGTAGAAATAAGCCACTTTGATTCTGGCAGTTAGGGACAAAGGGGTTTGAGACCGCATGGAAAAAGCAGGAAGATGTGTGTCTATGAGAGTGTTGCTGCATTGATAGGGGCCAGAGAAAGGGATTGGAAGTGAGCCAATCAGAATAGATCGAACAGGTCAGGAGGGACATAGGCTGACCTATGTCCGTCGAGTATGTGAAACTTGATACCATTTGAATTGATTTGCAGAGATCCCTTTGTTTGTTCATTCGCTTTCTGAGATATAGGAAACTGGATGCCTCTTATATTTCTATGAAATGAATCAAGCTTGCA
The DNA here is from genome assembly GCF_047496885.1 of Scyliorhinus torazame. Classification (NCBI taxonomy): domain Eukaryota; kingdom Metazoa; phylum Chordata; class Chondrichthyes; order Carcharhiniformes; family Scyliorhinidae; genus Scyliorhinus; species Scyliorhinus torazame. Next base: position 109,778,668 of record NC_092718.1, read on the forward strand.
AGCTAAATAAATAACTTCTTTTTACGTGCGAATCCATCTCAACTTTTATTGAGGCCAGACTGACAGAGAAAGAAATTTGGGGATCAACACAGGTCGGAATGTGTTTACATTTTGAAGCAGGGTCTTCAAATGGTCCTCTCAATGTCCAGTCGTATAATACATCTTGTATCAATCAAACGTTTACTTTTGAAGCTAACACTTATACAAAGGTTGCATACTATTATGCCGTGTTCCGAGAATTCATTGCAGTTTGCGTTAATTCAGAGCCACGAATAAATCACATGTGCTTGTTTCCGGCTGACCTTCTTTCAATGTGAACATCGAAGACATACTCAAGTTCTTCCAGTAACGTTTCTATTTGCCTTCCATCTGTTCGTTAATTGTGTCGCTTTTCATCACGCCCTCGAAGTCTCTTAATAGTGAAATTTCTGTCAAACTATGACGCTTTCCTTCTCCCTCACAATAAAGGACGGTAAAGGCTAACTTAATGCATTTCACACTGTCCTGGCTATACATGAAATTCGCATGATAGCCAATCTGTCGTTCGAACTCCGCAGCTACCTGTCCTATATTTGCTTCATGTTACTGTCTGTGCATCGATACGGTATCGCACCCCGATTTATGTTGCTGAAGACCACAGTGTGCATGTTCATAATGAATAACCACACATCTTTGATACATTCGCTCCCTCGCCCTGTGACAGTGCGTTATATCCTTCATCATAATTCGGAGCCCTCCGACGCTCTTCGCAACTGACTGGTAATTTCAAATTATACATAAACATGCGGTGGATGTGATTATTTCCACCAATTGATGTCTGCACTCGTCTGGCCTTTACTAAAGTACACTCGCTACATCGTTCCTCCACCCTCAATTGCGGCCATAAATTGAACAACCAGTTTATTACATAGTTATCTTGGATGCATCTACTCGGTTTTATGGGACATAGGAGCAAGCTTGAGAGTATATTTCACACTTTACAATATGGTATTAACTTGCAGCAAATCTAAAAGTTAACAAATCTAAATCCAAGTCTGACTTTTGACAAAATATTCGGAAGGCACATGACACAGCAGAAAGAAACGCGATGCATATGAATCTGCGTCATACAACATCACCAGCTAGAACGTATGCTCCAGCGTAGGAGGAATCCTACGCTGCTTCTGAAAAGATCATCGTAATTGCCAACGTATCCAATGTTCGTCGTGGATTTGCAGTAAATCCATATAAGGCATTCGTGAGGGACACGATCCGGAGTTTTATAAGAACAGCGATTATTTGTCTCTGGAGCGCAAAACCGATATTTCGCGAGAACAAATATGTTTGGCGATATCATGATGTGATATCAGCTGTTTACTTGAGTATCTTGTCCTTGGAAATTGTCGTCACATCGCATTACCGAGGAGTGGAGTTTCGAAGTGCAGATAATGGACGTGAACCAATCCGTCCTTGAACTCAGTGACCACATTTATGAGCCCAATTGATGGGACGGCCAATATCAATTACCAGACAGAGAACCACTGAAGAAGTCCATTATGCGCGGTGTCGGAATATAGCTCCGAAGTGACCGATCAGAAAGTAGCGGCCCATTACTTTCTCAGATATCTAAAATGCTGTCCAACTGCATATGCACCGCCCCACAGCATGAGCTTCTATTTTAAGCAATAACTTCGTTTTCAACGCATCAAATTAATTGTAGAGATGCATGTCGAGCACGTAATCACGTTCTGCATAACCAACAGCACATTCACAAATAAATCAATCACAGTTTATTTTTTGAATGAACTATAGCTCAACCAATATGCATGGATTCCCTTCCACAAATCCTCTTGATTATTTTACTGATTACCTTGAGTTCTCCCAATTTTCCAGCTTAACCAATTCAATAATTGGTTCTGACACCGTACCCACTCAATGAACGGGAACTGACTGTGATTAAGTGGAGACATTAGTGTGCATGTTCACACGTGATTGAAATTGGGAGAGGACGGGGACAGTTGGAGGTGGTGTTTACCGAAGCGTATGGAATGTTTTCATTTATTAATAAAGTATTGAGGGGGCAGTTTTGTGGGCTGCAGTTGGAAATGTGTTTACTGTTCACTGTTCTGGTCATCACTTCACATCTCGGACATCTTTGCTCTGAAGGTTTGCACAGGGGATTTACACGAATCTTTGCAAGTTTTGGAAATTCAGAATTGCGAAGAAACGGGATAGCCTCCAGTGCTTTATTTACACTATCTAAGGGGTGGCCTTATCTCGGCAGATGTAATTATAGAAACGTGAGAAAGCCTGCAATTCAGCAGGACAATTGCACCAAGGTTGAATTAAACTGAGCCGCTAGTTATTTTTTTTTAGTTCTAGATCACTGCCAACACCATGAACTAAAGTAATCACTTCTGGACAGCAACATTGATCACGTCCTTTGGTCAAACGTTAAACCATAACGCATATAGTTCAATGTTTTTTTAAAAAAGCTTATCCTTATAGAATAGAGGAGAGTTATGTGTTGCTTTGCACTCGGATTGAAATTTCCCAATATCCAGTGAATATTGAACCGAGGAATCTACTATCTGATTGCAACATCTGTGAGGAACCAATAAAGAAATCAATCAGAATCCGAGACTTGAAAATACGCAACAGTGATACATTTCAACCTCCCAATTTCATTGACACACTCATACATGATAAAAACTTCCAGTACGTTGGGAAATTTGGAAAATTAATAATAAAGCACCTACTATATTATTGCACCTGTTGAAAGACCAGAGATTTGTCAGAACGCAACTTTAACAGTGCTTTGCACGGCTCATTTCGGATTATAATTTTATAGAACATAGAACATAGAACAATACAGCGCAGTACAGGCCCTTCGGCCCACGATGTTGCACCGAAACAAAAGCCATCTAACCTACACTATGCCATTATCATCCATATGTTTATCCAATAAACTTTTAAATGCCCTCAATGTTGGCGAGTTCACTACTGAAGCAGGTAGGGCATTCCACGGCCTCACTCCTCTTTGCGTAAAGAACCTACCTCTGACCTCTGTCCTATATCTATTACCCCTCAGTTTAAAGTTATGTCCCCTCGTGCCAGCCATTTCCATCCGCGGGAGAAGGCTCTCACTGTCCACCCTATCCAACCCCCTGATCATTTTGTATGCCTCTATTAAGTATCCTCTTAGCCTTCTTCTCTCCAACGAAAACAACCTCAAGTCCGTCAGCCTTTCCTCATAAGATTTTCCCTCCATACCAGGCAACATCCTGGTAAATCTCCTCTGCACCCGCTCCAAAGCCTCCACGTCCTTCCTATAATGCGGTGACCAGAACTGTACGCAATACTCCAAATGCGGCCGGACCAGAGTTCTGTACAGCTGCAACATGACCTCTCGACTCCGGCACTCAATCCCTCTACCAATAAAGGCCAACACTCCATAGGCCTTCTTCACAACCCTATCAACCTGGGTGGCAACTTTCAGGGATCTATGTACATGGACACCTAGATCCCTCTGCTCAGCCACACTTTCAAGAACTTTACCATTAGCCAAATATTCCGCATTCCTGTTATTCCTTCCAAAGTGAATCACCTCACACTTCTCTACATTAAACTCCATTTGCCACCTCTCAGCCCAGCTCTGCAGCTTATCTATATCCCTCTGTAACCTGCTACATCCTTCCACACTATCGACAACACCACCGACTTTAGTATCATCTGCAAATTTACTCACCCACCCTTCTGTGCCTTCCTATAGGTCATTGATAAAAATGACAAACAGCAACGGCCCAGAACAGATCCTTGTGGTACTCCACTTGTGACTGTACTCCATTCTGGACATTTCCCATCAACCACCACCCTCTGTCTTCTTTCAGCTAGCCAATTTCTGATCCACATCTCTAAATCACCCTCAATCCCCAGCCTCCGTATTTTTTGCAATAGCCTACCGTGGGGAACCTTATCAAACGCTTTGCTGAAATCCATATACACCACATCAACTGCTCTACCCTCGTCTACCTGTTCAGTCACCTTCTCAAAGAACTCAATAAGGTTTGTGAGGCATGACCTACCCTTCACAAAGCCATGCTGACTATCCCTGATCATATCATTCCTATCTAGATGATTATAAATCTTGTCCCTTATAATCCCCTCCAAGACTTTACCCACTACAGACGTGAGGCTCACCCGTCTATAGTTGCCGGGGTTGTCTCTGCTCCCCTTTTTGAACAAAGGGACCACATTTGCTGTCCTCCAGTCCTCTGGCACTATTCCTGTAGCCAATGATGACATAAAAATCAAAGCCAAAGGTCCAGCAATCTCTTCCCTGGCCTCCCATAGAATCCTAGGATAAATCCCATCAGGTCCCGGGGACTTATCTATTTTCAGCCTGTCCAGAATTGCCAACACCTCTTCCCTACGTACCTCAATGCCATCTATTCTATTAGCCTGGGGCTCAGCATTCTCCTCCACAACATTATCTTTTTCCTGAGTGAATACTGACGAAAAATATTCATTTAGTATCTCGCCTATCTCTTCAGACTCCACACACAATTTCCCATCCCTGTCCTTGACTGGTCCTACTCTTTCCCTAGTCATTCGCTTATTCCTGACATACCTATAGAAAGCTTTTGGGTTTTCCTTGATCCTTCCTGCCAAATACTTCTCATGTCCCCTCCTTGCTCATCTTAGCTCTCTCTTTAGATCCTTCCTCGCTACCTTGTAACTATCCATCGCCCCAACCGAAACTTCACACTTCATCTTCACATAGGCCTCCTTCTTCCTCTTAACAAGAGATTCCACTTCCCTGGTAAACCACGGTTCCCTCGCTCGACGCCTTCCTCCCTGTCTGACCGGTACATACTTATCAAGAACACGCAGTAGCTGATCCTTGAACAAGCCCCACTTATCCAGTGTGCCCAACACTTGCAGCCTACTTCTCGACCTTATCCCCCCCAAGTCACGTCTAATGGCATCATAATTGCCCTTCCCCCAGCTATAACTCTTGCCCTGCGGTGTATACTTATCCCTTTCCATCATTAACGTAAACGTCACCGAATTGTGGTCACTGTCCCCAAAGTGCTCTCCTACCTCCAAATCCAACACCTGGCCTGGTTCATTACCCAAAACCAAATCCAACGTGGCCTCGCCTCTTGTTGGCCTGTCAACATATTGTTTCAGGAAACCCTCCTGCACACACTGTACAAAAAACGACCCATCTATTGTACTCGAACTATATCTTTTCCAGTCAATATTTGGAAAGTTAAAGTCTCCCATAATAACTACCCTGTTACTTTCGCTCATATCCAGAATCATCTTCGCCATCCTTTCCTGTACATCCCTAGAACTATTAGGAGGCCTATAAAAAACTCCCAACAGGGTGACCTCTCCTTTCCTATTTCTAACTTAAGCCAATACTACCTCGGAAGAAGAGTCCCCATCTAGCATCCTCTCCGCCACCGTAATACTGCTCTTGACTAGCAGCGCCACACCTCCCCCTCTTTTGCCTCCTTCTCTGAGCTTACTAAAACACCTAAACCCCGGAACCTGCAACATCCATTCCTGTCCCTGCTCTATCCATGTCTCCGAAATGGCTACAACATCGAAGTCCCAGGTACCAACCCACGCTGCCAGTTCCCCTACCTTGTTTCGTATACTCCTGGCATTGAAGTAGACACACTTCAAACCACCTACCTGAACGCTGGCCTCCTGCGACGTCAAATCTGTGCTCCTGACCTCTATACTCTCATTCTCCCTTACCCTAAAACTACAATCCAGGTTCCCATGCCCCTGCTGCATTAGTTTAAACCCCCCCAAAGAGCACTAACAAATCTCCCCCCAGGATATTTGTGCCCCTCAGGTTCAGATGTAGACCATCCTGTCTGTAGAGGTCCCACCTTCCCCAGAAAGAGCCCCAGTTATCCAAAAATCTGAAACCCTCCCGCCTGCACCATCCCTGTAGCCACGTGTTTAAATGCTCTCTCTCCCTATTCCTCATCTCACTATCACGTGGCACGGGCAACAACCCAGAGATAACAACTCTGTTTGTTCTAGTTCTGAGCTTCCATCCTAGCTCCCTGAAAGCCTGCCTGACATCCTTGTCCCCTTTCCTACCTATGTCGTTCGTGCCAATGTGGACCACGACTTGGGGCTGCTCCCCCTCCCCCCTAAGGACCCGGAAAACACGATCCGAGACATCACGTACCCTTGCACCTGGGAGGCAACATACCAAACGTGAGTCTCTCACGCTCCCACAAAATCTCCTATCTGTGCCCCTGACTATAGAGTCCCCAATTACTAATGCTCTGCTCCTCTCCCCCCTTCCCTTCTGAGCAACAGGGACAGACTCCGTGCCAGAGGCCCGTACCCCATGGCTTTATAAAGGTAGTCTCTGTTTCCTGCAACTTTTTATCAGGTGTTACTGGAATTTGTTATGCACCACTTATCCAATTAATTCTTTTTGTCCAATTAAGGTGCAATTTAGCGTGGCCAATCAACCTCACCGACACATCTTTTGGGTTGTGGGGACGAAACCCACGCAAACAAGGGGAGAATGTGCAAACTCCGCACCGACAGTGAACCGGGGCCGGGATCGAACCTGGGACCTCGGCGCCATGAGGCCGCAGTGCTAACCCACTGCGCCACCGTGCTGCCCCGATGTTCTACTTACAAACAAGGTAGAAACAACGTGCCGTAAGTTTCGGCTTGCGGCGGCAAGCCTTCGAAGCGTGTTGGAAACAGAAATGTGCGCAATAATCTGCCCGCCCATGTTATGAAATACCTTGCTTTCCATCCGGCAGCCTGATAGCTCTCGTGAACTGGTCTGCGCGTACAATGACGTGGACAGCTTGCGAATGCACAAAGAGGGCAGGCATTTAACCAATATTATTAGTCAGAAAAAAACAGGAAGCAAAATTAGCAAGAGTTTTAAAGTTTGCAGATGTTTTATAACAGTTTTCTGCTCTTTCTTTTAAACATGGATTAGTGTATTTCTTGATTCTTTTCAAGTAATTTTAAATGTAATTTTATTATGACTTAGTTTGATTATCTATAAGTGAACATAGGTTTGGTTATTTGACTTAAATCTGTGAAACGGTTCAAATATGATTGCATAATTTTACGTGTGGCGTGTTTAAAATGTTTGCATGTTTTAATACAGATAACAGTCATAAGAATACAAAAGCGCCCTCGTGATTTTGCTTTCAATCACCTTGCAGCATTTGCCTTTTTTGATACATGTTTTAGAGTCACTGTAGTGCAGAAAAATCGGCACACGGCCCATTAAATCTGCACTGACACCCCGGACGTGTATCCTACCATGTCCGCGGCCGTTCCCCAAAACCCCACCTAACCTTTGGACATTGAAGGGAAACTTATCAAGGCTAAACCCACCTAATCTTCACAGCTTTGGACTGTGGAAGGACAACCCGGAAGTGTATCTTACCATGTCCACGGCCGTTCCCCAAAACCCCACCAAACCTTTGGACACTGAAGGGAAATTTATCAAGGCTAAACCCACCTAATCTACACAGCTTTGGACTGTGGAAGGACAACCCGGAAGTGTATCCTACCATGTCCACGGCCGTTCCCCAAAACCCCACCAAACCTTTGGACACTGAAGGGAAATTTATCAAGCTTAAACCCACCTAATCTGCACAGCTTTGGACTGTGGAAGGAGACCGAAGCACGCAGCGGCAACGGCAGCATCAGAATGGGGCAATGGTAAGCACTGCATTCCTTACCGGGACTGGGGTTCAACAACGGCCCTGCATGATTGTTTGTTCAGATTCTGGGTTCTCCCCACCAGCGTTTGTCTCCACTGGGTGATCGGATTTCCCCCCCACTATCACGTTAGGCAGATATGCCATGCTAGGTTGTGCTTGGTGTCAATGGGTATAAAATATTAGATTTAGATATAAGGCGGGGAATTGGACACAGCTAGTGTACTCTGCCAGAGGTTCAATGCAGATTTTAAGTGCCCAATGACGTCCTTCTGCAACCTGGGAGTTCTATGGTTCCAGTGCATGGTTCACGGCAACCAATGCAGACAGAACGAGAATGTACAAACACCACACAATCACTTCAGACTAGTGTACCATCGTGTTCAACATGTTTCCTCCTTATTTATTCCAATTTCCGTATTAATTTATAATTATCTCAATTAAATGTCGTGTTCTGATTTTTCAGGATTTTTTTTAGAAACTTGTAACGTTTAATGTAAAATATTTCTGAAAAAATATTTTATAAATACAAAATTTTGAATCCAGTCAACATTTAATTTAAGGTTTCACTTTATCAGCTGAAGATTGGCATAAACATGCCTCAACTTTTACAAAATACTTGCAATAAAATATATTTTCTCACTGTAATGCAATGGTTCCCTCTCTTTGTAGTGAAGGAGGAAGGGAAGGGCGAGTTAAGGTCAATGGGATAGTTTTTGACAAATGTTATTTGATAATCTCAACATCCGAAAGCAGCAGTTGCTGAAGCGCACTGTACTGGTAAACATGTCCTGTGACATCATCTCGGGACTATAAACTAGCAAGTGGGGGAGGGAGAAGGGTAACAATGCGGTAAGTAAAATGGGAAATGGGAAGCACAGCAGCAGGTTAGCACATGGGAAGGTTGGTTCACCTTCATCGAAACGTATGAAAAAGACAAAGGGAAGAAGACCTCCGAAGATGTTATTGATGGAAATACTATGATTCAAAAAGATGATATTAAAACAGTCAGAAAGGCACTTTACCTGAATGCTCACAGCATTTGAAACACGACAAATATGTTGACGACACAAATCATCGCAAATGACTATGATTTAGTGGCCATTCCAGAGACGTTCGTTGCGGGATTATCAAGACTGGGAGTTAAATACCCAGGATATCAGGCTATTCAGAAGGACAGGGATGAAGGTAAGAGAGGTTGTGGAGCACTGATATTTAAGGATGACATTAGGATGGTAGGGCGAGATGATATACGATCTGTGCAGAAAAACGTCGAATCCATTTGGGTGGAAATTAGAAATAGTAAGGAGAATAGGTCACTGATAGGCGTAATCTATAGGCTACCAAAAAGTAACATAATTGTGGGACGAGCAGTAAGCAAAAAAAATAGCTGTTGCGTGTACAAATGGTCCAGCAATTTTCATGGGGGATTTTAATCTACATGTCGATTGGTCAAAATGCATAGGTCAGGGCAGCCTTGAGGAGGAGTTCACATAATGTATCAGCAATAGACTTGTCGAACAGTATGTCATGGCGCCGACGAGGGAACAAGCGTTCCTAGATCCTGTCCTGTGAAATGAGCGAGGAATAATTAACAATCTCATACTTCGGGATCCTATCGGCCGGAGTGATCATAGTATCGTTCAAGTTAAAATACAGATAGAGTGTGAGAATGTAAAATCCAATACCAGTGCCTTGTCCTTAAACAAAGTAGACTACAACAGGGTGAAAGATGAGTTGGCTAATGTAGATTGGGAGCAACTACTTTCTGGTGGGACAATTGAGGGATAATGGAGGACTTTCAAAGATATTCTTTCCAGAGCTCAGAATGGTTATATACCAGTTCAAAGGAAGCACTGTAGGAAAAAGGATAATCATTCACGGATATCTAAGGAATAAAGGAGGGGAGGAATTTGAAAGAAAAGACATACAAAGTGGCAAACATTGGTGGTAATCTAGAGGATTGGAACATCTTTAACGTTCTACAGAAACACACGAAATAACCTACAAAGAAAAATATGATAGATTATGGGATTAAAGTAGCTCAAAATATTAAAGTATATAGCAAACTTTTCTGCAAATATATATAACGAAAAAGATTAGCCAACGTAAATATTGGCCATTTAGAGGATGAGAAGGGGGATTCAATAATGTGAAAGGAGTAAATGCCGAGGAAGTGAACAGTTATTTTGTGTCGAGCTTCACAGTGGAAGACACATATAACATGCCAAAACTGTTAGCAAGGAGGCGGTGGCAGGCAAGGACCAAGGCATGATCATTGTCACTAAGGAGTTAGCATTGGGGAAGCTTATTATGCTGAAGGTGGACAATTCTCCTGGCACTGATGGAATGCATCCGAGGACACTAAAAGCAGGGGGGGGGGGGCGATGGTAAATGCGCTCGTGATAATTTCCAAAAAATCGCTGGTCTGTGGGTGATTACGAAAGATTGGAAGAAAGCAAATGTGACGCCATTGTTTACAAAAGGAGGCAGGAAAAAAGGCGATTAACTGTCGGTCGGTTACCCTAACGTACGTAGTGGGGAATAAGCTTGAACCAATCGTTAAGGAAGAAATGGGTAGACGTCTGGATCTCAATTATCCCATTGGACAGACGCAGCATGGTTTTATGAAAGGCAGGTTACGTTTGACTAGGTTAGTTGATGTCTTTACGGGCATTACGAGCGCAGTAGACAGTGGGAAAATGGTGGCTATGGTACATCTGGATTTGCAGAATTCATTCGACAAGGTGCCGCACAAAAGGCTGCTCCATAAGATAAATGTGCATGGCGTTACAAGGAATGTATTAACATGGATAGAGAATTGCTTAATTGACAGAAACCAAACATTCTTAATCAATGTTTTTCTTTTTGGCAATCAGTGGATAGTGGGTGGTGCTCCTGAATGATCAGGGTTTGTTCCGCAAGTGTTCACAATTTACATAGATGATCTGGAGTTGGGGACAAAGTGGAAGATGCCAAAGTTCACAGATGACATAAAGATGCTTTGAAGAGCAATGTGTGCCGAGGACATTGAACGTCTGCAGATGAATAGATAGTTAAAGTGAGTGGGCAAGGTCTGGCAGATGGAGTTCAATGTTGATCGATGTGAGGTCATCCATTTTTGTAGGAAAAGCAGCAAATTGGACTATTAATTAAATAGCAAAAATATTTCAGCATGCTACTGCACAGAGGAATCGGGGTGTCATTGTGCATGAATCGCAAAAATTTGCGTTGCAGGCGCAGAAAGTAATTAAGAAGGCAAATTGAATGCTGTCCTTCATTGCTAGTGGGTTGCAGTTTAAACGTAGGGAGGTTATCTTCCAGATGTGTCGGGTGCAGGTGAGGCCACAACTGGAGTACTGTGTGCAGTTCTGGTCTCCTTACTTCAGAAAGGGTACACTGGCACTGGAGTGTGTAAAGAAGAGATTCACTAGGTTGATTCGAAGTTGAGAGGATTAGTTTATTAGAAGAGGCAAAGTATATCGGAACTACACTCATTTCGATTTAGAAGAATGAGGGGAAGGATCTTTTAGAAACGAATACAATTATGAAGGGAGTAGACAGGATAGAAACAGTGGGATTGTTTCCACTGTCGGGTGAAACTAAAACTAGGCGGCATCGCCTCAAAATAAGGAGGAGCAGATTTGGGACTAGGTTGAGGAGGAACTTCTTCCCGGGTTGTGAATCTTTGCAATTCTCTGCCAAGTGAAGCAGTTGAGACTACCTCGTAAAATGCTTTGAAGGCAAAGATAGATAGAATTTTTAAAAATAAAGGAATAAAAGGGTAGGGTTAGCGGGCGGGTAAATCGAGCTGAAAGCACAAAACGATCATCCATGATCTGATTGAATGGAGAAGCAAGCTGGAGGGGAAAGCTGGCCGGCTCCTGTTCCTACTTTTTATGTTCTTACGTTCTTTTGAAGTACACACAATACCTGCTAGCCAGATAGTTCATAATAACTTACAGGAGACTCGCATGTATCAACTAAGGATTACATCTTGTTTAAACATTGAATTAATCACTGAGGCTTCTAATGATGAAGATGACATCAGACAGACTTGTAAACACGTCAGCTTAAGGTCATCCGAAACCAACGGAATGGTAGGGTGACACAGTGGCTAGCACTGCTACCTCAGAATGCCAGGACACGTACTATTATAGCCCAGGATGACTGTCTGCGCTGGAATCATTTGGGCGCTCTGGTTTCCTCCCGAATCCAAGCAGTTTCCTCCCGAATCCAAGCAGTGCAGGTTAAAAAGATTGGTCAAAATAATTTGCCCCATATTGTCTAAAAGGTTCGGCGGCATCATTTGGTACTGGGGACGTTGTGGGTGCAATGGCTTTGGTTAAGAGTCTTTTCAGAGTGTCAGTGTAGGCTCGATGACCGAATGGCCTCCTTCAGCACTGTAATAGTACTATGATTCTATAAACTCTGAGGGGGAGCGGAAATGCGTCGGAGCCAAGTTCCGACTTCCAAAGCAAATATTCTTTAACTAACTCAAGGAACAGTGCCGAACCAGAGGAGGAAAAAAGGATGCTCTTCAAAGAAACCTTGTAGGCTTACCTCAAGTAATGGAACATAGACAACAATGCCTGTGGGACCGTTGTTCCGAAGAGATCTACTTGAACATGCCTCCTGATAGTAGTCTCACGGTTCGTTGAGGACACCCAAGGCAAGAGAAGGCCCGGAAAAGGAGCCTGACACAGAATCACCGCAACGTGGCATCCAAGGATCGATACAACGTTTGGAACCTCCTGCCAAGTGAGTGAGTGGAGATATCTTAGAGAGAGGCCATGAGCCACGCGAAGAAACACAAGATTGAAGGCTAGTAACACTGAGTATCTTAGGTGGACAATCATCCCGTCGAGCTATTGATCACCAATGTCTAACCATTATAGTTAATTTTATGCAATTAACATCCCCATGAGAAACAAACGATTAAATGTGTAATTATTTGAGCTCCAGTGACTTCAAACACACTTTATACAGTAACGCACTCCTTTAATGGAATTAACAGCCTCATGCCAAACCAGAGTTAAATAACAAAATATATATCTTCCTTTCATTTTATTTGCATTATAAATATATTCATCAACGGTAAGAGCTAATAATTTTTTTAAATAGCAGACCAAAAACGTCTCCCGATGTCGTCTGTCTTGGCTAGACTGAAACATTGCCATGTAAATAAAAACGTGTAAACATTCACTAAATATCCGGTACATGGTGCAAGTTAGCTGCAGCTGGAGTTTACATTTCGCAGCGCAGGGCTTCCAGCCTATTATCATAGATTATCATAGAATTTGCAGTGCAGGAAGGAGGCCATTCGGCCCATCGAGTCTGCACCAGCTCTCGGAAAGAGCACCCTACCCAAGGTCAACACCTCCACCCTATCCCCATAAGACAGTAACCCCACCCAATACTACAGGCAATTTTGGACACTAAGGACAATTTATCATGGCCAATCCACCTAACCTATTGTTTACAGCGTGCATGGCATGTGGCATCGTTGGACATTATTGAGGTTTTTAAGCTTCTATCATTGTTTGGAGTCACATGCAGCCAGGACTGGTACGGTTGGTAAATTTCCTTCCTTAAAGGACATTGGTGCAGTAAATGGATTTTTAGGGTGATCTTGGTAACCGTTATACTTTGAATTCAAGATTTCTCTTGGATTTAAATGTCACCTCTGCCATGGCGGGATTTCAATACCGTCCAGCAATAATAAAATAACGTTACTGTCTCCCCTCTGGGAGTCCGCTGAATTGGGGGCCTGTCAACTCGGTATTGACAGCATTTTGGTGCACCATTTCTGTCGAACCTGTCCAATTGCAACGATGGTTGTACCAATTTGAATCTATACGATTCAATGTGAGCAGTTATCTGAAATGCTTATCAAAGAGCGTCAAGTCCCTTGTCAATAAACTGCGAAATTCCTTGTTTCAAAAATTTAAAGTGCCCAATTATATTTTTGTCAATTAGATGCTATTGTGCTATTGCGTGGCTACCCTGCACATTTTTGGGTTGTGGGGGTGAGACTCACGCAGACACGGGGAGAAAATGCAAATTCCACACGGACAGTGACCAAGGGTCGATATCAAACCTGGGTCCTCGGCTTCGTAAGGCACCAGTGCTAACAACTGCAACAACATACCGCCCCACCTGCGAATTTCAGTTGTATTACAATCCCACAGAATATAATTACTGGCCAGTCAGGCCTCAGAATGCAACACTGGTTGATCGCATGTGACATTAATATACTTTTCGGAACGATGTGAATGAACAGGATCCCAAGACTGCTGATTGAATGTTAACAAAGTAACGAACAGTTATTAAACAGCAGAATTCTAATTATATATTGATTTTTTTCACCCACGTACATTTTAAAGAGATAAACAGATTTTTATGGATCGTGCAACTTACAAAATAGAACTTGTAGTCGTATATTTTCCATGGGTACATAGTGCATGTAAAGCATACGATCAAGCACAACATATTCTGAAGCATAGTTGTAAATGTTCCAAGTTTCTTCATCAAGTCCACCAGATTCGTCCAACATTGTGACCGAACTGATCTCACTTGATCTTCGACTTCGACCTTGAGTTCTTCCAGAGACCAGTCTCGTAGAACACGCTTGAAATATTTCTGCAAACAATGTTTTCGATGGAATGCCAAGCACTGAGATCCACTTTCAGGATTTCAATCTCGGATTTGGGTATTCCTCCCCCTTGAATTTCCACGTGCTTTCAACCTCTCACACAAACTTTTCGGTGCCCTGTTATTACTAGCCAATCCTCAATGCTCTACATGCTGTCTAAGATAACAACAAACGTCAGATTTACCACAAATGCCCAGGTTTTCACAATACCGGCGTTGTATCTGGTTCCTTCAGATGCCTCTTTACTTCTGAACAATATCTCTGCATTTTATTTACATTTTCCTCACGCGTACCTGGTTCAAGTCATTTTTAATGGTTCAGTTAAAGTCACTGTCTCCCACAGACATTCGCACCCCCCACCACACACACACACACATCCCATCTTTCTTGGGTTACTTTTATGTTCTGTTCCTAAGACTGCTGTTTGAAAGTCCGGAGTTACTTTTTCTGATTCGAGTTTGCAAATGAAGCAAAAGATCATTCTTTTATATGGCGCCACTGGTTGCTGCAACGTCGCCTAATTCTACTGGAATCGGAGTTCGATTTTCCTTGGAATGCCTTATAATCATGCATGGGTGCATGTATTCCAAAGTAAAGCAGAAACACTACAGAAAACTGTCTTCTTTTTCTGTCCAAATTGTTATCCTTTCTGAAGGCATTGAATTTTTGAATTCTTACAAATGCATTACAACTTGAAGAGTTTCATAGTTTCCGACTATTTTAATGCTCTTGCCGACGCATCAAAATCAGTTAACTTAACCCTCTAAATTTAAACATATATTTATCAAGGCTGATCCTTGCGTTTGGAAATTTCGGTCTTTGCACCCCAGGACGCAGTTCATCCGCAGTGAGGATGAGTTGCTTTATGGCTTGTTACTCGACTTTTATTAGCGATGCATACAGAATCATAGAATCATCGTGGCAGCACGGTGGCGCTGTGGAGTAGCACTGTTGCCTCACGGCGCCAGGGTCCCAGGTTCGATCCAAGCTCTCGGTCACTGTCCGTGTGGAGTGTGCACACTCTCCCCGTGTTTGCGTGGGTTTCGCCCCCACAACCCAAAGTTGTGCAGGTTAAGTGGATTACCCAGGCTAAATTGCCGCGTAATTGGAAAAAATGAATTGGGTACTCAAAATTTGTTAAAAGAAATAGAATCATAGAATTTACAGTGTAAGAGGGACCAGTCGGCCCATCGAATCTACACTAGTCCCAGGTGCTCCGGTTTCCTCCCACAGTCCAAAGATGTGCGGGTTAGGTGGATTGGCCATGATAAATTGCCCTTAGTGTCCAAAATTGCCCTTAGTGTTGGGTGGGGTTACTGGGTTATGGGGATAGGGTGGCGGTGCTGACCTTGGGTAGGGTGCTCTTTCCAAGAGCCGGTGCAGACTCGATGGGCCGAATGGCCTCCTTCTGCACTGTAAATTCTATCTATCAAATAACAGTCTACATAAGCCCACACCTCCACCCTCTACCCGTAATCCAGTAAATCCAACTAACCTTTGGACACTCAAGGGCAATATAGCTTGGCCCAATTCACTTAACCTGCACATCTTCGGACTGTGGGAGGAAACCGGAGCCCTCAGAGTAAACACATGCAGACCTGGGGAAAACGTGCAGACTTCACACAGTCAGTGGCCCAAGCAGGGAATCGAACCCCGGTTCCTGAAGCAACAGTGCTGACCACTGCATGAACACGACGTCCACAGTTCTCACCACGTCATAAACCTGCCATCTGAAAGCGCGAATTGCACATTGTTCCTGTTTTTTTTTCAACAATTAGCTTTGATTCTCAGAATAATTAAAAACATATTTCCCCATTTTTGTTCTTCGATTGTAACAGCTTTGGAATTTAAGTATCTCACCATTGGGATTGCTCACACAGGAGGAGGGTACAATCGCAACAAATTCCCACTGCGGTACGCGGAAGGAGTAACGAAAGCCCAGAGAACCATGGATGTCCAGAGACATTCGGGATACCATGAGGAAGTAAAGGCTTTTGCACAAGTACAAGTGGAGCAAATCAGCAGAGGCATGAGTGGATTACAGGAACTACAGACTGGAATTAATAATAATCTTTACTGGAGTCACAAGGAGGCTTACATTAATACCGCAATGAAATTACTGTGAAAATACTCTCGTCACCAGATTCCGTCCCCAGTTCCGGTAGACTGAGGGAGAATTCAAAATATCCAATCCACCTAACGATCAGTTCAGAAAGCAAGTAGAAGAGCAACGAGATGACATGAGAAAGCTCTTGCTTCAAAACGTAGGGAGAATCCAATGGCATTCTATAATTAATTCAATTGGAAGAGCAAGTTTGGGGCCCATCAGCGACAGATGGGGTAATCGGTGGTTGGTGCAAGCGGACATTAGTAAGTCGTTCAACGAGTACGTCACACTTGTCTTCATCCATGAGAATGGACAGGTAGATATGGAACTCAGGAAGAGTGAATATAATTCGAAGCGACTTACTCTCTCCTCATGTGACAGTCGCGGTCTCCCACGAATGAGACTGGTAAGCCTTTGCTGCACTCTCTCCATAGCAAGAACACACCTCCTCAGATCAAGACACTAAAACTGCACACAAGCTTTTCACTGAAGCCGGAAAAAATTGCAGTAAGACGTCACTAAACTTTTACTCCAATTGTCCCGCTGTGAAGGCCAACGTATACTTTTCTTTAGTTACTGCCTGCTGTACCTGCTCGCTTACTTGCAGAGACTGCTGCACGAGCACACCAAGGTCTCACGTAGTATCCACCTCTTTCAATTTACTTCCATTCAAATAATAATCTGCCGCCCTGTTGGGTTACCTAAGCATATAACGTTACATATATCCACATTATACTGAATCTGTGATGCATGTGCCCACTCACTCAGCCTGTCCAATTGCTGCTGAAGCATCTATGCAGCCTCGTCAGAGCCACCCTCCCACCCAACATTGTATAACCTGCAATGTGGGAGATAAAACATTTAATTTCCTCGTGCAAATCATTCATTTATAATATTGGGGACCTAGCCCAGCTCCCTGCGGTACCCCACTAGCTGCCAGTCAGAATAAAGACCAATTAATTCCAACATTTTGTATCCTGTCTGTAATCCAGATTTCCCTCCATTTCAAGACACTACCCGTAATCCCATGTGCTATAACATTACACACTGATCTGCGGTGTGAGACCTTGTCGACAGCCTTGAGAAAGTCTGAAAAAGCCACATACACTGCCTGGCCCTGCACGTCTCAAGGTATTACATCTTAGAATAATTCCAGTACATTTTTCAATCATGATTTTCCTTTTGTAAATCCACGCTGACTTTGTCTGATTACTTCTTTCGAAATGTTAGGCTATGAAATCCTTGATAATGTACTCCAGCAAAGTCCCTACTATCGACGTGGTGCACACTGGTCTATAGTTCCCTGTTTTCTCTTTATAACCCCCTTTATGAAGAGCGGAGTTACAGTCGCTACTCTTCAATCTGTCTGAACCATTCCGGAGTCCCCAAAATTTTGGAAAATTACCACCAATGGACCAGCCACTTCCGTGAATACTGTGGAATGAAGATTATCTGGCGCTACAGATTTGTTCACCTTCCAATAATTTT
This sequence comes from Scyliorhinus torazame, assembly GCF_047496885.1. Classification (NCBI taxonomy): domain Eukaryota; kingdom Metazoa; phylum Chordata; class Chondrichthyes; order Carcharhiniformes; family Scyliorhinidae; genus Scyliorhinus; species Scyliorhinus torazame. The sequence goes on from NC_092718.1 coordinate 109,796,630, forward strand.
GTCAAAACCATGTGTTTACCAATACTAACTTCCTTCAGCTGCTCAGAAAAAAATGTCTGCACAGAACTTCCGGTAGATTATGCATGTCTTCCTTTATGAACAGATAAGCAAAGTACGAATTTAGTTCCACAGGCATTTTATTTGTTCTCTTTTATGAATTACCCTGTTTCTAACTGAAAGGGGCCATCATTTGTTTTTATTAATCTGTTTCTCTTTACATACCTACAGAAAAGTTTACAATCAGTTTCTATGTTACCCGCCAGATTACTTGCAAATTGTCTATTCCCCTTCTAAATCAATCCCTTGGTTGCCAGTGATGAATTATTAACTGTTCCCAATCCTCAGGCCGGGTGCATTTGCTAGCTAGTTTGTATGCTTTGCTTACTGGTATATCAAAATTAGTCAGCAATGCTTTGTCAGAGGAAGTAGGCTAACAAAATTGATTTAATGTTTTGAGCATACAAGATATGCAGATGAAGGGAAAACAGTTGATGTAGTTGACATCAATTTCAGCAGAGCCTTTGACAAGGCACCACATGAGAGACTTACAAAGAAAACAAATGCACCTGGGCTTCATGGTGACTTGATAAGGTGGATTCAAAATTGAAACCGCTGGAGGAGACAGAATATGATGACAGATGGTTGCCTTAATGAGGATGCCAGTGCCCAATGGCCTTCAGCATGAATCTCTGCTGTGTCCCCTATTGTTTGTCACTTTTATAAAACGACAAATATGATTATGTGGGGTGTGGGATAAGTAGATTTTCGTATGACACAAGTGTTGGTCCGTTGGTACCAGTGAGGTTGAGTATCTTGGGTTGCAGGAAGATATAGGTAGGGTGGACAATTCGGCAAAATCGTGGCAAATGAATGTAACCCTGAAAAGTGTGAGATTGGACACTTTGGAAGGCGTAAATTTACTTGGAGGTATTCAGTGATGAGCCTGACCCTGGGACGCTCCGAGGAACAAATGGTACTTGCCGGGTTTGTGTACAGATCTCTGGAGGAAGAAGAGCAGGTTAATAGGACAGCGAAAAAGACTGTGAGATTCTTGCCTTTTTCAATCGAGGCATAGATTTAAAAAGCAGGGAGACAACTGATGGGACCACAGCTGGAGTACTGTGCAATTCTGGTCGCCACATTCGAGGAAGGATGTTCTTGCACTGGTAGTTATGCAAAGGCGATTCACCAGGATGCTGTCTGGAATGGAACATTTAAGTTATGAAGAGAGGTTGGATAGGCTTGGCTTGTTTTCGCTGTGGCAGAGAAGACGCAGGGGCTACTTCATCGAAGTATGCTTTAATTTCTGGGGCATGGAGAATGTTGATGTGTACTAGCTGTACTATTTGAAAAGTCTGTTCCGAGAGGTCACAAGTTCAAGGTGACGGGCAGGAGGTTAATGGGTGATTTGAGGAAAAACATTACTCAGAATGATAGTCTGCAATGCACTGCCTGGGATAGTGCCACAGGCGGGTTTGCTCGCATCCTTTAAACACTATGTGGATGATAACTTGGCACGTCAAAACGTTCAAGGCTATGGGTTAAGTGCTGGCAAATGGGATTTGGTAGGCAGGTCAGATGTCTTTCTTGGGTCCGTGCATTTGAGTGTTTTGTTGAGCACACTGTTGCTTGAAATACGCGTTCGCACTATTTGGCGATGCTGAAAATAATAAATTTTGATAGAATGTATTATTCAGACACGTAGCATCATAAGAGGATCTGTAAAAATGTATTCATTCGTGAAGTTATTGATGGACTGATGTGAATCATCATTTGAGGTCGACATAGATTTGACCAATTAACACGTAATTCAACAAAACAATATGTTTATTTTCTAATGTGAAAATCAGACGGAAATGGAGATTGCGACATATTTAGGAGGGAACTCAAAATGTTCGTGTCTGGACAATGAAACAATGGGACTAAATGTCTGGACAATTGAGATTAAGCTCACAAATCGCTGGCCAGAGTAAATTAATTCAAATCCTTTGAACGTTGGCGAATGGTAGGCGTCAAAGAGACTGTAAAATGTTTCACTGACTGCAAAGATATCAGTTTTGAGATTATGTCTTGCTTAGTTCGGGAGGCAGTCGAGTCGTGGTTTTGCCGCTGGACTTGCAATCCAAAGGCCAGAATCATGTTCGAGGATCCGGGTACGAATTCCCATGGCAGATGGTGAAATTTGAATCCAATAAACACATCCGGCATTAAAAGTCCAATGGTGTCCATGAACTCAACCAATGTCGATGAATGACTAAAACAGAAGTTCGACATCGTGGTAAATCTGTGGACGAAAAGCCGGAATAAGCTTAACTCACAAAACTCAAATTTGCTTTAACCATATTGAGCGGCTGCAGTGTTCTCACAACAGCAAACATGGCATCTCATTTATGTTGTGAAATTCATGGCGATAAGGAAGAGGGGTGGCAGATGTTAGAATATACTCCCCGGAAGCCAGTGCAGACCCAATGGTTAGTCACATCTATACAGTACTGTACACATTCAGTGATTGTGCGACTGTGCCTTTTTCAGAGACTTTGCAGGCACTGCGGTACATATCAAATTGGAAAACTTAACTCCATCATAAGCATAGATACACGACATACTTTGGTCAAATTCTTTCTGCTCTTTATTTTTTGTGTTTAATATGAGTAGCTGTGATCGATTAGGACCATTAACTTCAAATATTCGTAATTAACCTTGACGACGCACAGAGCCCCTATTTGCCAATAGGTTTAAAGGCAGGCTCTGATTTCAGCTGGACATTCCAACGGTAATTTTTGTTGTTGAATTCGTTCCATTCTTCCGAACAACGTCACTTCTTATAACCAGCTGTCTTGGCCTCACATCTGTCTCATATAAAATCATTCAATTTTCCTGTCCGTCTGGTTCTCGTCCTTTCAGAAAAAGTCCATCCGAGCGCGCACACAGATGCGCACATGCTCAGGTGAATGCACAGTCAAACGTACAGGCGCGAACGGAGTAATGCATGGATAAATAAGGACATGGACTGAGCGAGGGAAATACAGAGAGGGAGCGAGAGTGGACAAGGGAGGTACACACACATTCCAGACTACGTCCTACCGTATTTGTCTTGAGGAAAATCTCAACAATCATGATTAATGGTGCGAAAATTACATTCAGTTGTGATGGATTTGCGACCTTGGTCCTTTCCTTGCGTATCATTCGATACAGCTCTTGTGGACAGTTCCGAACATTAAAAACTTACAACCAATGCATAATTTTTCTCAATTGCAGTTTTTACTTTTGGCTTACTACGCAGCGTCTCGGTGTTTTACCTTTTGTAGCTGATTGTAAACGTCCCATCAAAACTACATTCGTTAACCACATCTTAGGAAACCCCTTGAGGAAACATCGAAATTGAAACCTCATCTATCGAATTTTAAGATGCTTTAATTAAGTGGATTATTGGGCGTAGCATGGCTGCTTCAGGTCACGTCATGCAGAAACGGGGCAGCACGGTAGCATTGTGGATAGCACAATTGTTTCAGAACTCCAGGGTCGCAGGTTCGATTGCGGCTTGGGTCACTATCTGTGCGGAGTCTGCACATCCTCCCTGTGTGTGGGTGGGTTTCCACCGGGTGCTCCGGTTTCCTCCCACAATCCAAAGATGTGCAGGTTAGGTGGATTGGCCATGATAAATTGCCCTTGGTGTCCAAAATTGCCCTTAGTGTTGGGTGGGGTTGCTGGGTTATGGGGATAGGGTGGAGGTGTTGACCTTGCGTAGGGTGATCTTTCCAAGAGCCAGTGCCGACTCGATGGGCCAAATGGTCTCCTTCTGCACTGTAAATTCTATGAAATTCTATGAAAACCATATAGCGTCATCAGTTTATTCTGCATATGACATTTCACACTTACGATTTGTTAGTACAGAAATGAAACTATTGTAAAAAATTAAGAATGTTAGTTAGCAGCACGAAAATTTGCTCATTCGAAGTACTCATTTAGAATTTCATGTATGCAGCTTTTAAAGCATATCGCTCTTTGCAAAGGCAACAATTATGTTCTCAATATTGAACGCTTTACAATCAGCTGACGATAGTAGAAACACAAGTGCTGCTTTTGAGATTATATGTTTACTTTCTGAAGTACGAATGGTAATTCTGTTGAATACGTGTTCATAATTAGGAATGAAGGAATGGAAGGGCAAATTTGGACTGGTTTTATTAAAGGGAACGTGTGTCGCCTCTAAAATAAGAGATGACTCGTGAAATGATAGAGTTTTCTTGAGAATAAATTTCAGAGAACATCGGCGAGGGGATGTAAAAAACAGGACTCCAATATCATCCGTACTGAAAATGCTGAACAAAATACTGAAATGTCCATACCCCTCTCCCCAAACAGCTGAAATAACCGTCTATCGTTTTCTTTACTTTTCCTGCGAGGAAAGTATATTCGCCGAAAGCAATATTGGTTTATTTGAAAAATAGTTTGACCTGTGGATTCTCTTCATTTACACGCAACTCAATTTGGATTCCGTAAGTCATCCGTTTGCTCCTGAATCTGAAGTTTCTGAAAAGTGTGCTTACATTTGAGCTGCAATTCAGGTAATTAATAGCAATGTGAATTAACCGAAATCAGTTAACAGCTTCGGAACGTCTTTCGGTAATTTCGAGCGACACACTCTCAATGGGAATAATAATAGCGAACATTTTATTGCCAATTATCTATGTCTTCGAAATGTATATCGTGTGTCTACACCTGGATATGTCTGCAATCAATGTCCTTGGGGGGTTGTTTCCATGCGCTGCTGGGGAGGGTTTAAACGAATGTGGCAGCGGGATGGGAACCGATGCAGGAAGTTAGAGAATAATAAAGACGGGAGAGTAATACAAGTAATGTAAGGAGCAACGTGGAATGCAGAGAAACAGCTTCAACTGGCTAGTATGGCAGGGGGTGGGAACCAGGGCAATGGGTTACTTGGAGGGAGAGTTACAGACTAAGGCCAGTAAGATTGAGTGGATGAGCAGCCAGGGAGTGGTTGGTCAACACAGTGTGGCCGGTATGCTGAAGAGCATTAGTTTCAATGCAACAAGTATTTCAGTTAAGACAGATGAACTGAGAGCTTGAATTAGTTCATGGAATTATGATGTTGATGCTATTACAGAAACTACGTTGAAATAGGGACATAATTCGCAACGAAACATTCCAGAATTTAGATGATGCAGGCAAAATATCGGGGAATGCAAAATCGGCGGGGGAGTTGCATTATTGTTTTTGGAGAATATCACAGCTGTGCTGAGGGAGGACACCTTGGGAGATTCAGGGAGCGAGGCAATCTGGACATATATCAGGAATAGGAAGGGTGCTGTCACAAAGTTCGGGGTTTACGACAGATTTCCTGATAGCCAGTGGGAGATAGAAGATTATATATACAGACAGATCTTGGAAAGGTGCACAAAAATCGGGTTACGGTGGGTAACTTTCCCTATATTGACTGAGACGCATTTACAGCTAGTGGCATGGATGGAGCAGAATGTGTTAGGAGTGTCGAGGAGGGTTTCTTGAAACAATATGTAAATACGCCAACTCGGGAAGGGGCCATATTAGACCGGGTGCTGGGACATGAGCTCGTACAGGTGATCGAACTTTCAGTCGGAGATCATTTCTGGAACAGTCATCATAATTCTGTATGTTTTAAGCTGCTGATGGAAAAGGACAAGTGTGGTCCTCCGGTGAACGTGTTAGCCTGGGGAAAGGCTAATTACACCAGCATTAGGGAGCTTCTGAAGTGTGTTGACTGGGCGAGTCTGCTTGACGGTAAATCAACATCGACATGTGTGAGGCTTTCAAATGACAGTTGATTAGAATTCAGGACCGGCATGTATCTGTGAGGACGAAAGATAAGGGTGGCAAGTATATGGAACCCTGGACAACGAAGGGTAGTATGAATCTTGTCAAAAAGTAAAGTGAAGCATTCGTAAGGTCTAAAAGGCTTAGGAGAGCAGAAGCCCTTTAAGAATATAAAGCAAGAAGGAAGTACTTAACGTAGGAGTCAGGAAGGCTAAAAGGAGACATGAAATATCATTAACAAACAGGATTGATGAAAATTCTAAGGCGTTTTATACACATGTAAAGAGCAAAAGGGTAGCCATATAAAGGGTTGGTCCATTCATGGTTATTGGAGGGATGCTACGTATGGACCAAGAGGAAATGGTAGAGATACGATATGAATACTTTGCCTCAATATTCAGCAAAGGGAAGGACTTGTTGCACGGGGAGTATCGGGTAAAGACTGTACATATCCTGAGTCATGTTGATATTAATAAAGAGGAGGTATTGGGCATCTTTTTCTTTTACAAATTTGGAGTACCCAATTCTTTTTTTCCAATTAAGGGGTAATTTAGCGTGGTCAATCCAGCTTGCCTGCACATCTTTGGGTTGTGAGGGCGAAACCCATGCAAACACCGGGAGAATGGACAAACTCCACACGGACAGTGACCCGAGCAGGGATCGAAACTGGGACCTCGGCGCCGTGAGGCTGCAGTGCTACAGTGCGTATCGGGCATCTTAAAATGCATTAGATTCGATTCCTCGGGATCTACCCCAGAATACTGCGGGAGGCAAAGGAGAAAATTGCGGGGAGATTGAAAGTAAAAAATGTATCCTCATTGGCTACTGCTGTAGTTCCAGTGGACTGGAGAGTAGCCAATGTTGCTCCATTATTTTAGAAGGGCAGCAGGGATAATCCAGGAAATTTTAGACAGGCGAGCCTTACATCAGTGGTAGGGAAACTATTGGAAAATATTCTTAGACTTAGGGTTTTCTCACATTTGGAGATAAATGGACTTATTAGTGATGGACAGCATGGTTCTGTGAAGGGGAGTCCGTGCCTCACTAATTTGATCCAGTTTTTCGAGGACGTGAGAAAGATGATAGATGAGGGAAACGCAGTAGATGTTGGATAGATGGCCTTTGACAAGTTACGTCATTGTAGACTGGTACAAAAGCTGAAGTCACATGGATTCACAGGAGAGCTGCCAAGGTGAATATAAAACTGGCTTGGGAACAGAACACAGAGGTTAGCAATAGAAGGATATTTTTTGAACGGAAGGATGTGACTAGCGGCGTTCCACAGAAATTAGTTCTGTGGCCTTTGTTGTTTGCGGTTTACCTAAATGAATTGAAAGAAAATGTAGCTGGTCTGATTAGTAAGTTCGCAGAAAATATATAAAACTTGGTGGAGTTTCGGATAGTGAAGAGGATCGTCAGGGATAAAACAGGATATAAACAGGTTCGAGTCTTGGGTGGAGAAATAGCAGATGGAGTTTAATCCATGTAAGTGTGAGGTAATGCACTTTGGAAGGTCCAATGCATGTTTAAATTACACAATAAATGGCAGGTCCTTTGCGAGTGCTGATAGGCAAATAATCTGGGCGTGCATGTCCACCTATCAATAAAAGTGCAAACGCAAGTCAATAAGGTGGTTATGAAGGACGAACGCATGCTGACCTTCATCGGTCGGGGCATTGAATATAAATATTTGGCAAGTCATGTTGCAGCTGTACAGAGTCTTAGTTAGGCCTCATTTGGAAGATTGTGTACAACTTTTGTCGCCACACTGCCAGAAGGATGCGGATGCTTTGGAGAGTGTACAGGAGCGCTTTACTTGGATGTCGTCTGTAATGGAGCGCATGAGCAAGGACGAGAGGTTAGATCAACTCGGTCTTTCCTCACTGGAGCGAGGGAGGTTGAGAGGCGACTTGATAGAGGCCTACAATATAATGAGTGGCATGGTGAGTGTGCATAGTCAGATGCTCTTTCCTAGGGTATGAGAGTCAAGTAATAGGGAACATAGGTTTAAGGTGCGAGGGGAAAAGTTTAGAACAGATGTTCAAGGTGAGTTTCTTAGACAGGGAGTGATAAATATATGGAACGCGCAGCCTGGGGAGATGGTGGGAGTTGGTACGATTGTTGCATTTGAGGGACATCTAGACACATATATGAATAAGGTGGGAATGGAAGGATACGGATTCCGTAAGTGCAGACGGTTTCAGATTAGGCAGATACCATGGTAGGCACAGGCTTGGAGACCAAAGGGCTTGTTCATGTGCTGTATTGTTCTTTGTTCTTTTGTGTTCATTGTCTATTGCTCTAACTCGCTGCTAATGTGCCCAAGGGCAACTTAATTCCTTCTGATGAGTTCCTGCAGCACATTTTTTTATTTCATTCGTGATTTCTCTCTCTGTCCCTCAATTTAATTCTTCAATCGATGTATTGAAATATCGACAATAGGAGCAAGAGGAGGCCACGGGCACTTGGAGCCTGCTCCACCATTCATTATTATCATGGCTAAACATCCAACACAATAGACGAATCCCTCCTTCCTCACATGTCCTTTGATCCCCAACGACGCAAGTGCTAGAACGCACTGCTTATTAAAATCATATAGCATGTTGTCCTCAATTACTTTCTGTGGCGACGAACTCCACAGGCTCAAAGCTCTTGAGGTGGTGGACGGTCTCCTGATCTCTGTGTTAAATGGACCACCCGTATCCGCAGATTGTGATCCCTCGTCCTGCACACCCCAAGCATTGAAAGCAGCCTTCTTTAATCTGCCCTGTCTCGTCCATTTAGAATATTAAAGATTTCTATAAGACTCCCTCCTCATTCTTCTGAACTCCAGATAAATCAATCCTAACTGACTCAATCTATCGTTACATATCCGTCCCGCCGCCGTCCCATGAATCAGTCTGGTTATCCTTCGCTGTACTGCCTTTATAGCAAGAGCATTCTTCCTCAGATAATGGACCATAACTACACACAATATTCCAGTTGTGTCTTCACACAGGCCCTCTATAATTTCAGCAAGCTATGTCTTGAACACGTATCCTCTCACGGTGAAGTACAGCATAGCATTTTTCTTACTGCGTGCGGGATATTTGTTGCGGAAAGCACGGTAGCACAGTACTTATCAATGTGGCTTCGCAGCAACAGAGTCCGAGGTTCGATTCCCCGCTGGGTCACTGTCTGTACGGAGTCTGCACGTTCGCCCCCTGTCTGCGTGGGTTACCTCCAGGTACTCCGGTTTCTTCGCACAGTCCAATGGCGTGCAGGTTAGGTAGATTGGTCATGCTAAATTACCATTAGTGTCCAAAAATGTTAGGAGGGATTATTGGGTGACGGGGAAGGGTTGTAAGTGAGGGCTGAATGTGGGTCGGTGTTGTCACAATGGGCCGAGTGGCCTCCTTCTGCACTGTACGTTCTATGTTCTAGGTTCCATGATCCGTGTTGATATAGGTCGCTTAGTGCTATATATCCCAGTCTATTTACACATTATGTGTAGCAACAATTCTTTCTTACGTCCTTGCTCCTCCCGAATAAAAGCATAATTCCTCCTTAAGCGTAGTCGCCCATCAGTGATGGATATACTTTTGTATTTAGACTTGGACAAATTATGAACTTCGTTATTGACAAATGTATATTTGTTTTAACTTAATAATGTGCACGCGTGCCAATTATTCACGTTCTGCCAATTCCTCCCTGTTTTCAACAGCCAGTTCAACAACGTCCACAACCAGGTTCAAACACGCTGGGCCACTGCTGCACAGGCATTAAAGCAGTCTACCGCTCCATTCTCCGACCTCACTTTGGCAACTACAACCACAAGTCGGTATTCCTACTTCCGGCATACAAACAACAAATGGTGCGTACTGAGCCAGTCAAAAAGACTGTGCAGTGCTGGTCCAAGGAACCTGAGGACATCTTCCGCGACTGCTTGGAGACTGTGTACTGGTCCATTTTCAAGGCCGCGGCAGCTAATCTGGACGAGTACGCAACCACCATGACAGACTTCATCATTAAGTGTGTCGAGGATTGCGTGCCAAATAAGACAATACGGATATTCGCCAATCGGAAACCGTGGCTCAACCAAAAGGTTCTCTCCCTGCTGAAGGTCCGGACAGAGGCGTTCAATTCTGGCGAACCTGACCTATATAAAAAATCCAGGGACATCGTACGGAAATCCATCAGGGATGCAAAAAGACAATACTGCATCAAACTAGAGTCGCAGGCCAACGACTTCAACACACAACAACTATAGCAGGGGATACACAAGATCACAGGCTATAAAGCAAGTATAGACTTCGACAACAGGACAGCTGATTGAAAAATAAACAATGAAGTCAAGGAATTCCATCGTTTTATCATGAATTGTTGGAATGACAACAAAAATATAATATTACGTAAAAGGTTCCAAAGTGTTTGCCATTTTCATCACGCCAGTAATTTAGATTCGAGTACTTTATTGAATCGGCAGTATTGACCAATTAGAAACTTTCGCTTTATTTGGATCTTCCGGAACCAAAATGATTCATACAACGTATATGCATGAGCTACAATATCCTTGCACTTACCTCAGAGACAAGTTTATAACTATTAATGCCGCAGTGTATTCCTTGGACTTGAAGCAATCATAAATTGAAATCAACCCACCTGAATCATTCATGAGACCGGGAGAAATGCTTTCGGATAAATGTAATTTCCTCGTCGAATGTGGCAAAAGAGCAGTCAAAATTCGTCATGTTTATCAAGGATATCCAGTGCTTCGTATCTCAGAAACTGATAGCAGGGAGTAAACGTCTAGACATTTAAAATTTTAGTCACAACACAATTCTCCACTGTGGGCGCTTCACAACGTCTCAGAGGTTGACTTTAGTGAGATTTGGAGTGATATCATTTGTCCATAGAATAAACTCTTGTTTATCAGGGACCTAATGCAATTCAGGGAACTTAAACCTAGTGTTGGAGGGAATTTTCTGATACTGGACTGTGATGTAAATTATAGGTGGCCCTGTAACTACATTTGTGCTCCTATATTACTTTTGAATTGTTCTGATGAGACAAAAGTTACCCATTGGCTTGATGCCTGTTTAGAAGAGGCAATTTGTAGAAATAGATAGTGGATACACAATGCTGTTAAAATCAGAAAAGACACCACATGGCTGTTAGCTTTTTGTGATATGAAAGACGCAAAACGGCTGAACAAGTCACATTCCCTGCAAATCTTCTCATTAGAGCCAACCGTGGGTATGTATAGGCAGCATCTCAACAGCCGCACATCTTCACAGAACAAACATGCAATGTATCCTTGATAAAGCTCAAGGTCCACAGCTGCAGACAGGACATATTCTTATGTTAGTTTTGAATGACTTCTGTATGAAGGTCGGTGCGGCTAATACAACACCCACTTTAACCAGATATGTGGTAACTGGGATGCTAATAAAATTGATTTACTCCATGTACTAAAGTGTAACGCGAATATAGTTGACTGATTGTGTAAACAAGAATCCGCCCCCTGAAGCTGTATAGTAACCCGTATGAGCATTAGCTGAAGTGAGGAAAGGTGCTGTCAATAGGCTGCGGAGTCTCAGGCCTGCCCTCCCAGAATTCTGACATAATAAACTGCTTTTTTAAACTTATACTCAGGCCTTCGTGTGAATATTTTCACCTCTAACATTTGGCGTAGTCTGGCGGGATATTGCTGAGCCGGACGCTGGTCGAGCCGGTGGACAAGGCGAGGAGTCAAACCTTTGAGCGCCAGAAATCAGAGTCACATGGCGAAACGGACGGACGGCGAAGCAACATCCAACTAATCTGGTATCAAGGACAAGTGAGTAAAAGACTCAGTGTGAAATGTCATTTTTTTGCTTTTGTTTTGTTGGTCCGCTATACCATTTTCTTTGGTATCAATTGGCTACTCGAGGACCCATGCTGAGCCCGAATTAAGGGGGCAATTTAGCTCTCACGTGACGGCGAGAGTTAGTTGGGAATCCGAGAGGCACAGACTTTTGAGTTAATAACGGGTCGCGAAATTTATCGTGATATAGTGCCAAGCAACAGGACCTCCACCCTACGGGCGTGGAAAATAAGTAAAACCTCTGAGCACAGTCGCCTAGTCACACAGGATACGCGGGTAATCGAGACGACACGGGTAACGCATCATGGAAAAGAGATGCATGAGGCCGCCTTTCTGGGGTCCCCCGGGATCCATGGGTCTGGCGTCAGGGTATGAGCAAAATATTCTGGTGCAAAAAAACAATGATCAAAGATGGGTTGGATCCGGACGCAGCATCTGGAGAATAAAGAAAATGGTGAGATGCACAGAAGCGAGATAAGACAAATAAAGCAGGAGACATCTTAGTTCACCAGTAAGAAGAACAATTGACAGAAATTAAGTGCACCCTCGTGCAGTGTTACGCTAATAATGTAAATGACAGATATAAAGCCTTCACACCGTTTGAAAAACAGGCTAGTTCAAAGGAATTGAGCTCTCACTCTCTCTCATTCACAACAAATCATTTTAAGCACAGCAATAAAGCGAGAAAAGATAGCGGCAGTACAGATTGTATAAACTGGCAAAGAATCACAGGAAACTGCTACAATTACGGCTAAGGACTGTCCTGGAATGTCTCAAGGAGAGGGGAAAGAAACAGATTCCCTGGAAATGGACATTTTAAATTAACTAAACGTTTAGACATGTCCAAAGCTAAAGAAAGGAAAAAAATCAAATAAAGTAAAATCCAAAAGATCAGAAAGGGGCTGAAACGCTCAATCAGCTTCTGTTCAGCAATATCTGAGGATGACAAATCCCCCTCCCAAAACAAAAGAAAAATGGGGAGTAAAGTTAATCCAAGGTTAAGGTTCGAAACTTATCAATGGATTATTGTCTATAATAACATCAGATCGTTTGAAGCCGCCCAGATAAACTCGACAGTGATTCAATTCATTTGAATCACACAAAAAAAGACCGAGTGATATCTCTTTCAAACACTGGCTAAATAGCAAACATTGGGAATTGAATTCAGTTAAAAGAACAAGAAAGAAATTTGAGTAACAGTAAAAGAAAGAACAAATAAAGTTTGAGATCACGTAACAGACGCAAATGGCATCATTCTAAATTCTCCACTTCCTTCGGTTCAGTACAAAAATTTAACCATTTCGGCAAGCAGGTCATCTGCACAAAAATTATACGTCTCTAAGAATAGCTAATGCCTCTGAAATTAATCAGTGGAAATTGACTTAAATGTAATAACAGAAAAAGTTTTATGACGAAGGAAAATTGAACGTTTTGTTCAGTGTTTTAAATAAGCGATTGTGAAATTGCTGTGTGTTTGGGTATTTGTAGCCATGAGAGAGTGCTGACAGTTATCTCTGATATTTGCGAGCTGTGAGAATGTGTGCGTTCGGTCTCTGAATGTTCATACCTCTCTGCTAAGATTTATCTTCTGAGAAGTAACCTTGAGTTTATAATCTGGAATTTTAGAATAGGCTCCAGAAGGATTTTTACCTAACGTATTTTGGTTAAAGCACTGACGCGAGTGTGGTGATATTTGTGTGTCGTCTGCCATTGTGATTTAAAGATCATAGTTTGTGTGTAATTAACTCATTTTTATTTTCAAAAGTTATCATTGACATTTCCATGGTAATTTTGATACATGCGGAATTTTAATTAGGATGCAAAATTACAGATGTAAGAATAAGAAAATATTAGCTTTCTGATGTTCATTGGAAATTAGGATAGTTGAAATACATATGACAGTTCAAATACATATGGCCAAGCGGGCGTTTCATTAGTTCAGGGTTTAAAGTTCCCTGACGCAAAAGAGATGTATTAATTCTGAGATTGCAGAATTAAGTGTAAAAGCCAGATGGGTAAATAAAATATGTCCATGATCATGTTTCTTATTTAAACAAAAGATGGGTGGTGACAAAATGGCGTCTGGTAGAGAACACTTTCTCCACCTCCTTTTCAAACGAGCAGAGCATTGACCAGTGCTGGGGTTTGACCCTGTTCACACTCTGAGCTCTGGCTTTGTAATTCTGATAAAGTAAAAGAAAAACAGCTGAAAAAGTATTTTTAATTGGAAATTAAAAATCTTACGTTTTGAATTGATATATTTATTCAGATTAGTGAACCCACTATGTCCCATGCAGAATGGATCTTTTGTGTTAGAACATAGAATATACAGTTCAGAACCTTACAAGTAACTACAAGTGCCACAATATCTGCAGTAGCCTCAGGAATTTGAGGAAGTTGAGTTATTGTAAACTGGCTAATTAACCAGGCAAACGCACATCAAGGTCGGGTTCAAGCGCAACAGAATTAGGCGCGTCACCACGAGGAAAATATATTTGAAAAGGTTATAATATATGAGAACTATTAGCCCTGAATAACACACGTATTCGGCCCATACAGGGAAAGCTTAATACGGACAACATCTAACACCTCGTAATGACCAGGACACTTTCCCTTTAAATGTTTAAGTTGAAGATTCAAGAAAGGCTGGAACGACAGCAACAGATGGGGGGACTAGTGATGCCTCTTGAGTTCTGAGAACAACTACAAGCACTTAAAAGCGCAGGAACATCACTGATTTCACAACGGACGCAGGATGAACGTAGCTATATGAACTATGGTGCTTTATATGATTACATTGACGGGATGTGCTACCCAGCAGCCAGAGACTGGAACAAACATATAGCTTATTTTAATGCTTGGCTGCAGCTACATTCGGGGAAATACATCAGATGCGTATACGCCTTATGTATGTGCTCCTTGCGCGTTCAGGTACTGTTTATAATATGAAATAAATATGGATAGTGTTTTAAGTAAGGTTGTGAAGCAGGCTGCCAATGACACGGGTGCCACTAACTATTGAGGGCATGACAACGTACACAGGGTTAGAAGAGGCATAATCAATGATGCAGTGACATGACTTAACACAGAAACTTCTACGGTAAAGTCACTAGACATACAAAGGTAAAATGCGAAGGTGGAACAACTTACAGGAATAAGGAAGAGAATATTAGGGAAAGCAAGGAAAGGTCTAGCCAGTTTGGGGAAGAGGGACTGGATATATAATTGAATAAGACAACAGTGTTCGGTACACACACTAAGACATTCAACATTAATTAACAAACTCATCGACCAAGAAAAGGAGACAGCTGGAAGGCTCTGACAGGGGCGGCCAAGCCACAACATTCACCTGAAATAAAGGGAGGAGGTGCCTGATTGAATAGACAGCCTGCAACTGGCTAAGCTAGCCTAATGACAAGGGGCGCTGGACAACCGTACTCTGAAGGGAGTGACCAGAGTATACACAGCATTCCCCGACTGTAAATTGGACGAGATAACGGGGATACAAATGGCCCTGATGATCCCTATCATCATATTGGACTCAGGGCCATGCCCTCAGAACCAACTGGAGGACATTGGAATCATACGGGCTAACACCTCCCTTTGGTACTATCTCATCAAGGCCTCTGATATACGTAGGGATAACATATGGGATCTCCCTCACGTTGCCCCCACCCGGTGGGACAGAGAGAGTTGGACGAATGTGGGTTAATCAGAACTCATGGTTGTGTCTTCCGGATTCCACATGTCCCCAAGCATTTTTAAGTTTACGGAGGAAAATGAAACTACTGCATCTCCACCACCATAACCTCCTGTCGCTTTAACTTTTGTACCTCTTCGGCCCACCACTATATGCCTACAAGGATCATTTGATTTAGGAGTATAAATAGCCCGATATGGTCCCACAACTTGCAGAAACTCTGAGGGAACGGAGACTCAAGGTCAATCAATCAGTTAACCTTTATCACCAGTTAACGAAAAAAACATGCTTTGAAAAATAAGCACACAGAGGAACTACTTCAGAGTGCCAGTTAGTGGCAGCGTGAATGGAACTGTTAGATGAGCTTCCTTCAAAACTGCTATGAATAACATAATTTAATGGCAGACAGCAGAGATTGTCAGGGAGGCAGGAATGATTGAAATCAAGACATTAAATGTGACGTTAACCACATATGTGATAACTGGGATACTAAGAAAATTGATTGACTACAGGTAATAAGGTGTGACGCGAATATAGGTGATTTATTGTATGACATAAGATTCCGCACCTTAAATCTGTATATAAACCCGTGTGAGCCTTAGCTCAAGTGACAAAAAGTGCTGTGAATAGGCTGCGGAGTCTCAGTCCTTCTCTCCCAGAATTCTGACAGAAAAACTGTTTTTTTAAACTTATACTCAGGCCTTCGTCTGAATATTTACACCTCTAACACTACAAACAGGTTTCAATGGCAAACTCTGCAATTAAATATGTCTTATATATTATCTAGATATGCATAACTGAGTGATTAAGAAAAAAAATCAGAAAGTTGACAGGATATATTACCTATGTTTACAAGGTTATTGAGCGAGGTCGTGGTGTGCGGGCGATCAGTGTCACTGATAATAATTGTCCAATCCTCTCTCGCCGCAGTGAGATGTCAGAAGACTGGAGGACTGCTAACATTTCCCCATTATTTAAACAAGGTTACAGGCATGGACCAGGACATTTTAGGGCAGCCAATTTATTCACGGCCTGGCGACGTCACTAGACATGTTTCAGAGGGTTAGAGTATGTATGCACTACAAAGGAGATGGAACCACAAGGAATATTCAGCATAGATTTGTGAAGGGAGATTAACCAGGAGTAATGATGGGGGTAAAAGCAAATTTCTGCAGATGTTGGAATCTGAAATCTATAGAATGAATGCTGGAAAATCTCAGCAGCTCTGGCAGCATCCGTAAGGAGAGAGAATAGAGCTGGCTTTTCGAGGCCAGATGACCCTTTGCCAAGGCTTACTGCAATACCTTACCTGCCCTCTTCCAGTCTGAACTGTACGCCAGGAGTTTCCTCGTTTTGTTCTGGATCTCTGCATCATTCATCCATGCACGTTAGGCATGGGTAATGCGCGAATCTGATTGAGTATTCATGTTTCTTGCAGAGCCGCTACCTTGGTTTGTTTCGTGAATCCTAGTTTGGTATTGTCTTTCTTACTCGAGAGTAGAGAGAACCTATAATTTTGAAATCCACCTGAATCGGAAAAGGTTGTTAATATGCTTTTAGCATTCGTGTTGCCGGCACGTTCCGTTGGCATGCCAATTCAGCTAAACACGCGAAATAACTTCCAAAATGCAACAATAGAATATATCTTGATTATTGAGCTGTGTTAATGCGGCGTCCAAACGTTGTCATACACTTGATCACGTGCAGAGAAAACTTTCAGCAGTGTTTCTGTGATATACCAGCTTTCAAACACCCTGAATCCTTCAAACAGTAATGCCGAAAATCTCTCAAATAATCACTGCGATAAACCGATTGATGTTCATTTTTTTTTCCAAATGAGATTTTATCAATGTCTCTTTATGGGAAACGTGTGTTTGCCGTTCAATGCCCGAATGTCGTTTTTGTTGTAATTTGTTTCCTCTGAATGTTTATTCATTTGTCTATCAATCGACTAATTAATACGATTCTATCCCACTTATGCAACTTTGTCTGAAATGGCTGCTCTTCGATTGTCAAGTTACATGGCAAATCCTGCTTTCTTCACGCCAAACTTGATCGCCGTAACAGAAAAGGCTGAGGATTAAGTGCTGGAAACCAGGATTAGAGTAGCAGGATAGAATTAAGTGGACTAGGTTGGTAATTGATGATGAGCGCAGAAATGATGGGTCGAAGGGCCGCTTTCTGTACTGCAAGACACTATGGCTCAGTGCATTTGATGTCTTTCCCGTTCTACTGCATGTGTGTCCCGTTGTACCTTCTTGTATGGTTAACTCTTTTTGTTTTCCCTCTACCTCTCGCGCTGTAATCGCTCCAAAAAATTACTTAGATGATTAATTCTCCCTCCCACACATGAAAGGCATGCAAATACCCGATGTTATTATTTTTCGAGCTCTATCGAACAATATTTCTCAACTTCTGAATTATGTCATGAATAATAGCTGGCTATTCCTATTCACCATGGTGGTGTGACTTCCCATAATTAGTCATGTAGTTACGCAGCGAATCCACCGGGGCATTTTCGCAAGAGGTAATGATAAAATTAACTACAAATTGAATTGTGTTATGAGCGTTGTGACTGTAATGTTAATATGATAGGGAAGGGACACAATTCGGACTGCACATATCGAGAGACAATTCATACCAATGGGGAAAAATACCGCCAGAAGCATTGTAACGATCAAGCAATTCTGTGAATAAGCCATGTTTTAGTACTCTGCAGTGTTTCCGTTCAACAGCACATTAGCACATTCCACCACGCGCAGTAATCTACTGCTGACTTGTCGAATTTTGTCATATAATTTGTGCTCTCAAAATTCCGCATCAAACATAACCAGTCCTGTTAAAGTCAGCCACTTGTGTCAAACGTTAAGAATGAAATTGGACGACACGTCATGGAAACATATGTGAACAGAGGCATTGTTTCCGGAAGAAAGAACAATCGCTACAATTGTTCACACTTATCCAACTTCAGCCAGAAATACAGAAAACAGTTTTATTTTTATTTTCTTACCACTTTGGGACATCTTAAAATCTGTGGGCATAACAGTAGGCTTATTGATAAATTCTTTTTTTTCTTGTTATCATCAACACACGAAGGACTGAATTTAAATGTGAAACTGAACAGTGAAGACAGATCGAAAAAGTACAATCCTGTGCACATCTTGCACAAGTGCGATCAATCTAACCTCATGGAATTGCATCGTTTGAGCAGGAAATGTTGGCAAACAGATCAAGTAGTGTTAAAGTGGTCGCAGTCTGACGCCATGGAATGTGTTTATCCTGCTGCATATCGCTCTCCATCGATACCAGTATGTATCGATGTATGCAAACGTCTTCCCCTTTCTCTTGCTGTTAAATCTCCTATTTATCAACACGAACAGCCGACTCACACTTATTGCCCGCCAAACAAAATAACCTCACTTTCCCATATATGTGCTATTTACCAACATTTTAGAGCCCTCTGGACATTTGAAAATTCAAGAACATGTATGCTAATAAATTGCTAGTAAATGTTTAAGCTGCTGGCTTGCTGTAGAGTAAGTGAGACAAGAGGTATTCTTCTACACAAAACCCCTTTAGATTCCTTGATCCAACTTCACACACAAATCTCCACCAACAAATAGTCCCACCTGGAACCCCTTTATGTATCAGTGAATTCTATTAGGCAATTGGTTTCAAATCAGTATCTAACCGGAAAGTCTCTCAACGCTTTCCGAACAGTCCGCCCTTCCTTGGAGGAAAACACGTATTTTGTTGAATATTGCTTTTCCCAGAGAAACAGGGAATACAAGTGACTCAAAACAAACTAATTTCCCCCTTTTCTCTTATTAATTTCTTGAAGAAAAAAACACATCCACAGAATGTTACACCCTTCTTTAATAATGCACAAAATACAATTTGCACTTGCCACTCTCTTAGTAAAATAATCGGATAACTGATAGCTACTGACGACCCATATAGTTTTTGATACGTCCCCTTTTTGCAGCATCTGCACTAAGATGCCGATTTCAATCCTCAGTCTCATCTACACCTTTTGCGGAGTGCGCATTTACCCACAAGGATTTATTGTCAATGTAACACTCAATGTGTACTTTACCCAAATCCCCTAATCCCCAAATGATTGTTAATATCTTGGATATGTAAAAGGCCATATCCACTGCCTCTCCAAGGCTTAATGTTCAGCGGCAAAAGCGCTTTTAATCACTCTTCTTATTTTCTTTGTTTCCCACACAAGTGAGCAATGTTTTCATCCTCCCCCCCCCCCCCCCCCCCCCCCCCCCCCCAGAAAAACTATAAAAGTTCCTTCGCTTGAAACCCCATCACATACATTTGCATAGGATGCACCACTATAAACTATGAGATGCAAGTGCCTAAGATCACCGGAAAACGGGAACCTCAAAACAAACTCATGCATTTCTTGTTTGGCCAACGTTTCGTTTGCTCTCATTATGTCTTCCATTTTAGGATCATTAATTTTTGTACTCAATTCAAGGACATAAAAACTGACGTCCGGTGTAGTCTGTCTACCTAACCAATTTAGTTGCCTAATTCAACTTCGCAGGTCCTCTTTTTATATTTTTGAAAGCACCGGGTCTCTTTAGGGAGCCCGACCAATACTAGTTGCTATCGGGCTATTGTTCTCCAAATAAGATTGCTGACGTTAAGCAACACCTGATTCGGTCTTTCCGACTTCCAGGCCAATATATTTGAAAGCACCTGAAGCCTGACTTCCAATTCTGAATTCTTTCCTCAACAAAAAGATTTCAATCGGTTCTAAACCGCTATTACCATCCCACAAACAATCATCGACATGCATCATAAAGATGCCAGAATTGTTTCCTTCATGGTGCCAGTGAAACGTCTGCTTTCAACTGGCAACATATTAACGTTACCAAAACTGACCTTACCGAAAAATACCAGACTCTCGACCTATCATTTAATCTATATACACATTTGTTCATCTTCCAGAGTATCCATTGTGTGTCAGCTGCAACTTCATGAGGACGGACGGGGGGGGGAATGTATCTCTTTAGAGCTGCAAGAAAACAGCTTTTATATTCATATATTTGCATTCCCATGCCTTTGTGGCCAATACAGCCACGACGATCTTTAAAATAATCCTTCCTGCTGTCGGTGAATCCACCCTTAACTCCTGATTTTCTACGTTTTTCTCCAAATCCTCGTGTGTAGTATGGTAGCGCAATGGGTAGCACTGTTGCTTCACATCTTCAGGGTCCCAGGTTCGGTGCCCGGATTGGGTCACTGTCTGCTTGGAGTCTGCGCGTTCTCCCTGTGTCTGCGTGGGTTTCCTCCGGGTGCTCCGGTTTCCTCTCACAAGCCCCGAAAGACGTTCTGTTAGGTAATTTAGACATTGTGTACCTGAAAAGACGCCGGAATGTTGCGCCGAGGGGCTTTTCACAGTAACTTCATTGCAGTGTTAATTTAAGCCACTTGTGACAATACAGATTATTAATCTTGTGACAAGCCTGGCCTTTGCCTGATAACTTACATCCAGATGAACCTTTTCCGGACAAATCCATGTGTGAGATGGAGCTCTTTGTCCCCTATCTAGTGCTTCCGTGTATGTTCAAATTCAGTCCACCTGTGCAGTTCTTGTTGTTTCGCATATTTTATAACATTTTCGTCCAGTTCATTGGAGGCCACCGAAATCTCACGAGCATGTGCACTTCTACTCGTGGTTTTCCTGGTCGTAGTCTATACATATTCAGAGACCCTGTCAATCTACGTTCCCCATCCCGCCCGGTATCTCGTTCTGCACTGCCACTGCTTGATCTTGCACTCCTACTGTGGGATGTCCTTTCAATAGCTTTCGATATTTTCCTGGAATCATGTTCACTATCCGACTTACTATCTGAACTGGCATTACGTTTCTGTACCCTCCATTTTTGAACTTCATATTCCCAATCCATTAGCTTGATAGAATCCTCAGTATTCTGTAGATCAAACCTAAGCTAATAATTTCCAGTGACCTTCCCTGCTCGACTAACAAGAGTGGCACCCGTCCATTGACTGGACCCTTCAGGCAAGTATGTTTATTTTGTACCAACTTTTGGCAGGTGTCCTTTCGAAAAAATTGTCTGGTCTCATTCAAGAAAAGTATCAAGTTCCTCTAGAGGTACCCTGTCTAATTCAATTAACTTGCTCTCATAGTTCCGGAAATTGTGCTTGTATGATGACCCTGGTTCATCATCATGTTCGCCTGCTCCTTATACATTTGCAAATTTGAAATATGTACCTTTTCTCCTTGATGAATGTAGACTAATAGTTAGGTTCCATGTTGCAATACAATTATTTTGCTATCTATGCTTAGGAACTTCCCTGGGCGTTTCTATTCATTAAAACTGTTTCTCTTATAATATACTATGTCACAAAGAACAACAAAGAACAAAGAAATGAACAGCACAGGAACAGGCCCTTCGGCCCTCCAAGCCCGTGCCGACCATGCTGCCCGACTAAACTACAATCTTCTACACTTCCTGGGTCCGTATCCCTCTATTCCCATCCTATTCATGTATTTGTCAAGATGCCCCTTAAATGTAACTATCGTCCCTGCTTCCACCACCTCCTCCGGTAGCGAGTTCCAGGCACCCACTACCCTCTGCGTAAAAAACTTGCCTCGTACATCTACTCTAAACCTTGCCCCTCTCACCTTAAACCTATGCCCCCTAGTAATTGACCCCTCTACCCTGGGGAAAAGCCTCTGACTATCCACTCTGTCTTTGCCCCTCATAATTTTGTATACCTCTATAAGGTCTCCCCTCAACCTCCTTCGTTCCAGTGAGAACAAAGCAAGTTTATTCAACCGCTCCTCAAAGCTAATGCCCTCCATCCCAGGCAACATTCTGGCAAATCTCTTCTGCACCCTCTCTATAGCTTCCACATCCTTCTGGTAGTGTGGCGACCAGAATTGAACACTAGACTCCAAGTCTGGCCTAACTAAGATTCTATACAGCTGCAACATGACTTGCCAATTCTTATACTCAATGCCCCGGCCAATGAAGGCAAGCATGCCGTATGCCTTCTTGACTACCTTCTCCACCAGTGTTGACCCTTTCAATGACCTTTGGACCTGTACTCCGAGATCTCTTTGACTTTCAATACTCTTGACGGTTCTACCATTCACTGTATGTTCCCTACCTGCATTAGACCTTCCAAATAGCATTACCTAACATTTGTCCGGATTAAACTCCATCTGCCATCTCTCCGCCCAAGTCTCCAAACAATCTAAATCCTGCTGTATCCTCTGACAGTCCTCATCGCTATCCGCAATTCCACCAACCTCTGTGTCGTCTGCAAACTTACTAATCAGACCAGTTACATTTTCATCCAAATCATTTATATATACTACAAAGAGCAAAGGTCCCAGCACTGATCCCTGTGGAACACCACTGGTCACAGCCCTCCAATTAGAGAAGCATCCTCCCATTCCTACTCTCTGCCTTCTATGACCTAGCCAGTTCTGTATCCACCTTGCCAGCTCACCCCTGATCCCGTGTGACTTCACCTTTTGTACTAGTCTACCATGTGGGACCTTGTCAAAGGCCTGACTGAAGTCCACATAGACAACATCCACTGCCCTACCTGCATCAATCATCTTAGTGACCTCCACGAAAAACTCTATCAAGTTAGTGAGACACGACCTTCCCTTCACAAAACCGTGCTGCCTCTCACTAATACGTCCATTTGCTGCCAAATGGGAGTAGATCCAGTCTCGAAGAATTCTCTCCAGTAATTTCCCTACCACTGAAGTGAGGCTCACCGGCCTGTAGTTCCCGGGATTTTCCTTGCTACCCTTCTTAAACCTAGGAACAACATTGGCTATTCTCCAGTCCTCCGGGACATCCCCTGAAGACAGTGAGGATCCAAAGATTTCTGTCAAGGCCTCAGCAGTTTGCTCTCCAGCCTCCTTCAGTACTCTGGGATAGATCCCATCAGGTACTGGGGACTTATCTACCTTAATATTTTTTAAGACACCCAACACCTCGTCTTTTTGGATCTCAATGTGACCCAGGCTATCTACACACCCTTCTCCAGACTCAACATCTACCAATTTCTTCTCTTTGGTGAATACTGATGCAAAGTATACATTTAGTACCTCGCCCATTTCCTCTGGCTCCACTCATAGATTCCCTTGCCTATCCTTCAGTGGGCCAACCCTTTCCCTGGCTACCCTCTTGCTTTTTATGTACGTGTAAAAAGCCTTGGGATTTTCCTTAACCCTATTTGCCAATGACTTTTCGTGACCCCTTCTGGCCCCCCCCCTGACTCCTTGCCTAAGTTCCTTCCTACTTGCCTTATATTCCACGCAGGCTTTGTCTGTTCCCAGCCTTTTAGCCCTGACAAATGCCTTCATTTTATTTTTGACGAGGCCTACAATATCTCTCATTATCCAAGGTTCCCGAAAATTGCCGTATTTATCCTTCTTCCTCACAGAAACATGCCGGTCCTGAATTCCTTTCAACTGCCACTTGAAAGCCTCCCACATGTCAGATGTTGATTTGCCCTCAAACATCCGCCCCCAATCTATGTTCTCCAGTTCCCGCCTAATATTGTTATAATTAGCCTTCCACCAATTTAGCACATTCATCCGAGGACCACTCTTATCCTTGTCCAACAGTACTTTAAAACTTACTGAATTGTGGTCAATGTTACCGAAATGCTCCCCTACTGAAACATCTACCACCTGGCCGGGCTCATTCCCCTATACCAGCTCCAGTACCGCCCCTTCCCTAGTTGAACTGTCTACATATTGTTTTAAGAAGCCCGCCTGGATGCTCCTTACAAACTCCGCCCCGTCTAAGCCCCTGGCACTAAGTGAGTCCCAGTCAATATTGGGGAAGTTGAAATCTCCCATCACCGCAACCCTGTTGTTTTTACTCTTTTCCAAAATCTGTCTACCTATCTGCTCCTCTATCTCCCGCTGGCTGCCTGTAGTAAACCCCCAACATTGTGACTGCATCCTTCGTATTCCTGATCTCTACCCATATAGCCTCACTGCCCTCTGAGGTGTCCTCCCGTAGTACAGCTGAGATAATCTCCCGAACCAGTAGCGCAACTCCGCCTCCCCTTTTACATCCCCCTCTATCCCGCCTGAAACATCTAAATCCTGGAACGTTTAGCTGCCAATCCTGCCCTTCCCTCAACCAGGTCTCTGTAATGGCAACAACATCATAGTTCCAAGTACTAATCCAAGCTCTAAGTTCATCTGCCTTACCCGTAATAGTTCTTGCATTAAAACATATGCATTTCAGGCCACCAGACCCGCTGTGTTCAGCAACTTCTCCCTGTCTGCTCTGCCTCAGAGCCCCACTGACCCTATTCCCTAGTTCTCCCTCAATGCCTTCACCTTCTGACCTATTGCTCCCGTGCCCACCCCCCTGCCATACTAGTTTAAATCCTCCCGTGTGACACTAGGAAACCTCCCGGCCAGGATATTTTTGCTTCTCCGGTTTAGATGCAACCCGTCCTTCTTATATAGGTCACACCTGCCCCGGAAGAGCTCCCAGTGGTCCAGATAACGGAAACCCTCCCTCCTACACCAGCTGTTTAGCCACGTGTTTAGCTGCTGTATCTTCCTATTTCTAGCCTCACTGGCACGTGGCACAGGGAGTAATCCCGAGATTACAACCCTCGAGGTCCTGTCTTTTAACTTTCTGCCTAGCTCCCTGAACTCCTGCTGCAGGACCTCATGCGCCTTCCTGCCTATGTCGTTAGTACCAATATGTACAACGACCTCTGCCTGTTTGCCCTCCCCCTTCAGGATGCCCTCTACCCGTTCGGAGACATCCTGGACCCTGGCAGCAGGGAGGCAACATACCATCCTGGAGTCTCTTTCACGTCCACAGAAGCGCCTATCTGTGCCCCTGACTAGAGAGTCCCCTATTACTATTACTCTTCTGCGCTTTGACCCTCCCTTCTGAACATCAGAGCCAGCCGTGGTGCCACTGCTCTGGCTGCTGCTGTTTTCCCCTGATAGGCTATCCCCCCGACAGTATCCAAAGGGGTATACCTGTTCGAGAGGGGGACAACCACAGGGGATTCCTGCACTGACTGCCTGCCCTTTCTGGTGGTCACCTATTTCTCTGCCTGCACCTTGGGTGTGACCACATTTACATAAATGCGATCGATGACGCTTTCCACCACCTGCATGCTCCTAAGTGCATCCAATTGCTGCTCCAACCGAACAATGCGGTCTGTGAGGAGCTCCAGTTGGGTGCACTTTCTGCAGATGAAGCCTTCCGGGACGCTGGAAGCCTCCCGGACCTGCCACATCTCACAGTCAGAGCACTGCACCCCTCTAACTGACATTGCGTCAATAAATTAAAATTAAAATTAATTTTTTAAAAAATATATATATTTTTTTAAATTTCAAAGTTACTGTTAACTATCTGTTTCCTAGCACTAGATTTCTAATAGAAATGCGAAAGCTAAATATAGTACTCTCCGATCTCTGGCTTAGATATCTCTCTAAATTATAATTAAGTTATTATGTTTAATTAGTTACCAATGCTTAATTTTTTTAATTTAGTGTAGATTCCCAACCAACCACTCAGGCCACAGCTTTTCTGTGATGTCACGTCAGTTTCCCCCCGACACACACAATTTGAAAAAGGTATAAAAGTAAAAATGAGTAAAAATCACTTACTTACCTTCTTACCCTCTGAGTGTCTTAGATGTTCTCAGGTTCTCTCCCTGACAGAGACTGCTCCTCCTCCTCCGAACGGCTCCCGAAACTAGGCCGCGATCTTTTAAAATCTCCGCTCCGACTCGCAGCTCCCGCGCTTTTTAAATCTCCCGCGCTGTTTTCAGAGTCCCGGCTAACTCAGCTCCCGCGCTGTTTTCAGAGTCCGGGCTCACTCACCTCCCGCGCTATTTTCAAAGTCCCGGCTCACTCAGCTCCCGCGCTGTTTTCAGAGTCCCGGTTCACTCACCTCTCGCGCTGTTTTCAGAGTCCCGGCTCACTCAGCTCCCCCGCTGTCTCCTTGCTGAAAATGGTATTTGAAGGCCGTACATTATGACTTAAAGTTCTGCGAATTCTTTCAGAGATTTATGTTTCCGAAAAGGTGTTTCTACTTATATGCAATGCATTTAAATGATCAGCGAGGCAGAGCTAATTGTAGTCCCTTCACAAGCTGAAGGCGGGTAATTCAAAATGGACGGAATTCTAGAATTTCTACCAAATATTAATTGATAGGGACTGTAGCCCGCAACCATATGGAACGAATTTATGCATGTAGCGTCCATAAAAAGGCTGAATTCAACTTGCAATTCGGTCGATCTGCCAATTTTTTCAGGAGCATGCCGTCTATTACAGCATGGTTTCTTTCATATACCCCATTACAAAGTGGGCTTTACCGAGCCGAATTCATGACTGTGATATTCATGGTTTCACACATATTCCTGAACTCATCATTAGCAGCCCCCCCCCCCCCCCCCATTGCCTGTAACGAATTTTACTGGAGGGCGCACTCCTGTCCCTAGCCATGTTTTTATGATCTGATCCTGATTCTTTACTCCGTACAATGGTTGATTCACTAAATCTGGTCGTTAAATATACAAAATAGAAATAAATATATTGTTTGTTTCATCCTTAATCTTAAGGTCCATAGCGACAATGCCGTTCAATTTCAAGGCCAAGTGTAGAGTCACTACCCGTCGGGATGGTGTCCTTCTGTCCTTCTTACACACCTCACAGCGATCACTGGCCTGTTCTATGAACTTAGTAAAGAGCTATAGTCTTTATCACTTATCCCTGCATCATTTAATGCATTTTTCAGTCTCCGAGGAGATGGATGCGTAAATTGCCCATGCCTTTTCAATACAACATCCTGTTAGGACTAAAGTCCCTTTTCCACCTGTTAATAATATTTTGTTAACGTCTTTACCAAAAATATTATTTGTCATTCATGGAATCCAATAGTCTCCCAATTCTGTAAATTGTAAGTCCACCATTTTTCGAAAAACTGTTGCGTTTCATTTTCTATCCAGTTTCATGTGTGCTTTCTTCATCGACGGTGTGCTCAGAAGCAAAGGTATCTCAATTGACAGAACATGTGTGCTAATGAAATAATTCACTCCGGAAATATTACATGGGATCACCATTTTTTTCAGTAATGGCAGGGTATTATCACCGGCAAACCTGAAACTGAGGAACTTTCACATTCTTTGACCTTGGAAGGATTTTGAGTATTTAAAGTGTTCAGGTAATATTTTAACCGGTAAATTGCACACACAGTAGATGTGCAGCCACTGTCGAATACAGCACAGTTGAATGACTTTAAAACCAACTCATTACCATAGTAAAATATCTCGATAATAGGATAATGCCTTCTTGTTGGTCACCATCAATTACATCTTCCGATTCTTCCTTGTCATGTGTACCTACAGACACTCTATTGAAACCTGATCGACAGTTGAAAGCATAGTGAAATGCTGAGTTACACCGAAAACATCGGTTATCATACCCTGGGTATTTCTGGGGTTCATTTCCTCTTACCATTCTCCATGTCCCTTCTACTGTTTTAGCTATTAAAGGGCCCTCTGTCCTCATAATTTCTGAGTCACAAACTAGTCCCATATTCTCTTAGCCTGTTTATACGCTTACCATCTAGAGAACCTGTTCATAGTGTATCTTCTACATTCTGCCGTAATGCTGCCTGGCCTATTTGTATCGTACGAGCCATAGGAATTGAATGTTTCCTTAAAACATTGAAGGCCTCCATCATTTGATCAAATAAGTTATTAGCATCTGCAAACGCAACACCTATCCATGTTTGTCACTTTAGCACAGTCCAGTAACTTAAATGCCAATATGGACTGAGGGAATTCCAGGATGTATATTTATAGCCTTTTATATAGACGCCTAAATTCCTTTGCATTCTTCGCAATGGACACATCCTCTGCTTTCCGAAAGCTATCAAATTCCGACCAGGCTTTATGCACAGTTAATGAGTCATTCTTTTGATAAATCTTATTCATGAAGTTTAATAGACTCTCCACACCTTCTTCCGAGTCGAAATGTTCCAACTCTCGTGCAGAAAACACTTGGCGTCTGATTTTACTTCTGCAAGGTTACGAAAGAGCCAACATGTTTCGTTTTCTCCAAAGCAGTTACCTTAGTCCACATGAAAACTTCACTTCACCTTGGTCACATGGTTCCATTTCTGAAAATAATGGTGGATAGTCTTATCCTGACATTTTTATTCTGGTTTCAGCTATACTGTTGTCTTCTTACTCACTACTTTGCTGATTTGGAATATGTGTGCAGTTTCCCCCCATTTTATTCCGGAAAAGTTGTATCTTTCAACCCTCTACTTCGGCCCAATCAACCACCCTCTGCTGCCACTGGTATCAGGGGATGGTTTAGCACACTGGGCTAAATCGCTGGCTTTTGAAGCAAACCAAGGCAGGCCAGCAGCACGGTTCGATTCCCGTACCAGCCTCCCCGAACAGGCGCCGGAATGTGGCGACTAGGGGCTTTTCACAGTAACTTCATTGAAGCCTACTCGAGACAATAGGCGATTTCCATTTCATTTCATTTGTTCAGCTTCTGGGTTTCTGTCGAGTAAAGGAGGCGAGAGTTCTGCGTCTCCGCAAAACACCTTGATTTTCCTGGATCCAACTTCACATATTAATCTCCACCAACAAATAGTGCGACCTGTACCCCCTTTATATATCAGTCACTTATATTGGACAAATTACATCAAATTAGCATTCAATTGGAATGTCTGTTAACCCATTGCTAACAACAATGTCTATGCTTAATCTCCCATTGTTTATACTAAAATTATGACATTTCATTCTAGATTGCACCACAAGGTGAAACATCCGCTCTACGTTGGCTTTGTCGATACACAATGCCGCCATATGCTTTGAAATTAGATCTGCTTTATTCTGCAAAATCAGAGAAAGAATAGCCCTCAACTACCCAATGTCTCTTCAGAAGACAAAGCCCTCATCCTTGGAAGCAATCCTGCAAGTAGCATCTGAAATGCGTGCAATGCAGCTATATCTCTCCTCAATAAGGACACGGAAACAATGCAGAGTATTACAGATACGGTCTCAACAACGCATTGAACGGTTGCAGCAACACATGCCGACTTTTACACTTCATTCCATTGCCATATATCAAAAATAAAAATCAATTTGTCTTCCTTATTACAAGATGTACCTTTATACGTGTTTTCTGAAATCCCTCTGCACAGAAGTATTGTTGTTTCAATTAAGAAAATAAGTAACCTTTTGACCTTTTTCCCCGACCGAAATGGATAACAACACACGTATGCACGTGAATTGCATCTGCCAAATGTTGACCCACTCACCTAAAATAGACTGATTTATTTGTAAATGTGTGAATTCCTCATTGCAACTTACTACAGACCTATTTGAGTGTCACCTAAAAGATTGGCTACAGTACATTGCAACCATGCAATCACGTCATTAATATATACTGTAACTGTTTCCGGCATGAGGATCGACGCCTGGGAAACCACACTAGTTACGTCTTGCTAACCAGAAGAACGCCAATTAACCCACACTTTCTCCTCTATGAACGCTGAGAATGTATTCTAACAGCATGCGATTTTACCATTCGAATTAACCTTTTGTGCAACACCTTATCAAATGTCTGATGCAAGTTCTGATAACTACATCTACAGGGTGTTCACGAGCAACCTAGCTTTTACATCTCCAAGAACTCTAGCAAATTCGTCAAACATGATTTACCCTTTCTTAAGTAATGCTGGCTGTACTAGAACGCTTTTTAACGACCCGTTATTATTTCCCTAAAATTGGATTTAAAAAAATGTCTGACCGACCTACAATAAAATAACGTCTCTTTACATTCCTACTTTCTTCAACCGCCCGCCCCCCCCCCCCCCCCCCCGCCTCACCTTAATATAGGCGTCAAATTCGCATTTTTGTTCCAAGACAATGGAACCTTTCTTGCATGAAGGAAACTGAAATATTAGAATAGTTGCACTACCACCGCTGCCGCTTCAATTAAGTTGCTAAGATGAGGGCTAACAGGCCGTGGGGACTTGTCTTCTTTCCAACGAAAATGTTTGTTCGGAGCATTTTTCCCCATTGATGATGATCGTTCAACGTTTATCCCTTTCTACTAACTCTGCCTTACATTTTTCGATTGCGATTGTATCAGTGCAGTTCACTGCGAAATCTGAGGCAAAATGTTAACATAGCCTCTCTACCATATTTCTGTAACATGCCTTTAACTCCCTGATACGATCCACCAAGAGGCTTACCTTCGTTTTAGCTATTATTGTCCCTTTATACACTTAAATAACCTCTTCTGCTTTCTGTGTTTTGTGTGAGTTTTCTTTATGATGTTCGTTTGATGTTTTAATTTCGTTTTTAGTCACCCTTCCTGGATCGTTAAAAGTTTTCCAATACTCCTTCCTGCCACTGTCTTTTACAAACACGTATACATCGACAAGCATTTCTTATCAAAACGTATTGCGATTAAAGACGCCTAAGCTGCCGCGCTGGGCATAACGACTGCTTCAGATTTTAGGATTGTCATGGATTACAAAGTGAATCTTCGTCTACATGGGTCTCTTGAACAATCAGTCTCTTTTAGGCGCACAACATTAGTGTGGGTAAATACACTTTTAACTCTCAGCCCAACTTACTGCAGTTGGACTTCTCAGAAACTAATCACATGATTAGATAATGTGAGTTTCCAAACTCACTCCCAAAAACACGACTTAAAATATTGTCTCATAATTTTACTTTCCCTTATCGGATTGTATTCCTTAATCCATGGCAATAATTTCAAATGAAGATTTTAAGCAAAGCTTTTGTTCCACATGTAACGGCGAATACATTCCAAAATCTTACTCCTCTCCTGTCAGGTTTCCATTGTATTAGCTGCACTTACACAAACTAAGAGGTCCAACCATCGGCTTCCATAGTTACTTCAATTCACATTCTACGAATGCAGTAATGCCTCACAAATATGAACATCAATTCTGATACCGTTCTGGCAATTCAACCTTCTTCTCAACTTTGTATGTCTTCATTTAATGCTTTTCATTCTCAACGATTTAACCTCAGGATTCATTGAAACTTCTTCTCACTAATCGATTCCCCTTCCCGGGCTACTATGCAGTTCTCTGCACTTGTTTTCGTAGCCATTAATCAATTTGTTTTGAGTGAACAATGCTGACAGGGATGTTGACTCTTTAGCCTCCTCAACCAATTGCTGAAAATAAAACTGTAAAATCTGTTTTGTCTCCCACTATGTATTTCCAATTGCCGTCAAATACGATAAAATAATAAATGAAAAGCTTCACTACCAGGAAAGGCTCCCGTTGCAAAGCATCGCGAACATGAGTAAGTATTTCATTGATGCTTCAAGCAATCGCATTCACAATAGAATCACAGTTAGAATGGGAACGGACGTCCACATTTGGAAAAATTGCCTAGCATTAAGCTGACTATACGTTTCGCCCTTTCAGACTTAGAAACAATAAAATTAAGCGACAGACGACTATATATTTTTCAAATATTTGGAAATAAAAAAGTGACTCCCTTAAAACGGCATATATTTTCCTAACTTTTTAAATTTTGAGATTTTAAAATGTCTCTACAAATTCTCTGTATTGGGGGCATTGCTTAACAATCTCAGACAATAACAGTCTTTGTCTCCGTGGTCGACTGCTGTCTGGACAACTCTCTGCCTCAGCATTTTACCATGAAATGCTTAAACATTTCTAAATATCTATCTCTCAATCTTCAATTCGTTCAGGTACACATCTCCTTTTCCCATCTCAAAAACACGGCCGCTGTCTGTCTCTATCTGCCTCTCTTATGCTGCTAACATGCTGACAGAGTGTCTTTTCTAAAAAGTTATGCGTGGGTTTCCACTTTACCGTCTGGCAAGCTGTGGCTGCACCCACCGCAACTTTCTGCCAAATATTGAGCAACATTTATTTCCGCCTTGTCGTCTTTTTTTTTAAACATCTAACTCCTTCACTTGTCCAGCAATTTCGGACAGCAGATCATTACTCCCTTTCTGTTGTTCGCTTGCTTAACTATTTATTTTCTTGTCTATCGCCTTCCTCGTCGCTTATAGCACTGTGAACCGCAAGAGTATTTTACTCGACCCAGTTTCTTCAATGCTGTCAGGCTAAAACGTTATATTTCAACACATCTTTTACTCTTTGATTTTTCAAACTTTTTTTTCCTCATAAATTTAGAGTACCCAATTCATTTTTCCAATTAAGGGGCAATTTAGCGTCGCCAATACACCTAACCTGCACATGTTTGGATTGTGGTGGGGAAACTCACGCAAACACGGAGAGAATGTGCAAACTCCACAGGGATCTGGGATCTCGGCGCCGTGAGGCAGCAGGGCTAACCCACTGCGCCACCGTGCTGCCCTAACATTTACTCTTCCGAGGTCACTTCAATGAAAGGGATTTTATGCATTTTATGCTGAACGTTTCGACCATCATGAATACGGTTTAC
The DNA here is from genome assembly GCF_047496885.1 of Scyliorhinus torazame. NCBI lineage: Eukaryota > Metazoa > Chordata > Chondrichthyes > Carcharhiniformes > Scyliorhinidae > Scyliorhinus > Scyliorhinus torazame. Next base: position 109,829,497 of record NC_092718.1, read on the forward strand.
AATTCATATTCTTCATACAATTGTTGGCAACTGACGTCTAGAGTACCTGCACCTCTTGGGGTCGCGTTAAAAAGGAGATAGACAGAATAGCAAAATTAAAAGCATCCAAAGGACCCGTTTTGACATTTCAACAAGAACGCTTGCTG